>NC_052139.2:11965605-13198680 GCF_016086655.4 Lepeophtheirus salmonis
ATAAGCATATTAGTCAAATTTACGGGATGAGTTAAGATACCCAAGAGTTTAAAGTGTTATTTTAAACTTTTATTTGATTTAGAAGACTTATATTAGGCCGGATAACGCCTTTCAAAAATGTTAAAATCTGTTTACTTATCAAGGAGAAAATGATATAACCCAGGACATTTACTAGAATTACTCCCATGTCAATCCCCAATTCTACTCTGAGTCCAACAAGGACTTATAATTATAACTCCGTAACAAATCCTTAGGATGACACACCTTCTTTTATGAGTACACATGAATGTTCAAACAGATTTTAAAAATAATTGATTCTATTAAGGAAAGGATGCTCCCTACTGAGGAATTAACTAGTAATGGCAACTGCCGAGGAAAAGAAAATTCCTTTAAATCTGTATAGAGTCTCCGACATTGCAGATGCATAGACAAGGGAAGGCATCAACGCGTCAACAAATCAATGAAGGAATTACCAAATTTTCAGGTATATAATGCTATGGGGCATACAAAAATTGACGTGATCTTTTGTGTCACTAGTGCCCTCTAGCAATCAATACTACAAATAAGAAATATATATATTTGAATAATTATATGTATATTTTATTTCATATTAAAATTATTTTTCAATATTTATTATTGGTCTTGTGTCTTTAACACAAGAGCTCTCTTGAAAAGTGTTACTTGGATTAATAATATGTAATATTGGAAAAATATATATATGAAAATAGTACAATGTTCGATATAAAATTGAATAGGAAAAAAAAATACTTAAATACATTGTATTATTTTATATTCCTTATCAAGTTTCTGGCTATGATATATATATATATATTTTTTTTTTTGTAGAAAAAAAGAAATCAATTTCCCAAATATTATTTAACATTTTATGAAACTATATTTATATATCTTTGTACGTACGGTAGAACCAAAGAAATCGGCATATTCGGAGTTCTATTCGAAAAATTCCAACAAACTGTATCTCTCAGCTAAAAAAAGATAAACTTGAGAATCCGACGACCCAACTTATCAAATTTTTGTAAACCAAATACTATTATTGCCTTTGGATCTTACTGCCAGTTGGCCTTGTCGTTGTTTAGTGGAGTTTAAAACAACCACGTAAGGCTGTGTTCTTCAAAGTTTTTTTTGGTTTTATGATCTATTTTAGAGAAAAACAAGTGGTTTTAACCACGTGTTTTTTATCTAAATGCTATATTAATGAACATATCTGAATTTATTACATAGAAAAGGCAATGTGAGAAATAAAAATATAGTTGAGAACGGAGGAGGCCACGTTTTTGTTATTTTTTATGGGAACAATTTATTAGGAACATCTACACTGCATCCGTTCTGGTTATTTTTTGTCGTTTAAAACATTGACTACTATAATTATGTGTTTCTTATTTAACTTATATTATTTATCTCTGAACATTTAGGTTATGGATGTTTCTATTGAAATAGGGTTAGGAACATGTTCCGAGGTTCTATTGAGCATATTTCAATTTTCTATAGTTTTTATTTTTTTCATTATATTGTCAAATTTGAATTCAAGCTCATGATTTTTAGTTGTTAGAGCGACAACTCAAAGAACTTTCATAGAAATTAGTTTGATATTTAATTTTTTTAATTATAAAAACCCATAGACATGCCGCTTGCTTAAAAACCTTGACCACATTATGGCTATAATACTCTCCTCATCTTCCTGGTTTATTATATCGTTAGTATCATAATTTAAGCGTCAAAGTGAAAGTTTTAAGGAGCGCCGTGGAAATACTATTTGGTTTTTTTCTCTCTCCTTCTTTTGTGGGATAGACTCAACCTTGTGATGAGGGCATTTATATCCTTGATACAATATGATATGAATATCTACTTATATATGTGGCTCATCAACACAAAAAAAGCTAGAATGGTAGATTAATTTTGTATTCTAAGAGGAATTAGGGTCATTTTCTAACAAATAAATTTTTTACTAACCCTTTGGGTGTGCCATAAATTGCACTTAAAGTAGCTATAATTGATCAGTAGAATAAAATAATGAGAAATTGACAAATTTTATATGTATGAGGTCAAATTGGAGGAAATATATGTCTCTTACATTATATAAAGATTATAAACTGTAATTACAATTCTTATGTCTTTTAATTCATCCCAACAATTTTGAATTTAAAGCCTATAATCGAATCGATTCATATATCACTATGTGAATATGAAACAAAAAAATTAATTAAGATTTTCTCTCTTCTACTTGATTTATTTTCAAGATTGTTTTATGTTGATGCACCACATATAGAGGAAAGATTTGGGAAACACTCATTCGGTTGGAGGATGCGATTTTTGTTGGAAGGGAGAGTTGTTGTTAATATATATACATACATACATAGAAGATGTTTACCTATACCGTTAAAATATATTGTACATCTTGGAGTTTCTCTTTTCCTATAGACACTTGATGATGATGTGTTAGGGGGTGCTGCTCTTGATTGTGGAGTCTGTTTTAAATTTCTCCTTAGAAGTAGAGGGCGCGGGCATAGTCATTATTATATTTGAGCAGGTCACAACTAAAGAATTTTCTCTTTTTACTGCTAGCGTTTGGTCAAACATCTACCCATCTTTCATGAGGGCATAAGATATTTTTTCTTTTTAAATAGGAGAGGAAAAAGAAAAGAAAAAAACACTAAAAAAATATATAAATTATATTTCGCCAGAGAAGGAGTGTCATTTTTTTTTTTTTTTTTGGAAAAAAGTCGAAAACATGAAGTAAGCAGGAGGAGGGATTGTGTGTGTGTTAAGGATATTGTTTTTCAATTTTGGAGGGAATCCTTCAATCCCATCTCTCTTTTTTCTATTTGGCAAGGAGGCCTTTATTACATAAATTTGTAAAAAAAAAAAAAAAAAAAAAAAAAAAAAACAGCTATTGATTATATATGGGTGACCTATATTACAAGTGTTTGATGATTCAGTATCCCTCACGCCCCAATTTACTAACTTATTTCGAATAATAATTTTAAAATAATATGAGTTTATAATGTATACACAAATAAAACTCGGTAGAAAAACCAAGTATATTTGTTTTTCATGACTCAAGGCCAAAAAACCAAACTTTTTAAGATATATTTACATGTACATCTAATGCTAATGATCGATTTTGAAATCGTAGACCAGTCTGAGACCAGTATATATATATATTTTTAATCAAACCCATTCTGTTTAGAAAGATTTCTTAAAAAAATGACATTTTTAAAGAAAATAAGAAAAAATTGGTATAGAAATCAGTCTACCATTTTGAATTTTTAGTCTACGATTTCAATTTTTGTCTTAATAAATTCGAATTCCAAACTAGAAAAGAAAATGTTTTATATCGTAGCACAAGATTAGTCCACGTCATTACCTTTATTGTATCACGCAACCTTTCATCTTAAAAAAAAAAAACAGGGAAAAAGGCCCAAAATGACTTGGTAGTTGGACAGTTCTTCGCAACTATATAATTACTTTACCATAAATGCTCGTAAATATTCACAGCTTAACAAAAGTTGTTTCAAATTGAACCAATCAACGTTCAAAACACTAATGAATAGAAAAAACAAAACATCAAGAGTTGACAACAAAATATACTGTATAATTTTGTGTTAGAATTTAGTAACACCACCATATACCTGTATATAAATTATCATACAACTGCGTTTCCTCATTTCTGATTTGGCCATTTTGTCTCATGGGTCAAGGCATGATTATTCGTCAACCATCTATGGACAATAGTTTTATGTGTATGCAGAATGAAAAGTAAAAAAAAAACTTTCTAGGGGAGAAGATGGGGCAAAATACAGGGACTGTCCTTTGTATATATATATATATATATACTTATATACGTTTAGAACCAGTGGGAATGTATTTCTTTGCGTCTTTTGTTACTGACCTATTATTGTTATATTTCCAACGCGAATGATTTAACACTTTCTTATTTCCTTCCCCCCTCTATATATTTATTTATAGTTATTGTCCCAGAAGGTAGAAGGAACTTATAATAACATATATATTGAAAGAAAAGGAACATAATCTGATCACTTTCTGACGAAACATTAAATGATATAATAATTCATTGGTGAAAAAACAGGTTTTTTCTTTCTATATAAATATATATTTTTTTTTTGGAATTATTTATAAGTATATATGTATAGAATATTATAAAGAAGAATATTCCTAAGGGCAAAGCGGAAATGTATAATAAATTCGTCAGTTGTTTAAAAGATGAATATCTCTACGACTATTCCTTTGTAGTGGGTTGTCTATGGATTTCTATTTGTACATAAGTTACTTAGTTCTTCATGGATATTACATAGAATATAGGTCTCGTAAATAAATATATATATAGCTGTACCTATGTGTAATAATATCTAATAATAAAGACAAGGAGGAAGCAAGGGAGGAGTTGGTGCTCCTGTGAAAGTTGATTACAGGAGCTCTTGATTTTTTCACTTGATATACTTATTATTGCAATTGATTCCCTGTAAAAAGTAGTTGTACAAAATGCTATCAAAGTTCCTGTGTGATAAATAATATATATACATATATATACGTTTATTCAATACTTGTAGACATTTTTTAACTGGTTTTCTCTTTCTGTTTTTAATTTTGTATGTATGTAAGAAATGTAATGGACAAGTATTTGAAGAAGAAGAAAAAATATTTAAAAGTAACCAGTATCACTAACCACACTTTCTCTCCGTATTTCCATTTCTCTATCTCTTTTTATTTAAATACACACTGGTCATTAAATTTTGATGTACATAGACTTACTGACCTTCTCTAAATATATATATTTCATATTTATAGGTTTGTTTCTATTAGTATCTGGAGAGGATGTAAGTGATGAAATCATGTCCATCGATGTCACCGAGGGAGATGATACCGTATTAGACTGTAGATTTTACTCCCAGTTCCTAAGTAATGATACATCTAAATATTGGATTCGGAAAAATCGAAATGGTTATGATAATGTAGCCATAGGTCAAACTCCTTATGAACATAAGTACAGGTAAATATAGAAGGCATTACAAAAAAGTAAGGGTCATAACTTTTATAATTGATTTAATTTGCAGAGTTGAGCTCTCGGACGAAGGGACTTATAATTTGCGTATTATAAATGCAACCTACGACCGAGACAATGGGGACTTTGAGTGTCGTATGAAAAAAGGCGGTACAGGAGAGACTCTTCATTCCAAGTCAGTCAAACTGACTGTGCTTCTTAAACCCTCTCCTCCAGAAATAATCATAGATGCTCCTTCTGTGACAGAGGATCAACTTACTAATTTGACATGCTCCTCCATCGGTGGATCACCTCCTCCAACCATGGAGTGGTTTCGACAAGGTCGTTCTACTCCTCTCAATGCACTCTCCATTCCTGGAGCTAACAAAGATGTTCCTACTAAATCAATTTTAACAATCAAACCTAGTAAAGAGGATGATAATTCTTCATATAGATGTCAAATTTGGAATAGAGCTCTCAAAGAGCAAAACAAGCTAGAAACTAGCACCAAAATTCACGTTAACTGTAAGTTAATTTAATTTTACTCAATTTCTATTAATTCATTTGTATAACTCTCACAGATTTCCCGCGCGTAACCGTTGGACCTGAAAATCCACTCAAAGTTGAAAAAGATGAAACTGCCTCCTTGGAATGCAAAGTGGACTCTAAACCCCGGGTCAATTCCGTCAAGTGGACACGTGAGGGAAGATTCATCAACACAGACTTCAAACACACTATTCCTAGAGTATCTCTCTCTGATGCAGGAAGTTATCTTTGCTCAGCAGATAACAATCTGGGACGCGTCGGTGAATCCGAATTAAAGTTAGATGTACTTTATGCCCCCGTCTTTAACTTGTCAAGAAGTGTCGAAGCTTCAGAGGGAGAAGAAGTTAATATTGAGTGCCATGTGTCCTCAAATCCAAGGCCCAGTTCCATTCAATGGTACAAAGAAGGAGATAAAGACTTTCTACATAACGGGCGCATCTTAACTCTTAATTCAATCACTGCCTCTGATGACGGTGAATACATTTGCTCAGCTACAAATCGAATTCAACCTACTGGAAAGCCAGAGTACTCCAGAACGCGAAATTCTAGTGTTATCATAAATGTAAGGCATAAGCCAGGGAAGGCATTTATTCAACCAGAGAAACCAATTGCTGTTGAAGGGAAATCAATTACTCTTACATGTGGAGCCAATCCTCCAGGATTTCCCACTCCTCGTTATACTTGGTTCAAGGATGGAAATCAAATCCTCTCTGGTAGTGGAAAAAATCCTGACTTTGTTATTGGATCTGCTGACTTAGATAATGCAGGCAAATATGAATGCCGTCCAGCCAATGAACTAGGCTCTGGAACTCTGGCTGAAGTTAAACTTCTAGTATATCAAGCCCCAAAAATTCGTACTCCACTCCAACCTACAATCATGAAGCGTGCTCGAGATACAGGGTTTCATAGTACTTGTAGTGCTGTTGGCAAACCCAAGCCTAAGGTACATTGGTTCAAAGATGGACGAGAAATCACGGAAGAAGGTGAGTTTGCAAATCTCTATGAAATAACTACCTCAGAGCAAGTTACTCTTCAAAACGTGGCCGTCTATGTCCTTTCTACCCTAAATTTTGTTGGATCTGAAAGAATTTCAGAGAATCAATTAATGCCCACTGATCGTGGTCATTATACATGCCAATTCGACAATGATGTTGATAGAACTGAAACAACCATGCTTCTCAGAATTGAACATTCCCCTATTGTCGTCCATAGACATAACAAAGTTGCAAGTGACGTCGGCAAGGCAGCTATTATTCGATGTCGTATGCAAGCTTATCCTGCTCCAAGATTTGATTGGTCTTTTGGAAACTCCATCCTTCAAAGTGAAGTTTATGAAAGAAATGTAACTTCTTTGGACGATGATATTTATGAGGGGATATTGAGGATTTTCCCTGTGACGGAAAGTAATTATGGGGAATATAGTTGTAAGGGAGTTAATACTATGGGAGCACAAAAAACGATTATCAAGCTTCAACCAACTGGAAAACCCGAAAAATCAACTAATTTACGATCTGTTGATCAAGGATATAATTATATAACCTTAGCATGGGATGAAGGCTTTAATGGCGGATATAACAATACAGTTTACATTGTACAGTACCGTAAGAAGGGAGAAGACTCATCTCCTGAGTATGATGACTGTCAATACCACCCTTGCAACCTAACCAAGGTTGAACAAAATTCAGCCTATCTTGTTCGTGTTAAAGCGAGCAATATACGCGGAGAAAGTAAATATTCTTCCGAAATACTTGTTCGTACCGAGGTTGATGTCTCTAAAATACCAGCAGCACAAGATGTTCATTTTGAAAGGTCAACCAGTACAGCCTCTTTTGCTGTTAGTTCAGATTCTGAAGATTATGCACCTTTAATTGCTCAAGTTGAGCTTGAAAATCCTGATGGTACATGGAAGTTTTATGATCAGTTCTCTCTGAAAGAATCTAACCTAGGCCATCTTCAAATCCAAGAAGAAACTATTAATCATGTACGTGTTAGACTTTGTTTGGAATCCGAAGCTATTCTTTGTGGGCCATATACAGATGCAAAGATGGTTAATGTTCTTGAGAACACGAGCGATCCTACTTCAGGTCAAGGCGCATGGGTTATTGGCGTCATTGTAATCATAATTTTACTTGGAATTGGAACCTTGCTTCTCATCATAAAATGTTGTTTTTGTGGTCCCAAAAAGAGTCAGAAACCAGAAGATAAACTCTCTGGAAGACCCAGCATTGTCCACAATGCTCAACCCCCTCCTTATTCATTTGAGAACAAAGGTGTCGATACTCTCAAGGATGCCGACGAAGTTGCCATGAAGAACAATTTAGTCTATAATCCAAATCAAAATGGATATGAACAAGAATATCCAGAGCAAAGCAATAATTCAAATAGCGCCAATGGTGGGAGCGTCAATTCACAAGACTCTTTGTGGAACGTCAAAAATAATGGGGGAGGTGATAATAACTATATGGGTCAGCAACATATCTACGGATATGAACCAGCTTCACAACAAGTTCCTCCACAAGGGTATCAAGTCCAAATCCCCGGAAATCCGGACTACACGCATTATCCTTACCCGGATGAGTATTTAAATGAACGAAATAGGCATTATCTTCAAAATGATCCTTATGCCATTCCTAGACAAAATTCACAGCAACGCATAGAAAGCGATTGTAAGTTTTATTATTTATTTCGATTTCCCCGCCAAGTTCTCATTGATTTTATAATTATTTTTTTCAGATTCACCCTATGGGGACGTAACTGGTCTTCCAGATCCTTATATGGGACAGTTTGAAGGTGATGAGGCTCCAATTCAAGGTACGCATGAGGGAGGCCAACCCTTTGACGAACACGACAACGATTTTTCATCACCTAACGGAGGTCGAGGAAGAAGAATAATTAGAGAAATCATCGTTTAAATAATGTTGACATTAAATGCTTGATTGTATTACTCTTTTGAGTTCTCTCCTAGTCCATCGACGACCTTATGTTGTTTTTCATCACCTCCCCCCCTCCCCCTCTCAAACATTTGCGTTCAACCGTTTTTCATACATTCTGAATAGAAAAACCGTTCTTTCCAATACCACGCCATTATTTTTTATAAATATATTGCTAATTATGAAACAAACTTTTTATATCTTATTGCTCAAAAAAAACAAACGAAGAATATTATTTTTAGATTGATTCCTTCGCATATTTATATATCAATTTATTTTACGTTTCTTGAACGTAGTAAGTAATGAACTGTAAAAAAACAAAAAAAAAAACAAAGGAAGCCGAATTCATTTTCTAAGGAAATTTAATATAAAAAGTATTTTCTAATTGATACGAAAAAAAAACACAATTAAAAAATAAATAAAAATACATAGATTTTTTATATAGCAAAATTAAACTAAGATCAATAATACTTGTCTCAGATCTCATTATTGTATTTATCATAGAATCAAATGTTTCTTATAAATTATATTTTCTGCATTTTTATATAATAGTAGTTATTATTATTATAATTTTTCATTTCTTTAGTGCGAATACATTCTATATTATTACAATGATATTAATTAGGTATAAAGTGTCTATACAATTATTTCTCGTATTATACGTCTGGTTTTGGATGCCATGACTGCTAATGTTTCAGTCTCTATTCCAGAGGAGTTACTGCTGCTACTCGGTTGATGATCAGGTCTTATTGGTGGTATTTTCAAATTAGGAGGCTTCCTTGGCATAGTACTGCATTTTCGTTTGTCAATAGAGTGATTGATAAGGTCTGTTCCGCCTGTTCCCCCAACGAGAACGCCTCCTATAAGAAAGAAAAAGAAGGATTGATTAAGAGATTAAATTGATTCAGTGTGAATGTTTGTTGCATTTATTTATATAGAATAAATAGGGAAGGAAGTTCCCCCTCCTCCCTGATAGTTATTCATATCCGTGTATAAATATTTATAAGGGTTGAGGTTCGGTCCGAGACCGAGTTTTATTGTTTACTGTCCGGTCTTAAATCATTTTTTCTACACTGATTTCTGCAGATATTTCGGGCCACAGAAATAATAGAAATATTATCGTGATAAAAATCCTGTGTACAATGGAAATTCTTAAAAAAAAGAAACCGAAAATCAACTTAGTAATCCTGACAATTTGAAGAATGTTTAAGAGAAGAGAAAGAATAATGCTTATAACGTTTAATTAGATCAGCTGTGACAAGGGAAGAAGGAAATAAACAAGGGTATTTGGTAGAATTCCTCCTATGTCGATCTCCACTTCTACTCTGAGTCTAACAAGGACTTAAAATTATAACAAACCAATAGGGTTATGCTCCGTCTTTTATGAGCTCATACGAATGTCAATCAGGTTTTGAATATAATTGAATCTATCAACGAAAGTTTGTACACTACTCAGGAAATTAAATAATAATGACCACTGCGAAGAAAAATAGAAACTTAATTCTTCAGGTTACCAATTCCAAAAAAATAAAAACGGGCCTGCTAAAAAATTCACAGCTTATCTAACATATTTATACATGCCATTATTGTAGTCGACGTTATGTTACTTTGAAACTCAACTTACATCATAAAATATGCACCTATTTAATTTTAAACTAGATAGTTTTTTTTATGTCTGTCCAGAACAATTTTTTTTAACTTTAATAGCAAATTGTGGACCCATGTTTTAGTTCGCAATACATAGTCTATTTTTAAAAAACGACTGACTGAATATTAATTTATTATTGAATGGGACTGATCAATAACAAACTCCATTAAAAGTACCGAATTAGTTTGGTCACTAAAAGTAATAAGGTCTTAAATAAGTTTAGGATTTTCAGACCGAACTCCAGCACTAATATTTATGTATATAGGAATACGTATAAAAACTTATGACTCACATAAAGAAAGTCTTTTTATTCTGAGATGTACTTATTACTTGAGATGTACTTCCATTACAAAATATTCATACAAACTCCAGGAAATAAAAATCTTGTCATAAGATTTTTATCATTTAAATACATATTTAAATGATAAAAACGAAGGGTACAGAAGTACATTATAATAGAACTTATAAGCACTATTATATATGAAACATATAGCAGGGTTACTAACCTCTTCTTTCCCTTTTGCCAAAGACGTCATGTTCATCACCATATGGAAAGTAGGAAGCATTGTTTACTCGATTAATGGTAGAGTATCGTGTTGGTGGACGGTCTTCATTATTTAAAGAGCAATTCATTTCCTTCTTTTGATGATAGAAAGAGGATTTGAGATTCCATAAGGATGATGAGGGATCAAGGGAAGATCCCTCTGAATTCATTAAGTTGTTCTTCTTTTCATCATAGAAAGAAGAAGCATTTTCTTCATTCTCTTCTTTGGATGACTCACCTGCGATCCCTTTGTTCTCTAACCCAAAACTTGAAGAGGACATTGTGTATGCTGAAGGTGTATGATGATTATGGTTCTGGCTTTTAAAAGAAGTCCTTCCACTTATAAAGTAATAACATTTGAGCACAACAATGACCATTCCTATGAGGAGTACCAAAAAAATAAAGCTGATGAAGATTATCCATGACTCATTAGGTCCTTCTTCAGCGGATGTTGTGGTTGTGGCTGCGTCGTCCACTACAAGAGCCTCTTCATAAGGACCACAAATGAGTGGATTTGAAAAAAGACAAAATCGAACTCGGATGCTCTCGTAGTTTTGTAGTACAACGTTTCCGTAATGATCAGGCCCTAGGTTAAACTCTTTTAAATGTTTCCAAGTTCCATCCGAGTCTTCTGTTTCAATTTGTGCGACAAGTCTGAGTGCAAAATCTGATGATCGGAATGATAATATTTCTCTTGATTTTTCAAAATGAACTTTAGAGGGTCTGGGAATGCGAGATACGTCTGTTTTTGTAATTGCCATAACTTCGTTGGAGTAATTACTTTCTCCCATGAGATTGGCTGCCTTCACTTTGAAGAAATACCGTGTATTTTGATATAGATTGGTGATATTGCATGGGTTTTGAGAAACACATTTTTGATAGCGAAAAAGTAGGAGATCGTCATGCTTATTGTACTGAACAATGAATAGAGTGTCATTAAATCCACCATTAAACCCCTCTCTCCAACCTAATTTAACTGAATTAAAGCCAACGTCAATGATCCAAGGGGATTCTGGAGTGTCTGGTTGGCTTTTTTTTTGTAATTTGATGTTACTTCGCTTGCTTCCCATAGAATTAATGGCAGTACAGCTGTAATCACCATAATCCCCTGGTGAAACGTCTGGCACTTTGAGGTATCCTGTATATTCATCTTCTTTACCGGGACCTACTGGGTGCATATTCATTTCATAAGCACTTTCCCGTAAAAGCCTCTGTCTAAAGGACCATTCTATTCTTGGAGTTGGAAACGCTCTAACAGAGCACCGTATATAAATTTTATCAGCCAGATCAGCTGCTATTTTATTAAATTGGTTTATCATAATAGGTGCATGCTTTATTTTTAACTCCGTTGAAGACTCTACTCGATCAATTTCGTTTTCAAATCTACACACGAATTGTCCTTTATCTGAAGGGAGCAAACGATTGGCAGGAGACATTCGTTGGGGGCCGACAAATTTAAGGACAGAATAAACATTTGTTCCACGTTCAGCATCAACAGGCTGCTCAGATGTATATATTTGATAAACTTTTGATTCAGAGTCCCTGATTAGCTTGCCGTCTTTAAACCATCTCACAACTGGCTTGGGTTTTCCAATTGCTCCACATGAAATCTGAAAATTTAAGTCTCCTTCTTTTCTGATCAGTTTGGGCTGTAATCGAGCGATCATTTTAGGAGCTTCATATACTTTGAGTGTGACACAGGAAAATGATCCATCTCCTAGATCATTGTGAGACTGACAACAATAACGGCCTTCATGACTCAAAAGTACTTGATGCAGTGTAAATTCCTGACCCCCAAAAATGGATGTTATATTTTGATTTCCTTCATCTTTCCACCAACTATATTGAGGTAATGGGAAACCCGGCGGATTAGCCTCACATCGGAGAGTTAGACTTCTCTCCACAACTCCAATTGGATTTCTTGGCATTATTATAGCATTACCAGGACGATGTCGTATGTGTATCTGCATTGTGCCATTTGATATTCGAACTATTTTATCGGGAGCAATTGAGGAAGGATCCATGTGATTGGTTGCAGAGCAAACGTAAATTCCAGCATCATATGGACTTAATGCTCTAATTTTTAACTTATTACCTGGCTGGTGAAAGTTGTGATCATTTTCCTTGAACCATTCAATTTTTATGGGAGAGGGATTCGCTCGTACCATGCAATCCACGACAATATCCTCATTTCTATTCATTTCTCTGGAATCAGGCAGTGTTATAACTGGAGGAAAAAGAACTGACACTTTAATTTCTTCATGAACAACCCGCCCCAGGCCATTATCAGCTAGACACATGTAGGATCCAGAATGCTGTATGTTGGCACGACCAATGTCATAGTCAAATGCTGTTGTTAAGATTTGATCTCGCTTCATCCATCTGACTTTATGAACTAGGGGTTTGGAGTCCACACGACATGTTAGTTTTGCTGTTCCACCTTTGATAATCCGATATGGATTATGTGGACCGACTTTGATTCGGGGGAAATCTAAAATATGGAGAATAATTTTAGTATATAGTTAGACTTCTAAAAGATCATTATAAATATGTACTCACAATTAACGTTTAATTTGATAGAATTAGTCAATTTCTGAATTTGTCCAAGGGCTCGATTCCATACAGAGCAGAAATATGAAGTTTGATCATCTGATTTCCTAGGGATTATGGATAATATAGAGTATGTGGGATCATCTTTATCATTTCCTTTAATTATCTCTGCTTCTAGTGACTGGGTTCCTCCCTCATTAAACCATGTAATTTGAGGTGTTGGGGATCCCCCAATAGATGAACACGTTAGATTTAGTTGTTGTCCTAAAATAATAAATACACATATGAGGTGCTTCATATAAAAAATGATTAGAAACAAACCTTCAGTCGCAATAGGAGAGCTCATTTGAATGCTAGGCGTTGACGGTTTGAGGAGAACAGTTAACTCCACAGATTTAGAGTACAACTCATTGAAAGAAAGTCCAGCCTCTTTGATTCGACATTCAAATTTTCCATTATCACGATTATAGGATGCGTTAATGATGCGTAGATCATAGATCCCAGATTCTATTCTACTATCCACTCTTTAAAAAAAACATAATAAATTATTAATTTAAGTACAAAATAACATTTTCAAGAAAATAATGATTCTAATAATTCATAAATGAATGTACAAGTAAAAGCTATGTATTTTTTATGTTTATTTATACAAAAACAAGCTCAAATTTTTGTTCTCAAAAGTTATGGTGGATTTCATTTGTATTTCTTACACAAATAATCTTCTATTTGTATTTACAAGTTATTGTTATCAAACCTTTGTGTCTCTTACAAATTGCAAGTTAAGTCGTCAAAATTGATCGTCAAATAACGAAGATAGGAAATTGATTGATTTAACTTCAAAGAGACCAATATCAGTTTCTTTAATCAGAAAAAGGTTCAAAAATATATTTAAAAATTATAGAGTATCTTACCACATTTCAAAAATTTGAGTACTAAGCCTATAACTGCCGCAAATAAGTCTATAAAATATTGGCTATTATACATATAAACTAAAAAAGAAAAAAATTGGTATTTTTTATTTTTCTTGATTTATTTAATGTAGACGTACCACATACTCTAGTTGTCTATGTTTGCTACACCTTGTCACCTTATTTTTTTTGTTTATCATTACGTTTTCAAACTTAAAAAAATCATTTTGACGTTCGCCAACTGTTTTGAAATAAATAATTTACCTTCATTATTAATATTAATAATTATTATCATTTATGAGTTTATAAATGTGTTGCTTCGTAGAAGGAAATTCTCTTTGCAGATGTATTAAGTTATTTTTTTAAAGCAGATGTACTCATAGTATTTTTGCAATATTCACATGGTTGTATTTCTACAGTGGCAAATAATACTGCAGAAGACTGGACCACCTATTACACTAAAACAGCATGAGTATGACCAAATATATATAACTATCTGCCTAGCTATCTGATGACAACTACCATCTTTACACACTTGATGACTAATTAGGTCACTAGGTAGAGACATAGCTTCCTATAAAATAAAGTGGTGTAACACGACTGTTAGCTTGAGGATATTTAATTGGCAACGAAAAACTTCCCTCCACTTTTGTGATACCACAGAAGATGTTACATTCTCATTTTTTTAGTTGACCTATGCAACTTTTTTCCCTTTAGGGATCACACAGTTAGACGTCCAGTTGGCGGTGGGGTGGGTTACCGAATTTAAGATTTTTCAGGATGAGGGGGAAGGAAGGGGCATGGGATATTTCAGAGTCCACTACATTGTGAACTGATCACTGTTTCACTGATCAACCAAACCTTTTCAGTTTTTTTTTAATATCAGAAAAAAAGTTGCTGTTGGTAGAAAAACTTTATGAGAAAAAAGTTGTTAAAATCTAAGATTATTTTTTTCAAAAAACTAAGCCCTCCACCCCCTCCCAAAAAAAAAATATAAATAAATTTAAAATATAATCTTGCTGACGCTGTTGTTCAGTTAGATATATTTTCTTTACAAAAAGAGGGAGGAGGGGGAGGTCAAAAATTGTATTTTTTTCCGGACGTCATAAATGTACGAACCCCTAGCAGAATTTACCTTTATATTCAATTAAAAGAGTAAAATTCATGGAAGCAGCGTAGTTAAGTATTTATAGGAGTGTGAATTTTGAAGAATGATTGGAGAAGACAGGATCTGAACATACGGAAAACTGAGTTAAGACCCTTCTTAACATCAGCTACATGTTATTTGTGAAAAGATTATTATTATTATTTTTTTATAGGGGAGGGGAGGAAATGAATTACTGGCGTAAAGATTTGAGTTAGCATTTGTACAAGTAATGAGTTTTTTAGTTAAAGTTCTAAAATTTAAATCTTTAGTCAAAAATAATTGTTGAATTAAAATTCGTAATGACCAATCTTAACTGAAACTTGGGATTTCATTTTAAAACACATAAAATTCTGGCCCTATTTTTCTCTGATATGTTGTTGTATTTAATAAAAGAAAAAAACGACTTATTTATGAGAAGGAAATTTTCTATTTTAATTCCAGGAATCATATGTTCCATGACCCCTCTGACTAAAAGCTGCTGTCAAGTTTTTTTTAATTATATTTTTGTTGTTTTCAGAATTTGGAAATTGAAACTTTTCTTTATTTATAATTTGCTTGTCAAAATAGTTAAAAAAATTATTGTCTTCTCTACAAAATTCAATTGTATTTTTCAAAATTGGCATTAATAAAAAAATAAAAACACATTCTCTGAAAATTGTTAAAGATTTGTCAAAAATAAAAACTTGGCCATGGACCTGATAGTCCATTGGATATAGCTAAATACATCGTTCATTATCAATATACGAATATTGGTACCTCTGGATATTAATTTATCTTATTCAAAACTCGAAGATTTCTGCATATTAATTATAATATCATCTCATGAATGAAATTAAAATGCATGATAAAATTTCCAACCTGTTCATTTCATTCATAGACGTACGTATGATTAATGCCCTACAATTTTAATGAGTAACGTATACATAAATGCAAACAGACGAATAATTAATTTTGTTATTTTTTCGAGTGAAACATTACATATGTTTCTTAGAAGTATATCTTTCATAAAAAAATTACTATTAAGGTTTGAAGGCAAAAAAAAATTTTCTTTTTTAAATGAAAAAGAAAAACCTGCAAACTTAATTACATAATTACACAGCAGACTGTGGTCGACTCTTGGCAAAATTAATTATAAATTTTATTCATTCTCAAAATACAAGTATCAATGGTATTTCATTCAGAAGTATATATATACATTATATTCATTTGATACGTCAATACAAAAACAATCTTAAATAGAAATAAAGAAAATGTAAAATTCTTAATATATTATTTACGTCATACATATCCGTTTTCACTTTATAGGATAACTAGCTGTAGTAAACCGCATTCCCAGAGTAATTAGGCAGTTATAGAATAATCAATAATATTATGGGTCCAAAAATTCATTCACATACTTAATTAAATGTAATTTTTTAAAAGGTTTGAACATAAGATAATATTTTACGGCAAATTTAAAGCTGTATGAGAAATAATAGCAACTTAATCCCAGTGTTATATACGTAGAGTTGTTAATATTGGCTAAATTGAGATAATGTTATAAAAATTATGGTAACTTTAAGAGACGACATATCTGGTCAGAGAGATAACAATAAAATATAGTTTTCGCTGATAGGTAATAATTTTTAAAATAGGGAGGAATAATTAAAATAACATTTATATTTTGCAAATACACAAGAACGTCATCTATCCCAGAATATGAAAGAAAATTTTTAGTAAAAGTATTTATTGAATAAACAGCACATTGTTTCATTTAATAAAATTATGTGCTATTTATTAAATAAAACTTGTGCTTCAATTTGTCCTTCCTCACCTGGGGTAGAATATACTTTTGGGTATTGGTGATATATAAAAAAATTTTAAATTGACACCCAACGCATTTTAGCTAATATTCACTTTTCTAAAAATGCGTTTGTTCTCCGGCACCATTATAACACAGGGGTTGGAAAGTCCGGGCTTAATAAAGAAAACACGTTTTTGTTTATTCAAAATTGGCTTCTTTTAAATTATTTTTATTTATTTATATTATATTTTTTTTATTTGCTTTATGAATTGGAGTCCCATAACACTTTTCAAGCCTTTGCTTAGTTTGTATGAACTAATTTTTTCCCGATAAAGAAGCAGTCTAAAGTTAACCCACAAAACTGTTTTGAAAGTAAATAAAGTAGCATCACACTTAGCACAATAACTAAAAAACGAACTGCAATGAAATTATGACAGCTGTCTTTTGAAAGTTGATACTTACTGAAGATAAGATGAAGAAAAAAAAATAGAAAAATTTATGGGTGAAGCCCGGTACGTTTCAGCCCATGTGTTCGTACCGGTATACCGAACAAATGCAACTGTATGTGTTTTTTTTTATTAAAGAAGGAACCAAAAAAACTCTTATGATAGGGAGAGACAGGTAAATGCTATAAATATCTACATATATACAATAATAAACAGGTGAAAATAAGTCCCCATGGGATATTTGAGAATATTTTTTATTTCTTTGTTGTTGATGGTTTTTGTACTTTTTTTGTTTTTTACTTTTATACTTTCCTTACTTTAAAACATTTATGGGACACCTCCTCAAGATGAATAAAAACAATACAAAAACTATAAACAAGTGCAGAAATGTAATATGGAATTACCCATTAATCGAAGCTTTGATGAAACTAGAAATTGCAAAAAGATCAAATATTAATTTCAATCAAGTTTTTTGTAGAATGTACAAAATTAATTATGCAACTTGTTACTACTTTGGCTATATATGGTGGCTTAACTCAAAAACCATCGCCAACAAAAATCAAAAAAATAGAAATGCCGAATACATTTATTTTTTTTACATCCTATAGGTTATTTTCCAAATATTTCATTGACACAGATACGTCTATTCTAGACTTTGTACTAAAATTTCTTGGATAGGTCGATATATTTAATGTTGTTAACTATAGTTTTGACTTTCATTTGATATATGATTCTTAATTTAGTTTCAATATGGCCCTTCAGATCAAATCTATCATTTTTTTATTTATTTCATTCTTTGCAGTCCAATGTTTCATAAGCATATGACGGTCATTTATAAAGTATAATATTCAACTTTCATGTTATATGAATATTAATGTTAACTAAAGCTGAGAAAATTTGTTTGATATATGTCATAAGGTTGCAATACGCCTTTCATATAAAATATATCAATTTTTAATTCTTTCATTTTTTACAGAGCAATATTTCAAAACCATGTGTTATTTTGGTCAATTATAAAGTTTTTTAAAAAGTTTTTAGGATAAATTGTGACACATAAGATTGCTAATTATAGTTTAGAGCCTTTGTTTGATATAATACTTAATGTGAACTTTCAAACAAAATCTACTCATTTTAAATTCGTTCATTCTTTACAGCCCAATATTCCGTTGGCATATTTTAGTCAAATATAAAGTTTGTATTCTACTTTTTTGGATGAGTTGAGGTATTAAATATTATTACTATAGTTTAAAATCTCCTTTTTACTAATTAAACTTATTTTTTTCCCAAAATAATCATTTTTTAAATAAAATATATTTATTTGTATCTCGTTCATTATGTGTTTTAACCTTTTTGCAACTTTAAGTGCAACATGTGAGGCCTCCAGAGGATTAATCCAAATCATTTGTCAATAGGAACGAGTGATAATTCCTAAAAAAAATCAAAAGTAAACTGGACTTAATTTCAGAAAATATTATTACAACTTGCTATTGTGTTGACAAGCCACACATTTAGTCATAATAAATAATATGTTGAATAGGCATATTTTTATAGAATAATTATATTTCATTAATCAAGGAGATTTATGCATTAAATTGTCAAAATAATTTTTGAATATCAATTAAACTTTGTTAGAAAGAAATACTCATATGATGAGGAGTGTTGATTAAATTATTTTGCTGGAAGTATCTTCAAGAGCAAAAAAAGTTATTGGTTGTACATTCAACTGCTCCGTTTTCAAATTAAAATAATTATCTCCTTGCAAAAATAAATTTTCTCTGGGGAGAATAAAAAGACTTATAATGGCAAAGTTTAGGACTTTGAAACCATTTTAGTTTGTAAAAAATGGTACCATTGGTTCAAAAATTTTAAGGCTCTTGAAACAACACAAATATGATGATTAGAGTAAAAAATTGTACTTATATATTCTTAAATATTCGGCTTATCATTTAAAACTTTTTTGCACATTGTTTATAATCAATTAAGGGGTGTGGTTCAAATAGATGCTCAATGACTTCCCTATTTTATCACAAATAACACAAGATAATGTTTCTTCATTTTCGTTAAACAAGTATCACTTCAAAAAAGATTAAATTTTGATATGTGATGTTGGATTAAATGGGGACACTGCAAATCATTTTTAGACTCATAACTTGACTCAAAAATCCCAGTTTCCTCAAATTAGAGTATCTTGCACCACGCTAAAAGTGACTTGAGAGGGCACACACTTTGAAAAAAGTCAGTTTTTTAATAGATTCCAGCAGAACTCCACAGTCAGGCACTTTCAACAGTTTAATTGATATTCCCGAGTCAAAATGAGTTACCTAAGTTACTTTATACATTGTACAAAATAAAAATGACTTTATTATTACAATTGTTCAACTGCTTATTATGCAAATAAGTACATTTTATTTTTGGGGTGTCTCTTCTAGCCGATTCATTCCATATTTAGGACTGAAGACTGCAATCCCTCCCAGTGCAGTCGTACATACGTATAAAGTTCCGTCCTTGATAACTTTACTCAACTTTATTCTTTCTTTGCCTAATCAGTTCTAGTAGTGGAAGTCCTAAGGATTGTGAAGGATCGGTCAAAGGACTGATAGGACCGGTCCTACGACTGGATTAAACTGGACCAAAGAAATAGAAACCGACTCAACACTTTGATTTTTTACTCATAACAACTACAGTTCAAAAGACCCAAAAATTACAAATTTTGAACATAACATATAATTTTGTACCAACTAAAATGGCTTGAACCACGACAAAAATGGGCTGAGAGGCATAAATCTTTGCCTCAACTTGTTTTTTTGCTTGTCCAAAGTAGAAAAAGTCTTTGCGCATGGTGAAAAAAAATATAGTCCCAAAGGAGGGAACAGTCTAATGTACATAATATACATAAAAATATCGCTGATAAATATATCATACAAAGACAGGCAAAAATCCATTATTTGTAATTTGATACTCCTTCTTTTTCCCTCATTTATCATCAAATAAATTTATTTAGTAGGCATACTAAGAAAATAGCTACTACCTACAACCGTACGTTCATTCCTGGGTGTTGTTGTTTTTTTGGTTGTAATAAATATAATTGTTAATTAATGGAGGCATATTGTAAAAAAACATGGAGTCCAACTGGTTTTTTTCTTATCATTATTATCTCCCCTCATAAGGTTTCATGACGTAACAAATCGTCAAAACCTGTCATATAATATATATAAATTGAAACTCATAAATTCAAATTGTACATGTTTCATCACTAAAGATAAGGACTCTGTTACAATACATGCCGTGAATCAACATAAAAAACAACAAAAAAAGTAAAGAAATCCGTATTCAATTATTGTATTAAATAAAAATAAATTTTACTTATTAAAGACATTGTATTCAAATTTCTGGGATGATTTAATGTACCCAAGAGTGTTAATTATAGTTCACAGCCTTCATTTGATTCAATTAATATGTACGAATGTAATGCAAGCACCAACTCTAGTATCGTGCTTGGGGAAGCTAGCGATTTCGAGCAAGTAACCTCAAAAATTATTGGTAAATTACAATAATATATATTATCCAGGGGATAATACAGGGTTGATCTTATCTATTACTACACATTTTATTGTTTTCAATTTTTCAAGAGTAAAATTTAAACTTTTTATAAGGACATTTATTTAACAAAATCGTCTTAAAAAAGTGCTCCACACAACTTTTATTGAATATGTGAGCTCACAACTCTACAAAATTGCCTCTATACGAGCCCTAGATACATTGCAGGCCTTGACTATATTGCCAGACTCGAATTTGGTCCACTCCTTCTTGATGGAGGCCTATAGAGACTGGATAATCCTATAAGGAGTAGCACACATCCTTTCCTCCAGGTGCACCTAGCTTTGTACAGTAGTCCAAGGGGTTTGTGTCTGGAGAGGAAGGCGGCCACAAGTTGAGGTCTCAAAAAATACCTAAAGTTATCTGTGAGGAAGGCCTGGATCTTAGCAGAGCAATGACACGTAGCTCAGTCTTGAGTAAAAATAAAGTTGTCACCGAACTTTTCTCTGGTCAATGCTAGCACTTTAATTATCCAGAAGGTCAATGTAAGGATCTAAACGGAGCAGCTCCTTCCTCTCTACAAAAATGGGAAGGCAGATTTCACCTGGGCTTGTCACAACGCCCAAGAACATGGTGGCAGGGAATAAGTTTCTGACACGATAAACCTGAGCTCCTTCGATATTGCCAATGTGAACATGCCGCGTGAGAGAAGCTACAAAATTTCCTCCTCTGTTCCTCCATTTTACACATTCACATTTGTAATGTTTTTGATTGAGTCGAAACTTTACATTCAGAATCTTGTGTCACAAAACCTATCATGAACCGAGTTTGAAGATAATCGCCGAATAAATTTCCAATTAATTAAATTTAAATTAAGTTTACCACTAGATACGATCAACCCTTTATAACACTGTTTATTCCACGATGAGTTTTGCTCGTGGTCATCTAAGCAAGTTTGTATAGACAAAGTTAGTCAAGGGCCAAGGTGAGAGAAGATGATAGCCTAAGAGGAAGAAAAAAAAACAATCATCTTTTCCGTTGTAAAGTCTTAAAGCAAGCCTTGTATGATTAAGAATGTATTTCCCAAGCGTCGAATTAAAAAGCTGGATCATCTCATCGCCCATTCTTCCTTTGCTTCTCCTATTAGAACAAGGATATTGAAACAAAATGTTTTATAAGAACTAAATTTTTAATATTTCATTTTACTCATGTTTATATGCAAAATAATATTTATTAATACTTAATTTTATTATATCGTTTAAAATTGACTGCTTATTGTTATTATGAGGCACTAATGTATAAGTAGGATTAATGGAGTATGCAAGATACAAGCTCCATATACTTTTCTGGAGAGATTTTTATGTCCCGTAATAGGAATTCATAAAGTGTGTTAACTATGGAGAGTACAAAATAGCACATATACTCCAGTGCCTAACGAGAATGGAAAAATCATGAATGTATTTATTTAAATAGTATGAGATGTATTTTTGAACTTTGATATTATCTAAGTGGTAAAATACACTTACACATCTGTGTATGTTTATATTTAGATATCTAACCAATTTTTGGTGAAGTACAGGGTGTGTGTCAACTTCATTTACACCCAATGTACAGGGTTATAAATATAGCATGGCTTGTTGTGACAGATTCTACACTCTTACTTTAAAGAGATACCAGGTTGAATAATATAAATGAAAATATGTCCTGTTTATAAAACTATTTTGTTGGAAGACAATTAATTCACAAATGGCACTCCAAGAAAACAACGGAATAAAAATTAATGCTCTTCTTGACACCCAAACTTCTCAAACGAAAATTGCAGAGATTGTTGTGGTAGTAAAGTTTGGAAGCTAGTAATTGGTCAGGATTTCTATGCAACAAGCTGGAACTGTTATGGACTTATGAACCGGCGCTGAGTCATGTTAGCCCATCCCAAGTTTGACTTGCATAAGGATGGCAATGTTACTATTATTCGGTGACAAAAATGTCAGGGTCACTCATAGTTTCGACACCGTGTTAAAAATATAATTGATGCAGGAGGTTTTGTTATTGAATTTTGAAAATTTCAATTGAAATAAATTGACTTATCAAAAAGTTATTTTGGATTAAATATTTTATTGTTTGACCCGCCATTTTTTGTCGTACACTCTGTAAGTATGCACTCACATCTTTTTAGGTCATCAAAATTATATAAAAAAATACTGCATTGGAAAATGCATCTACAATCTACTACATATCATATCATATAAATATGTATGTATGCATATAAATTAGAAATAAAATAAATATTTTGCTTATATTATTTAATCGACAAGCCTATTCAATGACTACATTCAATAAATTAGAAACATATACATACTTTTATAGTATACAAATATAAATGCCTGACATATTCATAAGTTTACTTTATGATACTGACGCCAGATTAGAAAAATGTAGTGATTCATTGTACTTGCTATTCAAAGCTAATTTTGTTCATATAGTATAAAGTAGAATCATAGAACTAGATCGTCTCAGTATTCAACATATCGCTACCATGGATGGATTACGCCAGAACCTTAAATACCAAGAACCAAATGCCCATCCCCCTCCCCACCTTTGCAGAATGTTGATAGTTATCATAATACTAAAATTGCCTATTGTTTCAATTCAATTTCCTTATTTTAAACTTTAAGGAAAATTGTCTCTTTTGAAAAAAATATTATAAACGTCAGCTTTCATAAAATAAAAAAAACTTTTCTGTCAAAATCGTCAAAAAAGCCGAACAGGCCAAGCCTAACTCCCCTAAAAAAATTATTTGTCCACTCCTCATGACCTCACCCATTTATAATTTGTGCTACTGATGCAAAATCACGGAGGAGTACAACAAGACATTTAATCTCTGAACAGAGCAAGGAGAGACAGTTGGAAAGAGAAAAGAAGATTCTCAATTTTTCAAAATTTTACTTCCTAAATTTAATTTATCAAGTTAAAATCCTCCCCCCCCACAAGAAACTTTTTAAATTACAGTGCCATGTTATTGTGAAGAGGGAATTGTTGAGGCTTAAAGATTGTAATCAGCAAAGTTCTTAGAAATAAAAAAATTGGTCCTACTTAAAATCGCCAAAATTGATCCTCACAATATACAAATTATATTTAGACAGATTTTATTCGAAGGGCCATATTGGGGACAAAATAAGCCCTTGAAATCAAATGAAGTTTCCAAAATATAGCAAACACTCTTGAGTATCTTAACTCATAACAGAAGTTTCAAAATAGATTCAATTATTGACTTAAATATGACCATGAAAATTTGGGCTGTATGTATATAAGAAGTAAAAAAGATACACTGGGTTTTCTCCATTTCTTCATTTTTTAAAAAAGGATTACTTTTATGTTGACGCCCCACACATTTCCTTTCATTCCACAGTTGAATCTCTTCATTTTTGTAAGGATAATTAATGTATATATTCATAAATGAATAAGTTGCAACCCCTTTGATTTTTGAATAAATTTCTCATGTATTTTCATATTGAAATCAACGATATATTTTGTATCATGTTGTTAAATCTCTCACAATAGATGTATTAGTAAATTTGTGAAACTCTCATCATTATTGTCTTATTGTCTAAAATAGTTCATCAACCGTGGATTGAAATATGATCATATAAAAGGTTAATCATAATATAATAAACGGCAGGTGTGGAGTGATTATCATCAATGAAATATATATATGTTATACCTGAATATCCTTTATTGTCAAGGATCTCCAGGTGGTACCTACCTTCTAAAGAAAAGAAGAAGAAAAAAAGTGTCGGTCAAAGTATCTAATGGAAAAATCACGTCTCTTCTTTCTGTTTAATTCATATACAAACCTACATGGGCCTAGATTAGGGAGGTTTGATTGGCAAATTTTTTCGAATTTCAATTACGGCGAGTGCGCAAAAGTTCTCATATGCTTCTAAAATTACCTATGCAAAATAAAATTGTCCTACAAGGTCATTGGTAGGTCGCACGTCTCGATCAAATTATTAAAAAAAGGGAAGGAAAGAGACTTTTTATTGATATATATTTCTTTTATTTAATATGATTTCCTTTGGCTGCTAACATGGCCTCCAACTTGGCCCTAAGCACGTCGCAGAACTTCTTGATGAAGTCCACGGAGATGGGCAACCACTGCTGCTCGACAGAGGTCTGGAGATCATCCAAATATCGTTGATGGCATAGTAGATGGGGAACAGTCTGGTGAGGAGGTTGACTAAACCGACCATTATGCTTTAATCAAGAGCACAATTTCCGGCCTCTCTTGACCCAGTTGGCATTGGTTGCTATTGAAAGGAGTTGCTGATGTCGTCGTAAATAAGAATCCTTCTTCAAATCCTTCACATACCTCCTCACAGTCTATTAATTGACATTGAGAGCTTCAGAATGTTGCTTCATCATTTAGCCTTATTTCTTGGGATTACGGTGTCCACATTGCCCATGATCCCGATATTCCAGCGTCTATCGATGTCAGGGGACCTCTCAAGGTTTGACATAAAGGTGTCATGAAAACAAGACTCCTGGAGTATGCTACTAAACTTGATCTCCTCGACACTTACATACTTGAGCGTGGAACAAATCAAACACTCATTATTGCCTGTTGGCCTCTATGCTGACAATTGTTGATTTTTGAGAATTTGTTTATTAACCGGAATGATCCTTACTTTTAATAACGAAGCCTTGTAAAATATTCACTCTAAAAGTAATCCAGATGGATTAAAAGTCAAGTCTATTTTTACCTCACACACTGTAGATACTGAGAAGACGTTTCAAGATATTTTGCATAAAAAATTTTAGTAGACATTTTTTTAACCTATAGAAAGTGTTTTAAAAGTTTTTTTTTCAAAAATTGCCCTATAATACAAAAAAAAGTGTGGAAAATTTGATGATCCACGTATAGCCTGCAATTTTATTTAACATTTTCAGAAAGGAAAGATCATAATTGTCTCATGTTAATGTCTCATTTCGCTCCGTAGAAAAATAAAAACTTAATAATTAGTTTTTATTTGTTTAGCATAATTAAAAAATACAAAATAATAGTTAATGCTGTATTTTAATCTTTATTGACAAAATAAATAACTTGAACTTGATATGCTACCTACTTAAAAATGACATAGTAGGTAAATGCCATTTTGCATAGATTATTTTCTTACCACATGACAACTTTTCCGAACCATCCGTAATCGAAATTCGAAAAAAGCTTGAAGACATACCACCCTAGCAACTATGTACTTTCATTTGAAGGGAAGGGCTGAGTTTAAATAATATATCTATATAGAATAGTTAGTTCCATTAAAGCGGTTAACACAAAGGCAAGAAAGAATTTTTTTTCAAAAAAAAAGTTAGGAAAAAAAAGTTTAAGCTTATTTATGATCACGCTCAATAAGTTGATATGTAGGTAATTAAATAAAGAAAATATGGATCAAATAACAAATCTTGAATATTTATGAATAGGGTTCAAGCATGATTTTAGAGTCTCTGATTTTTGTACCATCGGAATATTAATTAGGTTACCTTATTAATATTATACCAAACAAAGAAGAGTATAATGTCATGGGCAATTGAATTTAAACAGTGTCATTTCATCTACAATCTCGTATTTTATAAACATTAACTGGGGAAAGAACAGTCAACATTTGTCCTGTCATCATCATTTGCATATTCAGTAAAAAAAAAACCCAATTCAAAGATAAAAATACCTACTAATATAGCCTCAACTATCTTGAAAATGATATTCTTTGAAATAAAAAAAAGACGAATATAAAATATGTTGCAAAAACAAACAAAAAAAACATTTTTTTTTCAAGCACGAATAGGTTTTTTTTAAAACCTGAGGTATGAAACGATTTCCATTTTGTTTACTTTGCTTTTAAATAACAGAACAAAAAACTTCAAAAGCTGATATCATTTTCGCTATTACTAACTTAATTACTAGCACAAATTTACATGCTCCAAAAATTATATATTTTGAAAATTGGAGCATCACTATTTGCAATGTTTATGAATGAAAATACATATGTTGATGAAAAACCTAGATAATTGTGTATCTAAAGTATTTAGAAGCATTATGTAAAACAATATTGTCATGCAATATAAATAATCAAACTTATTTAATTAAAAATGACAATTTTTCTAAAATATATAGAGGGTTATTGATAAGTTTTAAAGGTGGTAATGAACTAAAATCGCCCCTGTACTATATATAAATTGGTAAATTCTAAACACTTAATTGCATGTAAAAAGTTATTCAATTACTAGTGTAAACAGTGTTTTATTTTATTTCTCAATACTGCTATCATTATGATTTAATTCTCGCGGAGAGAACATTTAAATATTTAGTGTCTACGAATGAGTGTGCCCATAAAAGATTGAGAGTAAGACTGAGGCATTGTAGGAGAGTTATAAGTTTAACTCTTTGTTAGACTCGTATTGGAATTGATGATCGATATCGTAGTAATTTCTCGCTATGTTCATACAAAATTATGAGTTAGACTTTTGCATATTTACATTCCCTCATAGTTGCTTGCTCCTAATTTAATAAGACGTCATGACAACTAAGCAGCTTTTCTCCCAAATATTGTTCAAATTGTCTGTTATTCACATACTGGTGGTTTTTAGAAATTATACCTCTCAGTCACAATTTTTAAGTAGACATATTTATATTTTCATAAGAGAAATACTATAAACACATGAGTCTAGATCAGTGGTTACAAACCTGTGGCTCTCGAACCCAATAGAGATTCCGTTTGATTTTTATTGTCCCAGCGCTCTTGCTCCTCCCACTAGTCCTCCCAAATTATGCGATTTCCGGCTAGATTTCACCAAATTTGACAGCACCCAGTATACAAAATCAGTTTGTGGTTATATTTTTTATAAGAAAAGTATGAATACCATGTCAATGTTGGCCAATGCTGCTGGTAAAAAGTCAAAGAGATTTGAAGAGAGGTCATTCTTGACTCACAAACATCTACAACTCCTTTTTAAGAGTTGTAGATGTCTTTTAATTACCTCAAACATTATTTTGTTCTCCGATGAAAAAATTAACAGAGTATATAATTTATCATTCTTAATTGCAGTATATGGCAATTTCTTGAACAAAAAAATGAATATAAAAGTTTAAAATATTTTAAGAACAGGGTTTGTTTCCTAAATACCTATTCTAAAGTATAGCTCTCTATTTAATAGGTTGGGCATCATTGCTCTAAAGGAGCGACTTTCAATTTAATTCTTTTTTATTCGATAAAAAAAAGTATTTGAAAACAATTTGGTTCTCAATGATTGCAGTTTTAATTAAAAAAAAAGCCCTTCAAAAATCAAATTGGATTTATTACAAATCACAGACTTTCCTTGTTGATGCCACCACATGTTTATATTGTATGATATAAATTTCTCAAAACCATAAAAAAACCAATCAATCTACTTTTTATAGCAAGGTAGGATAAATATTTGAATAAAAAAAGATACAAATATTTCTGGATTAATGAAATATAGTCAAGGACATTGCATAGGTAGGTACTAGTAGTGAAACTCGGTACAAGACACAATACTTTTTTGGTTTGGTCTGTAGGGGATGTTTTTAAACTGATTCAAACTGATATTTTGGTCCGGATTGTGATTTAAGACCGTAGACCAAAATTTAATAGCTTTTAAACTGTGAAACAATTTTTCGGTTACAATCCATGGGCCAATTAGCTCCAATACATTGGTTTATTGGTTGTACAACTATAATGTATGCACAAATATATATATGTAATATGTCCTGGAAGACGGAAAATGTTTTTTCAAGTTAGAAATCAGAAGAATGTGTTTTTACTTTCCTCAGCTCTTCATGTTATAATTTAATTCTTGAAGAAAGAGTATCCAAGTAATTAACCAGTGTGTGTACTCATGATAGACGGAGAGTAATAATGAGGGTTGTCTCTGGAGTTGTAAGTGTACGTCCTCGTTGGAGTTCACGTAGAATTGTAATTCTAACCCATTTGTCCTTGCTATCTATGGAGTGGGAATTGTTTTTATTTCTTTTCTGCCTGATCTAATAAAATGTCTTGACTGAGAAGCTCTTCTTATCCTCTACATTATTTCAGTTTGTCAAAGTTACCATTACATTTCTCAGTTTCTTTTATTTTCACATACCGGCTGGACTTGTTTTATGCCACACATTTAACTACATATGACGTGATTTCAATAATTTTTCATCTATAGCATCACTCTAAACTGCAATTTTTATGACATATACTGTTTTATGAAACTGATTCAGAGCGATTTTTTCTTTGAGACTGCTTCAGAGCGATTTTTTCTTTGAGACTGCTTCAGAAGGAACTTATTTAAAAGACTGAACTAGTTAGGTCCACCAAAAATCAGAACGTTCTCCGACCTGTCTAAGATTTTCAGACCGAACTCCAATACTTATACACAAACTGGGGACCCAAAACTTGCAGTATCGATCAATTGTTATTTCATTTCCGTTATTCTCAATAAAAAAGTTTCATGATGTAAACAAAAGACAACGAAAACAAAAATATTACAGCTTTGTTTCTATCACGTGTCTCTAAGGGGAAGAATGTTGGAGAAACTACAAATGACGCAACACGTGCGTGATATCCTCCACGCCGGGGTCAGCGTCGAGAAGGCTGCAAATCGCTCCGGACTGATTACAACATCAAGAAGTCAATTACAGCCTCATGCAGCCAAGAATGATTTAAACTTCTGCCCTAATAATGGGTGACTTTTGGACTCCCTTCATGTGCCCCTTACCTCAACCTCCTGGAATTTTCCGTATGGTGTGTCGTGAACAAGAATGTCTGCCACACCTCTCATTCAAATTTGGATTCACTTCGAGCTGCCATCATGGCAGCGTGGTACAACGTGATTCTATAAAAATCAAGTTCTTCATAATTTAGTAATGCATCTGCAAGCTTTGGGTCTCCCCTTTGTATACGTATATTCACACTCCGTTGATTTAAAATCTAAAATAAATATTACTACTTAAATGGTCAGGTGTGAAATGGTGGTCTAAAAGAATAGAATGTTGTATTTCAAATGGACTTATGCTGTATATTATATAATTTATTTTCTTTTTGTCAATAAATAAAAATCGTAGAATATAATTATCAAAATTATTTATGGGATTTTCTAAAACTCATAAATCTACACTCTCAGAAATTAAGTGTCATTAAGTCTTAACTTCGTCCTACACACACAAGCATACAATAAATATTGCTTGAATGTCTTTATACATAACAGTAAGACTCACTTCCATATAAGTCGAATGTGTGTTTTGACATTTGATTCTAAAATTTGTTTGCATGCAATCTATAAATGAGGGAAAATAACAAAAACGAATCATAAATAACTCTAAAAATATATATTTATAAGGGAGTCAAACTCATTACAAACCTGGCAAATCACCATGATATATTTTTTTTTTTGTATTTTTTTTAAATATATATATATTTTATAATATACAACGTGCAGCCGTTGTTTAACAACGAGCATTGAAAGCCTACAACAGCGCACATACAAAGGTATGGGTTTACCTTTACTTTTGGGGACTAGCTAAAGTGTTGAGCATCAGGGAAAAAATGGATCGCTCAACAAAGTATTCATTTCACAATCGTGGAAAAGGGAGAGTATCCTTGTTGCAATTCGCGCAGAACGAGACAATGTTGAGATTGCAAGATTGTACAAGTCATTTTTCTTCGGAGAGTCAGGATGGAACTGCAAGAATCTGAATGTGAACAAGACCCTTCCCCACGCCAAACTGCAAAGAAAATGCTGAACTGGTTGTGATAGTTTTTTTTTTTTTTTTACTTTGTTGCACGCGGTGTTTGGCCTCTAAACTCACTGAAATTCAACCCTATTGACTGTTTTGTGTATGGTGCAGTTGACGAACAAACCAACAGATGCTGTTGCAACAATAAAATCCCAGTAGATGTCCAGGATTCGTGAGGAATTCCAGAATCTGACAAAGGAAACTGTCATCAAGACCTCCTCCCGTTTTCGTGATAGAGTCGATACCGTTATTTGTTATTTTTATGTTTTCCTTCTTTAAAAGGAGCGGATCCGAAACGGTGTTACGTCGTAACCAAAACAATTTAAAATGTGTTTGATTGTCAGTTGGCAAGGTTGCTGCTTCTTTCCCCACATATCAGTGTTTTGAACTTTGATTGGCTGAATTCCAATTTGCTCTTGTTAAACTTTGAACAATTTCTAAGAATTAACTTTTAAATAATAATTTCAAAGTGAGGAATAGTTTGCAAAACTCTTCAATCTAGTTTAGTATTTTTTTTCTGTTTCTTTCAGGAGGTCACGAGTACACACACACTTATAATTACTCTATGCCCCGATGTTCTTACTTTCAGAATACAATAATAATGATAACAGATATATAAAATAACTTCACACCACCGTCTAGAAATAAAAAGTATCACACGTATTTATGTGAAATTTATATAAATCAATACTTAATTTAGGATTGTAAATCTTAAGCCTTTCTTAAAGTACGATTTTTGTTGTTGTTGCCACCCTGAACAGTGTTTTTTTCTAATGCTGTTAACGTTATTCTTTCAATCTTGTAGATAGAATGTCTAAGGTTATAGTGAATAGTTTATGGAAACACAAAATGAAATCAAAAGTAAAACCATCGTTGTTCTAATGTTAAAATTTTTACCCCTATGGATCAATTAGTGTTGCATCTGTCCTTATTTAGTATTGAAGACTGTTAGTTCTGCCTAATTCAGTCCTATAATAAGTCCTAAAACGTATAAAATTCAGTTCTTCATGACGTTTCTCAACTGTATTTCTTATTTGTTTAGGCCGTTCTTGTACTGATAGTCCTAAGACTGGACTAGACCCATCACAAGTTATAAGGGTAGGTCATAGAATTCTAGACAAATGGAGAAGTCAAGTATCTAACGATTTACAACCCAAGATATATATTAAATGTAGGTAGTATTGCCATGAATGAGGATGTATTGTGATTGTTACAATTATGAAAAAAATTAGATTATAACTTATTTATAAGAGTAATGGATTATTTTACTTTCCGTTTAATTATTAGTCGACCCATAGACTAACTAATTTACAAAATATACAAGTAATTACTTTCAATTAAAACTTTATTTTTTGAAAGAAGTTAAGTAAGACTGAATAAAAAATGGCTTATGAATTCATAATATACTATGTATGTAAATACTTTTGAAAAGAAAAGGTATTCTTACAAAAAAGGAATGTAATTAATTTCTTTTGCATATATAAGTAATACGTATTATAAAAGTTTATTTTTGTCATATTTTTAAATAATTGTTATAATTAGTGCTGAAATATAATGATATATAGATAAGATTATCTATATCAATAATGTAAATTTTTATGTCAGTATGAATGTCTGAAAAAACGTTACAGGGGGTGCACTGTGTATGGTGGACCGGGAAATTTGCCCTAGGAACTTTCGTCCTCATATATATATTATACCATAAATGCATCTTCATTCTTATTTTTTGGGCTTAAAGTCCTCTGTAATTCATTCAATTTGGATGTATTAAATTAAGGCCGTTCAGTATTATAATGAATCCAATCCTTTTTTTAAAGGGTGTACTTTAGCTAAGAGACAAATGGAATAAAGAATACAAACAAAAAATCTTGGATGAGCATCGAGAATTTTGAGTATTGGCCAAAATATAATCCTGCCCAGAATCTGTTGATAGATATGTTGTAATATTCTTTTTATAGATAAAGTTAATACCACATCTGTCTCTAATAACCGATTCTGACCAAGTGCAGTATATTTTGCTACGACCTTGAAAACAACCTCAAAATAAGCCTTCAAGAAGAGGCTTCGCGTAAGTTCATTATTGCAGATTACAATTTACTTACACACTTAAATCAAAAATTGTTATTGCGCTTTTTATTTATAGCCAAAAGTTCTTTATTAGCAGAGGTTTGTACTAAAATTAGGGTTTATACTCACGCTTTACAACTTTAACAATATTATTTTGAAATTAACCATCGGAGTTTGTAAATTTATTACTTGTCACTCTCTGATGTAATCAATGAGTCTTCTTGTCTTTTAATAGGGCCTTTCTCAGGAGGTTTCATTGCTTATAGATATTAAACTTATTTATAAATAGAAGAAGAATATTGTTGTTTTATTTCTTTATTCTTTTTGTTATTGACTAGTAGACCCATTTTTAAGTTATATCTGAGAAGATATATTTTTACTATAATATATAAATATGAATGCAAAAGTACCAAAGGTGAAAATTCTTGAGGCGAAACATCCTACAACTGCTACCAATAGTGCTCCCTGATGTAGATATATCATATACCAATTCAGTATTAAGAAAAAACAACACAATATATTATACAGAGAGCACACTATCAAATGAAACATATTTCGCAGGACTTTAGTTCAACATGTATTAAAATAATATTCCGATGAAAAAAAATAATTACTTGTGAGTCTATACAATTACATAATTTATATGTAAGGGAATTAAAACTAGTTAATAGATGCTTCATGTTCAAATAAATTGATTAGCATTTATATAAAGTATTATTATATAAAATATTATTGTTATCTATATTCACGCAGCCTAACCAGCTTATTATATTTAAATTTTTAATAAATATTATAAACTTAATTGACCATAAATCAATCAAAATCGACCTTTTTTAGAGGCAACTTTTTTTAAATTAAAATATGAAATCTATTTTATAAGTTCGGCTATGATATATATCATTTGAAGAAAAAATAAAAAAAGATATTAGCATCTAAGTAAGGTTCTTCGATTTTTTGGTGGTTATATACTTTTTTATTGAATACAATTAAGATAACGTAATAAATAATTCATTTTTTAAATAGTAAAATGTTTTTATCAATTTATTATTTTCTTTTAATTTCATATATATCATTTTTTCATGTCGAAATATGGCCCTGAATCTTAGTTATACACTAAAAACTCGATTATTAAAAAAAGGCTTTAAAGTCCAAACCTTCATGAATTGCAAGTTTTAATAGTCATATTCGTGTTCTACGGGTTAAGTAACAATAATAAGTGTGGTTTTCAGTCTGCGGGCAGAAATTATGTTGCATTGTGTAATAAGAGCAAATTTTGTATATTCGTTGCACCTTATAACTCCTGGGAGTGCGGGTACTGTGGCTAGTACAGCATGGTATATTGAAATACTTTAAATAGCTTTTTAATCAATTCCAATACTCCCTAAATCATTGTTTTTTTCATAACCAAAAGTATTACATTCTAATTTCATTAGATCTCAGATTTTTTTTACGTCATTGGGGTTTACAAGTTTAAAAATAAAATAAAATTTTCTTATTCACATTATATTTATTTTCTACCTTAAATGGGAATTCCTAATTTATCTTGATGATTTTATATTTAGATTTTCTGGAGTTATTATCGATTAGTCTAGCTCTTTCTAATCGAGGTTAGGAAAAAAAAAATGAAAAGAGATCATAATTATACTGGGATTATTAAATTTTTAAAACGATCGAAAAAGGACGGAAGAATAACTTGTACAAAAAACTTTTTAACCACAAGATCTTCAAGGACAAGGATTTTACTAGTTTTTGTAAATAAAACCGATATATAGTACCCTAATTAACAGAAATATTTAACCATCAAATTTAATTAAAACAAAAACGTTTTTATCGAAAAAAAATTGATACACAATGTTGGAAAATACTAAAAGTGTTCATTGGTATGTACACATTATATAAATGGAATATCTTTAAATAAATGATTATGATTAAGGATGTAAATATTAGATTTAATTGTGGCGATTATCAACATAAAACAAGGGTATGTGTTGGCAAGAGCAAATTATGAATCTTCTTCTTAATTAATCTTCTCTATTTTGAAAATTATAATGTATCATACGGCGTTACACCACTCACCATTTTTTTTATTATGTATTGTGTTTTCATTTGTCTCTTTAACACTTATTACTGTTCTGAATTATGTTTGGTTGAATTTTTGATTGCTCAGCTGTGAACAACTCTCAACAATGATTGAATACTGATGGGGAAGAATTGACTCTCTACCATTAACTGATTTTAGGTCTCTTTTCTGTTACTATTCGATGGAGAGGTTGTGAAGTATAACAAAAATATCAATGTTCTCAATAGTTTTTTCTTTTCAATTCTGTGATGCTAACTTTTTCATTCTTGAGGTAAGAACATCTTAGTATATACACAAGGGTGTCTACAGGGTTATATATATATATATATTATTAATATACTTTTTTTTTTTTTTTTTTTTGGCGGGGGTAGTTTTAGGATTTAAAAAAAATATCCAAAAATTAAAACTTTTTCTCCAGTAAAACGTATAAAAAAAATTTTTTTGAATTTTTTTTTTCAAATATTAAGTTTTTTGGATTTTTTTAAGTTTAATATCCATCACTATTTTCAAAAAATTAAATCGTTTGGAGCAAACTGTCCAAAATAAAAATCTGCCCCCAAAAAAATATCAAATATTTAAACTCGTTTTGGGCGTTTCTCTCAAGGGTTACATTCTGCGGAAAATCTTGCGATCTTGAAATCTTACAATAAAGGTGATTTTTTTATATGTGAGCAAGGAGCACTGTAGTTTATAGTGATCTATATCTGTACATATGTTGTCTCTCAAGATGATCATATTTTGTAAGACAGCTGAGTTATTTAAAGTGACTGCATTTTAGCTAATATTCAGACTTTATCTTTTTGGTATGTTGAAAACCCATAGGAAAATAATAAATGCTTGAACTTACAGAGTCTACTTTATGACAAAAAGTACTTATTCTAATAGAACATCTTTCATTTTTCTTCAGTCTCACATTTTTGAAGGGAACTGTTTAATACATAATTAAAATTCATTTCTTATACACAAATACATTTTGACTTTGCTAATTTTTTTGATTACCTAATAGATAAAATGCTAATTAAAATTATGAGTTCAATTATGAGGATATTTAACTAGTTTTGATACAAATTATATAATTCATGTCTAAATGAAATTAAAAAATAGCAGGGGATCCTTCTATCTTCTTAAAATAATTTCCATTTTCTTTTTTAATCATGATATATGTATGTATATATGTATCTATTTACATCGTAGTGTTTTTCTCATGGAATACTGGTATACCGTTTCCACCAAACTTCTCAGAGCTTGTAAAACTCTGAGATGAACTGCCCGTTTATCTCACATATATTATTTTATAGTATATGCTTCATTTAAATTGATACTGAGTGGAGACCCTGGTCCTACTCTTGCATTACAAAAAACCTGATTTTTATGGAATAAAAAAATGATAAATCAAAACCAATTTTTGATATGTTGAAATACTAAATATCCTCCTTCACAGTCCATTTGTTCGTCTCAACACGCTGGCAAACAAATGGTAAGTTCTTGACCATGAATGACGTGTCCAATGTAAACCACACTTTCATGATGGCAGCTCTGAACGAATCCAAATTTGGATGAGCCGCAAGCATTTTTTTCAAAGAGACCCCAAAGTCCAGGGGATTGATGTCAGAGCTACAAGAGGTCTAAATGGAGTTAGATCAGAAGTCAGCTATATTGTTTCTACAGAGGTTTTGGGGTTTCTTGGCTGCATGTTGCTAAAATGTGCTTCTTCATGTTGTGGACATTCTGGATGTAGGTACCAATAGCATCTACATAATTCTGGGCAATGACACCAGAACGGAGAAGATCTCTGTTTTGTTTTTTGTTTATGCTCCAACATTTTAACACTTAAAGACATGGGAAAAAATCAAAACTTATGTATTTTTGTTTTAACTGTCGTTTGGCTGTGTAATGAAACCTATTAATTAGAAATACCGTCGATAAAAGCGTAATTTAATATTACTGCAAATTTAGGGTCTCCACTTTGTATATTTTATTATTATTGTTCGATATCTTTACTAAAGTAGATGTATTTAAATATAATACGTGTTTCTGAAGCAGCGTTTCAGATTTTTTATATTCTTATCCATAGAAATACATAGAGTATAGAAATGTGCGCGAGTTGACTTTCAGCCTCTGAGTTTGTTTGTGTAATTTTACAACTATACAGCCCCTCAGCTATATCAAAAATTAGAAAAAAATTGAAATACCAGGTTACACCATAACACTTTTCTGACTGACGTTTGACTTACTCCACGTCAAAGAGTATAACTGTTACCAATAATATATATCGCCTTCCGTGATTGTTACTGTTAGAGTACGGTTGTTATACTCTATGACGTCAGAATATGTATGTTTTATCGAGCAGTCGGTACAGTACAACAAATTAAACTTGTATTTCTATTAACATTTACTTGTTTATAATTCACTATCCCACTTATTGTTGCAGGTAGTAGTGCGTTTTTTTCAAAAAAGCAGTACCCACAGACTCTAAAAAATCCACCCCACGCACCATTAGGAATAATATTAAAAATAAAATATTATAATATATAGGTAAATTTACCTTATAACTTATTCATTCTTCTTACAATATAAAAAGAAATACTTAAATTTAACAGTTTTTATTTTGTAATAACGGCATCTTGCTAAAAGACAATTTCCTTGAAAACGACAAAAAAAAAAAAAAAACATTACATCGCCTTAGCCATGGAATTCTAAAGACTAAGAATAGTCACACACAAAAAATTATGCGTGTGGGAACATAAAAAGTTGGTAATGGGGGATAAAATAAATTAAAGAGTCAACATCAGTTTTTACACAATTTCTTCAAAAGGGGACATTAAGGAAAATAAGGTAACCATCAAGGGTGATTATTCCATGTGTCTAGAATTCCATGGCCTAGCCTATCAACATAAAATCAAGCTGGAAATATTTTTTTTCTAAATTGAGTTTGAATTATAGTCAATTTCCAAAAATAAAAAATCTTATTTCCGTTTGCGTCTGACAGAAATTCAAATTCTAAAAGTAGTAAAAATTGATCTTTATAATAAATTGTTAAATTGACCGAATTTATTTGGGTATTATATGTGTCTTTTCAATCAAATAACGTTTCAAAACTATAATCGAAATGCTTCATTATCTTAGTTCATCCCTTGAAATTTGGAATACAAAGTCTATAAGTAACCCAAATATGATTATGAAGTATTAGCCTCTATTTATATATATAGTAAATAAATAAACTGAGATTTTCTCTTGTTCTGAATTTTTGTTCATGATTATTTTTATTCTGACATACTATGTATGTTATTTTCTTTCACAGCTTTTATTTTTTGCAAAATAACAAACAAATTTGTAAAATGCAAAATGTTTTTTTAATAAAAAAATATATACACATGGTATAAGAAAAGTAAAATTTTCACTGAATGAATGGAGGCTAAAATAAAATAAAATTATATTTTTTTTTTGTCAAAAATAAACATTAAATAATAATTATAATCAAACAGGGTACTCGGTGCTTTTTTTTTTTTTTAACTTTTTTATTCCTCATTTGAGTCAAATGAACATGTACATTGTACACATCCATGAAATGGTAGTATTTTGTATACATGTATATAATGCAAGGCACTCACATTCTATACGACTCATTAAATATAATATTATCCATAATGAAAAAAGCATTTTTGGTTTTGTACGTTCTGGGTGCGGTGGAAAAACTTTACACTTCGTTTTTGCTACATAAATCAAGGTTTTTGTTAATACCGTCAAATTGTTCCCATCAAATACTAAAAAATAAAAAACAGAAAAGAAAATAACCAAAAAAATACTAGATCTTCCAAAGAGTCTTAGAAGCTGAGAAAATGACATCTGAACGTGACCAACGAATTTAGGTACGCACACTTTTGCACGCTTGCAAGAAACCAACTGAAGAGAAGTTATTACTATTGATCCAGACCAACTATCCAGACATGAACGTGGTCTTCCACCAGGATTGTGCGCCTAAACACATGTACTAAAAGCCCCAGAAGTTGGAGGACAACTTGCCTTTCTGGCCAAAAAAATGTGGCCCCTACTCACCAGATGCCAACCCATTGGACTTCACTTTTAGTGTGCGTTTTGAGTCCAAGGCCTACACCGTCCGTCACCCAAATATCCACAGCCTCATGGGAACCGTCAACCAGCACGGGGATGCCATGTATGAGGACTACAACAGCAATCGATGAAAGGTCTTCCGTGGCCACCTGAAAGCAATTATTGCTGCCTAGGGGGGCTACATCGATGATTCGGGTAGCCAAGGCATCATATTAGTTATTTTTATTTTATTGACATACCTTATTACAACTAGTTGCTGAAATAAATCAGAATAAAGTTATAAATTGAAAGTGTAAAGATTTTTTCACCACACCCGCTATGTTAAAATATATTTATAATTTTTGGTATATATGCACATTTTAATAAATCTATATTATTAAACTATTCCAGAGTCCCATATTTGAGTTTTTATATTTTTTCCCCTTCCATATATTATTTTTCAGTAGAAAACAATCAAAAAATTAACGTTAGGAAAGTTTCAAGTCTCTCAAGGCATTTTCAACATGTGATACATTCAATTTTGATTTAAAAACATAGGACTTTTTGGTCCTAATTGTCAATTTTTAAGCTTCTGCTCATGTCCTAAATATGATGCTATAATTCCTAAGTTGTATTTTTTATATTTATTAGTACCAGGGGTATCCAAACTATTTACTGATCACTTTAAATGTTAATATCTTGAGGTTGCGTTGGTCGATTTTCAAAAATCTGATGATTTAAGAGTTTAAGGTGTTAATCTTCTTCTTTTTTTTATTATTATTTCATAACTATGGAGCAAGTGAGTCGTTCAAAATTTGTATTTTGTAAGATTATGAACTATTTCTTCATAAAAATGGGATCACTACAAAATGGAACAAAAATCTCTGGAGATGCATTTTTAAAAAATAATACGTTCAATATTGTTCTATAATATAAAAAACATAGAAATATATCGAGTTCAGAATAAGCGACAGAATCAGTAAAGAGAATTTGTTATAATAAAAAATCGTTTTGCATAAGGTTAATTAATCATTTGTGTTCTAAGAATTTTGCTATTTTCAAATTATGAAAATGATTTTAAAAAATCGTTTTTTATAAATTAGAACATTGAAGTAACTGACTTTTCATAAATTGCACCAATGAAACAATCAGTTGGTAAATTACAGTTATTTAATTTTATAAAATACTTTATCAAATTATTCTTTGACAATATTAATATTCAACGGTAAATGCACATTTTTGACTACTCAAATGTATTGAAGCAGTTTACTGTATTCCCAAAAAAACAAAAAACTTTAGAATCTTGCCTTTAAAAATGAAACCACGTCCACTCTACTACTATTTCTACAGTCTGATTTCCATGCATTATATAGAAGGAAGTTATGTTGCCGTATTCTGTATAACTTTCATTAGTCTTAGATTTTGAGGGTCCCCAGCATATAACATATTTTTACAAAGGAGTAACTTATGAACCAACAACCAGGCAGTAAAATGTAGATGGTAGGAGATCAAAAGACATTCATTCCTATTTATATTTGAAGTCCATCCTTCGATTAGTTTTAACTTTATAAGGTATTAATACCATGATTTTATGCAATAATTATATCCTAGCTCCTTTTATGTATTAATCATTGGAAAAATAATGGAATTATCTCTCAATGCCATCTAATTGATCTAGATTGCTTTAGTGGGCAGTGATTGCACTTTTTTATGTACTTATCTATGTATGTATATAATAATGTCATTAATAGCACGTGTCTTGATGTCCATTCCAATTCAAAATGAGAAGAATATAGTTCGAAATGGGAACAGTCAAATTCAAAATGGAAAACTCAAATCCCCTGTCAAATTCAAAACCTTAATATTTAAATTTATGAAAGACTAACAAAATATAATTACTATATACTTACTATATAAAATTCAAAATGAGAACAGTCTATACGGTAATAAAGATTGTGTTTGTTTTATATACCTATAATATTAGGTTGGGGAAAAGTAATTTCGTATTTACTGCCCCTTTTTTAAACTAATTATATATTATTCATTATTGGACTCATCGCATCATACCATAATGCGTTGTAGTTGTGTGAGTGTAACATACAAAAACTTTTCAGACAGTATTGCACTTGGTCAGTTCAGTCGTGAATTATCGTGAGTCGGGTATGGAGGTATCATAGAAAGAAATTCACCATAACATACATTTTTACTACCTGAAATGGAAAAGCGCATCAATAGAGACCAAGTAAATTTGTCATGTAAACGGGTCAATACTTTTTCGGTTCGTGATGCACAACAATGATTATTCCTTTACCTGCTCAATTCTGTCCTCTACTATGAAAAACTCAACTGTTTGAAGCTGGCGATCGAACATATTTCGGCAAACCTTTTTTAAATAGGAGACAACAAGACATCATCAAGACAACGCCAGGCCGCATGCATCTTTTGATGACGCCCCAGAGGCTCGGATAGGAATTTTTTATACATCCTCCTTACAGTACACACCTGGATACACGTTACAATTACCTGTTTCTGTCTTCGGCCTACAAGCTTGGGGTACAACCTCAATAGATGTATTTTCAAATGGCTTGCCCAAGTTTTTTTACCAATAGTGACAAGGCCTTCTTATTGTTGCCTAAATGTTATAAAACAGAAAGGGGCATACTTGGCTTAAATTGGAGGATTGTAACACTTCTTATAAAGCATTGAAATATAGCAAAATGTACAAAAATTCCTTTTCCCCAACCCTATTATATAATTTAATCAATAACTCATAATGAAAAATTATATGTTTTTAATGAATTGTTTTAACAAAGTGACAAAATTTCTATGTTGTTTTCCTGTTGGATTAATATGGTGTGGCCTTGTTCGCTTTTCCTCAAAAAATATGAAAATGACCCCTAAAATCCGAAATTTGTGCTTTTGTGGCCTACAAAATGTTTGTTTTTAAAATCATTTTTATCATCTACATCTGTAGTTCTCAAACTGTGGTACGGGTACCGATCCCGATATGTAAACTCTCTTTAGTGGTACATATATGAACGTCATAAATCTGGTTAACCCATGATAATTGGGATATATTTTTATATATGTGATACACAGTGTAAAAAGTTTGAGAACCACTGATATAAATGATTTTTTTCCTTAATGTTCCTTTTATGGGTCGTATGGAGTTGTACTACTTAAGTATAAGCCAACATTAAGTTTGTCATTTACTCCATCTGACTTAGGAATTGTTTTTAAGCCAATAAACATATAGGCTATATTTTCTTCTGCAGGAACGACCAGCGCAAATCTACGTACATTGTGTTTAAAAGAATAATTTATCCCGGGCTACGTCGTTCTATTAAATGATTTATTGCTATTTACTTGCCTTAAAGAATCTAAATAAAAGAAAAAGTCATATAGTATAGTTTCGTAAATCATTTGACTTAGGTTTCTTTTTCTGAATCGGAGAAGTTTCTGTATAATTGTCAAAAAATAACAAAAATGAACCCTAAAAAAAGTATTATTTTGGGTCATAGTGATAAAATCATAGTTTGTTGCAAAGTGAAAAAAACAATTTCAATTTTTTGAAGGAGCACTTTAAAACTTTTTTTATTAACTATTTCAAAATTTTGGAATGAAAAAATATTCATTTTTTCAAATATTTAAAAATTAAAGTTTATTGACATAGTATAAACTATCAATTTCATCTTTTACGAGGTAAAAAGTATCGATACGATCATTTTAATCATGGAGCAAATTTTTTTTAACTATTTTTATTGATACTATTCTTGGAAATGCTGAATAAAATGGTAAGATCTATAATATTTAGCTTAATATCCTTTGTCAATTTCATAGATAAATATATCATGTTAAGGGGCAATTGCCCACTAATAATAATTTTATTCTTTTGAATTACACGTGTAATTAACGTATTCTTAGAAGCTAGTCAAACTTTGAGGGGTATGTTTATTGTAAAAGTTTCACTCGTGACAAAAGAAAGTTTTATAAATTTGCAAGATATTTCATTCTTTTTTTGAATACTTTAAAGTATATTTCCAAGAAGAATCCAAACAACTGTAAAAATTAAATTCTGTTGTGTTTTATTTCAATTACATAGTTCTTACCTCAAGGCATCATCATTGCTAATGCAAAAGCTAACCTGTCTATCACGTGGAAAAATGTACATTTATATACAATATATGAACATTCAGAAAAAATCACGATTTGAAATGTTTTTTGGGGGGCTGAATCATACTTTTATGACGTTTTATGCAAAATTTACATAAAATAATGTCCAGATGTATATTTAAATTTTGGATATGACCATTTAAAAAAAACTGCTATGCATAGAGTTTTTAATACATACACACATATGTATATAAACATACTTTGTATATCTCTCAGCATACTCAAGTAAACGTCACTTAACCTCATTTTTGATAAATCAACACAAAAACAAGCTAGAATGTTTTTTCCTTAAAATTGAGTCGAGATTCATTGCTTTTGTATTTCTCAACTAATTGTAAGATTATAAGTTTCTTTGTGTTTCTTTTAAGTTAACGATTCTTGTTATAATTCAAATAATTAAGCCTCTGATATTTATCAAGATGAGTAGATTGTTTGTTTGCAACGTATTATCTACAATTTAATTTTATTTACAATATTCATTAATTATACGTATACACAATGAACTTCATCCAATGCAATCCAGTCTTGTCCAGATTGTAATAATCATACTAATTCTTGTGTATCCATAGTCAACTCTTTAAATAAATGTTCCCTTCAAGGAATAGACTCTGAATGGATAGTTTGGAAAATCTGTTGTTGATCTAAAGCATATTTATTTCCCGTCAACACAAAATTGAGTGTCAACTACATTTGTATACTTCCACAAATTATCGTCGATTTCTACTAATAATTTATTCTTATTAATGATTTAGATGCGCCGAAAATTGCAATTTAAGTAGACAAAAATGGTCGTCACAATAAAAAAAAAGAGTAATTGGATGAAAATGTTTTATTCTATGGATGCTCCGATATATGATAGGTGTAATTTTCAAATTTTAATGAAAATAATTAAATTATAAATATTAATTGGCGTAATATAATGTTAAAATCCCCACGTAAATACTCGTGTTGTGTTTCTGACTGAAAATACTAGACTTGTTTGAGACTGTTTTTTTTTAATGGAACGAACTAATTTGGCCCATTACAAAAATGCAGTCTGTAATAGTTTCAAACAAAAATTCAGTCTTCAAAAAAAATAACAAAACTATTAGATACATATTTATTTAAAATTTAGGCCAAATTTAATTATTGAAAGACAAACTGTTTTAATAAAGGAGGGCAAATTGGCAACCCTGCTCAGGGGCATGGGCTGAATTATATTATATATTTTTTTCGGTAGGGGTTTTTTTTTTTTTTTGTAAGAAAATTGAAATTTTTGATTTTCTGCCTAATTTGATCAAATGACTTTAATTTTATTTTTGTTTTCTCATTAATTTTTTTTTCCAAGAATAACAATTTTTCAAAAATTCCTTTAATTGAGGAGGGCATTAAAATACTACTTACGTCAGAATGATTAGCAGGCCTTCCTTTAACATTAAATGGATTGCAATGCAGCTAGAGGGCTAAGGGATGGGCATCCCTGGTCTAGACTGATTTAAAAGATAAATTGTTGATGAAGTCATTTCAAAATGAAGACCCTGTTACAAAATCGTGAACATTGAACTGAAATAATGTCATATGAAGTGACATACATTTTATTAATCATATATGTACAACTCATATATCCGGGTTCAAACTGGAAAAAAAAGGTCCACGATTTGAAAACGATAAAATTTCAGTATACAGTCTAAGATCGTGGTCGTGACCAATATGTTGGTCCAAATCACTCTCAAAAAATTCATTTTACACTGAGCTGAGAAAAAAATTGGTGTTGTATCAATTCTGAATACTAGGAAATACATAGTAATATATTAAAATGAAGTGATAACGTCAATACATTTTTGGTAATTAAAGTACTGATGATGTAATCAACTAAATTTAATTATAAATAGAAATTGTAACTTGTACAGTCTGTTTATACAAGTAACAACATATTTATGTACATAATTTGTACACAATACATTAGATTCTTCTTTCATCTGATCAGAGCTTTGTGTCAAAAATAGATATTGATTAAAGATTCTTGAACATCTTGTTAATATAATTGCTTCATCAAATACACAAAGCAGAGAAAGTAATTCCTTTAAATATGTGATATTTTTTTAAAATTTCAATATATATACTTCAAAAGCAGCTACTGATAGATTGATTATAATCTATTCTCAACTAGGATCAACACTAGGGGTCTCTATTCATAATTAAAGCTGTCATTTGGGATTAGAAAAAAAATATATCTGTAAATTTTTGTCTATTGACGGAGAAATACATCTTTTGTATTCTTAATATATTTTTAATTTATCTTTTGACTATGAGACATATTACTTCGCAAAAAACAATCTATTTTTTTGTCGAATTGACATATTTTCTTTTTTTATTAAGTATAAAAATATTATCATCTTTTTAATGGATAAACTCTCCATATAATTTTGTAACACTCTCTTGTACTTTTTTTCTTCATAATTTAAAAAGAATTATCAAATATAAGTGATATACAAATGTGGTACGTAAACATACCAACAATCTTGAACAAAAATAAAGAAAAGTACAAAATCCCAATATACATATTTGTTTACTTAATATATAAATACAGCCCCATTGAGTAACTGCAAATTGAGTAAATTGTAAACATTGTATTCAAATTTGTAGGATGAGTTAAAATATCCAAAAGTTCAAGATATAGTTTGATTTGATTGGATTTGGGAGTTTATATTATTACCAATATGGACTTTTTCAAATAATGTGAATTGCTCGGTCTTTTTTAGTGATTATCAATTTTTGTTACTCAAATTAGTATTAGTATTTTCTTGATGTGGAGTTTGGGAGGTTTATTATCCCCTAATTAAGCACATAAAAGTAACAGCAGCATAATTGCCTCATAAATAAACTACTAGAAATTCAAAATAAAACATTTATTTAAAACAACATAAGTATTGATATACCTAAATAAAATATTATATATCTAAAATTGTATTTCATTTAATATAAAGCTTTCCTAATCAATAAAACTACTTACATCCACAGCTTTTCGTTTCTTGTCAATCAAGAGTAGTCTAAACAAATTTTAGTGTGATAATATCAGCTCTTGTGGAGTCAGATACCAAAAAAATATTCCCCTCATCACCAATTCTTACATTTAATCATTATTTAATTCTTTCATTTTGTAATTAAGAACAGTTCTAGAATAAATGAATATTATCCTTTCCTTTTTCCTCACACAGCCTACAAAATACTTGTACTATTCATTTTTAGCTATTTGTTTGTAGACAGCGAATTGATAATGAACCTATAATTTAGCAACAATGGGAAATGGAAATTAAAGGGCTTTAAATGCATTGAAAATTACCTTTTTGTTAGTAAATATACATATCGTCCAATGTAACTGTATAATTTATCAAGAAAATAAACAAAAATAAGTAAAATAGCAACATTCATACGCCTCGTTCGCACTTCCTTGTTAGGGTGACCTTTTTCCTTTGTGGTCTTTATGCCAGGTATTACTGGCAAATTAAAAAGCTTTAAAATATTGTTGCATCCATTGAAAGGCAAAGTTCTAGATTAAAATAGTTTATTGACAACAGGTAAAACGGACTTTTAGGATAGCTAAGTGCTTTATATGTCCATCTATTTTACAGACCATAATACTTTTTTTAATTTGGGCCAAAAGATTTCATATGATAGCCACCCTTGTCCCTCCTATGGTGGTACCAAAAAGAAAATTGCACAAACATTCCTGCAAATTTAACTCCCTGAATTTTTATCCCAAGCGTTCTAAAATCTATTGTTTTCACACAATCCGTCAAAATATGTCACTATGTGTCAAGTTTTCCACATTTAAATGAGCGAAACATTGATTATACTTCCTTCTCCCTCCTTTTCTCTAAAGCCGGCACAATACATTTAAAAAAAGGACTCAACTCAGTTCTTAATTTTTTTAAACTTATTCTAAAGCTCATTTGAAATGCATCTCTACGTTTTGCTGGAGATAGGCTTAGGTTAAAGGATGATTGAAAAAATCCTTGCCACTATTATGTATGCTTTTGTGATGACGGGTTATATAATTTAAAAGGATATTAAAATAAAATAATAAGTTCTTTATGAGCAATATTTATCGTCTGTGAAAAAAATTATATTTTTTTCGCATTCTGTAATTCTCTGCAAATAATGACAAGTACATTTGTCATTCAACTGGAATCATATCCAAAATTTTATATATGATATGTAATTATTGTACCTTCTTATTCTATTAATTTGCAACAAGGACACTTGCATGTTGAAAGTACTTCAAGAGTTGGTTTCATGTGATATGCTTATGCTAAATGTAATTCAGTTAAATGGTACAGTGATAAGCAGGAATTTAATCAAAAACCTTGCAAATAATTCCTTTGTCCAAACAGTTACGGACAAATGACTTTATTCCATAACTCATAAAGTGCGTAAAAAAACTTTTAAGGAACAAAGGCCCATTAAAATCAAATATTTTGTCTCAATATCAAATATTGATATAAGTATTTTCACATTTTTGAAAATTTAAAACTACTTTTGATTTGGATCTCTCATCCCAAAATCTTGGTGTATATCTCTAAAGAATATTTTAATTTAAAAAGAAGTTAGTGGCTGTTAAATAAATTGGGGCTAAAAATTAATGAAACAAGAAAGATAAATGCTTATGAATGTAAATCATAATCTATTTTTGTCAATAAAAACTTTCTATAAAAAAGAATAAGTTAATCAATAATTAAAAACAAAAAAATCCTTTTAACTTTCACAAATTGAAATTTGTAACATTTATTCATAATAATTGTATCCTTGAGGCAGTCTAATACAACTTTAAACATAATCTAACTTTTTGCCCCCCTCCCAGACATAAACTTCGAAGGCTTTTATTAAGTATTAGTTAATAGTCGTACCACCATAAAATTATTATCTATTTAAACAAAATGTATTCCAAATTATGTCCTCTACTACCTTTGTTCACAGACTCGACTTTGGGTCTAGTATAATCTACAAAAGCATACCACTCCTGTTATGTAATATTTTTACAACTTTATGATTAAATTTCTAGGGCACCATTTTTGGTATGTTGTAATCACCTAACAGACCTTACTTTTACTCCACTCCAACAATGATGGTAATATCCTTTTCGCCCATATGTGAGTAAGAAACTTTATTCATAAAGTTGTAAGAAATATGATATAAAACGAGTGCAATACTTTTGTAGATGCAACCTGAGTACAGTTTCTTAGTTTAAAAAGCTAGTATAATGATTTTTTTTGATTTTTTGAGGAGGAAACAAGTATGTAACAATATACAATTTATAAAAAAAAATATTTTACTATTTTTGTTACTAAATATCAACGTACTATGTATATTATTTAGTACATATGAATAGGTATACATACAGGTGGGGGATTTTAAATCCGGAACAAACTTAGACCTCAATACCTTGGCAACCCTAAAATTTATGCTTATGAAATTATTCTCATCAGATATAGCCGACAAAATAGTATAAATAGGAAAAAATACAAAATCCTTGAAATGTCTTCAGAATATGAGCACTGTCGTGGAATTATTGAATTTATCTGTGCCATAAACACGCCCAAGGACACACATGAATCAATAAAAAAATATGCTAGAGAGCTTAGATTGATGTTAACAGATCAGTTGTGATGTTACAATTTTAAATTGGTGCGGTTTGTCCAAATAGGATCAATGGAAATTTATTCCGTAAATACTAACATTTTCATGACCTTCATGTTTTGAAAAAGGAAATGTTGCCTCCTAGCTATCTGGATCTGAACCCCTTGACTGCACTGTGTGGGGCCTTCTCGAGAGAGAGTCCAAGTAACGTGAAAATAACATTGTTGAATCAATGTGGGCTTCCATTCTCCAAGGAGTGTCCAACATGGACAAGGAGTTCCTTATAAAGACCGGTGCCAGATTCAGCGTCAGGTTGGAGGCTATGATTGAAGCTGGAGGTGGTTGGTTTGAGTAATTGATTTTACTATAATGAACCACAGCATGTAAGATAAAAACATTTTTGAATTAACTTGGGAAATAAATTGTATTATACTGCTACATTTCCAAATTTAAATTCCCAAATCTGTGCAGGGTCGGGCGGAAAAATATCAACTGCTAATTTCCTCATTAATATAAGAAGGTTAAGTAATTATATTTTGACATGTGGTTCAGCCATCCTCTGCGAATAAACAAACAATTATAAATATTTCGTCAATTTGCCATCGTGAGTGAGCAATAATCCAAATCAAGAGTATCTAGGATCTAGATCTCCAAGATAATGAAGTTGAGGTTACGATGATTATTAGCATTGTGAAGTGAGCCAGAAGGAGCTTGATTTTTAAGGTCCAAGATGAAGATCCAAAAAAAAAAACCCAGAAAATTGAGTGTACAATTAAAAAAGGCTGATATTATGGCTGAATTCTGTTCCAAAAAGATGTGCCCCCTTCTTTGGCAGATTTGAACCCACTGGACTGTGTAGGGCACTTTAGAGGGGAAACTAATAAAACTCTACCCCCAAATATGAACGCTCTAAAAGCCACCATAGGGGCTGCATGAGACAACTTGTTTTAGGAGTTTGACATCAAGTCCTGTCAGGCCGTCTGGCGACGTTTAAAAGCTGTGATTGATGCTGAAGGTGGTTGATGTTGAGTTTGGCAAGTTTGCATTCTTTACAAGGTTTGTTAATTATATTTTTGAAAATACAAAACTATTGTAGTATTTCTAAAGCAACCTCTCGAGTCCACTTTTAGCTACCCAACCTTGTATATAAATCTAATTAATGTAACATACATGTTAATTTAAGGGAATTATATAAGTACGAGTAGATATACATATATACAAAGAATACACCATTATTATCCGTTTGATATAACATAATATAAATATATATTAATAATAGATATAAAAAAATAAGTCTTTTGAATTTTTTATTTATTATTATTTAATTATTATTTTTATTTTATTACAAAACCATCAAAGAAATCTAAAGACACTAAAATGAACACATGAAAGGAAGTAAAATGAATGTGTATACTTCGAAATATATGTAGATGTATAAGAAAAGATAAGTTTTTTTAATTCAAATTTAATTTTGTCAAAAGGAAATGTGATTTTTTTTCTTTCTCTCTTTATATTCACGGTTGTAAATCGTAAGCACTTTCGATATGGATAAAGAAAAATACATTAAAAATCAAGAAGGTAATCTTGGCAATTTGAAGAACGTTTTGGAGGAGAGCCAGGGTCGTCAACAGGATGTAATTTTGAAATTTTGTAGTGTAAAATGTTTTATGGTAACGACACTAATTTTCTATTTAGAGACTATAGCCCAACCCCTTCTGACGCCCATGGGAGCCAGTTTTGCTGTCATGGTGTTTCAATAAGTAGTTATGAGAGAAATAAATTAAACACAAGTTCTATTCCTTATCAAGCAAAGACATCGTTAGGAATGACTCCTTTTTTTATCCTTAGTTCTACTTTTAGTCAAACCGGGACATACATATATCTCTCCCCTTAGCGTTACTCTACTTCATCATTTTATACTTCGATGTTCTTTACTCAAGAATAAAAGAATAATGATGATATCTGTACAAAATAAAAACACTACCTTGGTTGGTAACTACAAAAAAGTTAAAAAATACTATGGATGTACCGGTTGGAAGTTTGGAACTTACAAACATGGAAAGAAAAACTAAAATAGTCTGCCGTTGTTTAATTATACATTTAATAGAAAACTTTATCTGTTTTTTCATACATTGTCAATGTCAAATTGATTTATTTTATTCGACCGTCATTGGCCTCACATATGGAGACAAGTCTCTTGCGAGAAGAGTTGCAAGTATTGTGAATAAAGTTTGGTTCCATGACAGTCCACTCTTCCTCAACGGAGGCCTTCATGGCTTCAACGTTCGGGTGATAGAGGTCTTTCTCTGGATGTGCCACCAGAAAAAAAAAGTCGAGGGAATAGACATGCTGACTGTATCGTTCCCACATAGCAATGTAGTTAACTAATAAGGTATAAGTATTTTTTGCATTTTGAACGGGCCCCGTCTTGCTGAGAGGTAACATTGCCGTTCGGAAATTTGTCTGGAACCAGGGGAGCATATTGGCTTTGAAAACGTCAATTAACATGGTTGCCATACCATGACCCGCACGAACAGGAGTTGGTTTTCTGGAGCTCACTAACGGTTATTTGAAAAACTCTAATAACATGTATGCAAATACGAGTGTCACTAGTTGTAGCAGATTTGCTAGTGTATTAAGTCTCATTGACCATTTTACAACAGCAAAGATTATTTTTTAAAATAACACGATAACAACAATGTTTTGAGCTATACTACAGTTGCCTTACAATCTGTGAAATAATGAATATTTGTATTTTATTGCAAAAATATAATAGTAATTAATAAAATATACGATTAATATTTGTCATCTAACCAAGTTGGGTCTTCCAGCCCAAGCCTTCAGCTTGGTAGGAATATTCACTCTCAAGTTTGAAAGACCCAAGCCAAAACTTTAGTAAATAACAATGCCATAATTGAAATATCAAAAGGGAAACTGTTCCCCCTACAAAATACTAAAAAAATTTAAACGTTCAACAACCCTAATGCTTCCTAAAGTGAATTGTATGGGCCGCAAATTATGTAAAATCGTCTTCATTATGAGAACTCTAATATGAACTCCTACTATACAATTATTTCCCTCCTGTTGGTCACATTGGGACCAAGATACTTAAAGTGGCACTAGCTAAGATCAATAAGAACTAATAGAGAACAATTGTTTTTCAATGTCGTCATTATTATAATAAATGACTAACCAATAAATTGGTTGTAAATTGTATATATTTTTTAGCTTGTCAGTTTTGTTGCTGTTGTCAACCTGTAGAGTGTTTTTTTTTCAAAGCTGTTATCATTGTTATTTTATTTATGTGAAAGGATTCAGGGTAGCCATAAGGGTGTGCGCTCATGAATCACAGAGAGTAACAATGATAATTTGTTAGGAAGTTAAATGTGTAACTCCCTTTTGAACTCTGAATATAAGTGAGTATCAAAAACCATCTCCTAGCTTGATACACAGTGAGATTAGTGTATATTTCCCTACTTCCATATCTACTACTAGCTAATCAAATAAAAAGTCATAAAAGCTAAGCTGCTTTCCTTAAAAAATAATAATTGGATATAGGTTTTAGTATGAACCAATTCACCAATTTAGATCAAAATTTAATTGTTTTCGCTTTTAAACTATTGACCGTTTTTATTCACAGTCCTGATTAATGGTTCTAAAAATAGGAATTATGCAAAAACCTTTAACTTCATTTGACAATATTAAAGGTAGATGCTTAAAACATTGAAACACAGCGGAAGTCATTAACAACTCATCTATAGAACTGATCTATACAAAATTTTAAATTTCAAATTGTCAGGGCTTCCATGTTGATTTTTAGCTTCTTTTATCTTTACATACCAAAAAATGCTAGTTATTTGCACAGTGGTAAATTTTTCTAATTGTCAAAATTGAAGATGACGTATATTGTTCAAAACTTAAACAGTGTGAACATAGTACGTTTTCACGGGACTTTATAATTTTGATGTTGTCCATTTTAAGAGGATAAACAACCAAGTTCTATACGAATGAAAGCCCTTTTTCGTTAATATTAACCCTTCACATCCGTATGTGACTTATTCGTCACAGCATATTTTTTTGGAAAAAAATTTCAAAAATTAAATTTCAAATATTAAATTTTATGAAAAAATTTCAAAAATTAAATTTCAAATATTAAATTTTATGAAAAAAATTTCAAAAATCCCCAACTGTTTGCAAAAATTAAATTTTTTAGAAACAAATTTCTATTTTTTTAATACAAATATTCAATATCGATACTCTAATATTCATGCTTAAATGTATATTTTTTAAATTCCATTTAAAACTTCTTTCAAAGCGTAAAGGTTATGGAAAATAATAAGCTATTGGATGTCATAATGAGACAGACAAATAAAAAAGGCTTGAATATTAATGTCTCTAAAAATTTTTATCCCTTAATTGTCTAGTTTTATTATATATCTTACCCTCAAATGTATTAAAAATATCTTATTTCCATGTCGGTGATAAAAATTAATTATTATATTGGACAAAATAATATATTTTTCTCTGAGTGTCCTATTTTTTTTGTCTCTAATCCATCAAAAAATCAGTAAATATTACTTTGATTTAACTCAAATACTCTGTTTATTGTTGACATATAAAACTATTCAATAAAGCCTTTTTTTTTTATTTATAATGTCATGTGATGGAGTTTAATAAGATTTATTAGCAATTTATCCATCTTATGTAGTTAGAATATAAATTTTGAGCCCCTAAATTGGTTTCTCCTACAATTATGATAGAATTTAAGACGTATGTCAAAATGCTCTATAGATACAAATGACGTAACTAGAGACAAATCTATGTTCATTAATAAATGTACCTTCCAAATATTTGAACATCCTCAAAATATCATTTAGTATAATCAGGGGGAAAATAAGTCAATGAACCAATGCGTAAGTACATACTTCCTTTGATGAGAGCCCGCATCAAATAAGAACTTAGTCGAATATGAAGAGCTATTTTATTTGTGTAATGTCATAAATATCATTTTTTCTGTTTTTTGTTTTTTTGCACAGTAACAAATTATGGACTAAAAATAATATATACTATGTATTTATCTATCTGTACGCTAATCAAAAAAGATAATATTATTGCTAAATTTGTTGGAAAATAATGCCTCTGAAAATATAGTTATTTATGAACATTGCAATGTCTGAATTTTTTCTTTTTTAGATAACAGAAAATTGTTTTGTAGACTGTATTTTTGAACATTCTATCTGTTATTCATAGTATGTACGTCTAACTGTAAGTTGGTAAAACTCAAATGAAACGTACAGGGTCAGGACTCAAAATTTAAAAGCCTTTTTCACTACTATATCATTTTATTTTGTGCCATTTTTATGGGAAACTTTTGAATCAAAAGTTGGTAATTTAACAGTTTTTTACACCTTTTAATCAATATGTCCCACTCCATTCTGAATAATGGCTTCAATAGAGGGGCAAACAGAATAGTGCTGGCCTTGATGAAGTCCGAGAACAAGCAGTTCCACTCTTCCGTGCTCACAGCCTTCAGGACAGAGCATTTGTGTGAGAAGTCTTATTAATTTTGTTCTCCAAGACACACCAAATAGCGAAGCCTAGGGGGTTCACGTCGGGTGAGGACGAAGGCAAGAAGTCTACCAGCCAGAAGGCAGCCATGTTCTCCCTTCAGAAATGCTGAATCTTCTTGAACATATTTTGCGGGGCGTCGTCATGGATAAACACATAGTTGTCCCTGGGGACTTGTCCAGAAACGTGTCACTGTGAAGATCTTCTTATCGAAGATCAACTTGTGCGAGATCGCACACCCTCGGCCGTTTTTCTTGATGCCATGACATTTTTGATAGCACAAAAACAAACATCAAATTGTACCTTTTTATCAGTTCTTTGGAATGGTGTCCAGTAAAAATATTGTCAGCCTTTTAAAACTGAGGTTAGACGTTCTCGAAGTGGATTCTAATTTTGAGTGATTACCCTGTACAGTAGGCCTTTAAAAATATTTTTTTTTACTTTTATTTGTCTCACCCTTTCATTGTATTTGCCGCATTTTTAAAACTTCTCTGACCAAAATATTTTGACTTCAAAAAATACTTTATTGTGTCCCTTACTTTTTTAATTTGTTGCCCTATATTGAAAAATTAGTTGAAAATAAATTCGATACCCTCTATTTGTTTAGTAACAAAAAGATGATATACAATATCAACTTTTTTTTGTTATGATTAATAATATTTTTGCCAATAATGTTTCCGTAGCATTTACATTTTTAATGTTCAGTCCTTATTAAATGATGAATTAGATCCTTTAATATTTGTTGTAGTACAAAGTAATTTATCTACAAAAAACAAAACAATCATTTGCTGCACTTTTCTCTTTTCCGTTGTGGATACATTTACATTGATTCTATGTTTAATCAATGGTGTAAATTAAAAACGGTAACAAATGTAAAGAATTTTACAATTTGAGTCAAAGTTTAAGAGGCAACAATCTGGGCCGCCACATCTGAATGTAATTCAAGTGATACTATTTTATATTTTCACTATTATAACTGATTGAAAAGGCAAGATAATGAAATTAAATACATTTATTTTGTAAGTAAACAATAAAAAAAACAAGGACTTCTACGGTGTCGTCAATAATCGGAATACAAGAGAAAAATTTGCCTCCAAATTCAAACAAAACTTCAGAACCCAACTCTTTAAAAAAATAGAGTTCGAGCTTTTCTCATATCCTGCTAGCTGGTGTTGCTATTTAATAGGTGTATATCAATATAAAACTTTACCTAAGTATTTTCTGGGGTATTTTTATTGATTTCTGAAGTTTTCTGAACTGTTTTAGACATATGTCAAGGTATACAGGTAATACTGTAGTTATTAAGTCAGATTCCTATTTAATTAATCACCGTGGTAAGAGAGTAAAAGGCCTGGTTTTTAGTAGTATTTATGTGCATATCAATAATGAGTCATGATGCACGGTTTAACACCGAACCCACTCCAAATAACAGAATTTGGATAACTCCACTGAAATTATATAATTTAACTATGAACATTGAGGGTGTCAATTAAAGATTGTCGGGTTAGAAAAAGCAGTGAATTTCATTGACAACAAAGCATGGATAGACGGTACATCAACCAATGAATGCTCCTTTCTTCTTGATGACTTCCTTTATCCTCCTAGGTATGTCAATAGCAAGATTCTCCAGGACTCTAGGAACCAAAGTTTCCCATATAGATCGTTTTACGAATTTTTTGAGCCAATGAGTTGAAAGAAGCTTTCATCTGACCAGACAATACGTTTCCAGTCATCCAGACTCCACCTCAGCTTGTCCTAGGCAAAGACATTTCTCTTTTTCTTCATTTGTTCTGTCAACAGGTGCTTGGAAGCCTGCTTGTAGGCCTTAGCACCAACAGATTTCTTTAAGTATTTTCTCAAAATCTCTTTAAACACCTTGTAACCCATTAGTCAGCCTAGCTGACAGCTTTCGTGCGGATTGGTGTCTTTTCCCAATGAAATTTTCACCTTTTTCACCAACAAGTAACAACAACTGGAACAACTTTTTCCAATATTTTTGGACAAGAATGTACTGTAAACAGTACTGCAGCCTCAATTTACTTTGATCATTTTGGATTAACAATAACAGAAGAAGCAGTAAATGAAAAAGAGTGGGAAATTGTAACCTGGCAATCTTTAATTGTCATCCTCTTTTTATCTTATATTTGTATATAAAAAAAGACAACGTTAAGAAATAACTAATTTAAAGATGAAAACTAATTATTCCACTTTTTATTGATTCCTTATAACCAACAATTGATTCAAAAATTGATAACATCTTTTTTTTAACACTCCTTCCAAAACGAATTAGCGTCGAGTTCTGGGTTTCTACTGTATGGTAATTTGAGCTCAAAATGGAATAAAATAAGACAGTGATACAATATTAATTTATTATCTGTTTTAAGTACTTCAAAAATAATGGATTCTTCTGTATAGATATGCAGTGCATCAACATAAAAACAATCTTGAACAAAAGTTGAGAAACTGAGAAAATCCCTATATATTTTTTACTTTAATGTGCATACAGCCCAATGTTTCATAGACATATTAGACACAATTATAGGCAATGTATTCAAATTTTGGGAGTAGTTCAGAAATCCAATAATTTTTACTATAGCTTAGAACTTTTATTTAATTTAAAAGACAAAAATTGTCCCCGATTTGGCCAATTTCAAATAAAAGACAATAAATTTTTCCTTGTTTATTGGCTAATTACGGCACACCCATCGGCTTCAAAAGAATAATTTGTTCATATAAATTGACGATAATTCGTCCAAGTATCCAGACTACTCAATTTTGAGAAACACCATTCCAGCTTGCTTTTGTGTTGACATTAAACTTTCAATAAAAATACATTTTGAAGAAGAATCTATTTATCGTTTTCATAAGATGAGCTTTTTCCCCTCAAAAGTTTTTTGTAGCTCAAAGACATTTAAGAGCATGAAATATTATTTGTGTTCAAACAGAGGGAATCATTTAATTCCCAATAAGATCAGGAAGGGGAACATCAAATAAGTGTGTTCGTCTTAACCAGTAGTTGCACCATGATTTTTTAATAAACATGAACTGTCCCCTCCCCCCCATAATTGAACCATTTATAGCTTCAAGGGTTTTTGTACCCCATACCCATTTTCTTCAAATATGTAAAATACCTTTAACGCAAAAGTCTTTACAAAAGAAGAAAAAAGTTAAAGCTGAGGTCTTTTAAGTACAGACGAGTCTCAGTCTTATTAATATTACCATCATCTCTCACCCAAGACAAAGTATGTATGATCATGACTTGGAGGCAAAGTCTCTTATTTTTATATAATATAATATAGAATGAAGAAAATATAACACAATGCTTTTTTTATGTATCTATCCAAAGAAATTTTGTACATATTTTTTTCTCAAAACAACCTTCAAAAAAATCCGTATTCATAAGCATACAATCTGATGGATCTTCTTTTTATGTGTGTGTTACCTTCCTTACTTAATAAACATTCATAGCAGTCCTTAAATTGATTTTGAATGATTTCCTGAAGCAAGTTATTAGTTTGTACAAAAGAAAGATTTTACGTCATTAAGTTGAATAGGTTTTTTTTAATAGAACATACTTCATACAGAAAATAGAAACTGACCCTGGAAATTAATAAACGTGGTCATTATTAATATATAGATTTTATGAAGGAAGAAAAACTTCCTACCCATTTATGTAATAGGTTTAAAATTTATATTTGATCCATTATTTTCGGATCTACTCAATTATTATTATTGGAAAAAAAACATCATATAAATGATAAAACAAAAACATCTTTATAAACGTTTGAAATGACTTCTATCAATATTTTTTCATTTTACAAATCATACCATTTAAAAAATTATATATTTTTTGGGAACTATTTAGATTTTGCAGTTATTTAATGAGTACAGTGTAGTCATTTCTTTATACACGTTCGAATAATAAATGATGTTCCTTCAATTAGTCAGATAGAGTTGCACTGATTAATTGTAAATGAACATTATAGTATTACATTTACTCCATTTGACCTAGGAATTGTCTTTTAAGCCCATATCCATAAATTGTATTTCCTTTTCTTGAAACTCTGCAAATCAAACTTAAATACATTGAGTTTGAGAGAATAATTATTCTCGAAAGCGTTTCCCATTAATCTGTGTCGTTCCATAAACAATTTAGTTCATAAACATATTTTCATACATCGTAATACAAAAAACATATATGTAACTCATATATTATGCAAATTGAAGCCTCAATAATGTGCATCAACCGGTCTCGAAGTGACGAGCAAACCTAAATAATATAGCCTGATTCAAGCTATGTCCATTTCACGGTTATTCGTTCCTTGAGAACAAGAACACTTCAATTTGCTACACCTAAACTGGTAATACACTCTCATTTGCTGTAGACAAAGGGTAAGATACTAGGCGAGGATAAAGAACAAAAGTACATATGAACTAAAAATGATTTCATCTAAAAATTTAGAAGGTTATTTTAGCAATATGGAGAGGGGACCTAGGTCCTCTCTTCCCAATAATACGTCATTTTTTCGATGTAGAGTTGACTGAGATATGTTTCATTCCTCACATATATTGCCAGTGATTCTAGTCGGAAGTATTTGGGCATCTTATCAAAAAAGAAAACAAACACAAAAAAAGGAATGGTAACTGTGTTAATTTGAAGAATGTGTTGTAGAAGAGAAACTTAGCTCTCATGACGTTTCATTAAATCAGATATATCCAGTTGTGGCAAGAAGGGGTTAGTGAGGTGGATGGAAATAAACAAGGAGAAAGGCAAGAATTACTCCAATATAAATCCTCGATTTTTCTCCGAGTCAAACAAGGACTTAAAATTATTACTCCACTACAAATTCTCTTACTCTCCATCTTTTATGATCACTGACGTGTAGTATGCCTATTATCTGATTGCAGACTTTATCTGGCATTATAAAATTTGTTGAGATATTTTAAAACTTATATTCATTACCGTAAAACAGTAACAGTTGATAAATTATTAATTATGGAACTTTTGTATTACTACTCAGCATACCTCTAAAAAATCATTATTTAATTTAAACCCTGTATATAAATAGGCATTTTAAGGCATTTAATAATACATTTTTACAAAAGCAAATTATATACTGTCATTATGTATATATATTTTGATAGCATAAACTAATATGAACAGATTAACATTGCAACTTGTTGTATGGACTGGCCATATATATATTTTTAATGATTGATTGATTGATTGGTGTTGCATCATATAAGACGTCATTATATCAACAAATATAAGGATATAGTATATACATTTATAAAAGTAAGAAAATTTTGTACTTGGCGCCATTCAAAAGAGCTAACAAAAACTTTGTTTTGTTTTTGTTCGATCAAAAATTTCAGAGCAGCAAACAAACCAGTAAAGGATGTGCGATCTCCTCAGCGCACAAGTCGATCTCCAATAAAACGATATTCACAGTGGACGCTTTTCTTAACAGGAGAAATGCTAGCTTCTTTACTGAATCAAGAGCTCAGGTCAAAGGTGCCTTCAGGACCAAAAATTTAGCTGAGGTCATGGTCCTCGGCGTCCTCCTTACTTCTTCAAGGCCAGCGAGAAAGTCGACAACGACTTCTACTACAAGGTCCTAAGGTACCATGTATTGCCGTGGTTGAAGATCATGATCCCCATGGACAACTATGTGTTTACTCAAGGCGGCACATCGGCACATACGTCCAAGAACATTAAACATTTCTGCAGGGAGAACTTAACTTCCTTCTGGGCGGCAGACTTCTTGCCTCCGTCCTGACACAAAGTGAACCCTCTGGACTTCTCTGTTTGGTGATTCTTCGAGGCAAAACAAACAAGACTTCTCGCTCGAACGTCGATTTCCTGAAGGGCGTGATCACAGAGGAGTGGAACAACTTTTCCTAGGGCTTCTTAACGGCCCCTTCTATTCGTCTCGTATTGAAGCCATAATTAAGAATGGAGGAAGATGTATTGGAAAAAAAGTGTAGAAAATTGTTAAACAACCAACTTTTCCTTCAGAAATGTGCCATAACAATGGCACAAAATAAAAATAAAGTATAGAAGTGAAAACAGCTGTTAATTTTCTAATTTTTGAGACCTGCCTCTGTATAGGCCTAAATATTGGCGCCGGTTTTGGTTTGAAAATCTTAGAACGTTCTAATACGATTATAATTTTTGTAGGATCCAATATATTTGTTCCGATTTCGATAGAAACCAGTCTAGTTTTCATTTTGTCTTATTTTCTTAGAGTTATTTTTGTTATTATTTCGTTAACAAATATTATGTTTGTATCAGTCTGACAAATCATTAAAAAAAATTTTTTTTCTTAATTGTACTGCAAAATATTTATGTGACCCGTTAATACAAAATCAAACTAAAAGATTTTTTTCCTTTTTGAGTGTTAGTAACATAAATTTGTATTTTCCAACAAATTATCATTAATTTTTATCAACTAATTATTCGTATTAGCTCTTTGGAAATGCTGCAAATTGCACTTAACGTACTTCAAGTAAATTGCAACAATAATAGAAAAAGAAAGTTATAGATTCATTTGAATGGCTATATAGGTATCTTAAATAAATAAAAAAGTTCTACACTATACTTCAATCCCTTTAAATCCAATTTTTTCTCATAAATTTGAACATAAACCCTATAATTGCATTTTCTCTTTTTCTTGATTTTTGTTCAAAATTGTTTTTATGTTGACACACTACACATTGTATTTAATCATGGCTAAATAAATAATCACTGAATCAGTCTAAAAGGAAAATTAGCCCTACTCCTAAAGTTTGTCTTGATCAGAGGAAAAAAAAACTTAAAAAAAAGAAACTAAGTTGTTAAATTATGTATCTGATAAATATCACTGATACATGTTACTAAAAAAAACTAATGTTTTATCAGCTTTTGCTTGAAGAAGCTTCATTTTCTCAACATAGCATCAACAACATAGGTAGAAAGTACGTATGGAAGAATCAAGGAAGTATATAAAATCGTTTTACTTATGAATAACGATGCCCTTGGGCTAGAATCCGTTATATGTGAAAAAACCAGATCTCTTCGTGTACATACTTTTCTCTCTTCTGCTCTTATTTTTTTAACCATCATCCTTACCAATGAATAAACTGAAACAAACTACGTTATATCTTACCTCATACACATTCTTTTAAATTATAAGTTAAAAGAAAGAGCTCATGTATACTTATGAAGCAATAAAATGAATTCGCTTATCAGTATGTATATTGACTAAAATGACAATAATTTAAGGAAATAGTTTTAGATCGAAAAAAATTCCGTAACTTATTTTCCATTATTAAATTTCTAGTATTTATTGTGGAGAGTATTTATTAACAGGATATTTGACTAATTTGTAATGCTTACACCGGCTTTACTCCACTTCAAATCCTAACGCAAATATTTCTCTTGAGGCATTTAGTCCTTACAAACCTAAAATGGATATTATATCAATATACAACTACATTTACCCTCAGTCAGTACTTGTTACTAGTGTTGTGTCAACTCAAAAAGTTATGGACTCGACTAAATTCATAATTCAATTTTTTATAGGATTGGGCAACAATATGTGAACTGTTAATTTTCACTCACACACACATATATATATAGGAAGGTTTATTGATCCATTTTTGACTTTCTGCTATAGAAACAAACTATGACGATAAATATTTCTTCATCCCGTCATCATGAGTGCGAAAGAACCCAAAAGGCAAAGTATCTCATATTTTCAAGATGCTGAAGTTGAGGCATTGAGGATTATAATGAAGTGCTCAATGAGCCTGGCTTTCAAGGGGACCAAGATAAAAAATGATGGAGAAGACATCTCCAGAATATAAATAAGTGGGAGGCATAATTTAAAGAGGGATCACAAGTTTAGGTACAGCATATAGAAGAGATCAAGGAAGACCCCACCATCTCGATGAATTGCCTCGAGAACCAATTCTCCGTGGCTGCTAGGACCATAAAGAGGGTCGTGAAGGGCAATTTAGCTGTCTTCATACACAAGGATAACCCGCCATCTTTTGACAGAGGTCATGAAAACCAGGAGTCTTTTTTTTGTATTTTTTTTAATGTATTTTATAAAGTTGACTTGATTTTTGTCCCTACAACTCATCAATTGTTTTGACTTTGGTGGCAGTGTCTTTAAGTGATTTTTTAATCCATCATATTTTATAATAAGATTCTTATTTTTTTATTTATTTCTCAAGTCAACACAAAAATGGTTGTAACATATGACTAGGACGTGAAAACTCCGTGAAAATCTTCGTGTGTGTAAATGCAAAAGAAAAACATATGTTTCAAACTTTGAAAATATCTGCTGGAAGACATGACTAGTGGCAAACTGAGGAGTACATTTTCTTTTCCTCAGCTGTTGTTATTATTATTGCATGCCTGTGGAGTGAACTTCATTTTCTACTACTTAGAACATATCATACGAAACCAGTTTGAGCATTTGCGTGTGCTCATAAAAGATGAAGAGACACCCTGAGCATTATGATTGTACCTCTTTGTTGTACTCAGAGGATCGACATCGCAGTGATTCTCGCCAATATCATTGTTTATTTTCTTTCTCCCACTCCTTACAACCTAGAATACTCCTAGCTAATATGTTTGAATTTTCAAAATAGTTACAAATAATGAATAAGAGCACTAATACCACTATTGCCTTTAAATATATGCTCACAAGGATTACGACAATTCTTACATCTCTACATCAGTGTATAAATCGACACAGTTAATGTTCACGTTATCTTTTATACCATTTAATTAATAAACTAAACTAGTAGTTAGAGAAAATTAAATTTTGTACATTGTAGAGAAGGGTTTCTCAATGGTCTTTTATGACGTACTGTGATACATGGGAAGGTTTCCTACCCGTGTCAGGGGTACTGCTCAAAAATACTATTTGTACATACAATTTTTAAAAAATTGCCATTTCATATTTTAATTCTTTTAACATATGAAAGAAAACAGATTTAAATTCATTTTAGATCAATATATAAATAAAATTAACCCTAAAAATCTAACAATAGCGTATATTGTTAATAGATATCTGGTGTCAAAATGACTCTAGATCACAGCATACTTTTTATCATTTAACAGCGAAAATGAATAGGATTTCACAAAGTGCAGGGAAGAAGCAACATTATCATGGATCGTTTTTTAAAAAGAAATGCCCCACAGAAACTAGACATGACTGAATGTAAAATAGAGTCTCATCCTACTTTGCACGAGCTTTCATCTAACAGCTCTGAATATGCTGGTCGCAAGGGTTGATACTAATCAGGCTAAATAAGCAGGACATTTGCATTTAGTCTAAGTTGTGTCATTTTTAATAATATTTTATAACGAGAGTGCCTTGAGATTTCATACACTTGCGAAAGGTGCCCTGACTCTTAAAAGTTTGGGAAACACTGCTGTAGAAGATGTATATTTTTTAAATTAATAAATGATTACATATAAGGAAGACAGTGTGTTATAGTCAGAATAGATTATTTCCAAATACTCGTCAAATATATGATAACCACAAGATATTATGAGGATATTTCAGTTTTTTAGGTAAGTAAACACCCCTTGTACGTAAGGGAGGGTAAATATAATGGATTTAATCATGTGCTGTACTATATGCATATGGTATATTACCTACGAATATTAATAAAATACTTAAATTATAAAAAGTGCAATAATGGCTAAAAAAATGAAATAATAATAATTATTGTTAAAGCAATGAGGAACACATGCTTCTATGTAGTTAAAGAAAACATTCTTTCTAGATCGTAATAAATGACCTCCTTCAGAAGAAATGCACAACTTGAGCCAAGGTAAAAGCTTTACTAATGAAGAACAAATTAATTCAAATTTATATGTATGTATGTGTATTGTATAAGATCCGTATTGCATGTACTTTTAATTACACATGTTACTTATGATGAAAGTAACATAAACTAGAATGGGCATTCGGTAGAGCGCAAACCTCAACCTATGGTCTTTTGTGCACAATTGGATTTTTTGCTAAGTTAAAAACTTTAGTAAACCGACAAAAGGACAAAAGTTTGAGCTCTGTACTACAATATGTTCCTAAGTTATCGCTGACTATGTATTATTAACGTTTTTTGCTAGGTTGACATTTGACTTTAACCACTAAATTAAAGACCCACTTACTGTGCCAATATATAGCCTTTGCACCAAGTTAAATCAAAATCAATTTCTGACTTTTTCTGTAATCCTGGTGACCAAAAGACAAACAAACTAACAAAAAACTAAAAGCGTACAATAAGTAGTTTTATTTTTTTAATATAACTCCTAATGAAGGAATGTAGAGGTCTCAAAATTTAGACTCACCAATACTAAATCTTAAGAACGCATTTGTGGTTCCGTCTACACAGCAACGATTTCAAAAAGATTATCTGTTTCTTTTATTAAGACACTAAATGTTACGCGTCAACAAAGGAATAAATCTAATTATTTCGGGTCAGTTATGAATTTTAATGTATATGTTGGAAGTATAAAAAAATTACTTATTATAGAAGGGAAAATGAGCCCATTGGTTCTTTAAAATATACTCCTCCTCTTAATTTGTAAAAATTTGATTATACAAATTACAACTCGTACAAGCAGATTTTATAAACTATTTTACACGTAAATTGAGCTTTTTAGGAGAAATGGAATGCTTGCCTCGTGTGAATACAACTCCAGAACAGATAAATATTTTCTGATTTTCTTAGAAATCGTTTCGTTAGAGACAGGGGCTGAATCGTATGCAACACCTGCCCAATAAAATAGGCCATATAATCATAAATACATAGAGGCCACAAATTAATTTTAATATGCAGTTCACCGTAGTCATAATAAGATGCTTAGTCTACTGCAATGAATATGAGCTATGCCAAGGGCTATAAAGGTGTACTATAATTTTAAAGCCAGCTAAAAGAAAGAAGTTGATATTTTAACTTTTTATTACACTATCAGAGCCAATGGAAGTTGCATACCGTTTTTATAAAAGGGGTTTGTCAATTATATTATATCAATAAAGCTATTCACCTGGGAAAGTAGGAAAGAACGAAAAATAAATTTGACGTCATCCATTGAAATATCTTTTTTGTTAGCTGAAGTGTATAGCTTAATAACTTGAGCATCTTCTCATTTCTATTTTCTTTTCTTCTATGGAACAATCAGGACTAAATCATTCATATAAGATAATGACATCATCATCAATCAATACTGACCAATTTTTATCATACCAGTAAATACATGAATTATTCCAAAATTAAGAATATTTGCAAAAATATTATAGCAAATCAAAGATACTCAATTGAAGTCTTATTAACGAACTCAATTATTAAACAGTTGTACTTAACTACAATGTTGGTAAAATTAATGCATTTCTGAGAGCGTTCTAAAATTTGGAACGTTTTTTAAGGACCAATTACACAAATACGATCGCTTATAAGTATCATATTTAGGACCTATATACACTTATCTTCAAGAGTATTTATGCAGTAGTGTTGGTTCAGTCCTACAACTGAATTTTTAATCAATTTTTTTTCTCCCTCCCCATTTAAGTCTTGTTATCTAATTAATCCAATACTTTTCTTTCATCTAATTGTCCTAAAACCGATTTGTTGAAAGAAAATCTGAATGCTAGATAATTCAATACATGGATCCTATTTAGGGGGATTCTTAAAATTATATTTGGGGAGGGGGAAGCTTAGTTTGTTTGTTTTTTGAAAAAAGATGGAAAAATTAAAAAAAAATCGAATATTTTTTTCAAAAATCTAAAATCATTTAACAAAACTAATTTTATTTTGAGAATTATTTGAAAAACAAAAAAATTCTATAGAAAAAAATTTCAAAAATCTCCAGCAGTACTCAAAAATTAAATTTACTATACAAAATTTGAAAAAATAAATTTCTTACATATAATATTTGTGGAAAATAATTTGAAAAATTTAAAATAAATTTCAAATATTAAATCTTTGGATGAAAAATTTAAGATATTAAATTTGGTACAGCCCCCTCCCCCCGCCTACCCCTGCAGATGCGCCTTCTATTATGAATCAATGTCATTGTTATGGTTTATTAATTTATTATCCAGTTAATGTTGTGTTTATTTGGCCGAGTCCTGTATAAGAACGGGTCCTTAAAACCGTTGGTCTTCTGACTTTCAGTACTTGAACTGATTATAGAAGAATAAATAAAAGACTGAATTTATCAGTTTTAGGACTGATTTGTAGGACTTAACTAGCCCTTACCTGAGACTGAAAAGAACGGGACTGCAGTTTTTAGTCCTAAATATGGATTGTGACAACACTAATCGCAGTTATTGATGAAACTTCCACTGTTGAAATGACGTTGTAAATACGTAAAGATGGATCCTTTGAATGACAAAGTAATCAGGACTGGAACAAAAGGAGTAGAAGACTCTTTTTAGGGCGATCCAACAACCCGATTTACACATCTACAAATTAAGTAGCTGAAATGCCCTTTTTGTTGGGTTCATCACTCACGCCACAACGTACAGCTTTTGTAAATAACTCAAATCTCACTGTATATTTATAGTATATGTATAGATACAATATGCAATATCCATAAACAGATTTATAATGGATATAGTAATTTAGATATAGAGTTTTTGTAATGATCATGTTGAGTGCATTCGATATGCTCATAGTCATGTATGTAAAGATGAAGATAATAATATGTGCTAGATTATTCTACATACAACGAATACATAGCAAGGGAGAACGGGAAGGTAATTTTTAAGATCTTATCTAAATATTTGATAAAACTTTGTTAAAATCATTTAATATACATGATTACATACTGTCTATATACGTACATACTTACATAAGTAGGGATAAGGATTTATCTCCCGGAATCTCGTTTTGCCGGTATTTCTCGGGATTTTACACACAAGAGAATTTCCCAATAAATCTTGTATTTAATTATTTCATAGCATAAGCTTCATTTAGTTATTATTTGGGAAGTGAAAATGGTCTAAATCCTCGTGAATGTAAATAAAAAAGAAAAGTACTTGATGGCAACTTTGATAAACGACATAACAGCTGATAGAGATTACTATAAACACTATGTAAATTGTTCCCTGCTTACCAATACGTAGATTTGACATGTATATAATGGAATAAAGTAAATATATGTAAGTAAATGAAAAATGGATGTTGCATGTGCTCCTTCTTCATTTTTCCTCATTATTTAATAGATCATTGTGGTGTTAACTCATCCCTCTGAAGTATGCACTATTCACTATCTTTTGTGGAATTTGATAGGTCGTCGTGGTGTTAAATTTTACGTCTACTTAAAGTGTTATTTTGATGTAAATTATTTTAAATAAATATCAATCAAATAAATTTATTTGAATTTAAATACATTTAAAGTAATTTCTCTGAACTAATCCTATTTTAAATGTTGAAAGTTATTTTCTTTCTAGCATTAATTCTTTTATTTCCTTAAAATCATGTGACAGAACGTTAATATTAAACAAGGTAATTAATTTAGTAGTATTCCATGTCTAACTCCAACTTTCTCCTAGCTCTCTTACCTAGGAATTGTCTTTGAACTACATACACATAATATGAGTATAACTCAATTTCTAGGAGCGACTGGGACTCGAACCTATGCGCATTGAATTTAAGAGAATAGTTTCTTCTAAGGATATTGTCCATTAGGCTACGTTGCTCCATAACATTTTTGTATAGTGTGAGGAATGGACTGTAATACTGTTTATACTGTTTCTAATCAAAAAATTATCCCTAATACTAACACGAGTCAAAGATGAATACTGCGCAGTAGACACTTCTAAAACTATCAGAATGAAGGTGATAACACTATCCAACAAAATTCAGGTTTTGGTTTTTATTATTGTAATTTCTGGCATAGAACACAAAAATCATCTTTGAAACTTTCAATTGCAGTAAGTTTGGCCTCCAAAGCCATTTCTTAAATAAATTTATTATTCTCTTAAAAGTTCATCTATATACATAGTTATTTCATTTTAAAATATGTCTCCGAATCTAAATTATACTGAACGAAAGTGTTTTAAAAAAAAGAAGCATGGAAGGCCACACCTACTAATTTTGGAAATTTTAAGTGTTATTTTCATGTTTGATGGATAAAGTAAAAGTATGAAATGTGAGCTGAAGCCTGGAGGGGGAAAATGCTGTTGCATAGTGTAATTTTTCTTTGTAAGTAAGTTTAGCCAAAAATATATTAACTCTTCAAAAATAAGTAATACATATCTTGCATTTGATAAATTATTTCCCTTGGTCCTCCTCAAATACAATTTCACAGAAACTGAATAACAAAAGAGTTTCGTATTATATGTACCAAAGATGAAGATGTTATGAAGAAAGAAAGAAATTTAATATGGATAAAAACTTCCAACCTACTTATTATTTAATTATGTTTTTTCATTGTAAATGTTTTATTTTTTTTTCATACAGTAATACATAAACAAGGGTTGTTTGTCTCTCTTTTTTTCACCTCTCTACCCAAGTATACGACGTACTTTCCATGATCAAATTACATTTTGGTAAATATGACAACTACACTCTTTTTTACTTAAAAGATTGTTTACCTATTTACCTACGGAGGATACATTTATAGTGATGTGTAAAATATGACATGCCAGTATGTTAAAATATATGAAACCGAAAATGAACGTAGTAATCCTTGCAAAAGAGCAGCGTAACTACCCTGCCGTTAAATTAAATTAACTGCAAGCAGTATTGAGAACAAGGAATTATATACAAATTGATCTGGATATTTTGTTTATATTTGCAAAGAACATAGCTTTGTTTTTAAAAGTTTGATCAAAATTGGGGAAAAAGAGTTAGCAACAAATTAAAACAATATCAACCCATGAGTATGGTTGTCAAAATATAAACTGCCGGTATGTAAAAAAAAATAAAAATGCTAATTAAAAATTAGAAAAATGTCTGCGAGGGAACATCTTAGATGTTATTACGTATTACTAGATAAGTTTTAAGGAGTTATGGCAGGAAGAACATAAATAGGAATGACTCTGATGATGATCCTCGATTCTACTCTGTATTAAAAAAGGACTTTCACGTATAACTCCTTAGCAAATCATCAGTGTTACTTTCCGCCTTTCATCAGAGCATGCATTCATGATTATCATTTATATTTTCCCTTCAAGAGCTGAGTAATAATAATCACAACTTTGAAAAATAAAAGATTAGCAAGGATAAAAAATTATGTCAAGCGTTATGGTCATGTTTTCTTCAATTATACATATTTGTATATATAAGTCTTTGCTTGTCTGTAAAGGCTTCATTTTAATATCTGTCATTAATGTTTATATGACAAAATTGATTCAAAGAATAACAATGTAGCAACCAGCGTGTGTAATTATATTATATATTGATGAAAGATTAAAAAATTAATTCATGATTACTATGTTAGAAGTTAAAGTTCAGGTGGGAAACTTATCTATTATGCGTGCATACATATATAATTTATTTCTACAAACTTATGATCTTTAAACCTCAACAAATTATCAAAATGAGACGTTTTTTTTTTATTTAAATTGTATCTTGCCAATTAGAGTAAAAATGGCTAAATAGATTAATTTTACAAAGCACGAATATTAGACACATAGCATTTTCTCTTCCTCAAAATTAGAAACATTATAAATCACGGAACCTCTTCATTTTGAAAATAATTTTTTTTGAGGTTTCTTAGAAATAAATTATGTGTACAGTGTGCACGTACGATAAATGTGGTAACCTGCCTTTACAATGAAGTATTTATTTATTGGTTTGTTATATGTGCTTCTTTCTGCATTTTTTTGTCAATGAACTTAATTTGCACTCATTGAAAAAATGTTAAATACTTCGTTTCAAGTAAATCTTCAATATATATTCAACGTTTCATTAATTGAATAACATTTATTAGGAAATATTAAAATGGAAGATTTCTTGTCTTGTTGCTGTACGACCCCCAAAAATCTTGTAAAAACAGAAAATTGAAAAACAAACAATAATTCAGTCCGTAAAAAAAAACCCTGCAATAATTCCTGATGGGTTTGAAATTATATGTACGTAATATTTACCCCAATAAAGTATTCCATTGTTCAAATATTACCAATAATTGTGCAAACATTCATGTATATCTATAACTAATGCCATATAATATAAATTACATCCATTAAAATCGATATTAGACGTCAAAATATACATATATATATATATATTATGTCAAATTGGCCTTTCCCAATATAAAATATGTGACCTACAACACAAAAGTTAGTTTTTTTTCTCAAAATCGAGTGTGGACTACATTCGTATTTTTTGGTGAATTATTTCTCATTTCTATCATCAAAATATTCTTATTCGACGTAGGCATCAGAGCTGTAAGGGGGTCAACAGTGTCAAAAAAGGGTTCAAAAGAACTCAAAATACTCATTCAAAAGAATCTTGCAACGGAGGAGATGGGTTTCGTATACAATAAAGGTTGTCAAAATTGATTGTCACAATAAAATATATAAAAAATTGATTGCTTTTATTTGAAAGGCCATATTGGGCACTATATAAATCCCTTAAAGCAAGTAAAGGTTTTTGGATATTGATAAAATTATTGGGTATCCTTACTCATCCCAAAAAAATTGAATACAATTCCCATAATCGACTTAAATATGGAAATGAAATTTTGAGTTCTGTGTATGAATGAAATTAAGAAGTAAATTGGGATTTTCTTCTATTCTTTTTTTTTTGTTCAAGATTCTTGAAATGTGGACGCACCATACAAGAACAAAACCTATCATAAGACTTTAAAAATTATTATATGTTCATTTTAATTAATACAACGAATTTATATTAAAAAAGAAAAGATAAGTTAAATAAATTAAAAATTACGGAATGTGAAATCTAATGAGGTTTTAAACGAGCATGTGTCGGTAAAGCAGAGACAGTGAGCACTCTATAGATTAAATTACTCCGTGGTTCATCAGATCATATAAATTTTTTTCTGCATTTTTTTAAAAATATGGACTTTAAGTTGAATGTGCTTAACGAAGACCTTAAAATCATTTGTATTATAAAAAGTGCCTCAACGGCAAAAAAAAGTATTATCATTTTTTTATTTTTATTCCATAATTATGGTACAAACTCAAAGTTTTATTTTAAACAGTTGCAAAAATCATTGTTCATACACTGAATAAACCGAAATTTAATACCAAATGCTTTTTTCATTTTTTGTCTCTCATTAAATAACTTTTGGAATGTTGAAAAAAAAAAAAAAAAATGATGGAACATTTTCTTAAAAACAATTTTTATTTTGTAGTGGTGGATCATTACTTAATTAAAAAATAATTTTTGGCAGTTTTGCAAAGATCTTAAAATGTTGGTATTTCCGGAATAGATCCGGTTTTTTGATTCTAACAAATTGCAATTATTTAGAATCCATGCATGACTTCAAATTTATCTACCTAGCAACATTGTCCATGGAGTTATTTGCATTCAAATTATTTTACAAATTTTAAGTTAGGAAAATAAATTGAAGAAATCGTCTTTTTTTTTGTATAGTAAAAATTCGTAGCTAAATTGATTTTACTTTTAAATTGTTATGACAAACCATTCTTTAAGTAATATTTATTTTCGACGGCAAACGCTTGCTTATCATAACTTTAATGCATGACAGTAATTTACTGTACTGCAACGAAAACTTTACAATCTTGCCTCTAGAATAAAACCATGTTCACCCCACTATTACTTCACATTAAAAAAGAAGGAAGTTGTATATCTGAACCCTATAGCTTAACAAATAACTCTGAGCCATATCGTTAATTTAATGGAAAGGTAAAAATTTGTTTTTGTTTATACCTTCCACTTAACAAAAAATATTAATTAATATTTTTATGCTTCAGTGAGAAGGTGATGACCCCCCCAAAAAAAAAAAAAAAAAAGACAAGAGACCCAGTAGTTATTATGGTTTTGTTAGCCTCTTTCTTATGAGTACACACAGCCTATGCATGTATACTTCGCATTTTTAAGAAGAATATATTGCAAAAGGATTGATCAAGCCTAATTGATACGTCATATATTTATTACTTTTTAAAGTCAAGCTATATCTATATAGGGTAAATAAAAGTAGATGATACCTTTTATGAATCATTAATGTGGGAGTAAGACAATGAGGAGGACCCGTGGAAATCAATTAAAAGAAGGTTGCTGCTTTCAATACCTGATTTTATCCAATGCACATATCCAAATATGAAGTTCAAATATATACATACTGTAATATAAATGTATTATATTCGTTATATTTGTAGTCAGTTATGACTAATAAGTCATACTAATTAAGATTTCATCTGACTACGAGTTTATGAAGAGGAATTATTCATACACCACGTGGGGTCTTTTTTACATAATTTTACTCTACTTCTCTCATGTGGACTAACATTGTTCTCTTTTACCACGTGTTTACTTTGATACCCTTCCAAAAAAGAATTGAAAATAAAATGTCATAATCTTTTTTATCTATTTTTTAGAAGACAAATATATATTTCTTTTTATATTTATCACACGACTTTCCTTTTACTTTTAAATTAATTTTATAAATGTATTCTTCAATGCTTTTAAGGCCCTTCTCATGCTTATTTTTTCAGGCCTGGGTCTTCCTTCATTTTAAATTCATTTGTAATGCATTTTTTGACACTGAATAACTTGATAATTTTTGCAGCACTATATACAAATTGCAATGCCTTTTAAGGTTTTTTAAAATAATTTGTTCGTAGAAATGAACGATAATTAGAGTAGGAATAAAAATAAAGTTAATCTAGACGGAATTTTTGGAAAAAATCCTTCTACCTTGCTTCTGTTTTGACGGATCACATATAACATGTAATTAATTACCTAATCGTTAAATAGTTACTAATAGTTACAATTTTTCTTTGTTCATTATCAATGATAATTCATCATGCATTTTTCAAAAAATCCCCCTATAAGTGAATATAAATCAGAGTATTAGAAGCTTTGCCTAACATATATGTATAGCGTAAATCTCTTAAGGCCACTAAATAATCCCATTTGTTAATACCTACACAGGGAAACTAAATGGCAAATACATATTTTCCATGAATTGACAACTTTATTATAATTAAATTTAACAGTCATAGTATGGACATAACCAATAATGTTTTGTAATTTTTAAAATAACAATGCCTTAATAATAAAAAACATATTAACTTTTTAATTATTTTTATTGTAAATATATTTATATTAATGTAAATGTTCTTTTTTTTTTTACTTTTGACTAAATCATTGATTAAAAAATCCCTATTCATAATAATACAATGATGTTCTCATTTTAAAACAATGCTTCAAGGGATTGTTTGCTTGTTTTATATACTTATATGTAAAGAGTAATCATGATGAAGATATTTAAATATTGATAAAAAAAATAAAAATAAACAATTTTTTTTGATAGAGTTGTAAAAAAATAAGACCTGCAGAAATGTTAAAAAAACAGAAAAATAACCTGGTCACCCAGATATTTTGAAGATTGTTGTAGAAGAAATGAGCTTAAATGTTATGATGCTTCATTTAACTAACTGTGAGCAGCTTAGATATGAAAGTTATAAATGGTGAAGGGCGACATCGGAGTTATTCCTGGACATGTTGGCTTTAGATACGGAGTTGTATTTGTGTTTAGTTCCTTTATTTCACAGCTCATTGCTTCTAATTTAATATAGCCTCATGAAAGCTATACTGCTATCCTTCCAAACATTATACAAATTTTCAGGGTGACTACTTAAAATTTAGGTCTCTTTTTTAAACCCTACCAATAGAAAAAATTGATTTCAAGAATGGATGTGGATAAGAAAGGTCGTAATTTTTTTGAATTATTGTTCAATAAATTATTATGAGTAATTTTGTGTACTCCCGAAAATTGAAAATTAATTAACTATTTAATTCATTAAAACACACAGAATAGATTTGATCCATTTACATAAATTCAAATACTAGCCTGGTATGTTAAAAAAAAAAGAAACTGAACATTATTTCCCAGACAATTTTAAGAATGTTTCAGAGGAGAGCAGCCTTGCTGTCATTCCGTTTCATTTAATTATATGCAATTAGGAATTACTCCAATATTACTCCGATTCCAACAATTCCACCACTTATAACTCTACAACTGTTACTCTCCATTAGGAATGAGCTCACACAGTTAATATTTAGATGTTATTTACTGAAAAATAGAAGAATTAATATAACAGTTTAAAAAGATAAAAAACCTGTTCAGATTGCAAGAACAAAAAGTATCATTCTCGTATAAATTCATATTTTTTACAACTTTAATAATATATTTTGGTTTTTATATTTATCCCTCTTATCTAAAGTGTTATTTTCATTTATTTCAAGCCCAAATTTTTATAATATTATACCTTTTTGAAGTAAAATATAGTTAAGAAAAACATTTTTATGCAATGTATGCAAAATCTGTATTTTTTATGTGGCCTGTCAACACAACAGCATTCTAGAATAATTTTCCTCAAAATTGAAAATTGGTTGTATCTTTATTTTTCGACAAATTACCGTCAATTTTTATTTAAAAAATGATTGTTTTTAGCCCTTAGGAGGTGCAGCAAATTCCATCTAATCTAGCCACAATTCATAGTTACAAAAAATAATTCTAAATTGATAGGTAGTATTTGACATCAAATGAAGATTCTACACTATACGCCATTCAAATTTTTGGGTCTCATAACAAACCCAAAAGCTTAAAAACAGAGCTTATAATTTAATACAATATGGCATACACATATGTATTAATGAAGTAAAAAAATCAATTAGAATTTTTGATTTCAAGATTTTGTTCAAGGTTTTTTTTATGTTGACGTACCACAAATGCAAAACCTTTTGTTGAAAGAGGGGGAAAGAGATTGAATTTATATGTAGGATAATACTATATTATGTACATATGTGCTTACTTAATTTGACAAAAACTTTAATATAAAATAATCCGATCTATTGCACATTTTAAACTAATTACTAATTTTAAGTAAATATATCTACAATATTTTCCTATTTTCTCTCCAAAACATACAAAAGTAGAAATAAACATGTAATCTCAGTAAGTATTATTGGGCAGATGAGCCTAGATTGATGAGTAAGACTTTATTACAAAGCATTTTTGTAACATAAAAAATTCCATAATAAATCAAAAGTAATGCTTAGTGGTGACTAAGACATGCTCTATACATGAAATTTACTAATTTTCTTCGAAGGGCAAGGGATGCTTCACCACACTTGACTAACAACTTGTTGTGAAATTTGTTGAAAAAAAACAATAACATCATATAATTTAATGTTTTCATACAATTATAAATTAACAAATTAGTGTCTTGTATAAGAAATTTTAAATTAAAAAAAAAAAAGTAACGTGTCATTTTTTATCTTATTCTAAAATTTTCCTTGTCAAATATGGAATTTATAAAAATAACAAAAACACTTCATCAAAATGATCAAAGATTTTTTATCAATTACATCTACCCTGGCCACACAAAAATTTTCAAAGTTTATTTGCAACAACAAAATGATATGTCCAATTTTGTTTTTTTATTTTACTAAAATTTTATCAGTCTAATTAAAATTTCTAAAAATTACAAAAATATTCTATTAAAACTGTCAAAGATTTGTCAAAAACCTACAACACCCTTACTATACAAAATTTTGCAATTAAATGTAATTGTCAGGGTTAAAAAAATTCTAAAAAAGAATTAAATTTTAAAACGTTATAAAAAAAAGATGAATTGGTCTAAGTTTTTTGTTTTCTTATAATAAATAAGTTATTTGTTAAATTGTGTGTGGCTTTACTTTTGTAAAATTTTAATTGTAAATTTTGGGAAGTATAAAAATAACTAAACCATATCGTAAATTTACACAACCGATAACAAAACCAAATTTAAAACAAACAAAACAAGTTTTCTTCCTGTTCTAAAAAGTTTAAACTGTAAAAAAAATCTGTAAAACAAATTGGTGAAAGTATTTGTGTTTTCAAAAAAATCAGTTATTTGTCAAGTTTAGTCTTTTTTTATTTTTATAAAATTTTATTCGTCAAATTTAGCATTTAGGAAATTACAAAAACATCATATCAAAATTGTCAAAGATTTGTCCAAAAGCTATATCCCCCTGATTATAGACAATTTAAAAAATTAATTGTCTTATATACCAAAAATTATATTTGAAAATAATTCAAAAAAAGAATTACACAATAAAATTTTTGTAAAATATAAATTTAACTTAAAAGTTTTCAAAAAAAGAATTTAATTTAAAAGTTACGAAAAAATAGTTATTTGATCAAAGTTTTTGTCTTCTGTTAAAAATATAAATTATTATAAAATATTATTTAAAATATAATTTTTGTCTTTTAATACTTTTATCTAAAAACTAATTGCCATTTAGGGGGAAAAACCTTCTATCAAAGATTTGTCAAAAAATACCTGGTAAAGCAAGAAGCAAACAGGTAAACATCGAAAATGATCAATTTACAATGCACTCAGGAGAAACAATTATCTTTGACTCAACATGTGAAGTTTTGATATTCGGTTGTTTCAAGAAAAGGAAACAAATATACTTAATGTATACTGCCAACTCCAAGAGAATTTCTAGGTCTCTTTGAGTAATTGTAATACTATATATAATGTATATTTATAAAATATTCTGACTGCTAAGCAGTTCTTTTCGTAGAAATTCTTTAAATTTGTCAGAGTTACCATATTTTTTTATTTTTACACATGCAGAGGACATATTTTATAAATCACGGTTGTTGGATTGGTAGGGAATTATTTACTCTCTGCTACTCGCGTAGGGATAAACGATCAATTCTGCCTTCTACTGTGAACAACTTGAACGCTGTTGTTCGAACAGAAGTGGCCAGAATTGGTAAAAAGAAGATAAATTATGTTTTAACCAGACAATGACAGGCCGCACACATCTTAGATGACGGGCCAGAAGCTCAAATAGGAAGTTCTTATATATACACTATATAGTCCGAACCTGATACCAAGTCCTTACCATCTATCCTTTCTATACCCCACGCATTTAGGATACAAATTTGGCCTCTATAGAGGCCTATGAAAATTGGTGGTCCATGTTTTTTTGCCAATAGCGACAAGAGCTTCTACAAGAAAGGTATTATGAAGTTGAACTCTCGTTGGCATCAAGTTAATAAAACAGGCAAACATGGCTAAAATCAGATGATTGTAATAATTGAAATGAAGTGAAAAATACGAAATTACTTTTTCTCTAACATATTATAAAAGCATAAATATTTTTACATTATTATAATTTGCTGATTGCAATTTTTTTAGTTCTATGCATATATTTGAATTATCATATGTAGTTTATAGAAAATATTTTTTTTGTAGTATTACTTCAATCAAATATTATTTTATCTTCATTTTGTTCTGTACAAGTTTCTATGTATTATAAATACATTTTCTTCTACTAAAATTTTCTTATAAATAAAAACGTTTCTTCCTCATTATAAATCATAAGATCAAATAAAACATGTTAATTAATAAGTTCTTTGATGCTTCTAATCATCTCAAAAGAAGTATAGTTAGTATATTTATAATTGAGATAGATAAAAGAACCATTATTGAAAAAACAGTCTTATGAAAAATATTATAAAAATAAAATGCGCAAGAATTTCGTATGCATGAATAACTAAACCTTTCAGAGCTTCTTAATATTATAATAGTAACTAATGACTAAACTTAGGATTTTGAGGGATTTTTTTAGCGAAATGAGCAAAAAAGGAGCGCTAAATTTTTGAAAAATGAGTACCCAAAATATTGAAACTGTGCAATTTTTAATAATACATTTTTTTTTTTAAAGTTGAAGTAATATCATAATTTAAATATTTTGTCTTCTTAATTTTTGATTTCAATCAGTTTTGGTAGTTTTAAACATATTAAAAGACTGTTCAATATCAATATTAGTAGTTGGAGAAAATTTGAAATTAGTGAAAACTTCAAGAGTCTAGTTATAACGAGATAACTCTTCACCACCACGACTGATAATACACACATACTTTCGCTTAAATGAAAGATCAGGATTTTGCAATTTGAAGGAATAGTATTTTTCCTTTGTTGCAAGATTCAACAGTCAATTTTGGGGGAAAATTTCCACTTACTCTAATTGGCTGTTGTGGGAATCTGACTCCTTTACAAATCTGCACTTATTGTATAATATACATAGGTTTCACCTAAAAAAAGAAAACCCAATCAAGGAATGTTTTTGTAAGTGGATGTTCCCTCTAAAAATATAGTCAAAGAGTAATCAAAAGCAATTGTGAAATCTAACTAGTATACAAATTTTCTATATTTATTTCATACCAGCTAAGAAAAGTAAGCAATTTTCACACAAATAAGGAAAATATGTTATCTCCTGAAGAATAAAGAGAGAAGCGTTGGATAATATCAAATAACATATATTCAGGATGCAACTTCAAAAGGCAAGCCCCTTTTCAACTAAAGTATTATTTACATTCACACGGCTCACTTTTCTAAACATACCAAGATGTGATGTACATATTTTCCTTCCCGCTGTTTTCATTAAATTCTTTAAGTTGACTCTTGGATAATTTAAAACAGCTGACTTTACGGAGTATGAAATCAAAAAGATATTACATAGGAATTTGATCTTCATATTAGTATGTATCAATCAGGGCCTACGTTTAGAATTTGTGACATTTTATACTCTGGGATTCATATTTATTTTAATAAAATTATCATTTCAATGTGTAAAATAATTAACAACTATCATTTCAAAAATAATTAACAGATGATAACCAGAAAAGTACAGAAAGCTAATAAAATATGTTCATTTTTATTATTATTTTTCTTTTCCCTTTTAACAGTTGAGGTTAAGAGTGTATAAAATAGCTAGTATTGATAGCCGTTATAAAGTGATCGAGGGGCTTTTGTTTCGTATATTTAGATTAACAGCTGTTGGTAGGATATATGTTATGTTTATTGTTTTTTCTCTTAAATTTTAATTACTTATAATAAAAAATAACATAAGACATCATATCTGCGACAGCTGACTGTAAAATACGAGTTCATCCTTTTTTTCCAATTAGTCACACTATCTTTTTCTATAACTATTCAAATTTCAAATTATTTATGGGACATTAAAGTTTACATTGGGAACTTTTACTAAATATTATAAACTCTATAAATAATAGATAATTGTAAAAATAAGCTATCAAACTTTTGTAAATATTAAAAATAATTATTAATCTTTAAAATAACTATGTATTGATTAGATTCTTATATTCTTTGGATCAAGTCACCTTTTGAAGGAATGCTACTTTGAATCAAAAATATTCAATGAGTGGTATGGAGTTATAGTGACAATATATATTTTCATAATATAGTTTTCAAATGATATCACAGATCCGTAAGATATTAACAAATAAATCATCACTTTTTGGAAAGGAATCGTCGATTCTTTTCTCCTCTCTATTGATGTATATTATTCATGACAATATTTCGGCCCAGAACACGATCTGCGACCGTAGACCGAAATTTAAACGTTTTGATATCGTGGACAAATTTTTTCGCATTAATCTGAGAATTTTTCTTATCCTGATTTATGAGTTGTCCAAATATGATTTATGTAACCTATTTAACTTTATGTGATGATATGGTAGGTTGTCGTTGATGCAAGATTGAAACAGACATCTAGTTATCAACAATACATCTATACGATTGGTGAAGAACAAAATTTTCTATGAGCCCTGTCCAGACCGAAACTCTTTAAAGAACCGAACTAGTTCAGTCCACTAAAAATAGTAACGGTCTCAGATTAGTCACGGATTTTCAAACCTTAACTCAAAGTTTATTTTTAATCTGTATTGTTTAGAGTTCAATCATGAACGCAAATTTATAGAAATAAATGACAACAAAACCTTTCACTTACGAATAATTTTCTTGAAGTGGACTTGGTCCTATTGCAACATTATCCGTACCATAGCGATTGGTTCTAATCCAATAAAGTGTTTTGGCTCTATGAGCTAAACCTGGTGAAAATCGACACTCTAATTGAACATTTTCTTTTTCTAAAACATCCATTGTTTGGAGTGCTTTATTCAAGGAATCAACATTCCAAACACCTGAAAGAACAAATAAAGAAATATGTACATTTATACAATCAAATAAAATGGTACTAATAAATGATATACTTAAGTGCATGAATGCATCAGAAATGAACAGGAATTGCTGTTTATATCAAGAGTCTATATATATATATATACATTAAATATGTATATATGTTTTTATTTTATTTGTAAGATAAGAAAATTCTCAAAAGGGAAATTTATAATATTTATGTAAACTTAAGAAAATGAATAAAACAAAAAAAAATTCATAATGAATTATACCTATGCATGCATATTTGGTATATCTATACATTAGGGGGCTTGTATTGTATACTTAACACTCCGTTTGTGAAAATCCTTTTGAGACGTAATTAATCAACAGGGGCTAACCGTTAAGCCAAATATAAAAGAGTTTTAAAACATGATACACAGTTGACATAGACTAAAAAAACGCAAATTACTCTAAACAACTTTAGATTTGATCATGAATAAGATGTAATTTGTGATTATTATAGTTCGAACATTACTATTTTATTTTTGATACAACTTTCTATGAAATATTAATTACTTTTAACGAATTTTAGTGCTAAAAATGCACGCAAAAGTTTTGATGAAGTTGAGTGTGATACATAGAACATTAGCTGATATTATATTGATAGCAATGCATATACCTTAAATTGAAAAAAAAGTTAATATACAATGCAAAAAACCACTTAAAAGTAGTTTCTAAGTTATCTTCACGATACCTCACAACTAAAGGTACATGTGTATAAAAAAAAAAATTCACACCTCGCTGATCGGTTATGTTCATTGCCGGAAAATGTAGACAAGCTCGTCTTATAGAAAAATAGAATTAATGAATAATTATATTATCAATCTCGTCCATATTTAATATCAACCTTTGTTTTTTAGATAAGTTAAATATATTTAGGAATAATTTATTTATACAGAAAATAAATAATTAAGCAATAAAATATCGAAAAAACTTGAAAAACTAAAATAAATCTATTTAAAAAACAATTTAAAGATATACTGCATCGAACCGCGTACTGTGGTTCGTACCAAACCGTGGGTATAGCATACAGATCTAACCCTAGTAGATACACAATTTAAAAACTTTATATGGTGGATTTTTAAACTTTAAAAAGCGGGGGTACTAAATTTAATCTACAATGTTTTTTTATATCTGTACGTAATTGCCCTGGACTTTATTATTATTATATTTATATTATATTTTTTGCTTATCTTCTGTATATATATATAAAAGAGAGATTGTGTGTTTGTGTGTAGATGTCCTTTATACGTTCCCACAGCATTGAACCTAGGAGGCTGAAATTTTGCATGGGTCTTTCTTTTGAGCTAGGACAGGCTAAGACGGGGTGTCGATTTTTGGGGAATTTATATATTGAGGGCATAAGCTATACCTAAAAACCATTTGTTATAGCTCAAGGAGACTAGATAGGGGGTTCAGCTATTTATCAATAAATAATTTATGGTCTGTAAATAACTATTCGAATTACTACTTTTTCTAAATTTATTCAAAACCAAAAAAGTAATGGGCTAAAAAAGAAATCATTGAAAATTGCAATTTCTTTTATTTAAGGTGCAAAAAAAAAAAAAAAATGAACTTCCAATGAAATATGCGATCAGTAAATGGAATAAAGTTTGTAGAAATTTGTCTGTAGATTTATTCGTATGCATATAAATTTGTCAAATAAAAATTGATGTTTCATTGAAATATCTGTAAGTCTATTTATAATATTTCCATATTTTCCCTTTTATTTTTTTCATTTTTTTATCAAACGTCAATTTTCAGTTTTTTGAGAAAAAATGCCAAAAAATGATGCTATTTGCGCAAAATTTTAAAGGGAGAATTTTTAATTTGCAGAACATTTCAAAACATATTGTTTGTAATATTTGCAAATATGAACCAGTCATCAAGTGTTATTTTTTCGACAACATTATGCAATTTGGCATCTCTAAAAAAATAAAGACTTTTTAGTTAAAATTATCAAAAAAGCCCAACGGCTCAGCCCCTCCCCCCTAAAAAAGCACCCCTGGGTGACGTTACCATTTTATAGTTTTACCTTCCCTCTTGAAAATTTTTATTCTGCCTTTCGTGCTTACAGTCAAAATAAGTATTGTGCCTTAATGTTCCTAGAAAAAATTGACGCTATCTAATTTTTTCTAAGCACATTTTTAGGATAAGGCAAAACATTATATGAATATTAATTAAAGTAAAAAATATTTGGTTCAGTGAAGTTTGATTATAAAGGGAACAAAATGGAAGGGTGGAAGAAGTAAAATATTGATTGTTAAGGACCACCCTACTATATACCTATATTTAAACATTTTTCTCATTCTTAATATATTAAAAAACAAAAGTACAAACTTATCAAAATTCAATAGGTATCTGATTTAACCATAAAAACCATTAAAAGATTTGCACTTTTTTTTAAAAAGGGTGTATAATTTTGATATTTTTTATGATAAAGTATATAATATATGTAATTAAAAGATGCTTCAATATATCTTCAAAAGTATTCATTAAGAAAAGGATAATATATTCAAATGCATTGATTAAATTTTTTTACATTAATTAATGATCAAAGACATTTTAAAATATACTTTATTCATTTAATGTAAGATTTGAAGTTGATTTGGAGTTGATTACATACATTTTTGGACATATTTTTATTAAGAAAAATATCATATGGATTTAATTATATGGTCCAAGTATTATTTATTTTTATATCCCAATACCTTTGATTAAAAATGATTAAAAAAATTCTAGATACACGTGCATAAATGAAAATTGCAACTAAAATACCTTCATAAAACTAACATGATAATTTGCTATGTATTTTGCTGTCAGCTGCCAACTTTTCTGCTTCTTTCTTCGTTATCAGTGCTCTAAACGTTAATTAATTGAGTTCGAAAAAGTAGTAATTAAGCTGTCAACACTTCTGAACAAAGATTTAATCCTAATTCCAATTTTGTAAAAAATAAAATTGTCGGACTACAGTTGGAGGAAAACTTGCTATATTCAATAAAGGTAACGACTTTGTACAAGTTGGGTAAATGTGACATCACATAATGACGTCATGACACATCCAATATATTTCATGTCATTTCACTCTTGAGCAGTGTTTAATAGTTATCATGTCCCATAAGATACACATAATTGTATCAAAATATCAAATATATCAAGGTACTTTATTTTACCTCAAATGTTTAATAGATATCACTTTCCATCAATCTATACAATAAAATATGATTTTATTCAAATTTGACCATTATTTATGTAAATATGAGTAAACGCGCTTTACTATAAGCAGATCTAATTTTATTCTTGAAGAGATGTAAACATGACTTCTCCACAATATAATCTAATAACTGTTTAACAGAATATATTATATCATTTTTCTTTATCCAATATCATTTTTGTTTTGAATGGTTCATTATGCGTCACGTCCTGATTCTTTGAAACTATATCTTATACTCAAACATTAAGAAAATTACTTTCAACCCCTAAAGGTGATTACCATTTGCCAGAGCTTTATCAGTATTTTTTTTTTCTTGAAAAGAAAATAAGTGTAAAGAAATAACTAGTGCTTGAAAGACGAAGAGAAACATTGAGGAATTGTCTTGGAGTTATAAGTGTAAATCATTGTTAAACTTGGAGTAAAATTGACGATCAATACCTTAGTAATTCCCAAATATATCATATGGAGTGCAATTTGTAAATATTTCCTTTGTCTCATAGCTGGTTCCAGCTAATTTAATAAAACGTTATAACAGCTAAACTGCTTTTTTTACAAATATTCTTCAAATTTTCAGTGTGACCACATTAATTTTGGGTTTTTAAGAATTATAAAACCAGAAGCCATATATGTAAAACTTTAGAAATTATTATATCAGGTTGAAAAAAATATGGAAGCAGTAAATCTTTCTCTACAATAAATCGAAAAGGTTTGCGATATAACGATAGAATGTTTTATTTTCGCGAATATTGGCATTCCTTAAAGAAGGCATTTTCCTACTTACTAACAAGGTTTAATATTAAGATGAATCCTTGGAGACTAAGAATCGGCAACCTGTGGCTCTGAAGCCGCATGCGTCTCTTTCATCCTTATGCTGAGTCTCAATGATGGAATTCAGGTAAGAGTTAAGTTCAGTAAACCATTTTTTTTTTATTCAGGTTAAAGGGATGATTCATTTTAGGTTATGTTGAGCTACTCAAAGAATGTGATCAATACTCATCTATTTCTTTGAGAAAATATATAAATCGAGCGACATCCAGATATATAATGTACGACGAATGATAAATAAGTTTATCTTTGTCGTTCATCGGTTATCGTCCATGAACGATTTTTTGAATGATGAAAGATGAGCATTTAGGAACTAAACAATAAATTAGGAGTTTCTTTATCCTTATTCTAGATTGTTTTTGAGATAGTACACCACAAATGTCAATTTTTAAACTTGTTTTCTCATTATCAGCGTTCTAAATATTGATTGATTGCCCTCGAATTAGCTCATGTTAAGCTGTTAACCATTGACAACAATTAATATATAATAATTTCATATTTGAAATGAATGATAAACTACTAATTAATTGTGACCCTATTGTCCTGTTTCTTTTTACAAGGAGGGTTGCAATATATGTACAGTAAAAATAACGAACTGTATCTATTTGTAATTTTCCCCCCATAATTAATAGTCTATCTTTTTAAATGGAAAGAATATGTGACTTTGTATATCTGATCAGAATATGGAGGTCTTTTAAATAATATCTCTAGAATTGTTCCAAAATATCACAATAGACGCTTAAATAGGTCTTAAACGAGTCTTCACTTTTAAAAACCGGTTAGTATAGTTCCTAAATGTCACTGACTGGAAATTTTGAGAAATTTCGTATAATTAATCAATACAACCTCATCTTCAAAGTGTTTACACGAGTACACATTATTGAAATTTGCGTAATCAAGCAAATTAAATTAATGTAATTAGTTAAATTAAAGTCAATGTTTGTACACTATTGGTTAGATTTCATTATGTTCCCTGCAGTCATATCACAAATAAAAGGAGGATTTTTGCCACAGGATTTGATAAACCATGTAAAAACTATTGTTTGTTCTTAAAAATAATTCTTTGTTTATTCATTCATTTTCTTTGGAAGAAAATCATTTACTTGTATGGAGTCAAGTTTTTCTTTCTTTCTTTTTCCATTGTATTCTTTATAAAAGTTTGCTTAGGGTCAATTTATTTGTATAAATGCACTAATTCAATTTTTGTAAGACAAAAAAATAAATTTGCAACAATGTGTAAAAAGAAATAAGAAAATAAAGTAATTTTTATAATGCAACGAATGATGCTTACAAACCATACATACATACATATCTGTAGAGTTGTAAAAAAATAGACTTTTAAACGAGTGCGATACATTTTTCATTTTCCAAATCTGTTATCATTAAATTTGTTCAAAAAATGACCTGCCGGTATGTTAAAAAAATTTAAACGGAAAATATACGTGGTTACCCTGACAATTTGAATAATGTTTTGTAGGAGAGCTTAGCTGTCATGAAGTTTCAATTTATTAGCTGCAAACAGCTATGATAGGAAATAAATAAAAACAAATCCTACTCTGTATCTAGCAATGATATGGGCATTTACTCCAATGTCGTCTTCAGTTCTTCTCCGACTATTACAAAAACTTGCATTTACAATTCCTCAATCTATTCTCAATGTTACTCTTTACTATTAATGGGGACATGAATTTGTGATTACTTTATATTATTATGTTCCCTCCTCAAGAATTACAAAATAATAGATTTGAAAAATATAAAACTCAATTGATATCTGGTGCCTCTGTCTCATTTTATGAACTACTTGTCACTGAGATTGAATAATGAACAATATTAATAAAACTTACTCTTGTACTCGTACCAACTGTTAATTTTATTAATTTCCTTATCTCCACTTTTTTCTTGCAAGTTGCAACCCTAGTTATAGTTATTTTTTTAATTTTAGAAGAAAGAACATCGAAGTATAAAGTATGCAATAGGCCATTTGCTCAGGAATGATGAAGATGAACACTTAAGATTTGTCGAATAGTAATAAGTATAAACTATTATTGGGCTCAAAGTAGAATTAAGGATCGACATCAGAATCTAAACACTTACCCCAAATTTTTTTAAAGATGGAGAGTGGCATTTTTGTTCATTGTCTTTATCCTCTAGCAGTTCTCAACTAATTTAATTACCAACATTTCCTTCAAAAGTTTGCCACAAAATAAAAATTTGAAGAAGAGAAAACGGCTTTTAAAATTTTCTAATTTTTGAGTCCTCATCCTGTAGAGTTATAAATTCTAAGCATTTTTTGAGTATAAAAGTTTTGTTATTGACAACCTGAACAGCATTTTGTACTCTCGTAAGCTGTTGTTATTATTATTTCATTCTTGAGAAGATAATTTCTGTGTATAATATAAATTGTAACCATATGTGTGTGCTCATGAATGACAGAGAGTAACACTGAAAATTTATTGGGGAGGTTATTAGTCTAAGTCTCTGTTGTACATACATAGAGTAGAATTGAGAGTCCAAAACAAGTAATTACCACCTATATTATTTTCTAGATATACTGTTGTGGTATAAGTGTTTATTTCCTTTATATCCTAGCTGTTTACATCTATGTAATTCAATAACACTTTATGAAACCTAGTCTGATATTCTTCCAATTATCATAGTGAACATTTTATTTTTGGGTTTCTTCTTTAACATATCCGCGTTCATATTTTCTACGACTCCAAATATGCATATTTATATGTACAATATGATATTAATGAAATGCAAATTTTTGGAAAGATTAATCTTTCGAATTCAATGGCTCATTTAAATAGAGTATTCAATGGTTTTAAATATTTCCATTGTTATGATTAAGGAATTATATTTTCTATTCAATTATATTGAGGCAGCTATTGTGAGAATTATCCTTCGATGATTGAATTTATTTCTGTGACGTTATTTATGCTGAATATCCTTATATAGATATATTTAGGGTCTTCCTCACGGTTTTAGTTTTTTTTTTTTTATCCATGAGTAATGGATTTATATCATTTATTTCCATAAAAATATATTAATGCATATCTAAACGTTCCTTAAAAATAGAAAATTCAAAGATAAGGAGAATTATTCCAGGGGAACTTCAAATATATATGTATATGATCAACAAAAGTAGTTTGAAACATTGTAAAATTGGTTTAAGTAATCAGAACTGATGGAAGGAAAAAAAGTAATCTTTTCCTTTTTTTGATCCTAATATTTTTTTTCAGTCATTAACTCTGCATCGAACTTGAAATGTTTTTGCCTGTGTTTATTTGTTAGTCTCAAGGGGTATGGGAAAAGTAACTGATCGTTTTTGGTTAACCTTGGTAGCAGGATTATACATTTTGAGAGGTCAGGGTATCCCAAAACGTACAAAATTCATAATTAACTATATCTTTGGAACACATTTAGGTACATAACACAATTTTATTCTAGGTGGTTGTTTTTTGCTCTACCGAGTGACATTCCACTTTTATACTTATATCTTTATGGCTTATGACTTTTATTCATGTCATACATATAGATATATATACAGATATGAAACAAAACCTTAAATAATTTAATATAAATTGCAAAGGGGAATTCCGTTACATTAACATGAATTCAGCATTTTTGCTCAAAATTAAATCTCCTAATCAAGACTGACAACTAAAACAGTACATGATTTCAACGAGCAGAAAATTATATAAACAGTCATATGCAAAAAATACTAATCAATCCATTGGTCTACTTTCATGAAGACGTACATAGCTGACAACAATTTGTGTTTTTAACTACTTATAATATATTAACCCTCTGTTACTTTTTAAGGGTGTTTGAACACCACAATTGTTGAAATATCTTTGCAATCTATATACGTTCGATGTTAAGTTGTTAAATTAAAAATGATTTATATATCTGAGCACTAGACAAAAGTACTAAAAATATTGTTTTAAATGAGATCCTTTAATATTTGTGTTCGTAATTTTACATTTATATGTTTTTTTAAATTTTATATGAGATATATTTTTACTTTCCTTTAATAACTTTTAAATAAAAGTTTAAAATAAAAATTGGGCATAATTGAAAAAAATATATAGATAAACTCAATTTTTTCAAATTGATATTGGGTTGAAAAACTTTGTGTTATGGTTTAATAAATTACTCTAAGCATGTCAGTTACATCAGCTTGTATCTGATAAGTATCATATTTTTGCTCAATCTTATATTCAAAATCTAGATTTATCATATAATTTTATGTTACAAATTTTCTTTTGAAGTAATAACTTATTATTTTCTTCGCTATATACAAGTTATTGAATTAATTATAGAGGTTTCTACAAATGTTTTATGAGTTTTTATTATTAATTTACTCCACTGACGATGAAAATGAAAAATGGAGATGGAGGGTGAGTGGGATTTGTTTTATTTTCTATATGTCTTGTTTGACTCTTTGTACAGTTTAGAATGTTTGATATTATTTATCCATCCATTGTTTTAAATGATGAATTGTGAACGAGTTAGAAATTCTTTATTTCGCCATGAGTGGAATTGAGGATCAACATAAGAAAAGTTGTTAACTTAGTCATAACTAGAGTTGTAAAATAGGAGCATAACACTTTTTGTAGTTTAATAATTTCCAAAGCATTTATCATTATTTTGTTACTCTAAGTATAATTATAATGATAAAAAATATTCATTTTATTTACTAATGCTTATAGTAAAAAAAGTAGCAACTACTAAGGACAAATTAAGTAATATATAAGAAAAATACCTTTGAAAGTATTTTTTGTTAATGATTTTATTCGTTTAAATAATATATCTAAATGATATTTAAAATTGCTACCAATAGGATTTATCTTTAATTAATTTGAATTTAGTTAATATATATTATTAAAAAGATTACAAAAACAAAATTTACGTGTGATGTTTTGCATTATTATTCGTAGCAATTTAAATAACAAATGAACCCAAAACAAGGAAACAGTATATTTAAAATATAATTATTTAGCAGTAGTCCCCGTCACTACTCCGAGTTATTAGGCGTTGACAAACATAAAACCTTGCTTTGTTAATTTAGAATAAAACTTCCCAAGAAATCTTCAATGTTACTCTCTCTTTTTTATGGTCACATTCAAACATAGTTACTCAATACTAAGATGTTCATTGTTTTCTCCTCAAATATAAAAAAAAATGACACCTGCCTAAAAAAAACAACAGTGTTTGAGTTGCACACAACAAAAACTTTTGCGGGCTAAAAAATATTTAGGGGTGCAAACCCCAAATATAAGTACTTTCCTATTCTTTTTTTTTTTTTTTTTTTTAATATGAATCACTGAGATTTACCGTGTTAATATGTCTCAGAGAAGAACTCTAATAAAGATTAGTTGATGTAAAATAACCAACTTGCCTCGACTTCTTTATACATATATTTATTATTGACAAATGTAGTTTTAAAATGGATAGCGCAAAATATGAAAAATAAATCATACCAGGACCAAATGGATTAAGTGTTGTCGTTTTTTATCAATGTACTAATATATCTCATTTGGTTGATATTTAAACTACAGACAAAGAAATAACAAATGAAGATTTTTTCCTTTGATATAATGTAATATATCACAATGTAGAACATACTCAAATCTTGATTGGACCTTTAGGCTTGTCAATCTCTTTTCTGTATTTCTACTTTTTTACTTGTACATTTGTGATACAAAATCAAAAAGACATAACAAACAAAATTTGTAAATGAGTTTACTTTTGGTAAATTATTATTAAATTAAGGGGAAAAACTAACTACACAGCCTCTATAAATCCCTCCTTAACAGTAATGTTAATTCTGCTAAAAGAAGGATACAAATGAAAATTACACAAAATGATGTTTTAACTTCATTTGTAGTAACATAAAAAAGTGACATGTTGTGTGATAAAAAGAGAATACTCCTCGAGCTAACTTCCCCCTTTCACTACTGTGTTTATAGTTTTAGTACTTTTTTATAGACCTTTACATAAAAAGATGTAACAAAATTAGCATTACAATTGTTTAAGATAATGCATATTATTGTGCGAGAAATTAAAAATCTACGTGCCTTTTCCTCGAGATATATGATAAAAGCTGATTTTAAGGAGGAGTAATTTTTTGGATGAACAATATTTTGATAGTTAAGTTAGTTTTACATTGTTTTTTATATTTCAATTGTTTACTATTTTGCTTTCAATTGTGGTTATAATTTTATCAAATTCAAAATTCATTCATGAATGGAAAGTTTGAATTATTGTACGGGTGATCCTTTGAAATCTGAGCACAAATGACATTTGAACGGGGCTGAAGAATTTACATTCGCGCAATCCCAACAGTTGAGCATCCAGAACCACCGTCTACGCCATCAGGATGTCTAAAACGTTTGAGATGAAGAAGGGCTCTGTCAAAAAGGGAAAACTGGATCCAGAGGACTTAAAAAATACAGTCCAGGACAATTCCCCCAGTCCATGATATCGGGTTTCACACCATACTGTCCAGTGAGCTATAAAAAAAAGTTGTGGCAAAGAAAGCCATCTCCTTTTGTACGAGACTCTTTTGAAACAGTTTTTAATAAGTCTTTTTTGACACTTATGGCCCCAATTGAGTCCAAAACAAAAACTGTTGGAAATGTTCATAGTCTTCTGTTATTGAATACTTATATTAATATATGTAAGTAACATTCCACTCTGATACAGAGGAGGTTTATAATCCATTGTGTATTTTTGGAAATATTGAAAATGATAACAGTCGTTTTACATTACGGTTCAAATAAACTCTGTTTGTGTAACAGCATTTGAAAAACGAAATTTTGTAAAGAATAAACCTGTTTTATGTAGTTTATTGTTTTTTTTCTCGAAAATAATTGGCTTAAACATAAAAAAAAATAAAACTATGCTTAAATTTAAGTCAAAAATTATCAAAGACAAGATTTCATACCCAAAAAGTCATTACAGATTTGCAATCAGGGGAGCAAGTAATACATAATTTAACATATTTTTCATAAAGTAATTTTTTATTTATTTTTTTATCACTGTTTTTACATAATATGAATTGACTTAAACAAAATTAAATTTTTTAAGCATTACAATGATGAACTATTGGTAGAGTTATACATCCTAAGTTTTTTTGCGTACAACTTATTTCTAGCTAAAAACATGAGCAATCTAGACTTCAAAATATCTCGTTAAGTGAAATTTAAAAAATGATTTCTTTTTCTTTTTTTTTTAGATGTTATTATTAATTTTTAACTAAGTACAAATGAATCACAGGCCCGCGTACTCATAAACGACAGATAGTAATATTGTAGGTTTGTTAGGGAGTTATAAGGATAAGTCCTTGTTGTCTAAAGAGTAGAATTGTGGATCGACATTGGACTAATTCCTCACTATGTCCTTTTTTTCCCCTTCAACATTGCTGTGATACGTCATGACAGATAATCTGCTCTCTCCTAAAGAGTATTCAAATTGTTAAGCTCCTTGTTTTTGAATTTTTATCGAATTTTGATTACGGCTAGTTCGGAAAATTTTTGGTAAGGTAGAAAAATAACAGGTCGAACATCTCGATCAAATGAGGAAAAAAGACAAAAACTTTTTTTTAGTTATTTCTTATCAAATATTTTTGATAAACAATTTTGTAAGCTAAAAAAAATATTCTACAAGTTGTTTTCCTTTATAAATTGTTCAACGGAGAGAAAAAAAAGAAAAAAATTTGTTTATCAATTTTTTTACATTAATTGGAGGAAAAAAGATCAATTTTTTCCCCCTCTCATTTGCTCCATGGGATAGCTTTAGGAAAAAAACTATAAATACTTTTTACAGGATAGAATAAGTTCTTCTATAATTAATTTATAAAAAATATCAAATATTTAATCTTCTTAGTCAAAATAAAAACTTTTCCTTCCTTTCATAAATTTATAAAGATGTGTGCCCTATGATACCTCCAGGACAATGCAATTTTACATCTAAGTCATTCCTTAGCATATGACAACATTTCCGAGCTAGCCGTATTCGAGGTTTGAAAAAAGTTGAAAAATAAACAGCCCAGTGACAGTTTTAATTTTCTGCTTCTTCTTTATACGTACCAAAAATGTGTGAAGTCTTCAATTCTAACCATTGCAAAACGCATAAGGAATCCTTCTATTAGGAGTATTTCTCTATTCTCCTTCGAATATTATGCGTTCACGATTCTGTTAAAACTCAATAAAATCATTTAAGTTTTGGGGTATAGACTAAAATTTTCTCATTTCTCTGTAAAAAATATATGTATATAGAAAAATACACACATACTCAGGTTAACATGAAGAACACTACTACAATAACATAAATGAATATATTAATCATATTTCCACATCTGTTGTGGAGGTTTTTATAACATATATGTACATGAATTCACAACTTCCCCCCTGTTCTTCTTCTTCCACATCTCTAACATTATCATTAGGATTGTAAATTGTAAGCATTTCTTGTATTATTTTGATATCGGAAATGAATATGGTAACCTTGTCAATTTGTAGAATATCCTCCCCCCGCCTTGTTCGCATGTAACATGTCATCTCAGGGGGTAAAGCTCTGCTCTATATGTAATTGCTATCTGAAAAGAATTTTCTAATTACCCAAGCTATCATCAATATTATTTTATTCTTGAAGAGAGAACAATAAGTATAAAACCATCATTTGTGTATGAAAGGAGAAGAGTAAATCTGAGGATTTGTCGTGGAGTATTAAGTATAAGTCCTTGTTGGATTTGAAGTATAATTGCGGCTCGACAACAGAATTATTCCTGCCTATACATTTGCTTGATACGGAGTGGGATTTAATTTTTATTTCCTTCATCTTCACGCTGTCATTGGCTAATTTAATAAAACGTCATGGCAGTTAGTCTGTTATTCTCCCAATCCTCTTCAAATTGTCAAAGTTACCATACCATTTTTTAAAAGCATATCGGTAGGTCATATTTTCTACGACTCTACATATTTACATATATTTAGGGTTTTTAATTCTAAGCACTTTTAAGGGTCGAATTATCATGGTTCCTATGTTTATTTTCAGTATCTACTTTTCATTTTGGAAATGCTTAAGATTTACAACAATACTTATTAACCTCCAAAATATCAACAGTGGACTCTTCATCATTCATTATTTCACATACTATTTATACGTACACTTTATTCTTCAATGTACTCGTCTCTAAAATGAAAAAAAAAAATGATAACAGCTCGAGAGAAAAAAATACTGTTCAAGTTGCCAACAAAAAATGCTCAAGATTTGGTAGCACATTGTCGACCCCTTTGTAAGCAAGAAAATTCGCTGTTTTAGTATGAAAATGTCATATGTGGTCAATTTTCAAAAAAAAAAAAATATATATAAATGACAATTGTGCTCAGGTTTAGCTTATTTAGAACAGTATCTAGGAACATTTTTTTCAATACTCTAATTATTATGGTTTTTATCAAAGTAATAATTTTCTGTGTGGTAATTTTTTATTTATTAATTATAGCAATAAATTATAAATAGCAAAATTTATAACAATTTTGAAATTACGGGTTTTACTTTGTTATTCGTCCTTGACAAGCGTTTCAAATTTTAAAAAAAACTCTCTTCAAGTTATCATTTGCACTAATTTTAAAATAAAGTGCATCAGTTTATCAATTGAATTATTTTCATTAGACTTGTTTTTCCCTATTGGTTAGTGGCGTTGCACCAATAAGGCATAAGTAAAAATTATAGTTAAAAAAAAAAGAATGCATCTAACATAAATAACATATTTGCAGTCAATATGCATATAATATATTTTAATATTCTTGTCTAGGAGCGAACGGGTTTCTAATCTACGCACACTGATTTCATTTTAACTCTCAAATATTGGTAATTAACATTCTTATCTACAAAAAAAACAAAAAAAAACTCGCACAATTTATATAATGTAATCGATATAGTTTTTGGATTTCGGTAAAACAATAAATTATAATAACTTAATTTTAAGATTTGGTTTCAATTCATATTGTATTATATGAATTTAAAAAAAAAAAGAGATATTACCACCTAACAATTGAAATTTGTGTAGTATTTTCATCTGCAATTTCATATTTTTCTATATTTTAGGTCAAAATCTGTTTTCCAGAATTCCAAATTGTGCCAAATTCATGAAAAATTTAAAAAAGTTAAACTCAAATGATTTATTCGCTGATTTGTTGTTAAGCCTTATAATATGTCCAATGATTAAAATATAGTACTACTCATAACCTGGATTCAAAGGTAGTGGCTATATGATTTTATGATAATAAAGCAAGGTTCTTTTTTTAAAACAAAAGTTAGCTTTAAATTGACTTCTTTAATATGCTTAGAACAATATAATACTCACATCAAAAGATTAATTTATAATTAAACTGTCTAAAAAATTACTCCAATATAGAAATCTTATTAATATGCATTAAAAAACTTTGATTATCATCCCAATTTCTATTTAGATCAGTTAAGTTTATTTAAGTAAGTGCTACATTTGATTTTATATTTACAGTAGAGAATAAAACAGATGATAAGTCCACTTAACACAATTTAACTTTAAACCAACCCAAAATATCTATATATTACTTTTAAATCTTTAGTATTTCTACAAAAAATGATTGTTTTTTGTTGTACTGGTGACTAAACAAAAATGTAACTATTCTTGTGCAACTTATTGCAGTGAAAGGATCAAAAAAGTTTATCAGCCTTGGCTGTAAACAACTTTGTTTTTCCAACTTTAATGTATGCACCTGTCAGTGGGTTTAAAGTTATAATTGGCATGAACATTGAACATAATATTTAAATATATTGAATTTCTATGACTAACTATTTAAATTTTTTTACTCAATTTAATAAGACAAAAATGAACTTGTAATGTGATATTTTAAATTTTTTATGTAGATAGTTTAATAAAAAAGGGTTCTTTTGAACTTAAAATGATATTTAAATTACTTTTTATTTTTGTGAAATTAAATATTTATCAAATTTTTAGTCTATTAATGCACTTTCATCAAAATGAATTTTTTTCACTCTCCTTTCTTTTTATATAAAGAGGACCGTTTTTTTTTTTTTCTTTTTTTTTCATATTACATTCATTTAAGTAACAAGATATGTGGTGTGTCAACATCAAAACAATGTGGGACAAAAATCATGCTCTGGAGAATATTCCAATTTATTTTTAACTTCATACAAAAAAATCTTGAACATGAGGAAGCGAAATCCAACCGACATCGTTGTATTTTCAGATGAGAAGACTTGCATAGTTGATTGGCGTTTAACCAGTAAAATGATAGGGTATTGTCATTCTCCGACGTACCCCTGGATGCCTCTGCTAGGTACATGACCACCACAATGCATGCCTTGTCATTGATGATGATGGACCTCGAAGCATCTAGCAGGAAAAAGATGAAACCAATCTGCTTCTCCACTGGATATCGCCTTTAAGCTGACTATTATCTCGACATCATCAAGAAGTAGGTAGTCCTGTGGCTCCAGAAATTTCCAGGTAGGGTTCTGTCATATTCCAACAGGATGGGGTCCCTGTTCACACAGCCATGCAAAACTTCATCGGCAAGAATCTCCTAAAGAATTTTGCTTTCTTGGCTAAGTACTCCCCCAAGAGTTCTGACCTCAACCCGCTGTACTACAGCATCTAGCTGCATATTGTGACCAAAGCCTGTAAAGTTTGCAACCCAAAACGTGAACTCTCTCATGGCCTCGGTGGACAAGGTCTGGGCCTCACTGCCCACCAAGTACCTTTGGAAAACCCACCCCGCCTTCCGAAATTGTCTTTAGCGCTGCATCGCCGCTGAGGGCGGCCATATTGGTTAAAAATGGTAATTATAAGAATACAAATCTATTCCATATAATACATTTATATATAAGTAAATAAATATAAATGCCCCAAACGGGTAATTTTTTTTCGATGACCCGGTATATATGTTGATACAAGCAAATATTTCATAGACTTATTTGAGTGAAAATATAGACTTTGTATTTAAACTTATTGGATTAATTAGGATACCTAATAATTTTAAATGTAATGAATGTTTCCAAATAAAATATTTCATTTTCTCATTCTTTTAATCTAACAATCAATTTCGGCTAGTGTAAGAGTGTAATTAACTGAACACCCAATATGTTAATAAGAATAATTTGATTTTAGAAGTTGACAATAATTCCTATAATAATACAAATGCTAATTTTATGTTCAAAAATCATTCTAGCTTACTTTTGTGTTGATACGCCACTTATAACATTTATGTGCAGTAAGAAAACTTGGATATTGTAGATAAGGTTACATTCTTTAAGCATTGTTCTTTGTTTACATTTAACATTGATGACTCCATGCTAACTTGAAACGGATAGATCAAGGTTTAGTCTAATACATTTTCAATTCTATTTTCTGCATATATAGTGATGCATGCATGTAATTCATTTGGATTAATTAAAAAGAACTATCTCAAGTATCACAAAATTTTGATAATTTATAGTACAAAATTAGTCATTAGAAAAAGATGAAAACAGGGCAAACAGATACATTTGATGTAATCAGGCTTACATGAGATATGATAACTTGAATGAAATTCTATTTTTTCTGAACCTATAATAGTTGTTAAAAAGGAGATGACTCTCCAGTAGGACAAATGAACATGAAACACCTAGTAATTAGGGACAAATGTAATTTCTGTATATCTAGAGATGTGAAAAAGAGCCATTTCAAGCAAGTTTAAAAAATATGTCAAAGTGGGATTTCCTAAAAAGTATCATTACCTTTAGTGCCATCACGTCAGTTGATATCCTAAATACAGAAGGGAATTACATACCTGGTATTATTTTACTTGAACAGCTTTTATTTAATCTCTTCAAACAAATTGCAAAGAAAACAAAAATAATAGTAATTTGAACATCTTTTAATTCATTTCTAATGACAAAACATATTTATTTAATGGATGTATCCTCAACAAGAACTCATAAAAAATGATGACAATGTAAAACCAAATACGGAATACAGTTTGCCAAATAACATGGTTTTGAAGTAATGGAAGCTCTTTGGCTCTTTTTTACATCTCTAATTATACTAAAAGCTGTTAATTATATATAAAAAAATTGGTATATAAAAAAAGAAAGACAGAAAAATGATATGGTAACCCTGACAATTTGAAAAATGTTTACAGGAGAGTAGCTTAGCTGTCATGACTTTTTATTAGATTAGCGACAAGTAGTTCCGAGAAGAAATTTATTGTATACAAGACTTACTCTGTATTGTATTTAGCAAGAAATTACTCCTTAACTATACTCTGATTTTAACAAGGACTTACACCTTTAACTCTCAGTTAATCAGTGTTACTCTCTGTTTTTCATGAGCACAAGTACTACTGATTACTTTATACATAGTATTCAATCTTCAATAATAGTGATAAAGCTATGGAAAATAAATAAAACACAAGTCCGATTGCCAACTAGAAAATATCTCACACACATTTGAAGTCATATTTTCTACAACTGTATTCATAACCATACAAATTATGCCCTAAAAGGGCAACTTCATGTGCATTAGTTCCTTTTTTCCATTGCTTTCTAACGTACAATCATATTAGAATGCCTTGCTATAATTAAAAAGAAAATAATCGGAAGTTTTATAAAATGTAATTATATATATAATATTTTGAAAGAATAATATTTGAACGTATCTTTTATATTTGCAATTCATTATTGGTAAACAAAAACTATAAATAATTCAAAGAAAAATGCATTTTCAATCTAATGAAACTTTTTTTTATAAATAAATTTGTAACCCTTGTGTTGAAAATACTCATCTTTTTCTATATTAAAACAATAGTTTCAAATGAAATTGCAAACAATATGTAATTGAATTGATATTATCCATTATTGATGATAATATTAATATTTCATTCAATATACTACATTCTAGGGGTTATCTCCCGGGATCCCGTTTCTCCGGGATTTTTTTTTTTTGAGGGTTCAAAAATACTGTCAATTTCTAGAAATATATTTTTTCAGCAATTAAATCCATCATTTAATTATTTCAAAAAATAAGTTTAATTGAATTACATTATATTTCATTAACTAAAGGTTTAAAAATATGGATCGCGGATTGTATGTGCCAACGGAATTCAAAAAAGAGGTATTCCTACGTCGAAAAAACTTAATACCCATCGTAGTGTTGAATATGTTTAAGTGTTATGTACTTCTGTTTTAAAATAACTTTTATATTTTTTTTAGAGCATAATTATGATTTAGATTCTATGAACAGTAGTTTTATTAATTAGTTTATGTTTCTGGTTTATTATGAATAAAAAAAAACTGTCTGACGCGTAGACTTCTATATATTAAAATACCTGAATTTTTATGTATGTATCCCAGTGTGTAATAACTTGTTTCCCGTAACCTGTCCCAAGAACAATTTCCCGGAAAATGATCAACTCTACTACGTACACATACATAAATGTATATATAATGTACATATATGCAAAAAAATGCCTACACGAAATGCCCTTTATACGTGAACATATACATGTACATTTATAATGCATAGTTTTTGAATAACTATAAAATAAACATTTTCAATAATGTCAATAATAACTCTTCTATTTTTATGTATGTATGTATTTCTAATACTTTACTAAAGAGTATGTTTTTCAATATTTAAACAAGAAAAGATACAATAAAACAAAAAGTTTATAATATTTTAATAATAAGATCCAAAAAATCCATGTATTTATTTGCAATACAATATATTACATATTTGAAGCATTTTATAATATATCGTTTTTTTAGCATCATGATTTGTTAGAATAATGAAGTATTTTATTTCTGTTTTTTTATCTCTCGATTTTGTTTGTGAATTGATTTTTGTTGAAGTGGTGCTAGGTAGGGCTATCAAAAAATATCATATTATAAGTTATTGCGATACAATATATAAATACATATAGATAGTGATGAAAATCATGTGTATAATAGGCATGTTAAAAAAAGAAACCGAAAAGGAATTTGGTAACCCTGACAATTTGAGTAATGCTTTGGAGGAGAACAGCTGTGACAAGGGAGGAGAGAGAAAAGGAAATAAACAATGATATTGGCCAGAATTACTGTAATAAAAATCCCCAATTCTGTTCAGACTCAAACAAGGTTTTACAATTACAACTACGCAACAAATCCTCTGGGGAACGCCTTGTCTTTTATGATCACACACGAATATTTTGATTAGGTTTGGAATAAAATTAATTGATTCTGTTTAGGAAATGAAGTTCACTATTTAAGAATTATCTAATAATGACAACTGCTACAAAAAATAAAACGCATTCTTTTGATTACAAATACCAAAAAATTGTCCCAGATAAAAAATTCATACGATTTACATCACTAGGTATTCATATTCAAATATTTTTACAGATTGAAACCGGGTATTACAATGATTTCTTGAAATTAATATACGACATTCATCATTATATCAAGTCATCTATGAAGAAGACGCTAATTAGTAATAACTTAATTATTAGTAATAAACAAATTTGTAATATCAACAATAAATTAAAAAATACTCCAATTGTTTTTATCATGGAAAATCAAAATGTTAATTATTTACGTTAATAATATATTAGGTGAGCTTGATGTTTAAATATCGTGGGTCTTAGGAGTCCTTAGCTCCCTAATAGAGTAATCATTCATTACACTTTTCTTTGACTCTTTGTTTTTTATATTCCTCATGACATCCCCCTTGGTGAAAATTATATAGACACTCCAAAATTGATATCCATCAAAGATTCAAAAAGAAAGACACAAACTTGACTATATATATGTAAAGGTGAAGAACAAACATTTGAAAAATGAACGACAATAATTTAGTAAAGGTTTAGTAATGAGGAATCTTTCCATGTAAAAAGAGTTCTTCTACGATATGTTTATTAATTTCTAGGCATTTTTATATGTCTCTAGTAATGCAGACGGAAAGTTATATAAAATCGATGTTCCAGTTGATTCATCGTATTTTTTTCCTTATTATAATCGATTAATTTTTTTAAAATATTGCTTTTGAACTTTTCAATACCTCGGTGCAGGGTTACTCAGAATCAGTAAAATACCAACTGGTATCGAACAGAAGAGTATAAGAAAACTGACATTCACTATTGGAATAGTATTTTTATGGTTAAAGGCTTGACCGTTCTGTTGCCAAATGTACCGATGTTGGTTGTGGCCAAACGACTCCAGCTTTGTCTCATCTGACCGAAATACAATGCCCCAGAAGTTGATTTCATCATCTTTGTGGTCATTGCCATACTTTAGGCTGGCCATTATGTTCCTACTCTTGAGGAGTGGAGTCTTTCTTGGTACACAACCCCGGAACCCATTCTTGTGCAAAACCCTTTGCAGAGTTGATCGTCCAACCAAAGTTCATGTTGCTTTCAACCCCTGCTCGATGGATTTGAGAGTTATTGTTGGATTCTTGGGAACCATTCAGACTTGTGGTGAGTTCAGCATGGACTTCCTACCATCTCGAGGAAGATTCATGATATATTTAATTTGGTGATGATGCTTCGGACAAAGAATTTTGGGATGGAAAACTTGATGGAAATGTCTTTGATCTTGTCTGTGATCTTGATTATTGATTATGGCAATTGGTTACAAGCTGGTGGATGTCCTGACTGTACTATTTGGTCATGGTCATATTGAGTGTTTAATAAGACTGAAGCAAGACATTGTACCATCACACTTTTATACATCAGAAAATAGTTCAAGGATATTCTGAATCTCTCGAGTAATTTATACAAGTTTCTCCATCTTTTCAGACTTCCCCATGATAAAAAAATCAGAGAATGTGTAAGTAATTTTTACCTTTTTGAACCTGTAAGAATACTTTTCAAACAAGCAAAAATTGTTATCGTAGCATAAAAAATATTTTACATATGAAGTTAATATTTTTAGTCAATAAATAGTCATTATTATCAAAAATATTACTCAAAAGAAAATTATAAACCATTGCTTAAGATTTATGATATAGATATGGCAAATATTGAAAGGATACGAATATTTTAGGCTCAACTGTAATTGTGGTAATTAAAAAGAACAATTTTGTATTCAATAGGACGTTAAGAGACATGCAATTGAATCTTGTAGAGAAGTCGTAGCCTGTAAACATCATGTATATGACATGCTTTTCAAAGTAAATGTCTAAGTATTGCATTAAAATGATCCTATACTAAATCCTGTAACATTATTACACGTCCTACTTTTCAACAAAAAGAAAAGAAAGAAGAGTGAAAATAAAGGAATGTTTTAATGACGCAGAAAATTAAATAATATGAAATTATCAAGGTACTTACATAAAAAATGTGGTCCGCAAAAGCTTAAGCAAGCTAAAATAATTTCTCTCAAAATTGAGTAGTGTTTACATAGTTAATAGATACGATTTACCGGGTTAAGCTAAAGGTTTGGGACTAATAAAACGAACAAATTCAACAATGAGGTATAATTTTGTTTGTATTATATATCAAAATACCATTTTAGGCAAATATTTTATTAAAATGATATTTGGAATAATTAATCTTGAATATGAGAGTCGTAGGCAGCAATAATGGTTTCCAGGTGGCGGTGGGATTTGTTGCAGGCGCTTTTGATGTAGGCCTCTGACATGGCAGCCCACAACTCATTGACAGAGTATTTTAAGGCCTCAATGTTTGAGTGTCGGATTCTGCAGGTGTGTGACTCTATTTGCCACCAGATACTATAATTCAGGGGATCCAGATCTGGTGATTGTTGTACAAGAATACACAATACACGCGGCTCCATTCTGTTGAAAGACCGATTCACTGTAGTTTTCCATGGCCCAGGGAACGGCACTGTCTTTCTATAACTACGTTTTGAGGACATTCCAGCGGCAAAAAAGGTTCCAATCTTTCACCTTTGCTGCTCTTGCGACATGATAATAATCTCTAATGTTTTGAATTTAACAAAAACAAAAACAAGGGACTTTGGACTCTCTGTAGAAGGTAAAAAGAATCAAATCCTCGAACCTTTTGCACTGCCCAGTAAGTTTATTATACCAAATAATGGTTCTAAAATATAAGTAGCATCCTTTGGTATCTTAATTCATCCCAAAAATTTGATCACAGAACCTATTTGGATGTATTTATATTGTATATAGGTATCAAGAAAAAAAAAGGGGATTTTCTCTTTTCCTTGATTTGTGTTCTTTTTTTTCATTTTTTATGTTGACGCACCCCCAATGTTTTTGAAACATCAAAGATATGAGTGTGAGGATAGGAAGAGAACAAGGAACTTCCATGTTAAATGATATTTATGGGATAAAGTAAATGTTATTATTGTATACGATGATAGAAAGGCTCAAAACACAACCATTAAAATACAGAACAAATATTATATTTTCATATGAAATAATAATTCACTGCCTTATCCTTCCTTTTCCACCTAAATAATATTTATTTATGAACTTACATTGCTAAATGAAAAATAAAACCTTTTTTAGGGTGGGCACACTCGTATCTGTATGGCTTTTTGCAATATTTCCTCCAAAAAGAAACGGAAAAAGGGCCCAAATCAGTAGTTAGTTTATCATTTCTTCCCAACCATAGTTGAATTACTATTCAACAATGGTTGGAAACTCTTCACAACTTAACAGGAGCTTATTCAAATACAGCCAATCATGGAAATATCGATAGCTGACAACCAAATGAATTGTAAGTAGCCATAAATATGTACTCGGCAAATGCTTTCAACAACATATCAAGTATCATATTGTTTTGAAGTCAAAATGTCAAGAAGATTGAAATGAAAAAGAAAAAAAAAATCATTGTGAGTGTCAAGTACTGAAATGCAAATCAGGAGTTAAATATTTATTTATTTTTTTACTGAAATCCTACAAGTTATTATGACTTTTACCACTTGCAAAACATACTGCAAATACCATACAACATTATAAAAAATGTAATTGATTTCTGTGATACTATACATTTAGTTGTAAAAAATATGACCACCCGCTATACTAAAAAAACCAACATGGTAATCCTGAAAATTTGATAAATGTTTGAGAGGAGAGCAGCTTAGCTCTCATGACTTTTCATTACGATTAGCTTGAACAGTTAAGAGGCAAAGGAAATTAACCCAAATAAGACACCGAAGCTTACAAACGCATGGGTAGACGTTTATGAAGATACTCAATTCTATCCTAAAACCAATACTGATTTATAATTATAACTCCCTAACAAATCTTCATAGTTAGTCTTTAGCAGAGGAAGAAGAAGTACTAAATAGTAGAAGGGGAAAGAAGAGAAGAAGAAGAAGGGCACACTCTTTTATTGAAGCGTTAGATGTCGCACAAGTCATATAATTTAGGGAAAACACATTGATCGCTGAACTATTATCTTCGTATTAACATATAATATAGTGTTTATTCTCGTTTTTTTATCTAAGTTATTATGTTACACATTTCCTATAATATAATTGTATACATATTTATAGAAATAATAGTGAGATTTCGAAGGTGAATATGATGTTTTTAATAGTAATAGGAAAAATGACTTGGTGAACATTTCCCGTGGAAGATTGCACGTATTTGGTTAAAACTTTATGATGAATAATAACATATTATAAATTCGCTTCATATTATTTATGGCAAATAAATCTAAACATAATTGTTTGTTCCATTCCCCAAAGGAAGAACCTTCAAGTGTGATTAACATTATTATAATTCGATTTCCTTGCAATTTTTTAAATTCAACCCAATTTTCTAAGAAATAGATCAAAAGAATTGCTGACGAGGGGGGAATAAATAAATTAAGACCTCTTAAAACATGGTTGAATACTCTCTGCCGTTGGATTATCCCGGGGGGTAGTGTGATATTGCTAAGAACAACCCCCAGTGTATCCAAAACATCCAAGGAACCCCTCTAATACCAAAAAAAGTTACAAGCTTTCAGGCTGGGCTGGGTACTTGGGGGTACCCCTGGATTCTTAAAAACTATTGCCAATACAACCAAAGAATCCCTTTAATACCAAAAAATATTTTAAACCCTCGATTTTCAAATTGAAAACCACTTTTTTTTTGTGGTTTTACGTCATTTAACTCTTTTTTCTAATGGGTGCAATGTTACATGCAAATAACATTATCTTATTTCAATAATCATATCAATATTTTTTTCCTTTAATTTTGTAATGGGTACACTCAATTTTCAATTACTTTTTTGTTTTTCTTTTTGGAAAGGTTAGCGTATTTAAGAGATATCTGTTGAAAATAATTTATCTAATCTTGTGAGTAAATGGTAAAAAAATAAAATTTTAATAATTAGGACATATATTTCTAATTTAAATATTCCTTCATATATAATCCCATAAATTTCTTTGGCTGTGGTTTTTAACTATACCACATTACCCCCGCGACCCCACAAACTCGAGGGCTTTGAACTAGTTTTGGGTGTTAGATGGGTTCCTTGGATGAATTTGTGGTGCTTTTAACAGTCCCACACTACCTCCGGGCACTGGCCAATCCGAGGGCGGAGAGTATTCAAGATTATTTTAAGAGGTCCTAAGCTGTTTATTTTCCCCTCTTCCTCATATATTGCAATATTTTTTTCGCCACTTGAAGGTACTCCCTTTGGGAATAGAACAAACACATACGGGGAATTTTATCTCGTGTAATTTTCATAACTAGCAATTTTTCTCCAGGCCAGTTTCTAGCGCACAATATATTTATATGTGAATATGTAACTATAAACATACACTCTCAATAGGTTTTGTTATTTATTTAACTTTCAGCTCTTGCTCATTCAATGGCCCCCGCGCATAATAATAAATTATACATTATCTCCTTAAAAATAAAAGAATAATGATAACAACTTTTGAACATAAAAAAAAGAACACTGTTCTTTTTGACAAACTGAAAAACTTATTGCGTTCGAATAAGGTCCAATTTCGTAAAATTGTAATTAAATTGTTATAAAAAAAGACCTGCCAGTATCTTAAAATATAAGAAACCAAAAATTAACATGATATCCCAAACAATTTGAAGAATATTTGGAAGGGGTGACGTTTTATTATATTATTTGGGAGTGACTGCGAAAAAAAGAAAATACACAGAGATCCCACTTTTTATTTACGAAAGATATAGACATAATTTATAAAATTAAAAGCCCTCTTGGGAATGTTAAATTGGAAAAAAGTTAGTATGCGTGAAGGTCATATAAAATACAACTATAACTGTTTTCATAGGGAAGTGAAAATTGTCAAAATCATCATAAGAACACATTTACAAATATATTTGTAACCGGTAAGTTAAGAAATGACCTTTCTCATTATTTTCAGAATAATATATAAATATATGTAATTTTTTAAATCTACATACGATGAGTCATGTTTAAATTTTTCTACTATTATTTATCTTGGTCCTAATGACAGTAAGAATGCTCAAAGATGAAAGACTTGATTCAAATATATATATCAACCAAATATGAAATAAAAATCCTCTCATGAGTAGTGCGACCTTTCAAAAACTTAAATTTTATAAATGGTACTGGGAGAAAGAATAAAGTAAAAATCTTGAAGAGTTCATCTATTCATTACCCTTCAAAAATACCATATAATGTACTCAAGTATATATATGTGTGTGTAAAGTAACGCCTTTCCCTTCGAGGATTCACCATTTTCATCATTATATAAATAAACAATAGATCAAAGAATTTTGATGGGAGATACTTACTTTCAAGATTCATCATTCTCATAGAGGGGTAAAACTCATAGTAATGGATATATATATATATACCCATAGTTTGTACCACATATTTATATCGATAAATTAAATGCGAATGTCGGTGTGGGTGAGTGCGTTTGTACGGAAATCAAGCCCATACCCATGAATGGATTTTGCTACAAAAATTCCTTTAACTTTTTAAGGATCCATAAACAGTTTTAGTCACAACATATTTGGTCATCAAGGTCATGGCTGCCTTTAAATAGCATTTTCTATAAAAAATAATTTTTTTACCAACGAACAATTATTTCATATAAACAAAAAATTAACAGTGTAAAAATTTAAAAACTAATTATTTCTATATGTCGGTATGTATCTTTGCACACTTTTTTTAAAGAAGATTATAAGGATTAGAAAAGATGAAAGAATTCATACAAAGGATTTTTGACAATAATGTGAAAGTTGAGCGAACAACAGTTCAACTTTAATATTTTTTCTTCACTAAAACTTATAGTCTCCTTTAAAAAAAATGTCCAAGGATATTAACTTAAGACGAGAATTATTCTTCATTTTTTCTTTTATATGAAGCTAAAGAGTTCAAAATTGATTTTAATTTGTTAATATCCCGGGCTACACCGGACAAACCTACTTTAGTGCATATTATATAAATTTTCAAGTTTCACAATAAATCAAAGTAATAACAATAATGAACCATTCATTTTCTTTTCGTTCTGAGGAAAGACTGACAGGAAATGCGGATAAGTTAAAATATACTGTATGTACTACATACATTTAATATGTTGTGAATTCACTGTTCACAAATCAAAAAAACACTTTAAACAATTCGCACACTTCCACTGCTGGTGCAGAGACATTAATTAAATATACAAATCCTATGTAACAAAATGAAATGTTATCTTGAAGTACATATTCTTGTGTTTATGTATTATTTTAATAATTATATATATTTTTGTTCACTCATTTTGGCCATGGATCCTACAAGATCCATCATTTCGATATAAAAAATAGATATAACGCGTAAACACATCCTATCTCCGAATATCCATAAGCACCACAAATCATTTACAAACGATTGAACAATTAAACATACTTAATAGTTATAAGTAATAAGATCATCATTAATAGTGATGTACATCGTGTGTATTGTTTAAATGGTCTTTTTTTAGAATTGGTAATCTGAGAATGGAGTTTTCTTTTCCTCATTATTTTGTGCACATAAAAGATGTAGATGAACCTAGAGGATTTGTAGCGGAGTTATAGTTGTAAGTCCTTGTTGGACTCAGAATAGAATTGGGGATCGATATAGGAGTAATTCTTGCCATTATCATTTTTTATTTCCTCCTCCCTTGTAACAGCTGATCGTAGCTCATCTAATAAAACAACATGTCAGCTAAGCTGCTCTTCCAATACATTTTTCAAATTGTCAGGAATACCATGTTGATTTTCTTTTCTTTTTTTAACATCCCCAAAATACACACTATTTTCATATAGAAGTACGCACTAGTGATGTAACAGATCCCTCCTCATTTGCAGTTCCAGGTTATATATAGTTATTTGCTCTAACAGCTCCTGGTTCTTAATTAATCATCAACTAAATATAGCAGTTCAAAAAGGGCCCCTTGATTCGGCTGGAGATACGGTTCTTATCATAATTGTTAATAAGTATTTTTTGTTTGACAATGAAGTACCCATAAAATCAAAAAAGAAAGAATTGTTTAATTGTGACGTCAGAGTGCAGTGATAATTGTGTCATATCCTCACTTTCAATGAGGTGATTCACAGTTATAGCTAGGCACTGACGTCACCATCAGTCCTTCCTTTAAATTTCAATAAGGGAATGACTAGGTCAATTATAAACAGCAAGAGTAACACTTCCTATCATCTACTTGTATAAAATATGACGTTGGACAAGCCTGATACTTTTTGTAGTCGCAAGTTAAACTGAAGTTTTTTGCGTCTACTAGTTAGATTACATGAAATATAAAGAAATTAATTATATAATAATCGTGTTAAAATTCAAAGCGTTTACAATATGAATAAAATATGTAAAATGTTATATTCATACCAAGTCTGAAACATAAATATAATTATAATGGTATTTTTTCTATTGTCCACGAACGTTGATCTAAGAAATATCACATTATTTTCCGTGTAGTAAATTGAGAGAAATTGGTCGATAGACTGGGACAAAAAAATAAATCGAGAAAAAAAGCACTTAAGACTTAATCGGAAAACAATCGCTGTCAAATTTAATATTAACACAAGTATTTATAACTTTACAACTGAGATTTTACATTTCTTACAATGCATTATCTATCATAAAGTAATTCCAGTTAAAAATAAAGGATTTATAGATAGTTTTTCTTTAAATTTAAGGTTTTGTAAATTTTTGTGGGTTGTAATCAGATGTAATTAAATATTGTGCTTTTTGAAAGAAATTCCTATGACAATTCATTTCATTTCAAATTTTCTTATAAAGAAAAAAAAAATTAAAGATTTTTAATCTTTAAATAAGGAAGAATAAAAATATATAGATAGATTATTTATCGTGCGTAGAAAAACGATTTGTATAATTGATTAGAGAATAGTTTTTGCTCTTATAGATTAAATCGATTTGAAGAGTCTCTTTTGCAAATGTTTTTACACAGCATATCTCTTTTATTAAATATATGAATGTAAGAATTATTCTTATGTCATATTTTTTCTTTTCTTTACATATATGTGATTCCATTCTTTTGGATAAATGCGTTGCGTAATTCACCCTATAGATTTTCTCAAACAACAGCTATTTGAACACTTATAGATACACATATTTCCCTTTACAGCAGAAGTTCTTATTGTCGGAAATTTGATTTATCTTTATTTTCTTCGAAGGATGACTACTTCAACTTTCTACTCCCTTGTATATATGTAATTCATTTGATTCAGGTCAAAGTGAGTGTATACTACTTCAATCAACATCTAAGTAAATTAATATAACTTAGTCTTAAAGGAAAGTGCTGTAAAGAGTTGACATTTTATGTGTGGTTCTTTTTGTGTATTTCCAAATCAATGTTTTTATGTGCATTATCTCACCCAACCTCTCACTCGGTTTTAAAAGTTTAAATATATTCCTGTTGCAAAAACTCCAACATTTAAGTGACGCTCGGTTGTGGCTCTTAAATTTTTGACTAAAACTGTAAATTTCTCAACATTTGTTGATGTTTTTAATTTGTAACACAAGTCAAACGCGAATAAATTTTTGATTTTACAAGTTACTGAGAAGAGAAGTGCGTACCAAACAAATATAAAGTATCTTTTAATACAATAATTAATAAATAATTTTATTATTCATTCAATAAGTTAAATATTGAAACTACAAAAACGAATAAAACAGTAAAGGTATTTATAAAAAAAATAGTTTATGCTTACAAACAAAATAGGTAATTCACAAAAATAATTGTTATTTGTAAAGATATAATTTTCGTAAAAAGAAAACTAGGTTATGAAATAAGAAAAGAAAAAAAAGGTTGGTAGGAATGCTTGTATTCTTTTATGTTCAATATTTATTTGGTCTTTGTGGTGTTAACTTCTACAACAACCAAAAGTCACTTGGTTGTGTGATTGTTATTTATCTTTTAAGTACTGGAAGACTATCATTATCATATTATTTCTATGAATTACATACAAAATATTTCATAATATTAAATCCTAAAGATTATTTTATTCGATACTGAATTATTATATTACTTGGTAATATTTTGTTAAAAGCAAAGATATATATTTTTATTTAAAAATGATAGCCAAAATTTATTTATTTAAATAATAAAATGACCAAACCATATATATATGCGACCAAGATGAACAAGAAATTGTATTCCCGCCCTTATGTAAACGGTGCATATGTATATCATTTAATAACATATTACTTCGTTTATTCATAAAATACTAGAAACTTGCAAAGAAAAGCTAAAAAAATGGTTTCAATATTTAAATCTAATAAATACTTTTTTATGTCCTTTTTGTAATTTCTTAGTTCTTCTGACAAGTTTGTTGCGGGCTTGCATGAGACTTCACATATAGGTTTCAAGTATTATATTGTTTATTTATCAAACAGAATAAATTATGAAGTAGCTATGACGTATAAAGTGAGACGAGAAAATCGACAGCGGGAATAAAATGCATTGGGTATTATTGTGTTTGCAAGTGAACGTCGTGTTGTCCTTCTGAAGTAATTATATTCGCTTATCTTGGTCTAACTATTTTATGAATGCATTACAAAAAAAATATAAATACAATATTTTTCCGCAATGATGTAATTTTAAATGTTGATGGTTTTCCTTTTTAAAGTAGTAATTCATTTTCTCTTCAACAAAAAACATGTAAAAAGCAGCTGATATTAGCTATAATCTTAACTCGGTAATAGTTTAAACTGTATAAAACATGTCCTGGAAAGCAAAAGCAGTTTTTCTAATTGGTAATTTGAAAAATATTTTTTATCTCACACATTTGTTTTTTTTAATATTTTATTTTTTGAAGACAGTACATTTAAATATTAAGTCGAACTAGTACTAGTAAAAAAAAGAGAAATAATAAGGGTTCCCTTGAAATTTTTAAATGTAGGTCTTTGTCGAGGTCGGAGGAGACTTCAAGATCTAAATTGTAGTAATTCTAAAATATATGTGCGTAGCCCTAAAAATTTTCAACCACCTAATATAATTACTTATATAAATAGATTTATTATAAATATATATGCTAAATTTTTTGCGGTAGAATGATATTGATATCTGAGTTATTGCTTTTTGAAAAGGTCAAAACAATGCTGCCCTTGCTCTTTCATTTCATAACATATGTGCAGTTAATGATACTTTACCTGTAATATAAATTATAATCTATATAGTCCATTTTTACGCTTAAATAAAAATGTGGAAATGTGTTCTTTTTTTGAGGATTTTTGTCTTTGTTTTTTCATTTGTTTAACATATTAGCACCCTTCAACTATTAAAAGAACCACACATTAATATATTGGGTAAATTGGATCAGTTTTCCCGTAAGTGGATATTTCTCTTTCTATCTCAAAATTGGAGACAGTGAATGTGGATAATTGAAATTCAAATATCGCAACCTATTAATTTTAAGGAAATCACTTCACAAAGCGAAGAATATATTATTGGAATGTTTCGAGATATTCGGACAATCAGCACTTTGGAGGATCATGAAAATAAATGAAAGGTCCCATTTTGTAAAAGAGTTTGTATTCTCGTCTCTTATGAAGGTTACCGGTGAAAGAGGACTAGGAATCCATCCGTGGACTGAGGATTAAGCCTGAAAGAGATCACATACCCTTAAGTAAAGCACAAATACTTTTTCTTGTATCTACTATGAACAATTACATTATAATTACAGGATGAAGGTAATAAGCATCATGGAGAAGATGTCATCAAATCTATTATCTCCTCAAACAGAAAATTATATATATATATATATAGAACTATATCGTACAAACTTCAATGATTATCTAATCCTACGTGGAAACTTTTTAGAGCAATTGCATCTCCTTCTACGCTAATAATATATTTTTCGCTTTCCAAAGCTACTTAGTTATTATTAAAAGGTTGCAATGAGTGAATTTCAAATAAACCCTGTCACTGTCTCCAATTTTGAGATAGAAAGATAAAGTATGACATGCAGGCAAACTTAGACAATGTACCACATTTTTTTTCCAAGTATATAAGGTCTAAAGAGTTTAGGCTACTACTAGAGTTCTAAAAGAAAATCCAATGTGTAAATTCAAGAAATGTGTCACAAGTCAGGATGAAGTGTACTCAACAATGATCAAATGTTATTATTCCACAAAAGTGCTGAAGCACTTGTGCAAATATCTAGGAAATTTAATTATGTTAACCTAACTGAATGTCAACTAGCCCCTCTGCCTCCCTACAAAACTTCGTTTCGTCTTGTCCAGTAATGGGAAGGCTCATACAATATTCATATAAGGGGCTTTACATTAATTACTACTTTCTTGTCATCATGGTGTCCCAGAGCTACTTTCCAGAGTACTTTCTAGATAATGTAGATAAAAACTAACCATTATAATGGTAAGAATAGTATTTTTTTTTTTTTTACAAATTGCCCAATTTTTCTTCTTCCTAATCAATTAATGAAAAAAAAAATGTATTCAAATCCAGCCGTTTTTAGTACATTTTACTTATATTAAATTAGAATATCCCTGTTTATTTTTGGCATAAAGCCGTAAGCAATGCTGATGTTATTGGTTTTTCTATTCTTATTGTTTTTTGATAAAGTTTCATAAAATTTATTGGATATTTGTCGATTTTAAATAGGAAAAGTATCAACTTTGAAGACCTAATATGACGTTAATGTAAGCACACTACAGACAAGACGAACCATGAAGAATTGTACAACTACTGATTCAATTAACATTAGGTACTTCAAATATATTATATTTAAGTATGAATGCACCTTAATTACAAGAAAAATAAGCTATTTGATAAAATAAAGCAAATGCATTTCACGCATATTTTTAATTAATTCAAGAAAGAACGTGTTTTAGATTTAAATATTGATTGATACTTTTTTATATAGACGATGTTATCTAATCTGAGGAAGTAAATATTGATAAATAAGAAGATATTGTATATTCTTATGCATTATTAAGTCGTTTCTCTACAGCCAAATGCGTGTGTTTATCTATGATTATGATATTGATAATCAGAAAACAATAATATGTATCACATATTATTTTATAGATTTTCTATTGATATTTAAATGATGCCTCTTCTTCTACATATTTGATAAAAATCGGATAAATCCCTCAGCATAAAGTCGTTGAAATATCTATATAGATTAGGGTGGCATTAAAAATTCAATGTGTTACTTGTGTCACCTTTCCATTGTGCTCCCTTTCTAATAAAATTTTACTGTGAAAAATATTTTTTATTTTAATTGATATATTTAAGGATCGTTCTCGCTTCTTACTCTTTCAAAAAAATTATCCGGTAAAAGATGGATATCCATATTTTTTTCTAAAAATAGGGAACCCATTTTTGTAGGAATGCAAGGAGAAGGTTGGAGCAAGACTTCTGGTATTACATGTGATAGATGAATTTAGTGAGGAAAAACCAATGGATAATGGACATGTTAAAAAAACCAAACATCAACTTTGTAACCTTGGCAATTTGAGGAATGTTCTGGAGGTGATCAGCTACAATAAGCTGTGACAAGGGAGAAGGAAATAAACAAAGATATTTGCAAGAATTAATCCAATGTGGATCCCCAAGTATACATTGAGTCCAACAAGATTTTACAATGATAACTTTGCAACAAGTTCTCAAGGTTATGATCGTCTTTTATGAGCACACACGAATGTTGAATCAAATTTTGAATATTATTGAATCTATTTAGAAAATGATCTAAAATCTATAATGACAGCAAATAAAGAAAAGATTCATTCTTCAGGTCAAGAAATTCAAAAACAAAAAATGGGCCAGCCACTAAAATCACAAATTGAGTTAGATGACATAAATTATCCAACCTCTGCCCTTATTTATTACGCTACTAATATTGTTCCTTTGTTTTAGACAGAGTCTTACCTTAAGAGATATAAAAACAGAAAATCAACATGCTAACCTTGACAATTTAAGATTTTTTTAGAGGATAGCTGCTTAGCTGTCACAACACTCCATTAAATTAGCTGTAAGCATCTATAAGAGGAAGGAAATGAACAAAAATCCCACTTCGTAGACAACAATGGTATGGACAAACTTTACTCATATGTCAATTCACAATTATATTCCGAGTTCCACTAGGACTATTTTGGAAAACTTAACAGTTTTGGAAAATAAAATAAAACATTTTCTGAATACAACTACAAAAAGTGTGTTCATTTTCCATTATCATATTTTTCCCATATATACTTATTGTATGAAATTAATTTTTTTTATCATCAATACTACATTGAGTGAGTCCAACAGATGCTTACAACTATAACTCCCTGACATATTTTCAATGTTTCTCTTCATAATTCATGAGCAGTACTTATTGTGAACCCATTCTTGTATTATTGCCTCAAGAACGACACAAATAATGATAACAGCTTTAGAAAATAAAATAAAACCACTGTTCAAGTTTCCAACAACAACAAAACTTGCAAGCCTTTAATGTTTAGGAATTACAACCCTACTCATCTTCTTGTTTTGTATTTTTTTTAAAAACATTGAAAAAAATTTAACTAATTTTAAATGGATCTAAAATGTTCCATTTATTTTTTCTAAAAATCCATAATATTTTATAGTTATATGAATAAAACACTAATGACATTACTTTTTATATTTAGAACATTATTTCAACAAGTTTTTTATCAAATCCCCTCGGATTATATTCGTATAACTCAAAGCACTTTTTAAAATGAAACAAGGAATACTAAATATACTTACATTTGTACATAAATATGTATATCTAGTACTCACATTTTGATTTTTTTATAGTTATGTATCCTTAGAAATATGTACATATATACATATTCTTAGAAAGCTTATTTGACAAATTTATATTTTGAATAATAAAAAGTAATGTTTGAAGGCAAGATATAACTTTAATAATATTTTTGTTCTTTAGGGTCGTTGTTAACACTTATTCATACTCTGAGAGATTATAGGTATAGATGTGATGTGTAGTATAATATATTTACCCGCTACTCATGTCTTAATCCCTGGATTTAAGATAACCAAAGAAATTTCATAATTGTTGGAGTTAGGAAAAAGTTGATTCAAAATTAATCCAGTGACGTAAATTGTTGATACCGATTTATATTTTTAGTAATGATTTGTTTAAAGGTGTGAAATTTCAAATAGACTATATTTTTCATTCTAAAACAAACCTTTTTTTACTCTACTGGGATCTTTGAAAACCCAAGTTTGTTTGTTTTTTAAACAGCGTTTTTGCTCTTAATTTATCAGTTACATACTTGTGATAGTACCCGGCGTAGCTCAAAGTTATTAAGCACCCGCTAAAAGACAACTTTGCTTTAGTAATATAGAATAGAACACCCCAAGAAATCTTTATTGTTACACTTTGTATTTTATGACCACACTTACACGTATCTACTCAATACTTATATCAACTTATATAATAAAAATGTTAGAAAATAAATAAAAAAATAGGATTATTGATGAGTAATTTAATCAGTACAGTGCTCACTAACCAAAAAACAGTGATCCTCCTATGCTAAATACAAAATGCCTGTGAGAGTTAATTCATTAGTTCATACCAGTGTTTATATTTTATTCAAATCTTAACGTATACTGAAAATGCCTTTGAATGAGGAATTATGATATATATATGAGGGATCAATAACAAGCATAACCATTACATCGATACTAAATGCGCCCTCCTCCAATATTTCAGAAACCCCATTTCATTGTTATTCCTTCGATCAAAAATATGTATGTAAATGATAAACATTAGGGATCATTATTTAGAGTTGATTGCTTTTCATGCATACATTCAGTCAGACAAACATACATTTATTATTGTAGATAATAATAGTACTCAGAGTAGGATTTCTCAGAGTTATTAAGGGTGCACGAACAGACAAAACTTGCTGTAATAATATAGAAGATAACTCTCCAAGAAATCCTCAGCGTTACTCACTACTTTTCATGGGTACACTCATACCTAGTTACCCAATACTTAAATGTTCTCGTCTCAAGAATGAGAAAATAATAACTAAAGTTTAAAAAGATTAAAAAAACTCTGTTCAAGCTACTAACACAAGCAAAATTTATACGTAAAAAATGATGCTTAAGATTTACAATCGTACATATACATTCTGTTAAAAAGTAACGGGAATGGTTAAATAAAACGCAAATTTCACATTTAATTATTACAATTCATTTTTTCGCCTTTAAAGTAATCTCCATTGGATGGCATAGAGATATCCCAACGTTTTTGCCAGTCATCGTAACATTTTTCATAGGCACTTTTTGGAATGGCCTTTAGCTCCTTCAACAAATTTTGTTTTATGGAGTTAATAGACTCAAAAAGGGATTCACAGACTGGTAATTTAAGTTTAAGGAACAAAAAAAGTGCCAATGAGTTAAATCAGGTGAATATTGTGGTTGATCGATGGTTTTTATTTCGTCTTTGGCTTTAATTTGCTCACAATTGTGGCTCTGCACGTACGATGGTGTGCTATTATTGTGTAGAATCCACGAGTTGTTCTTCCAAAATTAGTGCCTTTTTTGACGGATTTAATACACAAACGCCTTTGTATACCCAAACAGTACTTCTTATTGAGCATTTGTCCGTTTAGAACGAATTTATGATGCACCAGGCTGCAGCTATCAAAGAAAACAAAACAAAATAATGGAAATAATGTTCCAAGTCGAGATGCCCACAGTACTAACAATCTCATACACCTTCACTCTTCTGTCATGCATCACCATATCTAGAACTTCATGAGTAGTAACCTCAACAGAACGTCCAGTTCAGAGTCACTATGGTCATTCACTCCAAAAAATTTGAAACTACTTATAAACTCTTCTAGGTATAGAGTTCCCATAGTATTTATCAACTTCTGTTTAGTCGTTGAGGTGTTTTGCTTTTCATAAAGTAATGTTTAATCACACACAAAAAAATTATTTTTCGTCTATTTTTTGAGAATCGCTTCACTTCCTCGATTTCAAACGAATGCCAAGCAGAAAGAAATAAACCGATCTGACTAAAAATTGGCGTATGTCCTTCCAAGAGATACTGCTAACTAAACATTATCTGGATACGCGCCAGTAGTGCCCTCTCTCGGACTTGCATGGATTTTTCAAACGACCCTCGTATTACTCTTTACTCAGAGTCCAACAAGTACTTAACACTTATAACTCCCTTTACTAATTATCCGTATTACTCGCCTTCGTCCATGACTACAAGTATTTCTGGCTAGTCTTATATCTTATCTCATAAAGAATAAATGAATAATCATTACAGCTTTAGAAAATAAATAAATGCGATTTAAAAAAGTTATTTGGATTAATAACCCTAGAAAAATCAGACTTTGTACCATAATTAATTATTGTTCACTTTATGTCAAATTGATAGTCAAAAGTTGTAAAAATAAATTTGTAATATATTGTGTTTGTTACTTTTTGAGGAAAAATAATGTATTAAAAGAAAAATTGCAATACTTTTATCATCATTATTCATATTTTTTTATCTTGTTTTTTAAAGTAATTGTTTCCCCCCCTTATTTTTTTCATAAAGATGAAAAAAAAAAATAATACCCCTTGAGCAAATGACTTTTTAATTTATTTTAGTTATTAAAAAAAGAAGCTTCATTTAAAGAAGGGAGGGATGAAAAAGAAAAAAAAAGAGGATTACATTATTACCTCTCACACAGCTTTATAAAAGTATTAAGCCCCATCTTTTAAAGTTAATTTTCCTGGTTTATGAGATGATAATAACATCAAAATGAGCATATATCATGGTGACAAGACAAAATATAAGTAGATTGATATTGTTTCAGAGAAAATTGATCTGTAAATCACAATAATCAACTAAGGGATGTTCTTTAAATTATATAAGGTATAGATAAATGTTTGGTATAGGAACTTTTTGTATGATTTTGTGCTTGTTGAATTGGTTGATTGTTTTTAGGTGCATATCTTGGCCAGGAGGTATGATTTTTAGATAAAATCCTTCTTCATGTGAATGTAACACAATTGCTCCTGGCAATTCAGGTTATATTATATTTATTTTTTGTATATATCTGTATAAATATACGAGTAGAGTATACAAAACAATCAATCAAAACAGTGCTTATATCAGACTCGACAAATTCCTTTATTGTATCTTCATTTCTGAATTGCCCTCTCACAGCGTTCTGCATATTTGACATCAAAATTGGAGGAATGGAATCGACGAAACCGAAATACCACGTGATTGGATTTTACTGTATCAGGACTATAAATATATTCATTTTTAGTAGCCTTACTTGTGTTTGACTCTTTATCAAAGAAAAATTGTAAAATATATGCCTATATATCCTTTTCACTGGTGGCCATCTTTGACGGCTGCTCAAACTATACTGATTCAAACAGTCACAAAACTGTATTGCAGTTTTTTTAGTACCAAATCTTATTTTTCTAACACCATCAAGCATAAACCGATCGCAGCTATACAATATTGGGGAAAATAATTGATATCTTAGTACTACATCTATTATTTACTCATTATTTTATTTTTTTGACGAAAGCCGTTGTTTATGATGGCTTTATTACATATTATTATATATACACTATTAAACATAGAAATAGATTGGCTTTGACGGAAAAAAAGACTTAAATTTAAAATGTGGAGTATCATGAAAACACTTAAAGTCTTACCTATTATAGCTTCATACTGACTGAAAATATTTTGCTGATATATGGATGCTTAATAGGTTTTAAAAATCATATGATGAGACATGCCACTTTTTGGGATTTATTCCAACATTTTGGGATATTGATGTTACATTAGGGATTATTTTTATCAAAATTACGAAATCTTAGGATTTTCTACATGCAACAAAAATTGATTATTTTCGTATAATTATATCTTCAAAGTTTGTTATTCTAAAGCGTTAAGAGTTTACTAATCGTATGTAACTCGTTCGGGTTTGGTTTCATTTTATCTGCTGTTAAATAGTATATTATAAATAAGGGTGGAACATATTCGAAGAAACAGTCTGTTATAGCCTTAATGACGAAACCTGAACAGGGGAATGTTCATCAACGATACAAAGATAAACTTAAAACTTATAAATGAAAAATAATTTTATTGAAGGTGAAGAAGAATTTGAAATATAACTAATTCAAGGTGAGTGTCCAATTTGATTTATACTGTGTGATCTATTATTATTATTTTAATGGAATTTTTAGGGGGGAAATTAAAGGATATTTTTAAGTTTTGAGTAGCATCCCTTCATATGATTATTTTCGTGTCCGTTTATTTGTGTAACGTTAATTTCAAGGAGTGTCATTTTTTTTCAGCGTCGTTCATTTCAGCGACATTTTTGTAGAGAAAACAATTCAATATGAATGAATTCATTCTTATACCTTGACTTCATTTTTATACCTACAAGTTATCACTCATGAGAGCGGTGTTTAAAATTAAATGGAACAATCTAACAGGAGTATCTGAGGTTCTTATCAGATTTTGTCTCAACTCCACAAGCTCTTATGGAGGAATAAATTTACAAAACTAGTTGAGTAAGATCACATTCAAACGTGGTGGTAGATAGGTAAATGTGGATTGGGATCTTTAAAAAATCATTTTTGTTATCAAAATTTATTGATAGTAAAACTTTGTGGAAAACAACATATATTTTGTTTTTTTAGGTTAAGGCTTCGAAGGAGTTTTGAAAAATATTTTTGGTTGCTCCTTTATTACTCTGTTAGCTTCATTGAATGAATACATTTCAGCATAAAGAACAAAATAAACCGTGATTATTCTCTATGTAGTTTATAGCTACTCTTGTATGATGACTCTCGCTTAAATCAGTGCACACTGATGCTTTTTTATGATGTAAAATTGTAAGAAAAAGATAAGCAATTTTTTTTTACTCTCTTTTTTTTTTACCAAGGCTGCTTCCATGTTGACACCTGTTATACGAATTGAAAGAAAATGTGTAAAAATAAATAAATACCAATCAAATGACTAATGATGTGCCAAAAATATGAGGAAGATGACAACCATTTCATTATTAATGAAGCAAACCCCGTCTTTTTTGATTCATTGTTTTTTTTCTTCTTACCTGATTATCCACGCAACGTCATTGTATTCATAATGATTAGTTATTATTGATTTTGATAATAAATAATGTAGTCACAAAAAAGATACAAATTTGTTTTTTCTTCATTTTTTAGATAAGGAAGACTAGGAACTGTTTGTTATTATTTGATTATGGTTCCGGGCTATTTTGACGCATTCATTTTCACTTCTAGTAATTTTGCCGCCTATTTATGTTTAAATATTTTTATTCGAACTATAACATTTTTAGTCATTACTATTGAACAGTTTCTTACTTTCTATCGATATACTCATAATCCCGGATTCTTGATTGCTTACTCCTTAGTCCTTATAAATACTATTCCTTCAGTATTACTTTTCTATTTTTCGTTTTTCTTCTTCTTTTGCTCAAATGCTGAGATGCAAGAATAAAGACTTAAGTAATTTTTGGATACTATTGTACCTAAGCATAAAAAAGTAGGAAATATGTAAGTGGCAAAATCTCTTAGAAGCAAACATTTTTTCAGCTATATTACCCGTCACGTTTAATAATTACTTAATTATTTAATAAAGATTACACCAGTCCAGGGATTCCTAAACTTTTCATTCCTGCGGAGCTCCTAGACGTGTTAATTTTTTTTTTAATTTTTAGGTGGATAGCAATTTATTTCGCCCTAATATTTCGGTGTGTGATTTTTTTAACTTTTTCTGGAAAATATAGTTTATTTTGAAGAAAAATCATTTTTGAGTAACTTTGATAACCTTGTTGAGCTCTTTACGATACTCCGTCAAGATCCTTTGGGAATAATAATACTTTCAATGACATTACAAGGGATTAATTTTACCATTTTACGGATTGATAAGGGGAGGCTGGACTCCCCCCATCGTTCTAGTCCTAAAATATTACAAACAAATTAATTGACTTTGTAGGCGTTAAATGTTACAACTTTTGAGTTATAAATTTATAAAAATAAAATATTTTGTAGAAATTAATAATTCGAGTGTTAAGGTTATTAATTTTCAATATACTCATTTACTCTCATAACAACTTTCTGACATTAGCTTTGTTAATAAACATACTTTTTATGAAACTAAAATATGTCAAATTTATAGAGGAAATTGACTTCTAATACATGTAAACAAAACCAGTGATGACATAGTATATTTTAATATAGGTTTTTATTTTATGAACTGCTTTCAAAATAGCTTTTAACTTTTCCCTAAATAACCACGGTCTATAAAAACAAGTATGTGACCTACCAACACAAAAGCCAGCTAGAATGAATTTTTTTCAAAATTGAGTGAAAATTAATTTTTGGTGTTTTTTAACGAATTATCGTCAATTTCTATGAACTAGAAGTGGACATCCGCTAATTTTTCGTTACTTCACTAAACGCTCATCCGCTGATTTTCTTGGCCATTTTGCTAATTTTGTAAGTTGATGGGTCTGCTAACGCAAATCCGCTAATGTTAATACCCCTATTAAAGTATATTGATGGAAAGGTATGTCAGAAATTTGAACAAAGGAGGAATTATGAATATTATGAGGAGAGGAGTACAGATCCCTTTACCTCATGGAAGTGGCTAACAGGGCAAAATTACCGAAGCAACGTGTTTATAAATATATCCATTTGAAAATTGGATTTTACTTTTTTTAAAAGGCACCCCATTGGTTCCAATATAAGTCTCATATATCAAATGAAGGTTATTAGCTATAGCTAATATATGTATACTTATTTTGGGTCGAGGGCATCTAATTTAGTCCAAATATTTGGATGTGAGATTATTTTAAAATACCTATCTCATTTTTTCCCCTGGAAAATAAGTTAAAATCACGTCTTTTTGGAAAAAAAAATCATTTTTTGATTACATATATAACCTTGATGAACTCTAGACTGTGGAACCCTTGTTGAAAATCACTGTATCCGTCAGTAGTATTTTCACAAATTGTAAAGGTTCCAATTTCTCAAGCTCAGTCTTTAAAAATAGAATTTTAATGATTCCACACACTATAACCTCAAAGCATAACTGAAATTCAAATCTTCAAAAACCAGTAGATCTCGAAATAAGTAAGAAGTAGTCTCGAGATTAGCTATTAACAAATTATAATATTAACCCTTATTAAAGATTTTATTTAAAAGGTACCATATTGGTCCCAACATAGGTCTAATAAGTTTTAAAAAAATATACAAAGTGATAAAAAATAATTGGGATTTCTACTTTTGCTAAAGATTTTTTTATGTTGATGCATTAAATATTTTCTTTTCACTCTAAAATCTTTAATTTATTTAATTAGGTAAGAGTATAATATGTAAGCACTGCATTGAGTAGCACACATCACAACAAATATACAAGATTTAAGAAAGTTACTTATACGAATACAAAGGCTTAAATATTAATATACAAAGGTATAAAGTTGACTAATCCTTATGTGTATCTTTACAACCCTTTTTTCTTTTGAAATTGAAATACACAACCATATTTTTGTGGTATTATTATGATTTTCCTTAATTTAAATTTATATAAGCTTTCTAAATATATATATATGTAAACATATACATATTTAAACAGTGAACTCAGTCTTAAAGGATTTTTTTATGTCAATCAAGAAATATATATATATATAAAGAACCTCAAAAAAATATTTTTTTTAAATAAACCCATAACGATAAATTAACATTTTGCTGATATAAGGATGCATATTGGTCTACAAAATTCATGTGAGCCTTTCTTAATAAGTAAAATAACGAGAAAAAAGATTAATTCATTTTTTTCTGCGTTTAGTTATTTTTTTATCTTCAAGTTACTGTAGTTACTAGCTAGAAACCAAGTAGAATCTATTTTTATATTAATAAATATTAATGAATAAAATACAACATTTCGACTTAATTCGGTAAAGTTTGTTAGATAGGGCTTTAATACATATTGAAAACTATTTTCTTCAGAACATTATGTTGGCACACACATATACACTTAATGTAAATTTTAAGTTTATACATTGATTGTCTTCAAACTCAGTAAAAGGTGGGTGGTGTGACTCATGATTCGTTATGTAAAGTTTCGACTCAATTAATAAAAAAACAAAGGAGAACGAGTAAAATTGAGCACCAAAGGAGTGAAATTTTGAAGTACAGCATTTCCCCACATGGCCATATTCAAGGAGCTTGGGTGATATTTACGTATTTATCGTGCCAGGGAATTATTTACCGTCACCATTGTGTTGGACGTTGTGTCCATCGTAGGCTAAGTGAACCCCCTTATTTTTGTGAAGAGGAGGAGCGGCTCAATGCAATGCTTAAATATAGAAAAAGTGGATCAAACTCGAGACTGTCTACATAGTCAAGGCCTACTAGATACGATCAACCCTGCAAGTATTTTAAATAAGGAAAAAACTTTGTAATTTGTAATTATATTAAATAATCTTTATAAGTAGTGTACATTTCCAGCTTAACAAATGTGTCTGACTCTATCTTTTTTTCCTTAGGGAAGGATACAATATCCTTCCTTGTTTACAACTCCTTTCTTAATCAGATAAAAGGTCACTTTTTTTATATTAAATTACCTATTCAATTATCGTAAATATATTATTTGATATAATTAGTTTCTTCATCAATAAATAAAATATTTTTTTGATCTGAATACATATACGACATATCAACATAAATTCAGGCTTAGAAAAACAACTAAGAATATTTTTCCCTGGATATTTTACTCCATAAGAAAGGATCATTTTGACACGCCGCATATATACTTAGTAGATGATGATTTTGGACTCAAATGAGTTTATCGATTAGTCTGCTTCATACCGTTTTAACAATTTGGTTATTTTATTACATTCATTACTAAGTGAGGAAAATAGCTTCATAAAAAATACATATGATATCATAACTGCCTAACTGGCGTTATCACTTATTAATAGAGAGAAAAGTATTTTACTTTGAGGGTAATATTATGTTAAAATTAGGAAAAACGTTCTACATAATGATACAATCATGAGCAAACACAAAATCAACCCTAAATTAAAATTTAAAAAAAGGAGAAATGCCCATTTATTTCTTTACAATATATATACAGGATATGAAAACAAGAAATGAACGTATAATTTTCTTCCTTAAATTGATACAACTTAAGTTTACTAATCTATGTTTTTCCCTACAATTTATTTTAGAAAAAATTTAATTTATCTTGTCAAAAAGAGTAAATTAAAGTTAATTGCTATTAGATTAATTTTAAATCTTCTTTTTTCTTGGCTAACAAGACTTATTTATATTTCCATTGAATAAAAACATAAAAATGAAATTATTTAAAAATAACAAAATACAAAAATACGCTAAAATTTAATCCAAGGGATAGAATAAATGAAAATTCATATATTACGTAAAAACAAATTAAAATTTGAATGGTAGATTTTGCTTTCCTTCCAGAGTCATTTATTGCTCCTATCTCTAGTTATTTATATAAAAGATCCAATCTCAAAGTTTTTCTAAAATCTGATGAACTTAGTAAATATTAATCATTGGTAATGCAAGTCTTGGAATTGTTACATTACTCCAAAAAGTTGATTTGTATCGTTCTAAATACTTTTTGTTTATTAGCTCATTTAAATTTTCTGTTTCCCCTACAAATTTGAGTCCGCTCGGTTGGACTTTCATATCAAAGAGTAAAACTCTGGTATGAAATTCCAACCAAGGAAACTTTTCACATGAGGAGAATATTTACCTCCCTTTATATTATTTGCATAGACTATGAGTAAGTTGTCAACTTTTTGAAAACCCTTCCATATAAAAATTGCGGTACTAAAAATCGTACTGCTTAATTAAATAGGAGGCACCTCAGCTTTAAATACGATGAACAATAGCAAGATTTTTATTATTTGAACTTTATTTTTACCAACATCCATGGAATCAAATTCCTTCTTTTCCATCTTTGAGAGGCTATTTTGTTTTTCTAATCCATCTATTTTTATTAAAAATACCTTTTAATTAAATTAAAGATTCTAGGCAATAATATTCTGTAGTTTGTTTTGGAATTGTTGACTAAATTAGTCAATTTTCGTGTAATAACAAATATTTTCTAGTATTCATTTCACATATGTAAAAACAGCCCAATGATTAATAAAAATATTTTGTTAAATTTTAGGCTTTGTGCTTAAAATTTGTGTGATAATTTGGGATATCTAAAAGCGTTAACAATAGTCTACAATCTTTATTTGATTGATGGAACTTCATATGGCTTCAGTATTACTTATCAAACTAAATTATCAATATATAATTAATTCCTTTTGACAATTATTTTTTGCTACTTCCAGTACAATTTTCAGTGCCTCCAAATGATTAATTAGAGTCATTAGTTCATACAAATTAATTATAATTTGTTAAATAATGTAATTTTTTTTGCATAAAGTATTTCTAGGTTGATTTTATGTTAATAGGTCACTTATTTGTAAATGGAGTCAACATTTATATTGAAAAACAGTTCATAAACTATCGAAATCTCTATTTAAATATACAATATCCATCCCTGGTTCTGAAGTAATGTTGTAGAAGTCAATTTAACTTTTTATAAAATAAACTTTTCCCTTTAGATTTTACAATGAAAAAAAAAATCCATTTAAATAATGATTTCGGAAATCAACTTTTAAAAGTTTTCATAGGGGCTGCATTGAATACCTCACTGACATATTTGTGTGTATGCTTGGATATTTATTGTCTTATACTTACTTTCCTTCATTAAATTAATAAACTAAATCAGTGGTAATTTATGATGGTAATAAATATAATTTAGAACCAAATGTATAAATCATTATTTGATTAGAAAATAATTTGGTTAATCGGGGAAAAATATATCATTAATAATTAATATTAAAAAATTGGCAAGAAAAGAAATGCACTTATGAATTGTTTTGAAGTTCTACAATAACACAGTTCCAACCTCATTTGATATTGACACATCACACTGTAAATGGATATTATATGGCTTTCAAATAAATTATGAAAACGGGATTTTTGCACTCTTTTTGTTTTGAAAGTAAATAAGTACTGGACACATTTTGAGACTACATAAAGTAAGCACTCACAATTAGAAACAAGTATTTTAAGGAAGGCTCTGCACAGTGAAGAATACACACAAAGAATATTTTTATGCTGTGCATTAAGTTTCATCAAATTCAATAGTTAATATATGTACAAGTAATTTTGCACTTATATTAACCCTTTTTTGGTATATTTTGATTTATGGTCCTAACTCCTCCATTCATAGCCCCAGAGAACGCATAAAAGCGAAAAAAAGTTTGAAGTCCCTTGAGTCAAGAATGACAAACAACAAAGAAAGAATGAAGGAAAAGGGGAAATATCCTGCAAGTATTAGATTCTATATACATAGACATACATATAAAGTTAAACTCTAATATTTTGTTTGCAAATGGGATTTGCAAAAATGCATTTCCTTTTTTTGAAATACATATCCAGATAAACCTATGCAAATATCAGACCCTTGCAAGTTTTTTCCAGACAAATTAAGATAATATACTTTAATTTTTCTTTACTCTTTCTTGCAATTTTTCATTATTTGTAGGATATATGTGGACCATCCACACAAAATAAAGCTTAAATTATTTTCCTAAAAATTGAGTGCAGATTGCATATTCTGTATTCTTCTATGAATAATCGTCAATATATTAATCATTATTGTTAATTATTTAGAAGCGCAGAAAGTTGTTTTTAAAGTAGTGGATCTGCAAAATAAATTTTAAATTTAATTTTAGTTCATTTCTACAACGTAGCTTCAGAACCAGTGAGGATATTGTATATTTAAAAATAGGTTTTTATTTTTATGAACTGCATTCAAATTAACAGTGGGTTGGTCCATTAATAACCTCTGTCCAAAATACATATATGTAGGAGTTCGACTTGATTGCCCAAATTTTGTTTGGTTTTTGAAAAATGGGATTGTCAAAAAATTTGTACTCCCTCTTGCAACCTCTTACCCCCATTATTATAACTAGCCAATCCATTTTCCCCGAATAAAAATACAAGTTCTAATCAAAAATGAAATCAGATTAATCTTAAGTTATTTTACTGCTCAGCTCAATTATGTTTTTTTGAAATGATAATTAAGTTTTTTGAAAGACTGGTAATAGATTTCAACATTTCTAAGTCACATACATAAAGTAATGAGATTTCATCTCTCAAAGCTATTGTAAACCATCTTTATTACTTCGCTATTATCTATGTCTATTTTTCTTCAGACCTTTCATTTCTCAGGCTGTTGTTATTGTTATTTAACTCCTGTGTTGTGAATTTCCTGTTCTACTAGATTCAAAATCTGACTGAACATTCCTGACAGCTCAGACAGGAAGGAAAGTAACCTTGAGTATTAATTGTAAGTCCTTGTTGGACTCAGAGTGAGTAAAATTGAATATTGACAATTGAGTAATTCTTGACAAAGACCTTGTTTATTTCCTTTCCCCCCCCCCTCTCTTGTCACAGCGGATTGTAGCTGATCCAATAAGACACTATGACAGTTAAACTACTCTCCTTTAAAACATTCTTCAAATTTTCAGGGTTATCATGTTAATTTTCGGTTTCTTTTTTTTAATATTCATAAAATTCAAACGATTTTTATCAATATAAATATTTGGAGTACAACAGTAAAAAAAAAAAAAAAAAAATGTCTGAACCTGTGATATAAAAACACAAACTACTGTTGCAGCAGAATTTTCCATGATGCAAAATTACACAATGTAAAAATGTATACAGCAAAATGACCAGTCACGAATCCGACCTGTGTGTGTACCAGTTATTCCAACTATGTCATAAAAGGTTCATTATAGAGCTTATAATTAATCTTAATGAACCCATTGGCAAAAAATTGCTTTATCCTCTAAGTACATATATATTTAAAGGAAATTTCTCTTGAGGGAATATAGTAATTAACTCTACCTCTCTATATCTAAATATATAGATATTGCAATATCTACAAAAGTTGTTATATATTTACTATTTTTTGCAATGTATGTACAAGCTATTATAGTAAACAAAACTAATAATACTATTACTTATCGTAATTGCCCATTATGAGCTTTAAAAAAAAGGGAAAAAAACCGAAACACAAAGTAATTATGATTAATATAATTTATCTTTTCAAGATAAGAAAGTAATTTTATTTTTAATATACTGATATTTTTGTTTTGACCATGGATAGGACAAATATGTACATTTGACAGGGTTGTAAATCTTAATAACTTTCAAGAATGCAGATTTTGTTGTTGTTTGCAACTTGAAGAGTGTTTATTTATTTTCTAAAGCTGTTAACTTATCCTTATTCCTTTACTATTGAGGTGATAATATCTAAGTGTACTCATGAACAAGGAAAAGTAACGTAGAGGAATTATTGCAGAATTATAAGTGTCACTTGGTGTTGGACCCTGAGTAATTACTGCCTATATTCTTGCTTGATACAGAGTGAGATTGGTATTAATTTGTTTCTTTTAATCAAATGTATTAATAGTTAAGCTACTCTCTTCCCAAATATTTTTTTTTAAATTGTCACGGTTAGCATGTTAATTTCAGTTTCTTTTTTTAGTTAAAACCCTAAATCCTTTTGATTTATAACCTTTTTTATTTTGCATTAGTGTTGAAACACGGTTCAACAATAGATTTGTTTTTCAGTTCGGTCTCGAGCCATTTTTTATAGACCGATTTGAACCAAAATTTCTATCCAGACCACTGTTCTTGACAGAAAGTTGATCGATTCCAAATCGTGGAACGATTTTTTTGATTTCAAATTATGAAAAGGTTTTCTTCCTTATCCTGATTTTGTAGTTGTATAACTATGATTTATCCGACACATTTAACTTCATTTGAAGTTCATGATTTTTACAATGAACTGACGCCATCAACAATTCAATTATAAAATTAGTCCATCAATTCTTCTTCGAAAGCAATCTTTAAATAAAAAAATTATAACTAAAATTATAAACTAAAGATCATAACTAGTGAGGTACTGTGAGCTGAAATTTACTGCATGAGTATTTTCAAGTTTATAAAAAAATACTTGAGGAATTACGAGCTTTACTCGTCACTCGTTTGATTATTCTTTACTCGTCTAAATATTTTTTACTGGTCAGGCAGAATTATGGAAACTTGTAATATAAAAATTGTTTTTGGTATTAATTTTCCAAGATTCACTTAAAAATTAATTTACTGTAATATCTAACTACTACTTAAATAAAGCAAATAATGATAGTTACTAAGATAATACTGAAATACTGTAAGTGCTAAAGAAATGGGGACTATGTTTAAACTTAAAAGTCAAGGAATATGCCAAACGAATTAGTAGCTAGAGATTGAAAATCAAATTTGGCCATTCAAATTTATTTCAATAGTTGCTCCTCCCTCATGCATTTTGAAATATTCATTAATCTAAATGAATGCAGCCAAGTTCCTATTATGTCTTTTGGTCTGAAGAGGACATTTTGAGTGTGTGCTTCAAAAACTGCGTAATTTCAGGCAATGTCAATTTCTCCTTCTAGCTTAAAAAAAATCAAACAAAGATTACTTTTTAAACGAACTGGGACTAAGAATACACATTGCACAAATGACAACCTGTTTCTACACACTGTTGCCTGTGTCAAAACATAAATTCTAAATTTCACAAAGAAAGGAAGTCAGTCTAAGAGGATTTACATATTATAATGAGCCCGAAAAAGAAAATCAAAGAATACAAATTTAGGACGAGTTCCTAGGTTTTGGCAGGTTCCGAGATTTTGACGAGTTCCAAGTCACACTCGGTTTTTTATGCCTGCGAGTCGTATTTTTTTGTGGTTTTTTATTTACTTTATAAAACTCAAGTTGCAATTTACGAGCTTTGCTCGTGGCACATAACTAATCATAACGGTCTAAGATCTTCACACCGAACCCCAACTCTTTAATTGATGAGTTTTATTAAGTGTAAAATTATATGATAATCATTTTTATCATTTACATCACAGATTCACATTGAGTATACCAACACTATTATTCTTTATCCACAAATTAATATACTTCAAATGATTTACATTATAGAAATCCAATATATTTAAATTGTTCACTTAATAATAAAAATATACACCTAAAGAGGATTATGTGGATTTGAATGAAAAGAAAAGAAGGGCTTTCTAATTAAGTCTCTATTGAACATTTTTCAAAGTTTCAGACTATTAATAATAATAAAATACAGATGCAGTTATTAAATGAAGTAAAGAGAGGCGTGAAATATTAGACATTTATAATGAAAAAAAAAATCCGGATAATTTATTAAATAAATGCATCTTATCAATTGTTGGTCTATCATAAATCTACAGCAAAATGCAATAGATAGTTTTTTTTCAAGAAAGGAAGGGAAATTTCATAATGAAATTTTTCTAGATAATATATAGATATGATAGTAGCAAACAAGCATAGACTTGGGCTGGGCTTGTTTTATGAAGGGCTTATTAAAAATCTTCAAAAGCTAGGGCTTGGCTCTTGAAATATAATTTGAAAACAGACTAATATAAAATGACTGACACTTCAAAATGTAACAATGTTTGAAATTTTAAAATGTTCCACGTTTTAGATTTTTAGCCAGTCATACATATCTGTCCTTTAGGTTAATAATGACGTCATGGATAAAAAATTTCTTTGTTATAGTTTTTTTTACACTGTCAAGTTCTGATATGACTAAAAGAAGGGAGATTGTAGTATATTAGGGAATCATATAATATTTCATATAGCTAGAAAAATTAGAAATCCTTTGTGGTGCATCATCGTCTTTAATTCTTCCTACTCGCCCGCATGAGAAAATGAATGCGTGACTTTGGAAAGTATTTGAGTATTCAAAAATGAAATCTGTTCAGCATTTTGTAGCAGGAAAATTTTCCCATTTTGCATCAAATAAGGTTTTTTTTTTGTAATAATTTTGCAACATACATATTTGTCTTTAGTAGCTTTTGCCGCTAGATATAATCACTGCCGTATATGTTTTTGTATATGATAGATTCGAACTTAACATTTAGTCTTAACTCTTAAAACATTTCTCTTTTTATCAAATTAGTTTCTTACATGTATTCAGTCCTCATCTAAGATCATAACTATGAACTGGTAGTCAATTAATCCTTTCGAAATCGACTCATAATCCTATATCCGTAACTCATTCGTTTTTATAGACACCATTTCTTCTTTATTTCCTCAGAATTTACTTTTATTTTTCTTTTTCATATCTATAGTGGAGATACAACGCTAAACACGAAAGCTTAAGTTCGAACCAGTAATAAAATGACATAAAAAGTAAGCAAATATATCATGCAGCACAATTGATGGCTGCAAAGATGTTTGCTAGAAATTACTGATCAGGTGATTATGCATTATTATTGGTTTTGGCTTGAATTTTTCAAGCTTGCGAGGGACGTTTCTAACCAAGTTAAAAGCTTGGGATAGTAAAATCTGACTTTTTTACATCGCTAGTAGATATCTACAGTATTGAGCAGCAAAAAATGGAGTTTTGTTTTATAAGAATTTTCTCATAATATAGGAAGATTTAACAAATTTTTTTGACACCTTGATTCAGCCACTCATTGTGAATAAGCAAACTATAATCCTGAGTGTGACCAAAAGGTTCCTAGATGCTGAGGTTGGGGTAGTAAAGATTATGGAGGAGCTTGGTTTTCAATGCGTCCACAATGAAGAATGATGGAGAATATCTTTCCTGGAAATCAGAAAGAAGAGGGCCCAATTTAAGGAGGGATTCGGAGTTCCTCTCCAACTATGAGAAGAAGATCAAGGAGGATCCCAACAAATCGATCAATTGTCTCACCAACGACTTCTCTATGGCTGCTAGAAGCATAGGGAGGGCTATGAAGGGCGAATTAGTATTTTATTAATACACAAACACTACAACCCAATTTCTGGAAAGCCAAGATGCTCGTGAGGTGAAGAGGCAAAGAAATGTGCTCTTTTTTTCTCCAGGTTTGAATCCACTGGGCATTGCTGTGTAAGGGAATTAGGGGTAGAACACCAACAATATTTCACACCCAAATGTAGACTCACTGAAAGCTGCCATAGTGGCTGTGTGGAGCAACTTGTCTCAGGAATTTGTTCTCAACTCATGTAAGGCCTTACGGCGACATAAAAAAGCTGGGATTGATTTTGAAGGTGAGCATATTAAGTGAGCAAGTTTTCAATGACCTTATTTAAAATTTAAATAAAAATTATTATTTTTGTCATTATTGAAGTATATATGTAAAAGAACCTTTCGAGTCCACGTTTGACTGCCGAACCCTGTAGCTATATAAGGAATATTTATTTATGTTTCATTCCACTTTGATTAAGAATTTACCTTGTTAAACTAATTTAATGACTTCACCTACAAAACCATGTGCTCATAATTGGATATTAAAACTTATAAAATTTTTGTAGTATAGACGGTAATATGATTGTTGGTGGGGTTAAAAAATAAATAGTGTAGGTACAAAATATGTTGTATTTGCGTTTAAGTGCCTCTGAGGTAGATACCTATTTAATAAAATAATAGTAATAATAACATCAAGAATTTTTATTCCATATGGCTTTAATATTAGTTTTAGAAGAAAAATATTAGCTAAAGCAGTCTGTTGTTGTAGTATTATACTTACATACATATTACGAGACTATAATACTTATCTGTGTATTTACCTCTTACATACTCGTATATACCGGGTGGAAACTTAAAACTTACTTTTGTATTATATTGCTGGGAAAAAATTTGCGTGAGGAAATTAGAACAGTATATAATTTCATAGGTAGCCATGTATCTCAAGCTCCTTCTACTTTTTGATTTTTTTAAATTAAACGAGAAATGTCATCGCAGTGTAATTCAAGAATTAGAGCATCAACTCCTTTTCGTGCAGATCATATTTCAACAGAGGTGGCTTGGCCGACAAGAATGGCTCTTAATATCAGCTACAAGAAGAAGAGGCTAGATCATAATGAGACTATCGTTGGCATTCAATGGCATTGTGGACCCACTTTTTGGATCCCAGAAGGTTAAAGACTCAAGGCACTGAGGTATATTGACATTTTCAAGGGTAACCTACTTTCTTGGGTTCAGGCAAATTTTAAGGACGGCAACATCGTCTTTCGGCAAGATGAGGTCCCACTCAAACTGCCAAAAATACTCAGACCTTGTAAGCAAATAATATCGCTTTCTGGTACAGGGGAATGTGATCACCATACAGTCCAGATGGAAATCGCCTTGACCTTTCTTTCTAGCCACAAAAAAATCTGGAAAATGAGAATCTCCCGTTCTCTTTTTGCTGATTTTTGCTCCCAATTTAATTTTTGTAAAATACTTAGTATAAAAAAGGAAACGTATTTTTCATTAGGTTTTTTCACTACTTGCTGTAGAGTTAGACTTGTACAAAAAAAAAGGGGACGACGATTTTCATTCCATATTATCAAAACACTTTTCAATTTCGAGATAAAGAAGTCATTTATATGCAGATTTCCATACTGAAAATTAATCCTTTTCAAAAATAAAATCTGATATCGCTGTGTAGTAGTATCGTTATTCATACTTATCTACAGGGTGGGGATTCAAAATCCGAATCAAGATTATACATCAATATCTAGGCCAACCCGGTGATATATGTTTACGTAAGTTTATTCATCATATTTAAAAGATATTGTATAAGAAAGAATACAAAATGCTGTTATATGTTCTCCGATTACAAACGCTATCCAACCATTTTTGTTTGCCTCCGTACTGGGCATACACCCCAGGAGATTTATTAGTTTAGTTACAAAGACTCAAGATTATTTCTAAATGAAATGTCAACTAATATTATATATTAATAACATCTGGACTTCCTGTGTCCCATCTAGCACAGGAATGTATTGACTCAACCCTTTTGGTCTTTTTCTTTTCTTCAAACTTTCAATCCATTTATTCTTTTCACTTCATACTCTCAACTTGCTTATTCTTTTTTCTTCATAATCTCTGCTATATATCCACCCTGTATAGCATGTATAATATAATATTCATTTATGTTAAGGATTCAAGAACACGAAGGGTACTCCATACGAATCCCTTTCCCCTCCATGTTGATGTTTTTCTTTCTTAGGCTCTCTGACAAGATATTTGTTTTCTTTTATAATTAGTTCATTAGCGACCACCTCTTTCCCCCTCCCCTCACTCCTTCTTATCACCACTCATATTTTCTAACAAGGATACGAATAAAGAAATATCTGTGAAAGGGAACCCTTCACTTTGTGAATTAATAATCAGAACAAGCTACCCCTCTCATACATTTGTTAAATATACATATATGTATAGTAGTGTTGGGTTGCAGTCTGAAAATACTAGACCGGTCTGAGAGCCACTCAATTATGGACTGTATATTCAAATTTTTGGAACAATTTGAGATATTTGCTCCAAGTATTGATTTTTAAATAGAATCAATTAATATTTTGCTATTTTCATTTGAAACTTGCAGTGTCATCAAAAGATTAATATCACTAATTTTTTATAGAACTTGACAATAATTTGTCAAAGTGTACGAATGTAATCCAGACTCAATTTTGAGAAAAATATTTCAAATTTGCTTCTCTGTTAATTAGACAAATATATCAAATGATTTTTGGATTTTTTTTCATATGTATACCTTATGTCAATGTTAGGAATAGAACATCATCAAAAACTATTTATATTAATTTAGATACAAATCAGCATATAAAGAAGTTATATTTGTACCGATCTCAAAGTAAAATCAATCTCACAAAAGAACATTTGGTCTGAATTGGTCCATTTTAAATTTGATATGGGTTGGTTTGATAAATGAATTATTGATAACACCAGTTGTGTTTCAAAATAGACGTTCAATAAAGTTAAATATGTGGATATGGGCAAAATTATCTCCACGATTGGAAAAAGATTAATTTTGCAGTCTTGACTGTAATATCGGCCCTTATTAGTAAATAAAAATTCACTACAAACCGAACATGAAAAAATTCGGTCTTGGACCGAGTCTTAACCCTAATGTATAAGCTGTTATATTTTTTATGCTTCTTTTATAGTCCTCTCTATGGGTGTTGTGTTGTACTATGTTCCGTTGGGGTGTAAATCCCATTTACTGTTGGGTGTTGGATCTATATACATAAATATTTGAAAAACGTTCAATACCCTCTCTGAATATTAAACAATATACATACATACAAAATTGATCAATCTTTGTCAGATGTTTTACTCAGACATTAAGACCTATCCATTTATAATACAGACATATATACAATCAAGGATATATTTGTAAGTTCAATTGATGAACCCGTCAACTTATGTACAAAAATAGTTATTCCTGTATAATTAATTATGTGATGTTGATATCCCATAGGTCAAGTATTGGGGAATAACGCGTTAGTTAATAATAAATTATTGTAATAATATTCATTTTCTAGTAACTAATAATATAAAGATGTTACTTTGCTAAAAAAAAAAGTATTTAGTAATGCAAAATAATAACTTTTTCATGGAGTAATACCATACAATTACTACACTAAAGATTTATGAGTGATATTTTGAGCCAAAATAGTGTTACAATTATAAAAAATGACCACACAAAATTTCCAAAAATTTAGGCATTTGTAATTAAAGAAAAATCTAGTTTTATAAGAATAGCTTTAAATAATTAGAATGTACCATAATTTATTGATAAATTTTGAATGTTGAAGGAATGTTTTTGCAAGTGGATTTTCCCTCGAAAAATATAATTAAAGAATCATCAAAAGCTGTTTTGTAGTCCAATTAAAATTTCCTATATTTATTTCATGCCAATTTCGAAAAATTTGGAATTTTCACAAACATAAAAAGGCAAATTAGAATTTTTTACCCAAAAGGTCAAAGTTTTTACATCAATCGTTCTCAAATCTTATGTCTAGTATTAACTTGTTATATATTACTTCATTAAATTAAAAAATGAATTTAAAAATAAATGTCAATGAGTTGAACATTTTGTAAATCTGTTTTATAGGACTGGCATTATATATGATCATGTCCTTCTCTCCTCTAAAAATTAAACTGGATACCTAGTTCTATTAGGCATTTATATACATATTTAATAATTAAATTTCACTACTTGAATATTCATTTACAAATCATTTTTAAGAATATCAGAATCAACTAATTGACTCTATGTCTATGAAGGAAAAAGAAAAGGTATTAAAATTAAAGTTTTTTTTTACTTTGATGAAAAGTTAAAAAATATATATTTACCTATTTTTTATTCACATACGAGGAAGTGATTGTAAATTATTGATGAGTTCTAATAGAAAAATCTGGATCAAAATGTAATTATGATTAAACTTTTTCAAAGGAAAAAAAAATTGAAAGTAATTTGATATGAAGCTATAACCATTTCAAAGTTTGAGCTTTCAAAAAAAAAAAAAAAAAAAATGGAAAAAAGATTTTAATGTACGAAAAAAAATATATTTTCTAGATTAAAAAGAAACATTCATCTAATTACTTTTATGAACTGTGGAGAAATTATACGACTATAAAAGTCTGGGAGTTTTTTTTTCTGTTTCTGTTTGGAGAAAAGGTTGTGTAATAAATTAAAGATAAAAAAATGCTCAGTCCTCAAATAGAAAAAAAGAAAAATGTAAGAAATTTAAATGAAAAATAAAGGAACTACTTTCAAGAAAAATAATAAATTAAATTTCCTAAACCTCGATTAAAAATTACTGAATACATGTTAAATAAAGAATTGCATACAATCAGATATATAGGTATATATATTTTTTTTTTGAATAATGGCCCGTTGTTTGTTTCTTTATGAAAACATATAATAACAAAACACAGACATTAAAAAAAGCACGACATGTACTTGCTTTCCAGACTTCGATGCCTTCTAATTACAATGCCATACTGGAACAAAACAATTATTCACTAAACAATTGATTTAATTTAAGGCACCTATGAATAAACTTCACACCAATAAGAGTAGTCAACAAATATATCACATTGTTATTACATACCTAGAAATTTAGAAGGGGATAATGTTAATAAATGTATCAATATTTAAATAAGGCTAAATAATTAAGATAAAATAAAAATATATTATGTAAAACAGTTTAATTGAATTTTATAAAAGTACAAAATGGATGAAATATTGTAAAAACGGATACAAAATTAAAATAGTTCAACTGCCTATGTTGTAATTTTATACGTTTTATTTTTGTGGTTTATATTTAAGCCAGCTCACTAATTGCATTATAAAAAGGATGTTCACAAATAATTAAGTAAATGTATATGGTGTATTCAAACAGACAAAAAAACTTAAATTCAAAATTTGTTATCAATGTGAACTCATTAAATAATAATCTTATTTAAAGAAATGATGAATTAATATATGTATACAATAATGGTTTTGTACTGATAACTAATCAAAGTATTTATTGTTTTTAATTATTTTCTTGTATGTGGTAAAAAATTATTAACGAAAAATATTTTATACAATCTTTGGTAAATATATTGTTAATACCACGTTTGATTTATTTGTTCACCGTTATTTATGACACATAGTGTCATGTTGATCAATAAAGTAAAATATAACTGATTAAATATTAATATTTGCTAAAAAATATTACGAATCAATATATATATTTCATATATTTGAAGAAGTTGATGGTCTCATTATGATAAATACATGTGTATTGATAAAAAAAAAAGACATCTTGGAATATACTTATATGGCTGAAGCTTTCCTTTGTTTGTTTCCTTATCTATAACAAACAATATTGCACGATCGTTTTGGTTCGTTATTTTCTGCATAACTTGCCAGTCTCTCAATTCCATTAATTGTTTCCAGTACATATTTTTTAGTTCTGCCCAAGTATTCTATATATAAGTCGTGGCATTTCAGTCAACATTGCTAACCAGGCAAATGACGTCACGAACATGATAAAAATCAAAATAAACTCAGTGATACTGCATACTTTACTTGACTGATAATTAAATAAATTACTTTCCAATATAATTATAAAACATCGTTGGATCTAAATATTAATGGACTTGAATCTACATGAAGAGAAGGTAACCAACGATATGTAAGATACTTCGTAGAGTTTTACTATCAATAATTTATTATTTAGGGGGCACCTCTTGAGTCCAACCCCATAAAAAACATCGTCATAAAGTATGTGCACTTTAATGATGGAAGCTACAAGAGGGACCTGGAACATGAACTTCTTAATTGGACTCCCAGAAAGATGCTAAAAACAGATGCAGTACCAAGTCTGCTACTTTCTACTTCCAATGTTCCTAAGCCTGAGGATCAATTTGATAAAAAGTTCCTGAAAAATTTGCATGGATCAACATCCTCTCAAACTCCCAGCAGCTCGATAATCAAGGTGAAGAGCACGTAGATTTTGTTTCACCTCGTTCCAGGAGGGAAATGAGGAGCAGAACAAACAAATGGTAACCAATTTATTGATAAAGGAACCGGACCAAAAGAATAAGGATATTGGGATACAGACAGAAAATTCTCTTTTTCTGGAAAATTCTGATTATCTCAAAGCAGAATTAAAGAAAACGAAAGAAGATCCATGTAAACAAAAAGTCAAGGTAAACATACTCACAAAGAAACTCGAGCGACTTGAAGAGAAGTAAAAGAAACACTCAAAAATTGTAAGAACTCTTCTGGATAAATGTACTCCAGCTCAGGCTAAGAGAATTTTGACCCCTAATCAAAATGGGTTAGTTACTCAGAAGAAGATATTGCCCCTGCCTTGATAATAAGATCAATGAGTAGACGTGCTTTTGAATATTTAAGACAGAAGAAAATCATGCAAATGCCAAGCATTCGAACTCAAGAGAGATGGCTTTAACATTTTAAAATGAATCCAGGATTTCAAGATTATAGTATCAAAGTTCTTCAAGAAATGATCAAGACCAACACATTTCAAAACAAGTTTTCTGTGCTATGCCTTGATAATTGTCAAATTAAGAAAAATATGTTATTGACATGAAGACACAAGGGATTTATGGACCTCACTCTAAAGCTCAAGTTGTTATAATGAGAGGATTAGTTGAGAAAAACAGCCGATCTAGTTCCATTTTGATACCACTATGACCAAAAAGCAGCTCAACAATAATTATCACTACTAAAATCAATTATGAAGGTAAGAGAAAAAAAAAAATTACTTTTTAAATATACATTAGTAGCTACTCTAAATTGATAGGGATATTTAATGTTAGTCAAATTTAACGAAGTATATTATCATTACAATAAAATTTGTGTCTACAAATTATGGAATTCTATTAATTCACAAGAAACCAACAGCCTTGAATGGAATCTGTATTGACTATTAATGGTCTTTATACTTATGTACTCATTTGAGATATTATATAAATATATTACTTTGTTATTTGTAGACTTTGTTTTTTATAAATTTCTATAGTTTAATTACTTTAAAGGCTAGGATTTTGTTTTATAGAATGGTTCTGTTGTTGTATTTTTATACGGTTACTTGTAGGATAATAAAACTCCATTGTTCGGAGGCAACAAAAAAATATAATTTAACGATATTTACTAATAAGAATATGTTGTATTAAACACCTTTTGTAGATTACTATACTGCAATCCTAATGATTATTCTGTTGTACGACACATATGTTCAATAACTGCTTTAAAAAAGGGACAAGGATAAATGCAATATTTTGTAGCCCCATCAATTCAGTTTTTACAATACAATGCTTCAAATCTACAGGGTCGAGGAGAAAAACGTTGGGTCGATAGATTCCCGGCTTTCATGATCTCTATCAAAAAGTAACGTGTTTGAAGACACATAAGTCACCCTTCATGGCCTTCCCGATAGTCCTAGCAGGTACGGAGTAATTGATTTGGAGGGTAACACGAAATATTCTTGTCCAAAATGGAGAGGAACTCTGGATTCCTATTTATATTAATTCTTGCTTTTCTGGATATGTAATTTTAATCAATCTTCAAGTCAAAAACTACTCGCTAAACCTTCCTATGTTAATAATAAAAAAATATAAATTCATAGTCCACTTTTTTTACACAACTTTATACATTATATAAATAATTTTGAAGTTAATGTAATAGTACAAAGAGATGTATAAAATGTTGAAATTCCTTTAATTACATGATTGAATAGAGTTCAAATAAAGGATTTTTCAAATGAACTCTCGTCGATGTATTATCACAACAGTGCACTTGATTCAAAATATTTAGCATTTCTATTTACATAAATGTGCATTGTGATATTTTTAAGCAATAATTTCTGAACGATTATAAAAAACTGATACTATCATATAATAATAGTTTCTGCAAGCATCAATATTTGCATCGTAAAATATGACAACCCATTTTAATTAATATTCAAATAACTCTTCAAAGTTTTAATGAAACAACTTAAACATAAAAACTGCTTATGTCAGTGTGTACGTGCGACTACGTACATTTTATTAGTAACAAGGATTATTTGAATAATAAATGAGATTTTTTTTTAATGTGTAACAAAGTTGTGTAGAATGTCATTTGCAGTTGGTCGGAAATGTTTGTTAGTATATTTAATGATATAGTTACTACTCTGATAAACTTAATAGTTGTAGGGTGTCAACATAAGAACAATCCCCACACACAAATTAAGTAAAAAATTAATATATCTTTTTATATCATATTTACATCCAGTTAAATATTTATAAGACATATTTGAATCAATTATCAAATTTGTACTGAAATTTTCAGATGAGTTAAGATATACAGTTTAGCAATACTATTTGGTTTAAGAAACTTATATTGGCCAAGATACGGTCTTTGTAAGAAAAAAATGATAATTTTTATTTATTATTGTGACTATCCACCTGGACGACTTTACAGAATAGGAACCCAATTTTGCAACATTATCTCATTACGATTTCATCCCTGTTATTTTTAATAACAAGGTTTTATTAAACAAACAAAAGACAGTTGAAACAAAAATAAACTGGTTTTTTTTTCATCCCATGTCTCTAATTGTATAAATGTAGGAGCAATAACGAAAAAAAGGCAGACATTGTGTGATCTTCTTCGTGTCGGTGTCAGTGATCAGAATGCTGGATCTCTATCTAGACTGCCTACAACATCAAAAAGTAAATTCGAGCCACATACAGCCTACAGGAACGAAAACTTTTTTAGCAACAATATAGCTTACTTCTGATCTGCCTCCATGTGACCTTCTTCCAGCGCTTACCTCAACATCCCGGACTTTGCAGTTTGATGTGTCTTAGAGAAGAATGTCAGTCATCAAGATAGTGTGGTATGCCATGTACACAACCTTCATAGTTCAGATCTTCCAATCTGTTTGTGGGCATGTCGAGGCTGTTATTTCTTGTGAAGGATTAGATATTGAATAAAAAATATAGCGGAATATAGTATTTAAACATATTAAATCTTGGTTTGACTTGGCTTTTCTTGCTTCCATAAAAAATTCGTTCTTGTTTTTCGTAATTTAGTCACGCTTCACTACGCAAATTTTGGCAAACTTGTGGGTAAATAATAAACATTTGTTGATATAAATTGACGATAATTCATTAAAGATTACAAAGTTAATTCACACTCAATTTTGAGAAAATTTGTTTTAGGTTGTTTTTGAGTTGACAGGCTACATAAACTTGACTACATGTTATTAGAGAGGAATAAACATAAGGCCACATTTGGATCATCTCTTTTTTAGTCAACAACAGTAAATAAACTTCAATTTCCATTTGAAAGCTAATAACATCATAATTTATATCAGTTTTTCTAATTATTATTTTTTCTCGTTGCTTTATTTGTACAAAGATAAACTTAATTTTCGACTCCCTCGCCATATACTTTGTGCTATTTGTAATTACTTAACTTAAACCCTACCACTAAGCGGCTTACTAAAGTTTAATGTTATAGCTTCTTATCACTAACATGAAACAACGTTTTTGTAATATACTACATACATATATGTATACGTTTAAAAATAGAAAATATCTTTATTGGCTTATAATAACTGTAATAATTTATAAGCATGAAAATTAATCTCTTTATATTAATGAAAAGTTTTTTTGATACTACTGTTGTTAATTAGCTAGAAGGGTGGACATTAGGGTGGCTTTAAGAATCAACGTGTTACTTTTATTTTTGGCATCTTTCAATTTTTTCCCCTTCATAATACAACTTTGCTGTGCAAAATATTTTTATTAATATTTAATGGTGGCCATTTTTTCTTAAAATTTTGCTTAATATTGAAAAAAAAATTGTTTCCATTTTTTCTAATAACATAAAGTGACAATATCAACATTGTCAGTTAGAAGCAATAAAGTATTTCATGTCCATACCAATACCTTAACTGGTTTAGTAGTTTATGTCGTTCTAACATGCAATCCTTTTCAACATGATGAATTATATTATTTAATATTTGTTATATTAGAAAGTACTTTAATTCACGGAAATTAGTTTAAATAAATTAATTTACCTATTTGGCTGTGTTTTTTTGTTTTTGTTGAAAACTGTCAATTATCTGTCTCAATTGATAAGTCATAATTATTTTATAATTTATTCTTTTTGATAAATAAACAAAGTAATAATTTATAATATACCAATACTCTGTTTCCAAAAGGACAGGAATAAAATTTCTTGTTGATACCTCATTGTATATATATAAACTTATCGTAGTTTTTGGGAACAAGCAAAATCCGATAAAATATCCAAAATTATGTCTCAAAGTCAACTTCTTACTATTTTCTATTTGTTTCGCTTTTTGTACGGTTAGGATCATAAAAAAATTTTATTCATCATAAAATATTTAAAATAATGTTTGCCAGATAAGAATCCTTTCAAATTATTGTAAAATTTAATATTAGTTGCGTATATACTTGATTTTAAATATGGTCATTTCAATACTGCGAAGTTTAAGTCATGGTAAGTTAACCAATATTTAATCAGCAACCTCTTTTTTGGAAGTTTGTATAATAAGTAATGCCCAAAAGTTTTAAGTCTAGGTATAAAATCAAATACTTTTAAAACACTCCCATTTCCCCTATGTAAAATTATACACTTATATTCTATGTGTATAATTTGCATAGTTTGAATGAACTCCTTAACAACTACCAAAAAAAATTACCTTAATATACAGTTTTTTTTATAATTTATTATCGTATTATTTAAAAATGTAAAAGGATTATAATATACTGCACCTTACAGAGAGTCAGAATATTACTAAAGACCGCGTTATGCGAAATCTGCAGTGTTTGTAACCGCATTATAGAGGAACCTCCAGTACAAATACAAAGGTTACGCTCCTAATAAAATATAAGTAAGTAAAATTATATGTAATACAATATCGAATAAAATAATAAGAAGGATTTTAATATTTTGGATCTACGATTATCTATTCATTATTTATATGTGAATTAAGATATAAATAATTAATAGATAATCGTAGATCCAAAATTTATCTTTGAAATGGGCCCCTCACTTCAGCCAACATTACTTCTACATAGTCCTTGAACATCTGGCACGATGAAATTATGACATCTTCGTACATATTGTTCCACTCCCTCTCAATTGTAGATTCGATATCTGCCACTTTTTCGTGAGGTGTTGCACAAGTCTTCCTCTCAACTTCACCCAACCCAGCATCGTCTAGAGGCGAAAGGTCAAGTAATAAAGGAGATACATCTCCCCAATCCAAAATTCAAATCTGCATCTACGCCATGAAGGCATGCGTCTCCAAGCTCAGCGTGTGCTTTATAAATATTTAAAAAAACTGTGTTGGGATTTTAAATACAATTAGGGATACGTCTGGAATATTTCATTAATATTTGTGTATCCATATGTTTTTATTATCTTACAGTTACATGTTCCCATTATTTCAAAATATTTTAAATAAATTTGAAGTAACAGATTAAGTGTTCAGAAAACAGATACCCCTATCACAAATCTGCATGTTAGGGTAAGTTTTTATTTGTTGAAATTAAACAAACTATGAAATTATTTTTATAAAGAAAAACTTTTTTTTAAAGTAGTGTCACACTAGCTGGTAATGAGATGTCGTTCTATACAAGAACAACAAACTTAATTGCAATTGTAATAATCAAATAGTAGAAGAGTTGTGCTATTTGAAAAATATACTCTACATGTACATATCTAATTTTATTATGGAAGAAACCCAAAATAATCAAAACCAACGCAAAACTTTATAAACATATATTTTTCTTTTTAAAAAAGGAAAAGAAAATCAACTAAAAATGTTTTTAAGCTAACGATGCAAACAAATTATTGTATGATATAAAAAATGTATAAAATTATCCCAACGATTTAATAGAGTTTTGGTGTAAAAAAACACCCACTAGATTAATTATAGGCAAATCATACATATAATAAATGTACATCTTAAAATGTTGAACGGATTTGTCAACACAAAAGCAAGCTAGAAATATTATTATTTTTTTAAAAGTGAGTGGGGTATCAATATATATCCTCAAACTATTTTGATTAACCCTTTAGAAGTGCCACAAATTGAACTTAAATTAGCCAGAAATGATTTTCATAACAAAAAAAAATGACATTTTATCTGTAAGGCCATATTGGGCCAATTTAAGTTTATTCAATCAAATAATGGTTCTAACTATAGTGTAAATTGTTAGATATCTTAATTCAAACCGCAAATTTGATTACAATCGTAGACTCAAATATTTCTATAAAATATTGGACTATAGGTATGTATATATGAAGTAAAAATATATATAGGATTTTTCTCATTCTCTGGATTTTTGTAAATATAAATTTTTTGTTTACACACCAAAGGTATTTTAATATTATACCTTGGTACCTAAGACATAGTGAAAGGTCTTTATAATACACATACCCATTGATTCTTACCCGGAACATCAATATGTAAATACCTGTATACCATCCCCCAAAACGGGAAATGACTCATCGACATGTAAAATTGTTACTAAAATGTACTCGGATTAGAAAATATTTGTAGGTTCCCGCTTTTACCCTCGAAATTTGTCATACATAGGATTGTAAATCGTGAGTATTTTGGGAATGCAAAACAAAAAACAAAGAATCAACATGGTAATCCTGACAATCTGAAAAATTATTTGGGGGAGAAAAGCCTTGTATCAATCAAGGACCAAGGTAGGAATTACTCCGTTTTCCATCCTTTCAACTTAGATTTTCTCTCCCTAAATAATGAAAGAAAAATGATACCGGCTTTAAAAATATAACACTGTTTAGGTTGACAAAAAGAAAAAAGCTAAAATGATCAAAATATACATATTTAAATCAATACTGACGGGTAATTGAGAGTATATTCCTGTATGTGATCACTAAGAAAACAATGTAGTTATTATTTATTTTTGATATCATCTATCTTGAAAACTCAGCAACGTAATTGCGTTTCAAATTATTTAAATCAATGCTTATAACTTCCCAACAAATCCTCAGTATTATTTTCTGTCATGCATAAGCGTGTAAGAGAGGTTGCTATTTTGAGAGCAATCTGCGTATATACCATTTTAAAGTAGTTCACTTACATTCTGATTAATGAAAATCAGTTGTATTTTATTAGCTCGCCCGTTTTTTTTTTTTTTTTTTGAGTTGGTAAAATGAAGAATGAATTTTCTTTTCCTTAGCTGTTGGGGTTTATTTTTTTATATCTGAGGAGTGGCCTTCTCTTTTTACTGTACTTAATAAATTCAAAATATAATAAAACATTCGTTGTGTATGCTCATAAAAGACAGAGAGTAACCTTGATGCTTTGTTGCAGAGTTATAATTGTAAGTTCTAGCTGGACTCAGAGTAGAATAGAGGATTTACAACTCTTGCAAAGTCCTTATTTATTTTCTTCTCCCCCTCCTCGTTCCTCACAGATGATTGTAGCTGATCTAATGAAACGTCATGATAGCTAAACTACCTTTTCCCCGAAAAGACTCTTCAAATTGTAATTTTCGGTTTCATTTTCAATATGCCCAAAATCCGTAACTTTACATTATGGTATTATTATATACTTTTCAATGTTCTTTGTAATTAAGACTATTTAGTTAAAAATTACTCTTGGGTATTTAAATACCCAAGCTGTGAGTTTAATTATCACAAAAATAAATACAATATAGCCTTAACCAACAAAAAATGTTTCAAAAATATAAAATTAAAATAAAATAATCATAGTTCATAATTGTTTAGGTTCATTTTAAGTACTTATCCTCTTTTTACTCATTTTTTTCATCTGTGTTACAAAGCCAAAATATAAAAAAAAAACATGTTGTCTTTATTCTGTTCTTTCCACATTGAAGCAGAAAAGTGTTTTGTGTACATTTATGTAAATAGAACATAACTGAGCAATACATATACATACATACACAGGCAGAAAGCCCTATGATTTATGGATTTGATATTTTTCTTTAAGCAATGTATTTTTATATACGAAGTAAGTATACGAAAGAAGACACTACAGGACTACATAAAGAATTAACTCAAAATCTGTGCATTAGAAAAAAAAATTGTGTTACGGTTATGGCTGTCCTATAGAACTGTTTTTCTATTTAGTTTCCTATTCATGCCATGTGGTTCCAATTCGTCATTCTGACCCTTCCCCATTATCTACTTTTTAGTCTTTCATGGTTTATTCGAAAATAATATACAAAAACTATTCACAAAAATAAATCTCTATATTATATATACTTAAACAAAACATCTGACTCCAAACAAAGAGAACAGCTAAAGAGGTGGAGGAAACGGATATTGTGGGTGTTGTCGGTGGAGCAAGGACTATCTTTTAGGGATGTTTTTAGATTTTATATTGTTTTCTAAGCAAATGTGTCTTCCTTTCAGATGCGTAACATATGGGCTAAAAAGTCCAGGGCTTAACAAAGAAAACACTGTTTTTTCCCGTTCAATTTTTTTTTTTTTAAATTTATTAATATTTTTTAATTGTTTTATAAAGCAGAGTCCCTCAACCCCTTTTCAAGCCCTTGCTTAGCTTGAACGGTATTTTTCCCCCATCAAGCAACGGTGTAAAATTAAACCGCGATTTTTGTTGGATCAATTGTTTAGAAATAGCAAAATAGCGTCACACTTAGCACAATAACTCACAAACTAAATAACAGAGTATCATAAAATTTTAATAACAGTCTTTTTAAAGTTAGTACTAAAGAAAATGAGATGAATTTAAAAAAAATTACACCACCTATGTTTGAAACCTGAGAGTTTTTAGCACATGTGTTAGTAATATATCAAACTTACATTGGCGTTGAGTTACCACAAAACAACTAAGAATTTCACATTAATTTTTTAGATCATAAATAACAGGTTTAGTAAAAGGAAATCCATTAATTTTCTTTTGGATGGCTTAAGTAAGGTGTATCTCGCTTTATATACACCAAATGGTGTATGATATATAAGATTTCTTACTAAAAAAAACTTTCAAACATTTTTGTGATTTTTGGTGAGATGGACAACAAAATATACGCCATATTTAACACTTTTTCTTCGATATAGGTAATGCAACCCAGGCGGCTGAAAATGTGAATATATTTTTTGGTCTTGTCTTACACAATTTTGGTTTGTATGTTCCGTTCTGTTAATTTTGATCTCAAAGATGCAACATGCTCTGAAGAGCCAATTTTCAAAAAATAAAATAATAAAACGGTGAATCCGTGAAAGCAGTTTTTGATTGCCATGTAGATACACATTTAATTGAAAAAAATCCAATAAAAATAATTGATGTCTGATAAATTTTTTACTACAGCTTATATACTTGTTAATATAACATAGATATATTTCAATCCATAAAAATCTTTATATTCAAATTTATGTAAAGAGTCGAGATACTAAAAAATGTTTACTAAAGTCTGATACTTTCATTTGACTCATGTAATTTGGCACCGATATGTTCTTTTTCAAATAAATTCAGTCAATTTATAAATTTTTGATACTTTAAAAACAACTAGCGACACCATCAAAAAACTAGTCAGAATAAATTGTTGAAAGAAATTCATGATAACTCTTCGTCAATGTATACAAATATAATCCAAATTCAATTTTTATAAAAAATAATTCTAGGTGGAGTTCGCATAGACAACCCAGCTCATAAATATTTTTTTTCGATGTTTCGTTATTTTTTATGTCCAAAAAATACACAAAGACAATAAAAATACCAAATCTTTTAATTTTTTCCTATTTCCTATTATTATTACGACAATATAAAATTGTCCTTGGTCATCATAGTAGCTTTGAATTATATATAAACTGGTCATTTTATATGATTATTTACAGGAGAAAAGTATTTCATTTCTTACTAAATACCAGTATTGAATCTGATAATTACTTTAACTTGAAAAAACACTTTACATAATTTGACAATTTTCTGAAAATTAAAGCAACTCGTCCAAAACGTTTTTTGAATAAAATTTGACTTAATCTTTCCTCGAGTAATAAAAAATCGTAACCGTCGAACCATAATTTGTCAAATTACTTGTAAATATCACTCAAAATGACACTAATGAACTACAAACGCTCCATCCAATTTTTAAAAGAAGTTTATTTAAAAAAAAAAAAAAACTAATTCCTTATTATGTGGAAATACTCAAAAGTTTGAAATTTTCTTAACTAGAAGGTGAATAAATTGCCTTTACACAAATTTGACACAACACACTCGAAAAAATCGGGCTCAAAAATTTTTGATTCGAATCAAAAACTACAAAATACTAATATTTACTTTGACACAATAATTTTCAAAAATATATAATTTATTTACTCAGTAAAATACACTAAAACTTTTCAATTTAAGTGCATTTTACATTTTTATGTATCAATATCTTAATTTTAACTTTTCATATGTATGAAGTCCATCAATACAAAAGAAAGATAGAATATTGAATTATGTATCTCAACTTGGTCTCAAACTATGGTGGATTATGCGTCTTTTGTGACCTTTATCTTTGATCTAAACCCTTTAAAATTTAATGGCCTTTTACGGTTCACATATGAAATATTCTTAGAAAGTTTTATCAAAATTGGTAATGACTTTTTTCACCATCCTGCCTACAAAGAGACAAATAAAAACGATCTCATAACCTCTGTGCAACTTCTTTGGTGGAGGTAAGTATGTACATAGAACGACATAAAACTAATCATTACAAACATTTATTACCTATAAAAAAATAAAGTATGAACATTGATCGTTCAAGTAACCTAATAATATGTGATGTACGACCACTCATATCCTATCAAAAATCCAAAAACTTTTTCTTTATTTTTTTCTCCTGTCTATAAAATTAGTTATAAGTTACAACTTAGCGGAGAACAAATGTGTCTATTTCGATGAATGATAGTATTTGCTTATCATCATTGTCATATTAAGAAAATAACATATTAATATATACGCATGTATGTATGTATTAGAAAGTTAAAGAAATCTGAAAAGAAAATGTCAATATCTTTGTATAGCAAATATTTAGCGAATATACATATATAACATATATTTGACATGATTAGAAAAGGAAACAAAATGAAATCTTTATAATAAAAAGTTTGATGTATTTTTGTATATAGAATATTGTATGTGGAATTTATACAACCACGTAGTACAACTTATTAGACAGTTTCATAGATGGCGCTCTAATACCAAGCAAATATGAATATCATATACTAACATACATAGGCTGAAAAGTCCCATGTTTCACACATTAATACCCCTAACTTTTTTTTGTGAACCTCATTGCCCTTCAAAAGATAGTTGTAAAACTTTTTATGACAATATCTTCTTTAGTTTCTGAGTTTTTCCCCAGGTGTGACGCTACTTTTGTTATTTCTAAACAATGGATGAAAAACAATTTAGTGGTATAATTTTATACTGCTTCTTGATCGGAAAAACTACTCTCTTCAAGCCAATAAATGGCTTGAAGAGTGTTATGGGTCCTTCCTTCCAGAAAGTGAATAAACAATTTAAAAATATGAACAAAAATCCTGAGCAAATTAAAAAACCGTGTTTTTTTAAATTATTATTAGGCCATAAATACTTTTAGAATATTCAATGAAAAGCATCAGAATAACTAAATTTTAATATATAATATATATGTATCATTTAAATGAGCAATAGCTCCTAAATTATATGAAGTTATTAACTTGCCTAGTTTATATCAAAGCTAGACTGAGTAAAAAGTAATAGTAGTGTTAGGTTTCGCTCTGAAACCCGTTGAAAGGTCAGAGATCGTTATTAGTTGATCGAAATAATTCAGTCTTTTAAAGAAGTTTGGTTTTTATCGGTCTTAAAAACAAAATCGGTCTCTTCTGAAATTATGTTTCGAATATAGATGAATTGTTAATGATGTTATGAGTATTTCAAAATTGTAAAAATCCTGCTATAATAGCTTCATATAAATGGGTTGCATAAATCATATTTGAACGAATTAAAAATCAGTTTAGAGGTATAGTATATGAGTATGGGTTCATAAATTGAGACCTACAAAATTTGGGTATAAATTGAGACCAAAAAAAATTGGTTTACGATATATGCACTTAAAATTAAGGTTGGTCATCTACAATTAATTTTCTTAATTCATCAATACTAGATGAATTAACATTTATTTCAAAATTATCATTTTGATACTTTCGAATATTAATAAAAAATTATATTAATGAATTTATTAAAACCATCCTTAGATTGCAAAAACAGAAATTACGGCTTTCGTGTTTATCTACATACAATGCACAAGTAATAAGTGTTTTATTTTTTTTACGAAGAGGTTTTTTGACTTATTCCATTTGAAATTTAGTTAAATAAGTCATCACAATATTAAAAGCCAATAATATTTTTATACTCATATATTTGCAAACTTAGACATGTTGACCCTTTTTTGATGCATTTTTGGAAAAAATTATATACAGACTTCCTTTCCTTCAGGTTTTTTTTTATTTTAATTTCCTTTAACTATTCAGATAGAGTTACACTAATTAAGTATGACCAGGAACAGATGTGAATCAAATCTACACACATTGAGTTGAAGTGAATAATTTCTTCCAAGGGAGTTGTACACTGAGCTAAGTTACTTAATATTCATTTTTCTTTTCAAACAAAACGATGATCACGTGATTATTTTTCCCCCAAATATTTGTTGCCTACAAAAAAATACAATACTTGCAAGATTTAAACTGTGAGATAGGTCAAATGACGTAGTTGAATTATTTTAACAAGTTATATAAGGGTTTTTTTTTATAAAACTCATCTTGTGAATTCATGGAGGTTAAAAAACAACCATTATGATTATAATAGTATATATGACTTGATGTATTCGTACAACAAATTTTAAATACATAATTTTCACAACTTTTCGATCAAAAAACTTTGTAGAAAAAATAAGTAATTGTGATGTAATGAGTACATAAGTTACAAATATAATTAAGGAAAAATTGATTTTAAATGATAAAGCATTGCACTTCATCCATTCTAGTGTGGATATACAAGTCTATTATATAGCATTAGCAACAAGCATGCTTTCTATGGAACTACTTTCTTAAAAGCCATTTTCTTAATCATAATATTCTTATCACTTTAGAAGAAGTTTTACTGAGGCATTAATATTTAAAAGAAATATTTGTAATCCATGATTTTATATTTTGCCACATAAATAAATCTTATATAATATATATATATATTTGATGGATGGCTTTTCTTAAAGAATATTATTGTTATTTTTGCATCACTTTCCATTTACTTTTCAAAACTACAAAGAAATTTACTAATAAATTAAATATTAATATTTGTAAACGACTCATCGTTTAAATAGAGCCCAAAGGGACAGTCCAAATACTTTCAAACATAGGCAAAAAAGCTCTGTTTTTTAAGTTTAAATAAATGTGTGTACTCCAAAAGTGTAATAAATTTAGACATATAATACATCATTAAAATAAAGTGCATTAAAGTTATTACTTGTTTTTTGCCATTCAGTCTATAGATTGGACATAAAATATTTGATTATGGTATAACAATACACAATTGGTCCTCTAAATGTATTTAGTAGAATGAAAATACCTCTAACTTATTAATAGTAAATAATAATATTTGTAATTGATCCTTGCTTATTACATACGTAATGACTATAATTTGTGGTAATAATTATACTGTCCCTATAGCAAGTATGATAGTTATTTAATTAAAGTTTGGATGGTAATGGTGCAGTCTGTTATTTATTACTCTCTAAACGAATAAAATTAACTATGACGTTGTTTCTATAAATTATTCAAAATATGCACAGGGTAAACTTGGGGTTTTACTATTTTTAAACCTTTTTTAAATGATCACACGTAACATTAAATGATGTTGTTTGATAGATGGATCTTTAAGCTTTGAATAAAGGAGAAGTTTGTTTTATTTTCCTTCAAGATGAAGAAGTAAGAACTCCAACGACAAATACTTATTTATTTAATCCACACCTCAGGGATTGACTCAAGGAGATTATATAGCATACAACAGAGATCATGGGGTGAAAAGAAAAGTCAGGATTTATAAAAGAAAAGAATCTGATGAGATAATCATCGCCGAAAAGGTATATGAGGTTAAAAGGGAACTCGGACTTATAAATAAAAATCATTTAGGCCTTTATCTTAACATGAATAAAAGAAAACTCTGCTGATAGAGGGATGGGTTAACAGCAAGACGGAAGCACCAAATCCCACACACATCCCAGAGAAGTACAAATTTCTTAAAAAAATTAAATAAACTTTAGCTCAAAAAGATTATACCACCCTTATCCCCCGTTTTTCATTATTATTTCTGAGATATTAACGAGAAGAAGGCTTATCTAATCGGTCAACTCAATTTTGACGCCCTAAAACCTCCATAGGGTATAGGTTAATACAAAAACAACTATTTGCCATGTTGGGGCTTATATCTCAATCTAAAAAAAAGGCAGCTGGAGCCTCAAACTTTAATTAGTTATGCAGAATTCATTTAGAGGGAATCCCTGCTTATCGTGGTATTTGGAAAGAAAAAAATCCGTATTATATGAATTCTGCATTGTACTGGGACTTTTTAAGTACTTTCTCCCATGAAATGTGAGAAATGGGAAAATTTTCAAAGCGCCCCTATATATTTTACAACTTTGACTTATTAAAAGACGAATAAGTTCTAAGGAGAGTATTTAGGACAAATGAAACTTATTTATAAGTAAGATCAAATTTTGTTCTTGAAGAAATTGTTTAATCTAGTTGAAAAGAGCATACAGACGAAAAGCATAACTTTTTTATAATCATTATGTGTGTGATGAAATTACAAACAAAATTTGCAAAATGTGTACATACATGTATACAACACATTATCGTCATGTTACACTGACCTAATTTTTGCAAAGAAAATCATCAGTAAAAACAAAGTTTGGAATGATTTTTTTTTTTGGTTGAATATACCACAATACAATGTGTTAATCTTTAACAAATAAAAAAAGCTGGAATGGTTTTTCTCAAAATTGAGTGTGAATTGCAATTGTATTTTTTTGACGAAATATATCGTTCATTTCTATTAGTAAATTATTAATTTCAAACCTTAGGATGAGTCGCAAATTGGACATAGATTAGCAAAAATTGATCGATGTTATAAAACCAATAGAAAGTGATTGGTTTTAAGAATTGAACTTTAATTTAAATGTTTGAGAGATGTGGCCGCCAACACAAAAGCCATCTAGAATGATTTGTATTTTTTGAGAAATCAACGTCAAATAAATTTTATTTATCTTTCGTAGACTCAACTAATTACACTTAAAGAAACAAAATTGATTATCACAATAACAGAATAAGAAACTTTCAGATTTTATTTGAAAGGGGTCATATTAGGGCATATATGAGTCTATTAAATCAAATAAATGCTCTGCAATATAGCTACAATTTTTAGAGTATTTTAAGTCATCCCATGAATTTGAATACAGAATCTTTTAATCTAAGAAGTATAAGCCAGTATTAATTGAGATTTTCTAATTTTCTTGACTTTTGTTCAAGATTGATTCTATGTTGAAGCACAACATGTTTTTTTGTATCACAAATGACTTTTTAAAAGGTTAAAAAAAAGAAAAAAAAATTTAAAAACGTTCCCTATCAAAATATATCTGGTTTAAATAATTGGATCCATTATTGTCATATTTTGAAATATTCTCTTATTACATAGTTAGTTTATTGAACTTTGAAATTTTGTTACAAGAAGGAATGACTTCAATCTAGAACACAAATAAATTATACTAAAAAAATTTATATTGTCAGAAAAAAAAGGAGGGTTGATAAGGCCAATGATTTAATGAACTTGACTTAATCGTTTTATTTTTTAACGACTTGATTTAAAGGACTACTTAAAGTCGTAAATATATATATATACTACTTTTATGAAGTATTTGCTTTTTTAAACATTTAATCATATCAAAATATTCAAACTATTATATAAATATAAATAATTTATTTGATTTGTAAAAATGTTCCCTTTTTCTTCATTTCAATTAATGATATTTTAAGAATGTAAAATACATTTATGTTAGAATATATTCATACACATTAAAACTTGTAATATATACATATAAACTAGAGTTGAATTCAAGTTGAAATTATCGAGTTCGGTCCAGCTTGTAATTTCGATTTTGATTAAGACGATGATACTCATATTTAATTACAAGTTTCTAAAAACGGGTTCGAGTTTGCTAAATCATAAAAAAGAGAATTTAGGTTGCTTACCAAATAACAGTTTAGGTTTATAACATAAAAATATTCCTTGGCCCTTGACTTTCGTAGTTATCTACATACATTTAACATATTATATGGTCAGTCATAAACCTTAAACAACCTAAAAGTAATTATAAGACCCGCCACACTTTTAAGTTTTATCATTCGTAGGCCATAGTGCTATTCTTATCCATTTGTAAGAATAAGTACATAATTTTTTTTTTAAATTTGGTGCCATAATTTGGAATAGATATTCGTAAATATGGTATTTTACAGCAATAATTAGATATTACTTGATATCGAAAATAAATAACTAGATACTTGATTTCACGAGATTAATATATTTATATTGAGTTTCGGTGGCTCGAGTTCAAACTATGTAGAGTTTTTCAAAATATATATTGGATGAGTTAGAGTAATTTACAAAAAAAATCATGCTTATGTAGAGTATTTTTCGAGTTCGAGTAATACTCGAATCTAACTCGAATATAAATTATATAAGTAATAGTTTTTGAAGTTGAACTAACTTAAGAAATTTCTGATTTTGTTTTTTGCATAAATTATTATAATTTTTTTTGAACATCAATTCTATTTCTTGCCAAATGTTCCAAGATTTCAAAAATAACTTTAATTTAATCTTTTAAAATATATTTTTTTTAAATTTATTTATTCATATAATACAAGAAATGCACAGATTTTTTTCATATATAATTGTTCCTATTAGGTTCATTTTTGAAATTCATTTTATATTTGACATATAATAGTAAAAAAATTTTAATTATCTCAGTTTAATTTTTAGTGTGAGTTGAAGGATTTGGCAATTCATAATTTTTCATGGATGGTCTGTATGTTAAGGATTTAATTTTTGGTTATTTTAATACATAAGCCTAAAATATAACTGTTATTTAACACATAATTAAGTTAAAATGCCCATAATTATATTCTCATAAATACATTAAGACCATGCAATTTTGATGGATCTAAATGAATCGATAGTAACAATTACTATATGGTAATTAGAACGACCCATATTTAGTTAAGTAATATATTGTAGGTTAAAAATTGCAACTTGTACAATTTGCTTACACAACATTTAGATATAATTACCAATAACTTTTTTTAAAAACAAATTATGTATGAGACCAAGGTGAGATATCCTCTTATATAAGAGGTTTGTGTTAATATTGGTGAGGGGTTCTCAAGCATGTTAAGCTCTTTTCATTATTTATCAGAGAGCCCTTTCACACTTCAATCCCAATATTAAGCACAGTGGAAAGTATCCGACTTTAGAGCCCTTAATATTTAGAAGAAGAATAATACATTTAGGGCTTTAAATCCTAAGTATTTTCGATATGAAAAAAAGAAAAAGAAAATACGTTGTTACACTGACAATTTCAAAATATTTTGGAGGAGACTACCATTACTATCATGACGTTTCATTCAATTAGCTAAAAGCATCCCTGAGATGAAGTAATTAAACATATTATCTACTCTGTATCAATTTAGTATAAAGGTAGGCATTACTCCGTCTTCGATCCTAACTTCTACTTTGAGTCCAATAGGTGATTACATTTATAACTCCTCAACAATTACTCAGTGCCACTCCAGAGGCGTCCATAGGGGAGGGCTAGAGGGTATGTTGCCCTCTCCCCCCTCAAAAAAAAAAAAAAAAAAAATTAAGAAATTTATTAGTCTTACTGGATAATTTAATATTTGAATTTTTTTTTTTTTTATATATTTTTTTTAATTTTTTTTTTTTTTTTTTAATTTTTTTTTTTCCAAAACAATTAATTGTCTGTAAATAGGTAAAGATTTTTGAAATTTTCCATCAAATAATTTAATATTTTGAAATTTTCTTTCAAAAAATTTAATATTTTGAAATTTTCTTTCAAAAAATTTAATATTTTGAAATTTTCTTTCAAAAAATTTTATTTTTGAAATGTAATTTTAGTAATGTTTTTATAAAAAAATCATATTTTGTTAACAGCCTTGCACTTTTAAGTTTTTTTTCATAAATATTTAATTTTTGGAGAATAGCTAATTTAATCTTAGAATTTTTTACTAAAAATTTATTTTTGTAAACAGCTTTGGATTTTTGAAAAAAAATCGTAATTTTTTGTGAACAGCTCAGGATATTGTAAACTTTTTTTTTTTTTTAAATCATTTTTTTGAGAATAGCTATAGATTTTTAAATTCCCCTTACCCAATACCAAGACTCAACCAATACTATGAGGACTCAGGATTAAAAAGCTTAGCACATCCGTGCCATATTTCATCTTTTTGAAGTGGCTTCAGACTTAAAGTAAATTGGTTATTTTTAATTATATAATTTATGTGCAAATTTGTTTCTATATTATTATATTTCTATTGAGAAGATGCACTTTAGGGAATGTAAATACAAACCTATTTAGTATACATATATAATAAATTGAAAAGTCTTTTAAGATTTTTTATAAAAGATACACAAAAGGGGGGGGGATCGTCCCACCTTCCTCTTTATCTAATTTTAAATGCATTTTTAAATTAACTTTTTCTTATCTAAACAATAGAAATAATAAACCTTTGAATGCAAAGGATGATATCCTTTGCTTTGTAATCATCTACCTAAAGCTAACATATAAATAATATGTCCCTAATAGTTTGAAACTCGGTCTGATATCGGTTTCCCCTTCTCTGCCCTCTCCGTTAAGTATTACCTAAATTTTTCTATACTCATCTTCACTAATATTTAGCTCTAAACTAAAATTTACTTCTTTAACTTTTGTATTATGATAAAAAATAATGACATCAAGGCTATGCTTCATGAGCGTGTTTACTTATACTTTAAGCGATAAAAAGTGGCGCTACATTGCGGCAAAATATTACAATTCCCTAAATGATGATATTATTAAATAAAAAATGAAATATACGTATGTTTCTCACATAATTCTTCTGAGCATGCGCTTTTTTTGAAAAACTGTCACATCATCTGTAGGAGAATATATGTATTTTTTATTTGCTCATGTCTTATTTGACACTTACAGTATAAATCCAGGCAAAAAGAAAAAAATAATAATAATAAAAAATTCTGGCAAATCAATGTAATTGTCCTTAAGTTCTGAAAGATCTTATATCTTTGACATTTCTTCTTCTGCATCATTGTCTCTATTTCAAACTTGTGCTTTACATTCTTTAACTGAAAACCTTTTAGAGTTCATCTTTGATCCGTATGGAATATATTTTAAATAAGAAGTGGCAAAAAAATAAGTGAATATAAGCACCTCATGAACGCACACTTTGATCTCTGGGCTTGATTGAAACAATGAAACAAATATTTGACAGAAAATAAATGAACATAAAAAATACGAATTTATTCGGGATTTGACCATTTCAAGTTTCCGGGTGAAAAGGACCCGTTGCAACATATTTTCATATTTACAGAATGCGTCATTTTTCATCAAAAAATATTTTCTTTCTTTAGTAAGACCGATTTAGTGTTCTTAATTTACAACAAGACCTGTCCAGACTAATTAATTTAACATTTTAACAGTATCAGACTTATCTATGATTTGCAGACCGAACCCAAACATTGATGTCTATGTGTAATGTACTCAAATATACCTTAACCCTTTAACAACGAAGATAAAAATAAAAAAAATAGTCGTATAATTTTTGCATAGATATTCTTGGAAAAGTCAAAATAATATCTATATACAAATTTTTCCTCTGCCCAAATATTTGCGTCCTTGATTATCAAACGTGTTACATTTGTAAATTAAGGCTTTCAAATGTCTTGGACTAGATTTAACATCTGGCGTAGAAAAAAATAGTGAATATAAGTATTACTCAAGTGAATATGAATTTGAAATATATATTCAAAAATAAAATAGAACGATTCTCAGTTGTTTCTTATGAAGGAAATTTATGTATACAGCACTTGGTTCCTTTATTGTTTCTCGAAACTTCTCCTACAAAAATAAACCGAAAAAGGCCCTAAAATGAGTTGGTAATCCAGCAATTCCTCCCTACTATAGAGTAAATATTCAATCATTGTCATGAAAATTCAAAATTGGTAAATAACTAATTCTAATTCAACCAATCAACATTCAGAACACGGATTAGGAGAAGAGTAACAAAAATATAACTACATTACATATATTTTTGACAATTGGAGTAATTGTAAAACTATAGTGTTCACTTATACTTTATCAGTGCAATCATTGAAAATTGGATATAAAGATTTAATAAAATCTATACAGGGTTGAGCGGCAAAAGGTGGATTGTTAGTTTTCTAATTAATATACGGAAGGTTTAGTTATTATTCAAATATTTATTTTTAAACACAGCAAACTGATGGAAATTAATGTATCATATAATAATCTATTTAGTTAAGGAATTAGAAATTTGGAAGAAACCAACAAGAATAAAACTACAGAGTTGGACTGTTAATTTATGTTTTTTTTTTCTTATTAATATAGGAAGGCTTATTGATTCTTTTTTTTGACATTCTGCTTCAACCATCCTTTGTGGGTAAGGAAACTATAATAAACATTTCGTCATCAAGTTATCATGAGTGAACAAAAGCCCAAGGGAAACGCATCTTAGATGCTAAAGTTGAGGTAGTTAGTTGACCTTGTGAAGTGCACCAGAATCCTGGTTTTAAAGGTAGCTAAAATAGATAATACCTCTCCAAGAAAGCAGGAAGTGTGAGTCATCATTTAAAGTGGTATCCAGAGTTTCTATACAGCTTAGCGGAGAAGATCAAAGAGGACCCCTCTAATAAAAAAGTTATTGAAGTATGTGTAAAGCAACCTTTTGAGTTTGCATTTTGCTTTGCTTTATTAACTCACAGATGATAGAGTATGCAAAAATTAAATGGAATTGTCGCATTTGTGACAATTCTTCATTAAAGGCTTAATATATGCGGTCCTAGTTAAATACATTTAAAGCACTCTTTGCATACACACCATTTTCAAAAGTATATGATAACAAAGTATTTATAAAGCTTTAGAATAATGATTAAAAAGAACTTTAATTAATACGTCTAAATTAATGCATTTCATTAAATACTGAAGAATATCTTTATACATCACAAAGTTTCAAAATTGTGTTCAATGCTTGAGGCTATGATTTGTATATATCACATACATAGATAATAAATAATATATTATATCTAAGTATATAATGGGACTAAAAGTAGTTTATAATACCTATACATAGTACAGCTTTTTATGTACATTATAAACATAAAACAAGGAGTGTTATGAATTTACAATTAGGTAAACATAATGTATATGTGACGCGTCAACATAAAGGTATGCAGATTATTATTTTTTTTTTTTTTTGAAAATTTATCAGTAAGTTAAAATAATTCATTTAGATCTGCTCTTTCAATTATATTATCAATTCTTTTATCTTAGAAAAGCTACAGTTTTCAATTGATATATTATGTTTGACCAAAATTTAATAGACAGAATGGACTCTAAATACTGTTTAAAAGAAACTTCAAATTTAACTTATGCGTATAACTTACAGAAATTCAAAAATCCCATTGTAAAAATTTCAAGACAAATTACTGATTAATTCTCTAAAAGAGTTTGCTTATTGTTCATTTTTCAAAAATGAGAGAAAACAGAGTCAAAAAATTTGATATTTTTGAGTTTATTGAAGTCTGGCACGCCTCCTAACATTATTGCTTAAGTTATTTAATTGAACCTTTATTTAAAATCACATGATGATTGGATTTAGGTCAATAAGACATTTGATTCACCCCGTAGGATCTATTGGATGTAAAACTAGAGTCAGTGATGGTATAAACGCCCATCAGCTGTTCTGATAAGGTGCACTTTCTTTTGTACCCCTAGGGTACAATCTGGTTCATTTTGGAGGACAGGGTTACACCCCCAATCTTAGTTTGGAAGGACTTAAATCCTCCTTAATTAGGGAATGGGGCAACACTCCTATGGAGATGGCCCGTTCCTAATCTAATGCATTGACTAGCAACCTCAGGGAAATGATTTGCTTCGGGGAAAATAAACCATCTATTTCTTAGGCCTCAAGTTTTAAAGGAGAAGCATCATAGAAATTCCCAAAGCCTGTCCTTTACTATACATTTAGCTTATTTAAAAGGTAGAAATGGCTTGTAAAAATTCATATGATCCTTTCTTATGAAGAAAAAATCTAAAGGAAGAAAAATCTTTTTAATTTCTCAATTTCGTCTATTTATCATAACCTGATGGTATACACTTTGCAACAAAATTCTGGTCTTGGAATGCCGTTGTTTAAAAACCACACTTATTATTGATATTTAAATCATAAAATACGAAAAGGATCTTTAAAATTTTCAATTATAGTAGTTCTTTAATGCCTTTTTTTAAATCACTTTTTAGAGTATCATTTTGATTCAGAGCCATATTTCAAAATAAAATAACTATGTAGATGAAAATTAAAGGTAATAACAATCGAAAAAAAAGGTTGATTTTGATTGTTGTTGTTTTTTATTTTAACTTTCCTATAGAATATTTCATAAATATCCAATGCAAGGTTGCATGACAATGTTTCGAAATTAAATAAAATTTTTGTCAATTACTTGACTAATTGTAAGCAATAATACATTATTTGAGTTACGAAAAGCTAAGAAATTTAAGTCGATTAAATTACCTACTTTTAATGAATAAATACTAAACAAATATATTAGATATGACACATATATAATTAAGTGTTAATCTTCCTACTTCGATGATATTAATTACTTATTACAATTAGTCAAGTAATGGAATTAATTATATATTTGATTTCGAAGCCGACTCACACAAATTTTCAATGCTAATTTGTTAATTATGTTAAAAGAACAAAACAGTCAAAATATTTTTGATTTTTTTTTTGGTCCAGTCTTATGTGATTCTTTCTACACTGATTTGTATCGATACTTCAATTTAGACTCCCCTCTTGGACTATATATATTTTTTTTATCTTTTTCATATGTGAATTAATCTTTATGGTCTCAATACATCGACCGATTTTGTCAGTATTAATCTATACACCGTTTTTCCCTTATTCTGATTTGTTAGTTGCACAATATGATTTTAGTAAAACTTCATATGACGTTATTGGCACAACATTTATTTTAGACCAATCCTGCTGGAACTTTTTTGAATGACCAAATAAGTTAGGTCCACTTAAAAGCATAACTGTCTCAGGACGGCCTTAGACTTTTGGAAGTAACCGCTTATTTTGTCCCCCTAAATTTATCGACTTGATATGATTTTGTTGTACTCAGTTTTACTCCACTCAATCGAGTCAAGTTAAAATAAAATTAAAGTAGATTCTTTATTTCATTAAACTAAAATTTATTTTTTTCTTATCTTGTTTTAAAGTGTCAAAACCTTTCTTTATTCATATTCAATTCTACGTCTACCATAAAAAAAAAACCTCTTTGTCAAAAGATGTAGAAAACTGTTTTTGATATGTATAAAATTTAATATATATATTTTTTGTGAAAATATGAATATATTTGAATGATTTTAAAATAAATTATTTGTCAAATATTCTCGGTATCATCAAAAGTTTAGTTGTTAATTAATTATGAATAATAATTATTGTTTCACAGTTTCTTTTTTTTTTGAACTGCATAGTAAATCCTAGAAAGTACAAAAATTTTTTTTTACAGGTTTAAGCTAATTTTTGAATGTAAACAAATAAATAATTCACATAAAGATTAGTTCTTTGCAAAATGTGATGCTTATTTTAAATATATATTTATTTTTCATGTGTGATCATCCAATTCGGAAAAAATGCACTTTTAAAGTTAAAAAAAGATCTAAATGATAAGGGTTTAAAAAGAATAACACCTCTGTATTTCAATTATTTTTACACCAAATATATTTATTTGAGATTCTTATGTTTGTTCTTAAATTATTTAAACTATATAAGGTAAATATTTTTACGACAGCCCCTCTCTATTTTGCAGCTTGTTGCTTTTATTTTATAATTCTTTCTAAAAAAGAATTAAGTAATTTGCAAAGTAAATATTTTTTTTTTTCAAATATGCCTTAATAACATATATTTCAATAGACATTAAATAAATTCATTTAATGCACTGATAACCATATATTTATATAATATATATTAAATTGAAGAGAAACATTCAAATATATATATATATATATATACTGTCTACATAAATGAAGGGATCTCTGTATATTAAGGAAGACATGCATTCATAATACCGCCTTAAAAATCAATTGAGTAATATTATATAATATTAATAAAAAGATCATTTATTATACGTGAAAAATAAATATTATTAATGCATTATTTCACAAGGAAAAAAATAGTATTCAAATAATGGATCTTATTGTATGAACACACTTTCACAAATTATAATTTCTCATTTTTCTATAGTAATAATTGAATTGAATTATTATTTATATAAATAACAATTTGCAAAAAAAAAAAGAAAATATTTTGATGTACTATAGAAGTAATGTAAATAATTATTCATTTATCAGAAAACAGCCTACGTTTTTGTTACTTTATCTCAATATACTACATGATATACATAGGATTGTAAACTGTATGCATTTTGGAGCAAGAAAATAAAAATAACATTGTAACCCTGACAATTTTGGAATCTTTGAGAGGAGAGTAGCTTAGCAACCTGACGTCTAATTAAATTACCTGTTAGAAGTTGTGAGATAAATGAAATAGGATAGACATTGCAGATATTGCTATGTCGATACTTATTTGGGACTGAAGCCTGCAGTACCGTCTAGTTTAGTGTCAATTTTGTCCAGTTCAGTTCTGTATATCAATCCTAAACTCAGCTTTATTTCTTCTTGTTTAAATCAGTTCTAGTACTGAAAAACACCTTACTTTTAAAATATAAAAGAATTTGCTATGCAGAAAGTACTTTAACATGACAAATTGTCACATTTGTGTTTCTCTTAATTTCGTTTTAAATCTTCTTTTTCTTTTGAAAATTGAGTATTAAAGCATGGTGTCCTATATCTAATAAATATTATTAAATAAATAAATGGATTATTATTTTATTATTATATATATATATAGAAAATAATATTAAAGAGAATTACTAACCTGATCTTCTTCTTCCTAGTTTATACCTCACGTATCATATATATTTTGTATAATATTAATAAGGCATAAATATTCTCGTACATTGAACTTTTCGAGTTAATATAATTTTTTTTAGTTAAGATCTAATTGGTGCTATCAGTTATGTAATAAGTGTATCTTTAAGGAATATTATAGAGTTGATGTATAATTGATGTAATTTATCTGAAAATATATTGATACTAGTTTATCTTCTATGGTCCGATTTCACGGATTCCTATACACATAAATTCTTGGTTTAGAATCATGTCTATTATTTTTATTGTAAGTAATCAAAATAGGAAAAAGATCTTTACATACTTCCACAGATCCAGGTTTGGCCTATAAAGCCTTAAAAAAATCAGATTTGATTTAGAGCTGTGAAAGAACCTTATAGACATAAATTTTACCATGCCCACCTTCATCCAATGAAAGTGTAAAGACTATTCAGTAATGCCTGTAATACATATTAGCAAAACAGGAATATATTGACTCATGTGCTAGATAAATATACTTTTTTAAATTAAATTTCATAATTATGAATGGGATACTTATATATTTTCTTGCCTAGCCCTAATCATTAGAGATTTAAACATTAAAGAGGAGTTAATCCAGTTTATACTTGTTAATGTGATTCTGAATCCATAATAAAGAATCGGAATCATCCATAAATATTGTATCAGAATCTGATTTAGCTTAAAACTTTTGTATCGGTACATCCCTAGTTTTAACCCTTTATCCTCCCTACTTGAGCCATCAGGCACGTCCACAGGGCTTTATACATATATATATATTTATTATTTTTTTTTTTTTTTGGGGGGTTTGGATTTTTCTTGAAATTTCAAAATCCAAATTTTTTGAAAAATTTTGAGAACAAATTTCAAATTATTTAATTTTTCGAAAAAATTAAATTATTGGATAATTTGTATTTCGATACATTTTTTATTGTTAACCCTTTGGAAATAAGCTTTATAAACGATATTTATGTTAGCTAATAAGTTTTCATTGAAAATATATCAACTAAAATTTAAAATTAAAGTCAAAAAGAAATATAAATTTGTAACAACAATGTAAGGAAGGACAATATTTTTGAGATTTGTAGTTATGCACCATAAAAATGTGAAGCATAATATATTGGGGCCCAATAGTCAAGGCCTAACAGTTGTTAAATTATCCATTAGCCAACAAGGCTAGTCAAAAAAAAAAAATTACCTGCACAGAATTTTAAAAATATATAACTTACTTACAAAACACCCGTAATTTTTTTCGAATTATTGTATATTTGACGTATGAGATGTCGACACTAGTTAATACTTATGATAAGAACCCAAATTACATGTTTGTTCATATCTACATGATGCATTACGTAGCTAAACTGGCTAACACTAGTCCCATAGTTTTTTTGTTTTATTTTTACTAGCTACGGGCTAGGGGGGCTATTAAGCCCTGCCTATGCTACTATGATATATTATTTTATATGAGAAAAGAAAAAAATATTCATATGTGAAAAAGAAAAATCTAATTTTTATTCCGGGTATCTAGAGTTCTATGGTAAATACAGATATATCTTTCGACGGCAATATACTGGAAAAATGTTTAATATTGATGATTTTCGTTCGAAAAACATATATCACAGGTGAAACACTAGTTTAATGGAAATCCCTTTGGAAAGCATTACAATAACCTTTAATCTAAAAATGTATTTGCTACTAAATGCCAATGGATATTATAGGTTATTTTTATCTTGTATTAAATAGTCCATGGATTGTTTTGTTTAAAAGATTTTACAACTCTGTTTGCGTGATTGTGGAATTCTAAAAGGGGAAAGCAAATCAACTGCATCAGTTAAATGATTTTAACAATTTTCTTTCATTGATTTTTTTTAAAGTCATGGTACAAGAATAAAATAAAAACGTCAAGGGGGAAAGAATATTAAACATTTTATAGTTATGCCTTAAACCATAAATTTCAACGTATGTACCACAAATAAAAATAAATGAGTAGAGAGAGAGGGAGGGTGGATGATGGTACGAGTTACACAAAATCATTGCCAATTTTTGTTTTTATTTATTTTTCCTGATTATCATAATGCTCCTCCTTGAGGTTCCTTTATATTCCATATATATATGAACAAGCATGACTTTAAAACCTTCTTGGAGTATCTATATACAAGTATATATGCCTATAAATTTTAATATGTAAAATAAATGTAATTGTTAAGCGTTTTTAAGGCATTGAATAATGTAAGTAGGTGATCGTTTGAATATAAATTTCCAGTTTGATTATTGGAGTTAGAGTTTTAATGTAGGAAGATGGAAAGGATGATAAGCTGGGTTGTTAATCATTGGCGTTTTCGATATATAAAAAAGAAACAGATACGGAAAAATGTAATATGGAAACCTGAAAATTTGAAAATTTTCGGGAGGAGTGCAGGTTAGCTGTCATTACGTTTAATTTAATTAGCTGCAGGAAAGACGAAAATTTACACAAAACCTACTCCTTATCAAGCAACGACATCGCCAGGAATGACTCACTCCCTTTTCGATCCCCAATTCTAGCCTAGCAAAAAATTTCACTTACAACTCCTTGGCGTTACTATTCATCATTTGGTTCTAGGATTTTAAATTAATCCCCCCCCCCTCAATTAAAGTCATTTGAAATGCATTTTTGCATTCAGTATTGTAAAATGAGTGCATTTAATTCAATTTTAATATATTTTAAAACAGAGCATATCAAATGGTTCGACTTTATTATAATAAGAAACAACAATTGTTTCATATTAATTACTCAAATGACATAATTAATTACGAAGGACTTCAAGTTGAAGTAAAGAGAGACCTTAAATTATATGTGGAAGATACATTTGTACTATAATAAATGTATGAAGGCGAAACTTCCGCAGGGCGAAACTTCCCAGGGCAGACCATCCCAGGGCGAAACTGTACATGGCGTAACTTTCAGTCACGCCATCATTCATAAGTACACACACACACACTTGGATACATTTATACTTATATATGGTTTCTCCGCCAAAATGAAATAATAATAATAAAACTTGATTTGTAAATCAAAAGCATTTTTTTTACCGTCCTACTATTCTTCTTGTTAGCAATCTGTAGAATATGTTTTACCTTTTAAAGCTGTTAGCATTTAATATAAGAAACAGATTGGGAATTTATTTTTCTTGTATATTTAAGATAGGGTCGTTAATTAGAATTATCAATGATTAAAAAACTAATAAACGAATAAAATCATGATTTGCATTGCTCAAGATAATTTTGATCAAAGCTATCAAACAAGATGACCAAACCTGCCTATCTGCTTGCTTGCTGAGATATCCTTGGCTTAGAGAAAACTTTTCTCCTTCAAGGTCTCAATTTTTGAGATACCACAGATCAGAGATTTAAACCATGGGGTCCAAAAAAGATCGCGCAGTCAGTTTTTATACAAAGTAGGGTTGTTATTTTTTCAGTCAGGAGTGTTCAATATTTCTCCATAACTAATTACAGAGATCCTGTGAATTTAATCAAGGTAAGATCTGCATTTTGACAATATGTTTTAAAGCTTTTCTACAGATTAAAGGACTCTAAGAAAAGGATAAATATGAATATCAAAGCATGTTGTCATCATTTATTTTTAACCCTCTCTGAATTGTGTAAAATGATGAGTCCTACATTGTTTCTAATTTGGAGTATATCAAATGTACAAAATTCAAATTTCCACCAAATTTGAAAAAATAAAGAAATATTGATTTATTAAAGTAAGTTTTATTATGTTATAAAAATGAATTATATAATTTGAAGAATCAACTTGCCTGAGCGCAATTTTTCCTTTACATTCCATGTATCCTATTCCTTTTATGACACGAGGTTGGGAATTGGTCGGTCCTACATATTATTATATTAATTGGACACTTAATGTCTCATGTTCACACATAGTTTACCACAGATGACACTACTTAATCATTTTTTCTCGTAACTTATGACATAATCAGTGCTCCCTTTTTTTATTCTGATTGGTAACTTTATTGACGCTACTTGTTTTATAGCTTTCCTTTTAATTATTTATCACAAGTATGATTCTGCAGCAGAAATTTTCCCATTATTTTTTTTGTAGTTTAACATATTTTAATTGCACATATGAATGATATAAATAAGCCAACCAGTTATATAATTGAAGACGTACATATTGTAGTTGACAAATGTCCCTCAATTACATGTGCACATTTAAATACATTTACATGCATCAGTAATGAGAATCAGATTGAGAGGTTTTTTTTTTAAGTTCAGTCTAAAGTTATTTTTTCTAAATCTATTTGAGATGATATTTCGATCCAAACAGTAGACCAAAATTTTAAACATGTACTGCTCTTCTGGCCTCAATAAATGGATCGATTTTCAAACATAGTTTAATCTATTTTCATTTCCCAATTAGATTTTAAAGAATCTTATTTAAAGGAGTTATAAGACATTTCTAGCAGTTTTATATGTTTCTAACTAAAAAATGTGGTAAAAATTGTTGCTGAATGTGGTTCCCTCACTCGTCATAAGATGTAATTTCTAAGATATTAAAGTGATTCTGCAACTTTTTCTTTGCAAAAAACTCTGGTTATATTCATTTTATGTCCAGATATTATTTTAGAAACCTTTTGGAACCAACAATTAGAACTGTAAAATTTATATACGGCAGTTAAATAACAATTGCTTTGGAAATATATATTCTCAGGTTTTTTTCATAAATATAAAATTAAAAAACATAAAAATAGTAAAACAGTTAAAATATTGTAAACAATATTTTTTTGTATTTTTGTTTCAGTCCTATGTGATTTTTCTACGCAAATTTGGATCGATATTTCCGTTCAGACCTCAATCTCAGACCATAAGCCAAACTTTAATCAATACATGAATTGATCTTTTGGCTCTCAATATATCGACCAATTTGGTTCAGTCTTAATCTATGAACCGATTTTCTACCCTATCTTGATTTATGAGTTGTACAATATGATTTATACTCAACATTAAACATCATTTGACGATATTGTCAGGGGATGTTCACAATTTTAAAAAACACAAGAGTTCATCAATAATTCATCTATACAATCAATCTAAACCGAATATTAAATGAGAATAGTTTTTTCTTTGGGATTGACCTGGACCGAATTTATCTTTGAGAGCCGTCCAGACCGTCTGAAGGACCGAATTTGTTCGGTTCATTAAAAATAATAACAGTCTAACACAAGTCCAGGATTTTCTTTAAATAACCCAACACTATTACATAAATAAATGTAACTATAATACATACAAGGAGGAAAAATGCAGATAGTTAAATGCATATTAAATTTGGGTTAAATGATACTCATTATCTTCGAGTAATGACAAGCATCTTATACGATAATCAGAATTGCAACTAAAGCTTAATATAAAACTATGGAAATATATTAATGAACTCAATATTTGTAACTATTCATGATGAGGATTATATAAAAAAAGAAACATCATAAGTTTGACAACAGCTTAGCTGTCATGGCATTTCATTCAATTTAAAGGGGAATAGTTATAAAATAAAGGAAAAAAACACAATTCCCACTCGTACCTTGCAAATCCACTAGGAAGAATGCCCTTGTTGTCGATTCTCAATTCTAGTTTGAGTCCTAAATAGACTTAAAGCTATGACTCCACACCAAAAATATTTCTTCAAAGCACTTGTAGTTACTATATGCTTTGATTTTCCCTACTCAAGAATAAATGAATTATGATAATAGCTTTATAAAAGAAAAAACACTGTTCATGTTGCATCTACAGTGTGAGGAAGCAAATCGTTAAAATTAATTTGAAGTTTTTTAGTGAGAGTAATTAAAATGTTCCAAAAGATTATTTTCTTCAGGAGTTAAAAATCGACAAATCATTTCAAAGGTGGAAGTTGAAGAAGCAAGGTAGCAGGTCTTCTTGACACAGGAATGGGATACTTTGAAATTGACCATCTCGTCCCCTCCTACTTAGACCTCGTATCCAAAGTCAAGAGATCCACCTCTGTCATATTGTTATGGCAAAAAAATGACGCTTGATTGGTCCCCTAAAAGCCTCAAGATCGGAACATTTGGACGTCTTAATAATAGTAGTATTGACTTTACTGAAGTTGAACTATTCTCAAGGCAACTATTTTCGGCTGAAGGAATTGACACCCTGGCACAAAACCAAAAAAATCAGACATGGTATCTCAACAATGCCACCCTCCAACCTATACTGTAACCACATGGACTAGGACATCTGAAGCAATTTGCACTCAATTGTTAAAATTTAAAGGCTTATGTTGAGAAGAAATTGGCTGTTATGTGCGTAGACTTCGTTAAATTACTTGAAAGGCGTTGTGGCCTCAGATTCAGGTAATGTTTGGTACTAATGGAGGTAACTTTCAAAAATATTCATGTATAAATTTTTTTTTGTTGATTTTTGAAGTTTCTAAGCTAAACTAAATGTACTCTTTTTGAGAAACTTGAAAGAACTTGAAAGGTTTACTGTTTGCTTCCCACAGTGTACAAAAAGTCTCACGTCATCTAAAGTCATATTTTTACAAATATATATATATTATACATATGTTGTACAGTTAGCTGTCACTAAGAATAAACGAATGAAAATCTGCAATGTGCCAATTTTCTTGGAATGAAATGTGTGCATAGAGTTGAATAAGTATATTCAACAAAGTTAATATTCTTTAAGTCAACATTATTTTAACTGTTCAAGACTTGCAATATTTGTAGTTTGTTCCTCCTATTTCGAACTTTTTTTTAAATAATTCACCTTGACATAAATAATTATGAATAAATAAACGTTAAAGCTCCTTTATATAGCATATTATATGTTTATGTGGCTTTTCAAAATAAAAGCAAGCTAGAAAATGGTTTCTCAAAATTGAGTCTGGAAGAGTATATTTTTATTCTTTCACATACAACCATTCATTTTTATCAAGAACTTAGTGCCTGATTAATATTTTAGAGGGCCTCAAATTGCAATTAATATAGCAAAAACTCAACGTTATAATGAAGGAAAGAAGAAATTGGTATATTATAACATAAGTTCTATAAATAACAGAAAGATTTTAAAATTTACCGAACGATTATGGGTTCCTCAAGTCATCCCAGAAATCTGAATAAAAATCTTATAACTGACTGATATTATATAAGTAAAATATTGGGTTATATATATTATGAAAAAAATACATTTGGCTTCTTTCATCTCTTAATTTCTCTTCAGATTGTTTTTATGTTAATGTATATATAATATATATACATGCAAATAAGTACTAAGTTAGATATTTGATAAGAACCAAAATAAAATAATTATTGATGAAGCAACCTTCTTTCAAACACTTGGTTAATTTATCTTTTTTCTCATGAATTTGTACTCCAATAATCATCATTGTTGAATACTTGAAAAAAAGGAAATAATACTATAAAAAGGAAGGAGGAAGAATGAAAAAATTAAAAAGAAAGTTTCTAATTAAGACTATAAAGACCTCTTTTTTCTTTCAAGTATTAACGAAAACCATTTTTTCAATATTTTATTTCGAAATAAAAGGAGTATTAAAAATATTATTAATATTCTTTTCCTTAAAAAATGTATTAAAATGTTTGTTATTAGAGAAGTGGAAAGAGTATTATAAAACTTTCTTTTTAGTAAAAATAGTATAGTTTGTCATTTATATATATCTAACTAGATTAATATTCATTTACATATGTGGTCTATCAACATAAAAATAATCTTGAACAAAAATCAAAAAAGTGGAAGGTCCTTATTTATTTATTTACTTCAAATATATCACAAATGGGCTCAAAAATCCCGGGCTTCACAAACAAAATACTTTTTTTTTTCTTTCAAAATTGTCTTCTTTTGAATTATTTATTTAATTACATTATTATTCGCTTGATAAAGCGGAGCTGCCAGAACACTTTTCAAGCCATTTCTCAGCATGAACAGTATTTTTTTCCCCATCACGAAGCAGTATAAAATTAAAAGAAGAAATTATTATTTGATACTCTTGGTTGGGAAGTAACAAAATAGTTTTATATTTAGCACAATAACTCACAAACTAAAGAACAGATTGTTATTAAATTTTTAAAGCTGTCTTTTAAAGGTTGGTACTACTTGAAAATGAAGTAAATTTTAAAAAAAAGATAGCAGGATCTATTTGTTAAGGCTCGAACTTTGACCAAAAGCAGGTTAAAAAACACAACCTTCAAAAATCATTAAAGTCTCCTCCAAATACTTCAAAATGAATCCTGAGTATTTGGTTTTTAACCTATTGGTGGCTTTACTGTAACTTGGTCAGGGATTTACTTTGAAAAATATATGCCATTTGGCCTAATTTTTTCAACAATGTTCCATATAATTGACTCACGTTGTCAATAATCCAATTTTATTATTGTGTATAATCTAATATTTAGAGAGAGAGAATGACTTGACTGGAAATTTCGTTTTGGCATATAACTCAATTTCTAGAAGAACAATTAAGACAAATCTTTTTTTTTTTTTTTTTTCAAAGTTCGAATCAATAACATTAAACACCCAATAAATAATTTCTCTAAATATGAAATCCATTTACAAATAGGGAGAAGTCTTTTTTCAAAAAGAGAGAGAGATGTTAATAATATGCAAATCAATTAAAAACAAATGAAAATGAGTATATGCATCAACCTTCTTTTTTTTTTTTTACTTTTGTAATCCTTAAATGGTATTTTTCTATACAAAACCCCATCCCATATTTATATTTTTATAGACATTTGTCTATATTTTCCCATATCTATATATATATTTAATCCCATATCTAAATTTACTACTCACTAGCTCATCATTTTACTTTAGCCCTCATATATCCCAAATTAGCAAGTAAATACCAAAAATCAATTGTGCATATCTAAATGTGTTACATTTAGGTATTATCTAATCGTTTTATTATTTCTGTATTATTTAAAAATGATTGTAATGTTAGTGATCCCCTTGTAACAACTGTTCAATAAATTCCATTAAAACCAATCAATGACTCACCTAAAATAAATAAATAAAATAATTAATAAAATGGATTAAAAAAATAATAATTCCTTCATGAAAAATTAAAATTGTTCTTCTGATTTTTATATTTTCAATGTTTTAAAAGAATGAAATAAATGTATTTTACCTCTTTTTTATTCAAATATTTAAGATGTATATACAATATAAAGGGTTGTACTTTTAAGCCTTTGCAATTTTTTCTGGCCTCATCCTATCCCCTACGAACCGGTTTTTTGCAAAAAAATTAACTAACTATTTGTGCATCCACTGATATGAATTGTTTTTTATTTTGTTTTATTATACATGGCCCAATAAATTAATGTGTTATTTTAAGTTTTTATTGTTTTATTAACTCTTTCTATCGGTATCATCAATTTCTGTATAGCTATGTTTATAAAAAATCAAACCTATGAAATTCATAAATAACAGTTTTTCTGAAGTTATTTAATTTCAATATCAAGGCTATCAGAGGCCTCTTTTTTCGGTAAACATTGCACTATTTCAAAATAATAAATGTTTTTGTTGCCTATATGACAAATTACATCATGAACTTGTGTTATGTTTTGTAGTAATTTTTTCGTTCTTCTACTAGGCGTGCTTAAGGCCTTTGCTTACAGGTTTATAGTATTAAATGTCCGGAGGATGTTGGGTACTAGCTCTAGATAATTTAATACTGTTATTGAACTCCAATACCTTAATATGATTGTGTTACTATTTTTAGGTATTAGAATGAACCCTTCCACATGTCAGAGAGGACAGAGGAATCCGGTTCCTTTGTATATTTTATCTGTTAAGTGACTTAAAACTGGCGTCACTTTATAAAATGTCGTATTTTTAAGAGTTTAAAATACATTTTTTGTGGTAAAAAGTGATGAATACAAATGAAAATATATTTGATATTAATATGTTAGACACTAGAAATCCAAAAACGAGGTTTTAGTAGTAAAAACGAAGAAATAAATATGAAATATCTGGGTGTAATACGCGGACCTAAAAAAGTATATTTAATTACTTGCAATATTTTAGAACTAAAACACTCATAACCTGAGATTAATTAGACCAGTGTTGTTTTTATGATGACTGGAATATTCACCCAAGGAATTTATGCCAAGGAAACTTTCTCCCTAATATATAAATTATTGCATAAATATATCTTTGCACGGATTTTTTTTTTTTTTTTGCTTAAAATGTGTCTGTCCTCACATGAGGTACTTTTTAATTCATTTTTTCAACTCCCATCATAGTGAAAAAGCTAGGCGAACACAATCACCCATCAACACCTAAAGTTTGTGAGCCTAAATCATAGTTGAAACTTCATGCTTAAGACTCAAGGCTTTCTTTGAGGTTGCATATCCCTGAAGTGACTGCGAATTTGGATGAAGCCAAACATACGATATTGGCGACAAAAAATGATCAAGTACCTTCCATTCCTACTGGACGGAGTTCACATATAATTTTCCCCGAATATGACTTCCTAGTCAATCAAGAGAGCTTCTTGCATCTCCAATGTGGAAATACTGTCCAAGCATATAATCTCCAGTTGATAAAATAGCCCCCCCCCCACTGTTACAAATGATTAAGTCACTTATTAGGAGCGGTCCTTACTTCCAAAAATTTACATAAGTTTGTCTTCATAGTTCTGAACTCTTGAAGTTCAAGCTTGTTCAATTATTTGTAAAAAATTTATTTTTGCCATAATATATTTTGATGAGGTCGAAACCTCCCAGGCCATAAATTCCTGGAGCAAGTCATTCTAAAACCATTTTTATATTGCTGAAAGATATATTTCTAATCTAGATTACTTAATCTTATAAAAATTGTGTATCTTGATTTTACTCGATAATTTGAAAGGAACAAAATAAAAAACAACTATTCTTCAATATTTTACAGATTTTCAGATCCAAACGCGTCCATAAATGATATTTTTTTTAAGAAAGGAAATTTATTTCTTGTTTAGATTAACAAAATGCAAAATTACAAATATTTTGCAATACTGAATCACTAAGTGAAGTCACTAGAATATACATTGGAATATATATATATGTTCTAAAGTTGTTAAGTAACTGCTATGTAATGACGTAAGAAAGTAAATAAATAAATTATATTAGCCAACTATATATATGTTTATCAATCTGAATAAAATATTTCATATTTAAAAAATAATATTTCTTAGGAATGAGCATCCTTTTTAGAAAACGATACATAAACAATTTGACATAATTAGGGAATTTCTTCAGAACTAAAATCTGACACAAACATCATACAAACATGTGATGGATCAACATTAAAACAATTATTATACAAAAATTAAGGCAAAGAGAAAATCTCTATTTATTTCTTTATTTCATGGGATATTTGAATGAATAATAGACTTTGTATTCAAATATGTGGGATAAGTTAAGATGTCCAATCATTTTAGCTACAGTTTTAAAACTTTATTTGATTTCAGAGGCGTATATTGGCTCCGATATAGCTTTTCTTATATAAAATCTATCAATTTTTTAGTATGGTGATAAGTTTTGACTACTTTAAAAATGCAGTTTACGAAGGATTAATAAAGGTAATTTGTTGATATAAAAGGATTATTATTTGCCAAATAATACTAATGTAATCCAACCTCAATTTTAAGTAAAAAAAAATTGGGCTTGCTTTTAGGTTGATGGGCCACATATGTCATATCAAATCAAAAGTTTACATTTTTATGTACACATTAAATGTTAGGTATATTTTATACTTTCTTTCCATGTAAAAGTCGTGTACTACATATAGAAATATTTTTTGATATGAAACATTTTTTCTTCTTTCCCCAAAAGAAAAATAAATAAAAAAGTCTTGTTACTCTTTTGATACATATTATACATACAAAGAGTAACGCCATGAATTACTGGACATAAAAGTAACAATGTTTGTAGGTACCAAGTTTGAAAAAAAAAATACCTTAATGTTCAAATAAAAGTTTGTTGTGAAGTTTTGGTGTTTTTAATGTTAGGTAGGGAACTTGGATATAATCATGAATAGTTGGTACAATGTATCAATATATAATATATATATTTATAGCAGTGCGCAGAGGGTTCCCTGCAGGAAAATTATCATTTGCGGAAAATTGTGAAAAATTACACTACATTAATGATTATTCATCTATGCACCTTTCCCATTTAAAGATACGTCTGACCCATTTAAGTATCCGTTGATAGTTTTCCTATCTCCAGATGAGTGACAAAATAACTATGCTAATTTCCCAAATTGCACTCCAGCTCAGGAAATTTGTGTGGAATAACTGTTGATCCTCAAGGCAGTTTAAGAAACATTAGAGTTACTTCCAGAAACCCCTTATGCTCCGGGTCAAATGGTTGTGCTTATAAACTCGGGGCCCTAGAATAAAACAACACCGCAAACCCATCAAAGAACCCCCTATTGAATCACCAATGCTTCAGATCAGCGGGATGTGCAGAGTCAATTTGGAGGCAGTTTAAGTACCTCCATCGCCTCTTCAAGAATCAAATAACTCTCCTAATTTGCCAAACTGCATATCAGACCCACGGGATGTTTGTAGGATAATTGTGGGACCGATAGACTTTTAAAAAACATTGCCACTACTTTGAAGAACCCTCTTATGTTCTATTTCAACTTGTTATGCTGTATTAACTTGGAGCATTGGAACAGATTAAAATTGACAATGCTTCAGTTCAACGGGCTGTGCAGAGTAAACTTGGACCTCAGTGCTGATTATAATCCACCAACGCCTCTTTGAGAATCAAATAACCCTCCTAGTCTCCCCAATTTCACACCAACACATAGGATTTGTCTACAATAACCGTGGTGCATCTACGTAGTTTACAAACCATCGCTGCTACTTCAAGTACCCCGTCCCCCTATGGTCCATGTGAACGGGTATTGATGTATAGACTTGAAATCTCGTGGTATGTCAAAAACCACACCTACCCCTTCAAAGAACCTCCTATTGAATCGCCTATGTCGTGGTTAAATGGGTTTTGCAGAAAAGTGTGAAAACGCACAAATGTTGTGTCGGTCAAGTTCACTTGTGGGTCCTTAAAGAATATGAAAGGAATATATTAGGACTAGATAAAGCACAACTCGTAGAAAATTGAAGTTTGTCTATTTACATGCGATTCAAATAGTCTCTCCCCTCCTTAAATGAATATATATCATCAGTCATGACTAGTGATGTGTCACTCTTTATTTATTTGGTTTAATCCTGTCCAATCTTAAGACTGGTCCTTTGGAATATCATTGCTAAAATTGAAAAAGAAGCAATAAAATGTATTGCCTCACAAAGAACCGAACTTTATAAATTTTAGGACTGATATGCAGAACTCAGTTCTAAATAAGGACTGATACAAAAGTCGTTATGACTTTGTATTTATCTTTGATACATATCTTGGTTATAAGTTCTTAATTAACAACTTTGACTGTCAATATCGACATGATAGAGAAAGTGGGACACACATCTCTGAGATTCATTTTTGTGTATGAAGAAACGAGAACATATGTACCTTTAATATATTTTGTTATATATATGTATGTAAAGTTTTTGGATATTAAAAAGTCCTCCTTCATTCTTATTCCTCTTAAGGTGTGAATATAACATGGTATACAACACGCGAAATATGATTAATATATCAGATAAGCGAATAAGAAGGACGAATATAATTTAAGGACAAATAGTAACAACGTAGAAACATATATTATAAAAATATTCCTTATATTATTTTAATAGAGAATGTACAATGTTCTATATTTTTTAGTGATGTGTCACGAGTAAAACATGTTAGTGAGAACTCGAGTTATTTGAAGTAACTAAAAAAAACCAATAAAGTATGGTTTATTATTTCGCTCATTCGTCATACTTTCTCTATCTTTCTCTAAATTGGAGATAGCGATAGCGAAAAGTTGAGATAATCCAATGATCGAGTCATTTTAGTGTTAAGGAAGCAACATACATCACATATTTTTGGAGTAGGAGGAGAGAGATCTCGACTTTTTCGAGTTATTCCGACAATTAGAATTAGGAGGATCATGAAAATTGATGATATGTCTCATTATGTGAAGAAAATGGTCATTTCGTTTATAATAGAGAATCTGAGGAAGGAGGGACTCAAGGTCGATGCGTGGACTGAGGGAAGAGCCCAGTGGAGACGACATAACTAATGCCTCGAAAGAGGCTATACTACTCTTCGCTTAGTCCAATAATATATATTTTGCTTCGTTCTTGTCTTATCATTAAAATCTTGCGATCATTGAATTTCAACTTTCTGCATTAACTGTCTTCAATTTAGAGATGGAAAGATAAAGTATGACATACAGGAAAAATTGTAAAACATACCCCCCGGAAATAAAAAATGTTAAAAACCCCGTTATGTGTGCATAAAAGTTGGGGTTGACTCCATATTTCATTATTACTCGAGAATGACGGTTTTTAAAAAGTATAATTTGTCCAAAAAATACTGTTACATTCTGAAGCATACATAGAGAATAACTGTATTGAAAAAAAAGGTATTTGTATGTATTGCAAATAAAGTATTTAATAGTGCAAGTAACATTTGTACCATCAGAGTGCTATTCCGACGAATAGACAGGTGCTTCATTGGCTGACAAACGATCATGGCGAGGAATTGATTATTCTAAGTGCTCAATGTTTGTTAGTGAGCATATTGTGTAAAGGATATATTCGAGAAAAAAAATCTATAAAATTGGAAATACTCGAACAGGAAAATTTAGCTTGCAGCAAATCACTAATATTTTTCAAACCTTTTCTTTTGGTGAAGGAAATTATGTACAATATTTAATATTATATTCATATATCATAAAAAAAGAAATACACAATCTTTAATCTTTATATTTCAATTTTATTACATATTTTGAAAATTATAATTCTCTCATAGAAACTCTGCAAATAAATATTTAGCCGAACCTATTTATAAGTATATTTAAATACTGTTTTTTTGTGTGTGTGTGTGTTTCAAGTCACACTACTAAAGTGTCAACTACTACAGCCTACAAAAATATTAGTGCAAATATGAGGATAATTAGAATATGAACAAAATAATCGTCACAAAAAATAAATAATCATGTGACTTAATCAAATTGAAATTATGTAAATGAGGTATATATTGAAATCAAGGTCGTTATATAGGTATGTAACCCGTCAACACAAAAGCAAACTATAATGGCTTTTCTCAAAATCGAGTGTTGATTACATTTGTATTCTTCGATGAATTATCCTAAGTTTATATACTGAAATTATTCTTATTAGACCGTAAATGGTAGTTAAAGTAGCCAAAATTAATTATTTCAATAAAAAAGATAAAGTGATGGATTTCTCATTTCAAAGGGGCAATATATGTAAGTTTCTTAAATAAAATTAAAATGGTCAAGTTTACTTCAAATTCCTAGGTATCTTAACCCACCCCACAAATTTGAATACAAAGTCTATTATTCAATAATATATGTCAATTAAATATTAAGAAGTAAAAAAATAAGTTGATATATAATCTTCTTTTTTAGTTTAGTTCAAGTTTTTTTTTTTTTTTTTGTTGAGGCACAAACATGGATGTATCTGTATAGTATTCATATTTTCTGCGTATTTTGAAACTATAAAACAAAACAAAAATGTCTAAGAATGATTAACAAATATCTACAAAATGATACAAGATCATTAAATAATACTATTTATTCTATAAAGTTTTAAAGTTGATTCGGTAAGTAGATTTTAGGTATATTATTTGAGTTTTGTTTTAATTATAGAGTGTATCTCTTTGTAAATTAAATTATACTTTATTCATATATTTTTTTAGACATTAAAAAGCTTTCGCTGACGTTACATATTGTAAAAAGCCAATAATGAGCCAGGGTTAGAGGTTTATATATGTCTAGAAATAATCTATACGTTACAAGAAACATACTTTGTTTTTGACTAACTTAAATATCTGCATTGCATAATTGTCTTAATTCTATTCTCTATTTCATTGCATAAATACTCAACTTTAAAAAATTGACTATGGTTGCTCCAAAAAAAGAAAGTAAAAAATAGAGTACGGGTTTCATATTTAAGTTCATAGTTATTATACAAAATGAACAAAGTTTCCCCAAAAAACAGTAAGAAAACTTCATCGAACAATGGCTTTATATAACTAAAAAAATCAACTGTTAAACATACTTTTTCGTGGGAGCTAAAAGTTTTATTATAACACAATTTGGTTGTCTTGCACCTCCTATAATGGCCAACTTCCATTATTATACAAGGAATAATAAAAAACTTTAAATTTATAATTACATAAATTAGTAATAATTTGAAAATTACTTACACAAAAAAAAAAAAAATATATGAGATCTTTATTAATGAAACTAAGGGCTGCTCCTGTGTATTTATAATAGCCTCAACTCCTGCTTCCTTCCATCTAAGAGGATGTTCCATTAAGGAAATTAGGGTATTTATTATCTGACCATGAGAATAAATTTGATTATTTGAGCGAGTTGAATGCTCTTTTACAAAAATTTAACTAATTGTCGTGAAAAAGTCTTTACAATGTGACATTGGTTATATTTAAGACCCATCTAACGAGTAAAAACTAGTTTATGAATCTATGAAAAGACTTCATCGAATACTCTTTATATAGAGATCTCACCTTTACATACAGTATATGTAAAAGAAAGAGAGAATAATAATCGGAGTTTACCTTTCATATGCCCAATAAAGCATATTCAATCTTCAAATTATGCTGCTTAAATTGGTTAATTATTAAGATAGTAGTTTATTTTTTGTTTTAAAATACAAATAAAGATTTAACCAAACTATTGATTAAAAATTAGTTTGAGATAACAACATTTGAATTAATAATTTTGAACTATTTATTATCGTTCAAAGTCATTTTCCCCTCTTTAAACATATTCTTAAAATATATCAAGTTCAGAACAAGATACAGAAACAATAAACACAATTTTTGTCAAAAAACAATTTTACATAAGTTTTATTTATCCTACTTTTAATTGGGGGGGTTGTTTTAAGAGAGAAAAATGTCTTTGAACGATAATAAATAGTTCAAAATTACTATAATCCCAGAAAGTTCATAATTCATGTGACTGCTAAAAAAACTGTGATCAGTTTTGGATTTTGCACTCATAGAGAAATGTGATTATTTCATTTGTACAAGTCCCGCCCTTAATTGTTCCCCTGTGTTATTACTTAATGGAAAAATTGAGATAATCGGGGGAAGATACTTCTACCTTGATCATTAATCTCAAGAGATGTTCAAATTTGGATTCCGACAACGGGAGGAGAATTCATCCGAGGAAAACTACTAAACTTCATAAGTAAGTAGAGTGGAATTCTTCCTTGAGAATGAGTTACCAGGATCAAAACAATAAAGCGATCCATTCACGATGAGTAGATAACTTTAATATTTCAAAATGGGATCACTTAAAAATACAAAATGGAACAAAAACCCTTGGAGATCCATATTGTTTAAATAGATTTTCTATATTTTTCTGTAACATATGATATGATATTATTCATTACTATGTATTATGAATAAGTTATAAGGGTCTAAACAAGATTGTTGTTTTCATTATTTTTCACGCTAAAAATGAAAGTTCAAAACAACATAAAGAAACAAAAAAACAATTTTCTTATAATAAAAATACTTTTACATAAGTTTTATTAATTCTATTTTTTATTTGGGGAATGTTGTAAGGTTAAAAATGTCTCTGAACGATCATTGTCCCAAATTAATATAATTCCAAATATCTCAGAATTTAAATAACTGAGAGAAAAACATGGATTAATTTTGAATTTTGTGCTCAAAGATAAATTCCTTTTTTACCTGGAATTCGTTTGTACAAAATGTGTGTTCCCTTGTGTAATTAATTCATTTTATGATGTGGATCTTTCAACAGTTTACATGAACAGCCATTAAAACTGTTGTACTTAAAATCGTACAATAAATAAAGTTTTTATATAGGTCAAATAAAAAATAAGTAGGGAGACATCCCTTGAGCTTAGTCTTCCTTCTCTGACAAAAATATTAAGGTATTGAATACCAAAGACAAACCGTTCAACATTTAATGGAAACTAATACATGGTCTGAAAAGTCTGGGCTTTCCAAAGAGATGGCGCTAATTTTATTTTTTTAATTCACCTATTTTTCAATTAGTAGCCACATTGTAAAGACAACTGTCAAAATTTCATGACAATCAATTCTTTAGTTTGTGAGTTTTTCTCCTAAGTGTCATGCTACTTTTGGTTTTTCCAAAACAATGGATCAAAAACAATTTCGTTTTTTAAATTAATACTGCGTCTTGATGGGGGAAAAAAATAGCGTTTAAGCTAAGCAGTGGTTTGAAAAGTGTTACTGGGGTTTTGCTCATAAAAGCGAATAGAATAATAATAAGTTTAAAAAATGCCACTTTTGAACAAAAACAAAAAAATATTTTCTTGGTTAAGCCCAAAAACATTTCAAACCATTTGTTCTAATAAAAACTATGGTTGAAGTTTTTTTGATGAACACTTTTATCTGATGAGTCCTTCAACATTAAACAACTTTGGCATTATTTTTTTACTCTGTCTCTAAAAGTTTGTAAATGGATACGAATGCATTTAATTTTGAATGATACCTATGTAGATACAGAAAAAGAAAAAAATATATCCAAAGTACTTATCCAAAATAACATCAACCTTTTTTTTTGTCTTGCCGTTTCAATATTATTTCCTTTCTAGGAAAAAAACATAAACTTTTTTAATTAAACTCATTTTATAATAAAGAGAGGATGAAAGTTTTGACATTTTTGACAATGAGCAATTTCTCATCACAATGCTCGCCTCCTCTTCATTCGTAAATTTGCATTCAAATAGACAAACAAACGACGCATTAACTGTTATCATGTATATAAACATATCCTCGTATAATCTATTCTCTTGAACAAAAAAAAAAACAGATTTTTTTTTATTTTCAAAAATTGCTTCTTTTTTTTTCTTACTGTCTTTTCAAAATATTTTATTTTCTTATTAAAAGATTCTTTTCAATATATGTAAATTTGTACGTTTTAAGAAAAAAAAGAGCGAAACAGATATTTGTAATTTATTTTTATTCAAGAAAAACCAACAACTAATAACACGAAAAGGATTCCCTTATGCACGAAAGTAGGAATAAGAACACTATACAAAGATTAGGAATAAAAATACTTTTAGGGAATTCAAATTTGTAGATGTAAATTTTTTTTCTCCGGGGATGTTATGGCTTAGAAAAAATGTTGGATTATGGACAATACAAACTTTGATTTCTAATAAATAATCTATAAAGACAACACTGTTGTACTAAAGGGGTAACCCAGAGTTAGTAGGGGTCGACAAACAGACAAAGTAAGTGCAAACTTTGCTTGACTAATAATTGATGCATAATATATGCCCCGCCGGTAGAAAAATATAAAAGAAACAGAAAATTAACGTGATCATATTGACAATTTAAAGAATGTATAGAAGGAGAGCAACTTAGCTGTCATGACATTTTATTTAATCAGCTGGAAGGAGTCCTGAAAGGAAGGATATAAACACAAATTCCACTGCCTAAAGAGCGAGTACATATAGGCTGGAAGTATCCCGGTGTTGATCCTTAATTCTACAACAAGGACAACCACACAAAGTTACCGAGCAAACCCTCATTCTTACTCTTTGCATCTCATAAGTACGGGCATTAGTAATTACATAGATATTCTGTCTTCAAGAAATCAATACAAAATGATGTTCAGATTAGCCAATAGAAAAAACTACTCCTGCTTTCTAAATAAGTTTTATATACCTTTATGAATAATATAATTATATTTTTAATTTCTAACTCAATTTTTAACTCAAAAAATATTTATTATATAATTCTTAAAAATTATTCAAAATTCCAAACACAGGTAGTAAAAGACTTGTTTTTTAACAAGTATTTTAAATACTTTTCTTTTACTTTTATTTATATAAACCCTTTGTACAATAACGGACCATTATTTTTTTGCAATAGATATATTTTTTTTCCAATATTTATTTAAATTCTAAATATGATGCATTGAGTTTTATTTAACATATATACGCTCGTTGCTTTATTTTTATTTCTTAGATCATGCATTCACATAGTTCTAAAATATTATGCCTACAAAAAATGATGTTTTGACAAAACAGTACGTTGATTTATTAATATAAATTCATTGTGGCTAAAATAACAATTACGAGCAGTACATATGACGAAATTATATCTTATGAGATGTTAAAATAACAAAAAACTATGATGGTAACAGTTGATTATAAATATATATAATATCCAAATATGTAGCCTACGTGGCTCTGTTGATTCCGATTCTTGAAATGTTAGAACCGAAACCGACATAATATTATACATAATGGATAAAATTGCACTAATTCGTCTCGTTTCAATAAGTTGTATGATGTATTTTCAAAAGAAAATAAGTTCATTAAAAATGTAATTTGTAATAGAATCGTGGTCCCAAATACTTGGGGTAAAAAATTTTGGTCCCTAAAAATTATAATCAGTACAAATGAAAGTTTGAACCGATTGCTAAGACAAGATTAAAACTTTAAAAACTAAGTTAAGACATAGAGGGGTGAAATTGAAAAAATCGATAATGATAGAACTGTTGAACCTGAAGCAAGCACAACCATTCTAAAATATTATCATCTAGCTAACTGTAAATTGCAAATAATTATATAATTAATTTAAAAGTTTGCCTAACTCATATTTGATTTTAAAAATACTGTTGTCAATTTCCTTAACCATCGAAGAGAATGAGGTTGTACAATAAAGATAAGAAACCTTTGTAAAGATAACACAAAACATTTAGTTTGTGGGCAAAACGAATTTATTTTATGTTTTAGATTTAATGTACTTGTGTATCAAACTATTCACTGTCTCTTGGAGCTAGCATATTTCGTATGAAATTACATCTAGTGGTATTTTTTTAAATATCACACATAAGTTCTTACATAATATATTTAAAATGTGTGATATGCTCAAATTAACCAACAATATATGAATAGAGTATTTTTTAGGTTAAATGAAATAGTGTTAAAACATTTAAAGGGCTCGTAAGGATTTTTACTTAACTTAGTTAGACCCACAGGTAATAAATATTAAGATTTTGAGAAGTATAATTCAGCCGTTGGATTGGGTCCAATATTAAAAATTATGACTAAATCCTCCCACCTACCAATTTTAATTTGGTATATTAATAAAAATTAAATATTGATAATTTATATGTAGTTCGTCAACATAAAAACAATAATGAAAAGTAGCCATTTTTTTTATTCATATATATGAAATGACAACCAAATATTTAATTGCCATTTTTGAGTCAATTATAGTCCTCGTACTCAAATTTATACAATGAGTTCAGATACTGAAGAACTTTATCGATAGGTAAGAACTTTATCGATAGGTAAGAACTTTTATTTATTTAATCAGATTTATATTGAAATCGATATGATCTCTCATTATTTTACTGTAACGATTAATTTTGGCTACTGCCAGTGCCATTGGCAGGGCGCTTAAATAGTTTATAAGAATAGTTTGTAAATAGAAAATGCAGATAATTGGTCCAAGAAACCCAATGTAATCATAACTTAATTTTGAGTTAAACCATTCTATGTTGATTTTGGGGGGACTGGCTACATATGTGATTAATAATTATAAATTAATTTTTTCCTCTTAATTTATATTTTACTTAATATATCTACTGTGCAAAATATGTATGAACTAAATGCTGTATGCAGAAAAAAAGTGTTTGATGATTTAGGACTCATGGGCTTTTGTTTCTATTCTATAATAATGCATTAAATAATATCCAAAGTCTAATAATATCAGACTTCTAAAGTTATTATGAAAGTGCAAAATCAAAGAATCTCATTTCTTAATCTACTACCTTCTATGCAATTTGTTAAAGAACAGAACAATATATCTCTTTTTTTTCCTTTTTTTTTTTTTGCATGCAATGTACTTATTCCAAATATGTCTGATATTAGTGAGAAAAAGAAAGGCTTAATTTTCGCAATAGAAATATCTGTATAATTACAAAAAAATCTTTCATTTTGTATAATATCTACATAAATTTGTATGCAATTTCTAAATGCATTTCATTTTAAAAATGAAATTGAATATTTTTTTCTCCCTCTACAAAGCAATTCATCTATAAAAGAAAAATAGAGATAATTTTTTTTTTTTGCAAAACCAGTTTTATTGGTTTAAAATAAAAGAAAGTATTAATTTATTCATATGCTACTTATATACGCGCATTTAAAAGTATAAACTTTGATGTTTTAAAAGATATTAATATCAGAATGGTTTTAAAGATCTAACATACTTTAAATCATTAGGGTATCACGTAAAAATCAATGATTCACTTTTACTTGTCTCATCATTCACTGTTCCTTTCATAGTATAACTGCATAATAATTTAAATATTTAATGTTGACTTTCGCTTTTAAATGTGTGTCATATTTTGAACAATTAACTGTAAAAAAATAGAAAACTCATTTTTTTGTATTAACCTAAATTTACTATACAAACTTTGCCTGTAAGCTGAAACTAGTTTTTGTAGTTTCAATATTCAATCCTTTTTAACATAATAAATTGTATTGTTAAATGATTATTGTGTTACAAAGTAGTTTAACTAAAAAACGAACCATTGATCGAATGAAGTCGATCACACTTCCACTTTGTTCCGCATACAAAAACACGGTTTATATTCAAATAATAGGTTGGGTGAAAAGTAATTTCGTATTTTTCACTTTATTTCAATGCTTTATATAAAGTGTTACAATCATCTGATTTAAGCCAAATATGCCCCATTCTGTTCAATAACTTTTCGCTAAGAGGAATTCAATTTCAGAATATCTTTATTATCAAAGTCCTTCTCCTTTTTGACAAAGAACTCGGACAACTAATTGTCATAGGCCTCGATTGAGACCAAATTTGTACCCCCATGTGTTTTGGCCATAGACAGCACCAAGTTGTAATTACTTGGTGCCAGGTACAGTCTGTAGAGTGGATGTATTAAAACTTCTCATTCGAGATACCGGATCTTATGGCGTGTAATCAAAGGTGTGTGCTGCTGGCGTTGTCATGATACGGTCTTGTTGTCAACAATGCTGGGCATTTCTCTTTGACTGCCAGTTCAAACAGTCGAGTTGTTCACAGTAGAGAGCAGAATGGAGAACGCAGGGGGTGAATCACTCGAGCCACTGTTGTGCAACACGTTAGCACGTATACATCCCAAATTTTCTTTTTCCCTTTCTAGTTGTAAAATATGGTGAATTTCTTCCTTTGAGTTCTCCATACTCGACACACAATAATATTTAAGGGATTTTACAATCATATAGTTTGAATTCCCTTTTTCTTATTAATAAATGAAAAGTTGACACGGGGCTTTCATTCTTCATTAAACATTTGATACGTAGAAGGAACACTTTTCTTTTATTTGCTTTTTTTTCTCTATAGGATTCTTAAAAGTAGCAGAAATATACTAAATTTAATGTTGCCAGAGTAAATTTATATCCCTGTAACGCACTCTTTTTCTTAATGGGTAATGTGTAAGTTTGAATTTATTCTACATTATATTTGTTTTATTGAATAAAATGTAAGCAAATGTTCATAATTGTACAATTTTAGTCTAAAGTATAAGAACCAAATTACTTTATTTCCACAATTAGAACAGATTGAGAGGCTTAGAAAATGAAAATAAACATGGACTTTTAAAATACATAAATATCTCCACCCTAAAACATATATAAATAAAATGACATACTTTCTTATGAGAGTAACATCTGACATAACATATTTAAATTTGAGTGAGAGAGGACATATTCTTTATTGTATACATTATGCATATAAATAACATTGTACTTTTGAATATGAAATCATCTGATATCCATTAAAGAGGATGGTGGCGTTTCTGTTTGTGAGGAATCTTGTGTTACATGGACATATCATATTACATCTTATGACATTGCTATTTTAATCAATAACATTCGTTGGACTTGAGGCATTTTCATTACTATTGACATTTGATATGCCTACTTTCTATAAAGAAATACTTTAGTTCATTTTACTATAAAGTGGTTCTATTTCGGTGCTATTGCTTTAATAGTTTAGCATTTATTAATACAAGAAAGGTAGTAGTGGAACACCTCCTTTAGCTGATTACTTATGTCTAAATTGATCCAACATGTTGTTAAGCAATGTAAAATTGCTAATTTTCCTTCATTATTATTTTAAAACTAAAAAAAATATTGAACATTCTAAATTTATTTTATAACAAATCATAGTAAATACAATGTAGAACAACTAAAGTATAGCTAAAAATGGGAATTTGTAAGAGCACAAGTAGAAATCGAGAGCAAGACATCTGGTATTCCTGAATAAATAACCTTGTTAATATCAGCTACCATTTTTTATACCAAAGTTACTTAATGGGTTAAGCGTGAAATAAATCTATAAAAACTGGACGTATATTTATGTCTTTTTTTAGTTTTGACCATTTCATCAAAGTCCTCCTTCTTACCTAAGTAAAAGGTGTTCTCAGTGAACGAAATGAATAGCTTTGTGCAATTATAATATAGCCGAATTTCATGCACATTTAATTCATATAAGTAATTACATATTTGTTGGTAGATTTTTTAGAGAAAAAAAATGCAAACTAATGATTTAAAAAAGTATGGGGGCATGTTTATGAAAAAATATTCAAAAGGAATGTGTGAAAAATAACATTATCCTTTAGATCAACTTTTTTGAACAAATTTTTGTTACGTCAAAACACATGTAGTCAACACAAAAGCAAGGTACAATAAAATTTCTCAAAATTGGGTTTTCAGCGAACTATAATTGTTCATTTCTACCAACAAATTATTCTTTTAAATCTTTTTTGCGTGAAGTAAAATGTACTTAAAGAAACCATAATTGCCCGTCAAAATAAAAGAATGAGAAATTGGTAGATTTGATTGGAATGGGACATTATAAATCCCTTAAATCAAATAAGGGTTCTCAAATATATATTAATAAAATTATCAAGTATCTCAATTTATACCACAAATTTAAATAATAAGTCTACAATTGACTCAAATATTTTAATTAAATATTGGGTTGTATTTATATTTATAAAGTAAAAAAAAAAAAATAAGGGTTTTCAACTTGCCTCGATTTTTGTACAAGATTGTTTTTAAATTGACGCACCATTGATAGCTATATAAGGAATACAAATTTAAAAATATTCATACAAGTTAAAGAAGAGCTTTGATGCAAAAAATGTAATAATGTCCAATAACCAAAGAATGCATAACCATTCGACTTTTCCGCTTCTGTGAAATCATATAGGTATATATATATTAATGTATAAGAATCTGTTTGTTTAGTCGTATATTACGCAAAATATTACTGAACAAGACAAATTTTATTCATTGGATTTGAAATATAGTAGTATACACAATAGAAATTTATTAAAAAACCAAACTGTTTGTCATAAATATTGTTGCTATAACAAAATATGTACTATTATTATTTATTTACTGTGAATAAACAAAAATATATTTGTACATATATATTCATTTATATTAAGAAATCTGTTGAGGTCCCCCCCCCCATAGCACAATTTTTTTTTTTCTTTTTTTCTTCCTTAGCACGCACAAATTTGACAAATCTCTAATAGGAATCGATTATGACTCTGTATTTGGTTTTAATGCCAATACAATCATAAATGATATATATATATATATAAATCTTATTTGCTTATAATGCTGTTCTTATGTATTGTTGTTGCTGTTGCTTTAAAGCATTTTAGAGAGCTTTATATTATTCTATATTTGGTGTGTCAACATAAAAATCAGTCTTGAACAAAATCAAGAAACCACTCATTTAGTCTTTTTACTGTATAAATCATACATTTTATTAGCATACTTGATTCAATTATAGACTTATTATTCAAAATTTATGGGATAAATTAAGATAGCTTATCATTTTAGCTTTTGTTTAAAAACTTCATTTGATTTATATTGTCCCCCAATAGGACTCCTTTTAAACGGAGTGGATCAATTTTTCATTATTTTACTAGGATGATGGATTTTGACCTCTTTAAGTGCAATTTGCGGCACACCCAAAGGGTGTGCCGCAAATAATTTGTTAAAGAATACCCAATCGATTTTAAGAAATTTCATTTGTATTTGCTTTTTTGTTAATGGTAATGTTTGTACTTACCGGTTGGACAATAAGAATTTACACACTCATTCAGTATAAAATTTACAAATGCCTTAGATGATTAGAGTTGTAGAAAGTATTAACTACGAGTATGCTAAAGAAAAAAAAGAAAGTCAACATGGTAATCCTAGTATTTTGAAGAATGTTTTGGAGGAGATTAGCTAAACTGTCATGACTTTTCGTTAAATTAGCTGTGAAAGGGCCACATGGAAGAATACCAGTCGTCCGCTATATTGTTGCTACGGAAGTTTTGCTTCTTATTTGTTATATGGGGTTATATTGTAAATCTTGGTGCTATAAGCAATATGGATGAATATGCAAACGGTATTTGCAACCTTCTTGTTATTGACAGTGGCGCAGAAAAGGTGACATACATGTTGCCTTTTTTCGTTGTTTCGCCGATATTTTTTGAATTTAAGACATGGGATAAAAACGAACCTTGTTTATTTTTGTTTGAGCTGTCCTTTGGTTGCGTAAAAAATTACATAATTACAAATAACAGGTATAAAATCCTAGTAAAATGCTACTGCAAGTTTTGTGTTCTCACTCTGTATGGCTTCCCTTCCCTTTTCTTTTGTAATTTGACACACTGAGCTAATGCTAGACACACCTGTTGTTAAAACTGGTTCTTTTCTGATGTACATACAATGAGGCAGACAAACTTTGCTATATTGATATATTTAAAAGATATATAAAAGATTCTAAAATAATATGCCTACGATCTAAAAACTTTATTTCCCACCCGGTTAATTGTACTTATGTCCTTATATATGTATGGATAAAGGTAAATTGAAAACATATTTGAAATTTGTCAATCATTTTATAAATAATACATCACTCCATGTAAATGTAATAAAACCTTCAAATTCAAATTAGTTTTGAATATAAAAAGAATGGAAAAACTCACGTCAATGAAAGGAAAGCTTACATTTATATTAAATTATTAATTATGTTTCCAAACAATATAACTAAAATTATTATTTTTTTTTAAATAAAAATGACATTTATTTTGTTCTTATGCTTCCCTCTTATTCAAGATATTTCCTGCAAACGGAGTTTTTTTTTTTTAACTTTACAAATAAATACATAAAAATATATTATGTCAGCATAAAAACAATCTTAAACAAAAATCAAAAGAAAGAAGAAATCCCAAATTTTTTTCCTTCATATACTCGTATATATATTTTGAAGCAAAATAATTTCATTCTATATATTGCGTGGCAATCATGCTGTAGAAGTTTGAGAGAAGTGGGTGTGGTTTTGTTCTAGAGAGTAAATTATAAAATTGTCGCTATCATGCGTTGAATATGAATAATTTGTTTTTAACGAAGAAAATAAATATGGTCAAAAAATAGTTTGCCTGATTATTTTATCAAATTAAAGTAAAATTTAATTTAGTTCTTGAGTTCTAATTGGCGGGATTTGTGAAAATAAGTCCATTGCATCAATTACTTATAAACAAAAATGACTTTTTAATTGATTTTCATAATTATAAATTTGATTTGATTTTTGGCCGGAAATAACTCCACATATAATGATGAAAGAAAGTTGAATAACAACTAAAAGGTCCGGCGTCATTAAAAAGTTCTAAATTGGTTCTATTTGTTCAAATAAAGTAATTGTATCCAGATTTATTCTGGAAGAGCCAACATTTTTGCCAATAAATTATGAATCACAACAATAAAAAAAGATAAGTTGCAGATAATTTGGCATCGTTTGCATAAAATAACTATCGTTGAATGAAAATGATTTTTAAGGAGAAATTGAAAAAATTGCCTGCCACTGAAATACTGTAGTTTGGTTTATAAAAATTTTTTATGGAGATTGAAGGACGTCACCTATCTTTCAAAACTATATACAACAAATTTTAATTATGTACTATCATTATTAAGCAAAGATATAACTTGTCTTATAATTGAACTAGTTTTATTGTCTTTTAGAAGTTGGATGTTATGTTGCTGCACCCTTGATACATATCTGAAATTATTGGGTATCATAATTTATCTCACAAATTTGAATAAAAGAGCATATAATTGACTCAAATATGTTTATGAAGTGATGAGAAATTAGTGTTAGAAGACTCCTGAACTTACAAAAATAACAGAATTAGGGATAAATGAACTGCCAAGAAAATGAGTGTTTAGAAGACTAACGAAAATTTAGGGGATCACAACCTCCTAACCTCTCTAACCATAGTATCTAAATTTCAAATTTGTAAGAAATTCCGCAAATTTGTCATTAGTGGATGAAGAAAAAATCAGCAATTTTGTGGAATGACAAATTAGTGGATACATAATCCCTAATACTTCATAAACATATTTGAGTCAATTATATGCTCTATATTCAAATTTACAAAATGTGTAAGATATTCAATAATTTTAGCTACCTATAAGCGAGATCCTTTTATTCGATTTAAGAAACAAAAATTGGCCTTGATATGGTATTTTATATTAAATCTATCAATTTCTCATTATTTTGGTGTGACAATCAATTGTGGCTACTTTAAGTGCAATTTGCAGTACACACAATGGGGTATTAAGAATATTTTGTTGATTTAATATATATTGACGATAAATCGTCGATTGTTACAAATGTAATCAAAACTCAATTTTTTATAAAAATTATTCAATTATATTAAAGGTATATGTTAGGGTAAAAATGACAGGGTTGACAGGAAAACATGAACTATTGAGCCTCGTGTCATAAATTATTTCTGTCAGAAGGCAGTGTGAGATTCTTGTGTATGAGAACAATCCCAAGTCCTCATACACTTGATATTCTTAGCCTCCACAGAAAAGTGGATGTACAAAGAATGGCGGAGCCAGAATGTCAAAAAATAATCACTGAGCCTTCCCTATATTAAGGAGAAAATGAAAATTAATTAACAGTCTGCGTTTGCTTCCCATGCCTGTACTTCTTAACTATTTAAAGATCTACTGATTTTTGAAAATTTTATATTTGGGCCTGTATCTTCAGTAACAATTTGAGACGCTAGCCCTTCTAAATGAGTTTTAGTTCAAAAGCGAGGTACATAACCCCCCTCCTGAATATTTATAATTCATTCCTCGTTGGGAACCTTTAAACTATAAAATTAGCGATAGCTGAACTGCACAGAAAATTAACACTTTGCATACTAACGAAGAATTAGTGATTGCACACCTCTGATAATTTATAAACATTGTATAAAAAAGATATATAAATATAATATTGTGAACATTCAATAATATAATAACTTTATATCAAAGAAGAAGCAAACCCTCCAGGAATAATACACTCAAACTCTTGGACTACATGAGCACCAAAGTGGTTTCGGTACAGGCTGGCGACATCCTCGATATACACCAGCAAGTCAAATAAAACGGATCGTGTATGTTTTTTCTGTAAAGAAGCAGTAAAATCTTTGCTCCACCCATTTTATTTCTGTGATCGAGTGCAACTTCGATGGTGGAGAGTATCATTTCTGATAGGTTTAACATAACTCTCAATCGTCAGAGACTGGCTCAATGCTCTCATAATGAAAGTAGATAATTATTTTAAAGTAAAGGACAAAGTAAGAAATACTCTCAAGATTTTTTACACTAGTAGATCAAAAAGGACTCCGCTTCAAACAGGTCTAAACAAAACAATCGCAAGACATATAGAAACAATGGTTTTTTTTTTTAAATTGATAAAGAGGACTCTTCCCCAATCTTTGTAATAACTTTTAAAAATTTAATGCTATCTTAAATAACTTGAGAAAACTTCAATAATAAAAAACTACACATAATCACATTTTTGTATTATTATTCTCACTTTTTACAAAATTTCATGGACTTTGTGCTCAAGGTAAATCTTAACATATTTCAATTAAATCACATAAATTTGTTCGTTAGGTACATAGGCACAAAGTACCGAGAAAAAGTTTTTCCCCGTACTTCAAAGTTGGTATATCTATCTCACCCTAATAGGTATACATATAATATATTTATTCTTGAAATATTCATCTCAATTTACCTTTTCATTTTGCATTTAATATAACCTTTTTTATTGTTATTGCAACTTTATTTTCATATACCTTAAAACTACTTTAGTATTTTTGTTTCAAGTCATGTTGCATATATAAATTAGAGTTGGGTATTGGTCTATGAATCTTTGATCGGTTTGAAACCTACGTGATTTGTAGTTGGTATAACTAATTCGGTCTTTCATAGAAAATTGGTCTGGATCGGTCAGAAAAAAATTGGTATGAATGGTTCTCTCTTAAAATAAGTTTTGGGCGGATTCTAATAATGAATTTTTGACATCATTTGTTTTTTAATTGTGAACATCAACCTATTATAATGTCATATGAAGGTTAATTTAAGTAGTGAACTAGGGCAAAAAAATAGATGTGAGCATGGCCATTATGTGACAGTTGCCCATTTTCAAATAAATGTAGATTCACATATTTTATTGGGCACTTAAGCCGAAAAAATTGTTCCAAACAATAGCTGAAAACTTAAAATGTCCTAATTCATCAAATTAATTTGAATATAAAATTTTAATTGACTCAAATGAATGACAAGATTCTCAATCACTATTTACTATTTGGCAAAACTGCAGGCAAGGGAAAGGACTTGGAAAGATCAACTTGTCTATAATTGTTCTGATTTAAGAGATATTGCTAATCAAATATTCTTGAAAACGCTACTATATTAACTTTTAAGGCACCTATTTTCAACTTTAAACAATCATAACTCGAGTTATATGCATGATACAGACATTTTAAAAATAGTTAAGAATTTTTTTTAAATAAGACTTTTAAAGATATTCATATTCTTTATCCCTATCTTCAACACCGAGGCTTAAAACAGTCAAAAATTTAAAAAATATATGGCCTTTTTCAGAAGGCTACAAGGATCTGGGGAAAAATATGGCCACATTTGGAATCAAGGGATTAAATTCCATTAAATTGAGGGTACACTGTTTATGTACTAATTTGGCTTTTGGACAGTGTTAACCATTTTTTTAAAAAATCGTTGACCTAAAAAATAAATCGGACTATCTTTATTAATCATAAAATATGTCTTAGAAAGCAGGATCAGCTTTTTATAGTTGGAAATCTAAACCAGATTTTTATTTTTCAAAGCTGTTGTCATGAACATTTAATGATTGAAGACAGAACATCTAAGTAATAACTAATACATGTGCTCATAAAAAACAAAGAGAAACAATGAGATTTTTTGCTTGGTAATTTTGATTGTAAGTCCTTGTTGGATTCGAAGTAGAATGAAGGATCAACATCGGGGTAGTTGCAGCAAATATGACTTTTCTGTATACGGGGTGGAATTTGTGTTTATTTTCTTCCTCTCACGGCTGATTGTAGCTGATTTAATAAAATGTCATGAGACCTTTGTTGTTTCCAAACATTATTTAAATTGTTAGTGTATACACGTTAATTATATTTTATTTTTATATACCGGTGGGACGTATATTTTGTGTCACTGAGGATAGATCTGAATTTTCGAAACACTGGTTGTTACATAATTATATCAACTTTGATAAGAAAATACATTTTAGTAAATTAAATCAGTAACCACAATGGTACAGCCCTTACAGAATCAGAGACTGCCTCGTACCTAACTATACTCATCTAAATATAAGTCTAATAAAATAATATCTTGTCTCTGCTTTTGGGACAAAAATATATTAGATGCTTAGCTTAAATAGAACTTACGTAAATCCTAACACTATGTTTATGGTCGTTCCCGACATCCAGACGCATAGAAACAGTGTAGATGATCCTTGAGGAGGATTTTGTCTGTTTAACAATCTTTTTTTCAAACAATTGGATCAGAAAAATACAAAAAAATTTCACATTTCTCCACCATATTTTTAAAAAAATATGTGTACTCAGATAGCTAAAATCAGTTATGCTTCTTTAAACCGTATAATAGCAAATAATAGAAATTGTGCAACACCCGGTAGGTGCCTATAAGTTGCAATTCTATCACTGTCTAAATCCCAGTATTTCTTTTTAGCAAATTTTGACCGGTATATAATAGTCATGAATCACCTCATGAAATTGTAAATGTTGATTGAATAAATACAAGTTTATTTTTAAACTGTTTTTTATGTCTAACAAAACTATCCACGTATGAGTACGTACCTACATACTAAGAATAACACTTACATAGTTACTGGTAGGGAGACTAAGTCTCCAAAGCCTAGTAATATTTTCAGTTAGGTCTTAAGTGATATTTTCAATGCCGATTTGAACAGATATTTCGCTCATGACTTCGATTTTCTCCCTTATGAGTTGTGCAAATATGATTTATGTATAACGTATCACTTTTTATCAATATTATTTCAACAAAAGCAACGCAAAAATTTTAAGGCAAACACAGTATATTTAATAAATTAAGTCTCTCTTTTTCTCTTTATGTAGTGACGTCAATGGGAACTTTAGTTCAGTTTTATGTAAAAAAATGTAGAAATTAAAATTTATTTCATTATTTCCCTATTAACTAACACTATATTTAGGTTTTTTAATTATTTTCTATAATAATATTTCTTTACTTGGGGTCCCAATGACGTGTTCCTTTACATTAGTAAATTTTCAGTAAGAACTGAAAATTGTTGTTGACTAACCTTGTTATTATACTATTGACTTTAAATGTGCTGAGGTTCACAACGTGTCATGACGTCATAAACAATTCGGTCTAAACCGAATTTTAAATGAGATCGGTCCATTACCAATTTTTCTTCGAGACGGGTCTCAAACAAACTTCTTCAAAAGTCCAATTCGTTCACTCCACTTAAAATAATAATGGTTTTAGGCTTGTCTCGAATTTTCAGACTGAATCCTAAAAATAATTTGCTTCGTAACATAATATGTTACTTCGATAATATTTTACAGATTCATAATTTTTGGGTAGAATTGGAAAAATATAGAATAAAATATCAGAGTTGAAAAACACTAGTTTGTCGATACATACACAGCAATTATATGTGTGGAGAGAAGGGGGATGCGGATTAATAGTGGTCTGGTAAGTTTTGATTTATGGGATTTTTTTGTTGGCTTTTCCTTTACTAAGAAATATTAATCTTTTATGAACCCACATTTTTGACCTGAAAATATCCTTGATTTTTATTTTGAGTTTTTACATTATATAAAGTGTGGATCTTATTAAGTGGTACCCATTTTTTATTTTTTTTTCAAGAGTAAAATTTAAACGAAGTCATTTATTTAACAAAAGCATATGAAAATATTTCTCGGAACAAATTTTATTCAATATGTGAGTCCTCAACTTTAATTATGGCATCGATACGAGGCCTAAATCCCTTGCTGGTCTTGACTTTGAAGCCAGACTCGAGCTTGGTCTACCCATTTCTTGATGGAAGCCTCTAGAGACTGGGAACACCCGTGAGAAGTAGTACACACCATCTCGTCCAGACGTGCCAAAATAGAGTAGTCCCAGGGGTTTGTGCGTTTGGAGACGAGGTTAGTCACATGTCCATGTCCCAAAATTTTGTAAAGTTTTCTTTCAGGCAGGCCTTGGTCTCAGTAGCGCAATGACATGGAGTGAAAACATTTTTTTATAAATTATGTAGACATATCTCACTAAAGCTGACCCGAGCTCCTTGGATATGGCCATGGGGGACATACCGCGAGAGAGGAGCTTCAAAATGCAACTTCTTTGTTCCTCCATTTTACTCGTATCGTTTTTTACCATTATTATAGAATCGAAACTTTACCTAAGGAATCTTGATACACAAAACTTATCTTTCACCGAGTTTGAATACAATCGACAAATAAATCTGTACATCCACACTTTATTCAGTAAACAAAATATTCTAGCTTTTTTTTTATTATTATTGAGACCCACATTTTTAATTTCATTAATTACTCCATTATTAAAATACAACAGTTCTGGAGTAACTATCTTACAAATAAAAGGTAGATAATGGATATTTATAAAAAGCAGAAAAGAAATATAACATAGTTCTGGAAAACTTCACAAGGAAATTTAATTAACATCAAAGCCTTAGCATGAAAGACTAAACAAACTTTGTATTTTTTGAAAGAAATGCCTTTAGAAATATCTTAAGCCTCATTCAATCATTAATGATTAGTTTTTTGTTATACTCTTTACAAAAGGTCAAGTTAGATATTTAGATATATAAGTTATTCTCTCTTTTTGTTACATTTATTTACAAATAAAACAACGTATTACCTGCCATTATAAAAAAATAATATTTAAATGAAAATGAAAGTGATACTCCAGGCTTAGTTGTCATTAAGTCTGATTAGATCAGCAGTTTGAGCAGGGACCCTATCTTGCTGAAAGACGACGTTACCGTCATGGAAATTTGCCAGGACCATGGGGAGAAAGATAACCTTGTAAGCGTCGATGTACATAACTTCCCTTACCCAATAATCCTACAGGAACCAGATCAAGGGCATTCACATTAACTATGTTGGTTTTTTTTCCAAGAGCACACCTTCCCCTCTAGCATTTTCTCAAAATTACAGATGGGCTTACGAGTAATTTCCGTCAGCATGTTTGCCTCGTTTGGAGTGTGAGCCGTATGATCATGAGTTGATGCCCTTAGACTTGAATATCTCTGCGACGACATTTCTCGTACGATTTAAAAATTCAAAACGGGATGGTCCTAATTTATGATCCCGGAATGCATTTGCAAATAGGAGGAGGGGGGGGGCAAATAATCTACGGATGACGTTCCCTTAAGGTGGTCCAAAGGAGGAGCAGCGCTGTGGCTAGGATTTTTTTTTTTTTTTTTTTGGGGGGTTGAAAGATATTTTTTGCCAGTAAATAGTATAAATTTACCCGCATGTCATATTTTCTTTTAATTAGAGACTGCGCAAAGGCATAGTTAAAACTCAATCCTCGCAACCTTCTCCATAGGGAAATATATACAGAGAGACAAATGAAAGAACTGGTTCTTAAGCATGGAATTTTTATTATAAAAGCAGCACTCATGTCCATCAAACCCTACAACCCTTCCCCCAAACACTGTTACAAATTGATTAGCGTTAGTAAATTAGTATTAAAAGACCGGTGAAACTAGAAACAGATTTGAACCGATATTTTGTTGTAAAGCATGATCTCAGACCGTAGACCGAGATTTAATAGTTTTGCAATCGTGCAAACACACCTGAAGTCACGGAAAATTCATCTTTGGAATCTGTCCTTGCTAATTATGAATGAGACCAATATGGATAGCAGTTCGGATTTTTTTCATAACGATTATTTTGGTATCAATATATAGACCGATCTTTGAGACATAGCTGACGTTATCAAAAATCCTTCTTTAAAATCCGTACAAACTTAATTTTAAATGAGGAGACGAACCCAGACCGATTTTTTTTTAAAGCCTATTAGTTTCGAATTTTGCATTGCAATGGATCCGGACTGAACTTTTTTGAATGACCTATTTAGTTTGATCCACTAAAAATCAACTCACTCTCAGACCGGTCTATGATTTTCAGACGGAAGCCCAACACTAGTCTATACACACATGACTGGCAATGAAACAATTTCTTATATATTGTACATAATTCAAAAATGTTTCTTGATAAAAGAGAGGGGGGGGTATTTCATTTGTAGAAAAGAAGAAGAAGAGGAGGAGGAACACAACACGAAGAAAAGGGAGATCTCGTATCTCTTCGCTGCCGTTAACACAACTTACATAGTGCTCCTTTCTTCTCTTCTTATGTTGTTATTATTATACGGTATCATGATTTGAATCTTTATTATACTTAGAATATGAGAGCCTTATTTCTCAAACACATATTATCTACATTCAACCATCTATGAATGTATGTATTTGTTTAGCAACGGGTTGAATTAATAAAAATATATATATATATGAAAAGAGATTGTATTTTTACATCTACATACTTATTATTCATCAATAGAAGAGAGAGGGTTTATTATTTGCTTCTTACTGCATTACTCACATTTGTTGTACGTGTACTTCTTTTCATTTCTTTGAATAAAAAAAGACCAAAAGGAAGTATATTCAATATATTTTTTGATAGCACGGTACTAACGAAAGAAAAGGCACGTTTCGATAAAGATGGGAGAGAGTAGAGTGGACTTTATTCTGCAACATACTTAAAGAATAAATGTTTCCATTGTCATTCTCTCAAACAACCTCTCAATCGGTTCTAATATTGATACAATATTCAATTGACTCTTAAATTGTAACCTAAATTGTAAGCTGATAATATTTCCCCACTTCCCCACTATACGAATGCATCGGAATTGGCAAGAATCAACCTTTTTGAAGTATTGGAATCGGCTCAATACTGCGGATTTTACCCATATCTATGAATAATTACCTGTATAGATAATAATAATTATTTGAGCTCATTTTGGGGACAAAATTACAATTACAAGTCAATAAAATAGCCATGCTAGACAACGTCTTTTAGATAAATTCAAAAGAAAAAAAAAAGAAGGTGATGAGAAGTACATAGAAAAATTATACAAATTTGTAGTTCAACTACTATTAACTAGAAAGTAACAATTTAGAAATAACAACATTTTCAGTGTGCCCTATACATATGAAATGTATCATGAGTTGTTCAAAAAGTAGGAGTTGGATTGAAACCCTGTAATAAGTAAATATTTCTTTTTAGTATGTTTGATGAATAATATTGCTTCAAACCTAATTGAAGTCGAGTGTATATATTCAGAGTCAAGTTTGATTCATCAGTATCTGTTCCAACTCTATTAAAAAGACATGAGTCCATACTCAGCACAGATTTATACATATTTTAGTTCCAAGGGCAAGCATATAAAACTCATTTAGGAACTGGAGACAGGTCAAGATCATTTGATTTAGGCCGACCCCGTAAAATAATAGAAAATAACCTTTTGTTAGTGTCACAAGTATTTTTTTTTTTTTTTTGTAGCAGTGAGAAAGTTGAAATTAGATGAGAGCCCGATGAGTAAATAGGTTGCCTTTAAATATCTCAGAGAAGGAGAGTTTCAAAATCTATAATATGAGCTAACCAAAAATTATTTGACTCCTAAGGACAGAGAGTAATTAACTATTAAAAATTATAATTGATAAACTAATGTATTTTGTTTCATATCCTTAACGAATAAAAAGTTAAACATTACAAAATTTAAAAAAATTGCCATTTGTTTAAGAAATTCCTATATACATAATAAGGAACCGGTACTGGAATCGTATGTAAAGATGGTATTAGAACCGAAAGTGGATGTAAATTTGGTATCGGTACATCCTTAGTATATTTTTACTTTCCTTGATTTTGCTCGAGATTTTTTTTATATTGATGCAACAAATAGTTAGTATTTATCAAAATGTTTTACAAAGTTAAACCAACTAACTACATAAACTGTTATAGGACTTCATTGCTATATATGGTACATTCTTAAACACTTTATAAAAGACTTTTAAAAACCCTATATTCTCCAAAGATAACACAAGAGAGACTCAGTGAAATAATGTAAGTTTTTCTTACTTTTTTCAGATATTTTGATACACTCCATGTAGTTTAAAACCACTTAGTCAAAATGAAAATCAATATTAGCCCTAAATATTTATACAATTTTTTTTATGGTACATTTGTAAGTTATAATTTTATATACATAGGAAGGATAGATATATACAATTATTGGACAATAACTGACCTATAAAGTTTTATCTATATAGGGCTTTTAAATATACTCTATATTTTTGAAAGAACTTGAAGTTTTTAATATTTTATTTTAGATAATAATATCCATGTTTGATATACACATTAATAAAAAAACCTCATATATATAGTTATACATACGTATATGTGTATATTAAAAATAAATACTCGCTACACATTACTAAATACTTAATAAGGACATATTATTTCGAAAACATTTGTATGGGTATAACACTAATCACATAGGTATATTTCATGATAAGACATTATTTGATAGCAAGAAATACAGATTAGTACGTCATATGGACTCAAGAGTTTCATTTGCATATTTTTATGCAGGTTAGGCTGAATCTGATGCCCCAACTTTTTCTATACTAACTTAAACTTTTTTCAATAAGGCTTATAAACCTAATAAACAAAAGTGTGGTGCATCAAAATAAAAACAATCTTGAATAAAAGTTCAAATAAAGGAAAAAATCACAATATATTTTTTTACATCATATATGTTGCTATACATATAGATCAATATTGCATAGACATAATTGAGCCATTTATAAAAATTATATTCAAATTTCTGTTATGACTTTAGATATTCAAGTACTTTAGCTATGATTATAAAACTTTGATGGATTGGAAAAACTTATATTGGCCCTGATATGGTCTCTTTTAAATGAAGTATATCAATTTCATATTATTTTGTGGTAACGATCAACTTTGATGCCTTTAAGTGCTATCTGGGACACATCCAAAGGGTCAATAAGAATAAATTGTTCATAGTGTTGTGTCAGTCTTAATTTAATACCAAAGACTGCAATTCAGTCTGATCCCATTCAGTGCAGTACCACTTGTTGGTCCTTTAAGGAAGTAAAATCAATCCTTCGTGACGTCATTGAGGGTATTTTTTTTTTTAATTATTCGGTTATATAGTATAATAAATGAAGTAACGAAGTAAAAATATAATATGTTCGTATTATATTACATTCTAATGAAAAAATAGATATATTTTTTGCAAAATGTAATGCTCATACTGTATCTTTTTTTGCTTACACAAGCCATCGATATTTTTAGAAAAAAATCCAAGGACCAACAATTAAGAACCGGTCTCAAAGACTGACACTCCTAAGAACCGGTCCAAAGGACAGATAGGATGGGTCTTAAGACTGGACTGGGCCGTATCAATATGGACCGACACAACACTGTTTGTTGATGGAAATGGACAATAATTTGTGAAAGAATAAAAATATAATCCACATTAAATGAAAAATTCCATAAAATCTCATTTTTTGGGTTTTTGAATATATCTAATAACTTTTTTACTAACTATCTATTAAAAATAAGACATAAAAGTTTTCCTTCAAAATAGTGAAAAATTTTAGCAAAAATATATATATATAATTTTTATGTGTGCATGATTATATTGCCATAAATATATGATTCCCTATTTTAAAAAAACATACCCCTTTACTTTATATTAATTCTAAATTTTAAAGCAAAAATAAGTGCTAAAATTTTGAAAAAAAGTAGCTGAAAAATATTAAAACTGAGCAATTTTTATTTAAAGACAAGTACAGTAACTGATACTAAGTTGTTTTAAACATACTAATACATCGTTCAACATCAATGGCAAGATTTTCTAGATAATTATTAGACAGAGGCATCTCATCATCACCAACATTGATTATAATTTTGTTAATTGTATAATTTGAAAATCATGATTTTTTTATTTGGTGCAAAAGTATTTCATATCTGATTCAAGATTCAAAGGGGATTATTCAACATTAATTTGGTGTCACTTTTCTCCTTTCTCTCATTGGCTCTTGTGGAATCTGACTGATCTCACATATCCTATCATGTAATCATAACCCTGATAGAATCATGTAATTAGTTTTACCTCCTAAAAGAGAGAAGTTTTTTTTCCGTCTAATTAAGGAGGGTTTTTTCCTTCAAAAATATCATCAAAGCTATTTTGTAATTAAACTAGACTCCAAAATTATCTGTTTACTTCACACCAGTGTAGAAGAATGAGCCATTTTCACACAAAAACGTCAAAATGATCGATTTTTGAGTAATCGTTAACGAATCCTTAGTCTAATAGTTCATTATGTAATTGTAGACATAAACAAGTTAGAGGATGACGTACAGAAAACTATAAACTGCTCAATCATATCTGGTAAGTTGTATTTAAGTACAAATTAAATAGCTCCAAATATTTTTTTTAAGTGTACTTGCCGACTAGTAATTATCCGATAACATGTGGGAATGAATTTTGTCTCGTACATTGATGTTCCGGATACAAGTATTACTCGGGCCCCCTAATATCTAGGAAGACTTTTTTAATTTAAAAAATTATAATGGACTAGTAGTATTGAAATTTAAGCTACACAAAGATAAGTTTCAATGCAATTACGTCGACATTTGAATACTTTATTCATTAATTTGTTGACTAGCAACAAATGAAATATTGTATTTCTTTCAAGTTTATAGATGTACACCTTTTTTGCGTAATAAAAAAAATGAGGAGTAAAGTCTTTTGCAAATCGTTTTTATATATGTATATATTGTCTCAAAATCATATATTGAAGTAGATAAATATATTGTTGTGACAGAACACAATGGAAATATAGAGACACTATTAAATCAATAAATCCTTACTTAACAACAAAATAAATTATAACATGTCAGATTTGTTTGAATTTGCATTTAAAAACAATGGATGTATAAACTTCCCAAAAAACAATTATTTTGGTAATTGTATATACGTAGAAAGTAGAAAGTTGTAACACTTTTTGTTTATGGCTCGAACAGCTATTCAGAGTCAAAATATAACAAAACAAATTAATATGTTTAGAGTTGTAAATCCTAAGCATTCTTTAGTGTGCGAGTTTTTGTCGTTGTTAGCAAACTAGAGATTGTTTTCCTTATTTTCTAAAAGCTGTAAATAATTATTTCATTTTTGAGGGGATAACAATTGAGTATAAAGAGTTATCACGAGTATGTGCGTTTACAAATAACAAAGAGTAACGTTGAATCGTTATTAGTGCAAAACATCAAACTTCACTAACACAAAAAGACCCTTTGTAATTTGTTGTAATATAATACTAAGCAATATTAAAATACAGTAGCAACTACAATACAATGTAGGATTTTAATATTATAAAAAAATATATATATGAGTAATGCATTTTAAAAAAATTTCAGAACTAAATGACAATGATAGTATGGAATTACATAAAATATAAATACTTGTTGGTAGGATCGACTTATTTGGCTAACTACCAATTTATTGTGGCACTTTTTTCGGCTTCATTTTGGGTGAAAGGTTCCATGATACAATAAAGGTAACAACTTGGAAGCTGTATTTTTTTTCTAATTTTTTTTTTTTCAAAGATATCAATAACTTTAATTCAAGCTACTTTCTATGATTATGTGTATTTTTTATTATCATATTGTTGAGAATTTGAAATGGGAAGCATTGTCACTTGAAATATTTTAATGGGCTACAGAACCTATTAAATTAAATTTTATGAAAAATGACTTCATAAAAAAAAACTATTTAATACATATTTATATCAAATTTAGCCCGAATTTATTTGTTCAATGCCAAACAGCTTAAAAGAAGGGCAATTTGTCAACCCGGTTGAGGGTGCATATATAAATAAATGTACGGTTTTTTTTTTCGAAAGGGCTTGATTTTTTGGAATTTTTCTAAAACTTATTTTTTTTTTTTTTTTACTTTTTTAAGAAAGTAAATCACAAAAAAATATTTGTTCTCCCTGTTTACTCATTATGCCCTAAATACCTCTATTAACAAACAGTGGAAGATCATGAAAAATGACCACGTTTCTAATGTGTACAAGGGGTTCCGGAGGCAGTTGGAGGCCGTCATTCAATGCTATTGTGGCCAAATTCATAATTAATGTGCATTGTTATAGTGAAATTATCAAATAAAATTTTCAATCTACAACATCATCCTGATCAATTATGAGTATTTTAATGACTACTTAGAGCAAGGTTTCAGTACTTTTTCTACACCCAGTGAGAGTAATTTTGTAAAATAAATTTACAATAATTTGCGGAAGAAAACAATTTTGTGTCAAAATCTTTCTAGCTTTCATTTTTGTTGGCCAGCCACATATGTAACATATATTTTATAAAAGGAGAGATTTAATATCATTTTGATTCTATTGAGTAAGTATTTAATTCAATCAACTTTAACCATTTTTATAATTTTCAATCCTTCTCTCTTATTTTTTCTTTGTAGACTTGTCACAACAAATCATTAATCAAACCCACATAACTGGAATTAATTTAATAATTCATATATGAACACCTTACTATGTATGTTAGTTATAATACTAGTTGAAGTATAAATAAATGGTTTTTTTAAATTATTTTCGTCTTGATTGGAGGAAAGAAGAAGTTTGTTCAAGTAAGGTACGTGTTATATTTTATGGAGTAGAAAATTTAATAAATTTGTATTCTTTTAAATGTGCAAATTGCAAAGATAAATAATATAAATATATATACTTCTTGGATATATATCAGTGTCACTATGTACCTTTCAAATATTTATTTAAAAAAATGCAAGACTGATAGAAAATAATGTATCATATAATAAGCTATTTGATTAAGTGATTAAACATTCAGAAGAAAACAACAACCCAAAAATTACAGGGTCGGACTGTTAATTAATATTAATTTTATCATTAATATAGGAAAGTGTTGGGATTATTTTTTGACATTCTGGTTCCGTCATCCTTTATGCATAAACAAAATATAATAAATATTTGTCTTTTTGTCATCTTGAGCTAACAAGAAGAAGGTGGTGAGGGTTATGGACATTGCAGAGTGCTCCAGGAGCCTGGTCATCAAGGTGGCCAGATGAAATATTATAAAGAAGACCTCTCCAGAAAAACAGGAAGTAGAGGGCACGATTTAAAGAAGGATCCTGAGTGCATGTCCAATTTTCATCCTGGAGAAGAAGATGAAGGAGGATCCCACTAAATCGATGATTTTATTCGCCAACGACATCTCTGTGGCTGCTAAAACCTTCAAGAGGCCCGAGAAGGGTGACTTGGGATTCTCCTTCGACACCAGGCTACCGTTTGATAGAGATCATGAAGACAGGAGGCTCGAGAGGTACATAACCCTTGTTTTACTGCCCAGCCAGTATTTGTAATTGTATTTTAAAGTCTACTAAAATTGTAAATATATATTTTCCATGGTTCATTCTAATAGACCCTAATTTAAAAACAAAAATACCTCATTAAAAGAGTAATTTTAAAAGTTTATATATTATACATAAGTTTGCATTGTAAAATTAATTGCATTTATAAAGAATATTAATTAAATGCTCAATAGAATCTAAGTACTTTAAAAGTACAGGAAATGAGTAGAAAGTTTATACATTTAGAACTATATATTTTATACATCTACGGGTAGACATTTCCTAATAAAGTTTACGGGAAATTGAATAAAGTTTCTCTATAGTTTTACCAAAAAAAAAGCTGCTTCAATAAATAAATAAAAAGTAAATACATATATGGCCCGTCAACCCTAAAGCAAGTTAGCATGATTTTTCTCAAAATTGAGTTTGGATTATCTTTGTATCCTGTGGAATATGGTGATCAATTTGTATCAATAAATTATTCCTATTATCTTACAGGGTGTCGCAAATTGCACTTTAAGTAGTCAAAATTTACTGTCATCGTAAAATAATGAGAAATTGACAGACTTTATTAAAAAGACCATATTGAGGCTAATATAAGTATCTTATATCAAATTCAGGTTCTAACCTTTAGTAAAACTATTGAGTATCTTAACCCATACCATAAATTTGAATATAAAGTCTATAATTTATTTAAATATGTCTATGAAATACTAAATATATTTTTGAATTGATACATACATATGTCAACACAAAAGCAAGCTAGAAAGATTTTAATCAGAATTGAGTCTGTATTAGATTTGTACTTTACGACGAATAGTCGTTAATTTTGATGAACAAATAGTTATTATTAATAGCTTTTAGATGCCACAAGTTGCATAATTCCTTATCACAATAAAAGAATTAGAAATTAACTTATTTAATTCAATTGACAATATCCGGGCCAATATAAGTATCTTTAGTCAAATAAAAGTTTTAGACTATAGATTAAGTTCGGGAGTATTTTAAATAGTTTAACAAATTTGAATGCAATTCTTGCTCAAATAGTTCTAAGAAATTTTTTTCGTTTGTATATATATTCAAAGTAAAAAAAAATAACTGTTACACTGGTGCGTTAATCTAATTATATGAGATCTATAATTATAGCCGCTGATGCAATCTACGCTACATTTTCTTTAAAGATACCAACCTCAGTTGGGGCTACCTAAAATTAGGCATCTGATTGAAAAAAATACTTCCATATATTTTTGTAAGACATGAAAGGACTCTTCAGTTAATTATTCGTCAATAAAAAAAGCACATTAGTGGATGATGCTATCCTTTAGAGTGTGTTTTATGCTATTCTGCATTATTTTTAGTTATTTATGTTGTCTAAATGTAGATTTGATTTGATTTCTTTTCTTTTTCTTTTTTTCAATGAGCATTTTACTTAATTTTAGTTATGAGTAATGAGATTACATTTAAGGATATTATCTTTAAATTATAATATGATAGATTAATTATGTTATATTATTGAAGTTTTGATTGCTTTTGTTTTTATTTTTTTAATGAGCATTTTACTTAATTTTTGTTATGAATAATGAGATTGCATTTCATGATATTAAGTTTAAACTATAATATATAACTGTTTTTTGTTTTTTTTGTATGAAGGCAAATATTCTGAAAATAAAAATGTTGCTCGTGAGAAACCTACCTAGCACCCATTCACAATTTCTATTTTAAGCATAATAAACCAGAAAACCGTGTTCTCCTATGATCTTATTTCAAGGATGTACTTTTGAACATACCTAATCGGTATATTTTTAATCAAATAAACCAATTTAATTCCCTTTTTAAATATTCCTTGAGGCAGTTGATATTCCATTATTAGTCAAATATTTGAATTCATAGTTAGTATTAATTGAATGTTTATATTATAGCTTTATAATATTTGTACTATATTATATTTTTATAGATGGCATTGTTTGCATTTACAGTGTTTCAAATGAAGGAAACCAAAACATGACACAGTAACATTGACAAATTGAAATTTATTTGATAGGAGAGCAGCTTATGTTTAGTGGCAAGCATCTACAGGAGGGAAGAAATAAGCACAAATCCCACACCGTATCTTACAAGTGCGTAGACAGCAATTTATCCTATGTTGATCTTCGATTATACTTTAAGTCCAAAGAGCACTAACATTTACAACTCCCCACAGAGCATCAACGATAATCTTCGGTATTCATAAGCACACACACTAGCCATTACTTTAAACTTAGATGTTATCTCATTAAAAATAAAATAATAATGGCTTTGGAAAATAAAAGACCCTGTTCAGATTGCTAACTGGGAAAATACACTTTAGCTGTCAAGGACATTTGTTTTAGTCCTCGGACACTATATGGCATGCTTCATTTGTGCTCAACATCCAGAAATGATTGACTGTTTTAGAACAAACAAACTCCACTGATTCCGTAATAGAAATAGTGAGCGAGCGAGTGAGTGGGTCTTGTTCTGCACATGCAATATACGAAAAGAGGTTGGTCGCCATTTTCTCTCATTCTCAGCTAGCCAAAATATTTTTAGGTAGACCCTCGGGAGGGAAATATAAAATTTGAGTAGCCCGATTAAAAAAAAATTACATAGTTAGAGTATTAGAAAATATGGCCAACCAATATGCTAGAAAAAAATGCAAGCGAAAATCAACATAAAATAGTAATTCTGACAGTTTGAAAAATGTTTGGGAGGAGTTCAACTTTAATTAGATACAAACAGCTGTGAGTTGAAAAAAAAATCCTCATCGTATCGAGCAGGAGGACTTACTTTTATAACTGCCACACAAATCATAACGATACTCTCCGTCATTCATAAGTACACACACTAGTCATTACTTTAGCTTAAAGGTTATTTTTTCAGTTTTGGAAAATAAAAAATCCTGTTCAGATTGCAAAACACAAAAGAAACGCTTCCTTTTTCATGGACATATTTTATACAAATCTGAAATTATTTTTCTTGTACCCTTTGTGCTAGCCATAAAAAATTTAATCAATGTCTTAGAATAAACAAATTTCACTGATTCCCTAAGAAAAATCATGCACGAGAGAAGGATGGTGCCCTTCTGCGCATGTAACACACAGAAAGACGTTGACTGCCGTCTCCTCTCATCCACAACTAGCCAATACATTTTTAGTCCCGCTGTACGGCAGGAAGGCTAAAATTTGATTATTCGGAGTAAAAATATAGAAATCTGAAGTTGTAGATGTATGACATGCCAATATGTTAAAGAAAAGAAACCGAAAATCAAAATAATAAACCCAAAGGTTTTAATTATCTTTGAGAAGAGACCAGTTTTAGTAAGATTTTTTTAAAGCTTTAATAAGCTAAAATCAGTTATAAGGGAATGAACACACATACCACACAGTATCTCAAAAAAGATATGGGCAAGAGTATCTCAGTTGTTGATCCTCAATTCTACTCCAAGTCCTAAGAGTACTTACAATTATATTCCCTACAAATCCTCAGCGTTTATCTCCGTCATTCAAGAGCATATTTATTAGTAATGTATTCGTAATTAGAATGTTATTTACTTTTTAGAAAATAAAAATAAATACACTATTTAAATTTCTAACAACGAGAACAAAAAACGTACACTCAATAATCCACTAAATTTACATCCCTATCTTTACAAATTTAAATTAATAAGGCTGAAAAGCTCATTTTGCTGTCTCATTCTTCAACATATTGCTTTCAATAGGAAAAAAATGTACATATCTTCATGATTAAAAAGAATTATGATATATGTATTAAATATTTTATTGTAAAATAACTTTGATTAATGAATCAAATTAAAATTGTTATGATTATAATTCATAAGATAGATGTGCTTAAAACTACGAGAAATAACAAAAGAAAATAGGATTTAAAAGAAGGGGGAGAATCAAATATTTTTAAGGTTTTTGTATATAAGTTTTTATAGCAAGGGGAAAAAAACTACATTCAGTGGGTCACAAGAGACCCATTAAAAGTTTTTATGAAGCTTTATCAAGGTAATTTGTATGAAATTTTTACTCTTTTCCTACTTATTTTGATTATTGATCAAAATTGTTTTTATGTTTATGCACCAAAAATATTATAAATTGGCGTTTTTGACATACAGGTGTGGGTAGAAGTATCTCCACAATATTTTCAAGTAAGTTTAAATAATAGTAAATGGCATTTTAAGACAAAATATATTACATATGAAATTTAAATTAAGCAACGAGCTGTTGGATCATTCAATAGAGCACTTTCGGCATTGATCACTAACTGTAAATGGGACATAAAGGCTGAGCAGGCCTTTAGTACATCTTTCTTTTTGAAGTGGGACATATTCCTTTTAACAGAGAGCTTCAGGGATCTCAAAGAGCTATGGGTGTGTTTATCTTCATTCTCAACTCTGACCACAGCTTGAAATCACACGAGCTAAGGTCTTGGCTGTTGGAAAGTCACTAATCAGTTTTGAGATAATGCATGCCAATTTTGGCAACATAAAAAAGCTCTGAGTCTTGAATCAACATGTACCTTGTACCTGGAAGGTATGTGACTTCCAACCATGACATCATGACATTCTTAAGAAGGTTCAATTACACTCAGGATGTCAACTAGAGACCGTTGTCAAAAATGTGAGCTGGCATGACATTCCTGTCACCGTGAAAGTCAAACACACTTATCTTTAATGGGAACTTGGTGGAACATAACCTCTGTCCTTTATCAGCCACCGGTCAATCTTCGTATTTTAGGCAGTGCCCAACGTTAAGTTTGAATCATCACTGAATAGCTTTATGAGGCCTGAATTTGATTTACATATTTGGCAGAGTTTCTTTTCTTTTTGCAACCTGATGTAGGAAGAAGGTGACGCCTTCCCCTGATGTAAAACTTCTGCCCAATGTTGTCCTTGATTCCCCTAATAATATACCTCATCCTAGCATAAACAGCCATTGAGATGCAAGGATTTGCTTTTATAGACATTTTGAGCCCTGCCAGGAAGTGGCCAGTTCGTTTTTGGGCTTTGTGTAAAGCACATGAGGAATAGAAAAGCCCTTATATGCCTTCAGTTGCTTGCAAACGACATAGACGTTAATGTTGGCATATTTTGTGACTTGTATGATTGCCTTCAATTCAACAATTCTGCAACGACTTTAAGTTTTTCATCTTACTACTTCATGTGTTAAGCTGAACAAATTAAGTAAAAGAACAAAATATATTCGCAATAGACAATAATTTCAGGTAAAGTTAGAGATTAGCATATATGTAAATCAACTACATATTTTTTTAAACAAAAGAAATATGTGCAGATACTTCTGCCTACTCTTTATTAAATATTACATACCTTTAATTTCACTTTTTAACAAGGGCTTTCCTGAAATCGGCACTTGTCAAATCATTATTGTCTTTAATGTAGCCCTCTCATTAAAAAATTTGCTGGATAATGTAAAAGAAAAAAAAAACGGATAGCTATTGTATATTAAAAAAATAAATAAACCATTTAACTATCTAAAAATAAGAAGTCTTAGAAAATGTAAATTCCATGAATGCACTTGTTATTCTTCGTTACAAAAAAAAATACAGATATTTGTAAGTACATACTTAAATATAGAAACAGATAACTTTGATATGATAAGCAAAAAAATTATTCAAAGAGAGAAAAGCGATTGCTCTATGTTTTGTTGTTGGTACTTCAATTCAACTTTAAGATACGTGCATTATACTGATTACTTTTTTTTTCTTTGTTTGCAATTACTATTTATAAGAAATATGTAGATGTTTGTGCACGTGTGAGCTATTGAAGAAAATTGAGCAGTCAATGGAAATTTAAAATATGATGTAGCACATGCACTTTTCTCCCTCTTTCTCGATGTATCTTTGAATAGGGTTGTAAATATTAAGCATTTTTGGTATGCAAAAAAAGAAATCTAAAATTTATCTGGTAATCCTGACATTTTGAAGTGTGTTTAAGAGAAGAGTAGCTGATCTGTCATTACTTTTCATTAAACCAGTTACAAGCACCTATAAGATGAAGGAAGTAAACACAAATCCTACTTAGTATTCAGCAACAAATACTTCTTTTTTGTTCTTCAATTCTACTCTAAGTCCAAAGAGGACTTACCTTTATAATTTCCGAACAAACCCCTGTTGTTTTGGAGAGTATCATTCATGATTTAAAAAAAGGTGATTAAACTTTATACTTCGTTTTTCTCTCCATGAGAATGAAATAATAATGATAACAGATTAAAGAAGTACACTGTTTAAGCTGCGAACTGCAACAAAACTCGCACGCTAAAAAATGTTTAGGATTTACAACCTTCATGGAACGACGTAGCTCAATGGACAACGCACTAATGAGAAATCATTCTTTTGAACTGAATATGCTTCAGGTCATGTTTCGGTTGTTCTTAGAGAAGGAAATAAAATTATATATATCAACATAATAGATAATTCGTAGGTCAGATGGAGTAAATGTAATACTATAATGTTTACTTATACATCATCAGACTAACTCTGTCTGATCAATTAATGGAAGGTTAAAAAAAGCATCTGTAAATAACTTTTTACCAGTGTATTAGCAATGACATTATCGCTTGCAAGATTTTTTTTCTATTTGGTAATTTAAAGAGTGTTATTTTATTTTTCGAAAGCTCATTATGATTATTTTTTAATTTGTGAATGGACAACATCTAAGTATAAAGTAATTGCAAGTGTATGTGCTAATAATTAACGTAAAGTAATACCAATGATTTGTTGGGATGCTATAAGTGTAAGTCCCTTTTGAAATTGGAGTATAATTGAGAATAGACTATCAGAGTCATTTCTACGTATGCCCTTGCTTGGTAGACAGTTGGGTGTATCCTTATTTTCATAATTTCATAGCTGCTTGCAGTTAATCTAGTGAAACTTCCTTAGAGCTAAACTGTTCGTCTCCTAATTGTCAGGGAGACCATTTCATTTGTCAGTTTCTATTACCGAGCTATCTGTTATTATTTACGGATCTTGTTTATGCAAATTTTGAGAGGTTAAGAGAGTTTTTTTATTTTTTACAATTTCTCTCTGAGCAATATTGTAGAACACACCTGTCAATTACAGAGAATAAAAATGTCCAATTTGCCACCATGAACAAACAGTAAGAGAAGAGTATTGTCCCAAAAGGTCATTGGCGGAGTTGACTGGGGCCTCGTGGAAGATGAACTACAATGTATGCCATGCATGTAAATCATTTTATGTCACCCATTTAAGTTCTCACCCTAACCCCTCGACTATTAATCGTGGAGTATACTTGAAAGGACGTCAAGTGTCACCCACGACGCTAATTTAAAGTCTTAAATAGATAGATTACATTTACTTGCACCGTAAAGGGAGTAATTTTTTTTAAAAAGAGAATGATTTAATTGGCATTGCTCTAAGAGTTCACTCCCCCTGCTGTAAGGATAATAATCTACAAAGTATAAGTATATTAATAAAATACATACATTATATTATAAATGTATTTAATGCAAATGTATCAGTGCTTAAAATAGTAAAGCAGTTATTGCAGTAACTATAATACTTGTATATCAAAAAGATCTTGATCATTTAATAAATTAGCTTTAATCTTAAAATTAAAGTATTTTTGAGTGCAAAAATATTAATTTACACAAATATGTTGTTTTTTTTTGTTTTTTTTGCATGCTTATTTTAAGCCACGATATGTGGATTCTTTATTGTGTACATAGTGTAATACAAATGTATTAATGATTTTTTATTTATACATTACATACAATTGTATGGCGAGTGATAATCACATTGCCTTGCACATTCCATCGCACATTTTCTGCATTCATAATTAGATTGACTCTGTTTTATCTTATGATGACCTTTTTCAGTTCTGGCCAGCAATAATTACACAAATACATTGAAGCTATAATGTATGTCCAAAAATTGATGGTCGTTTTTTTTTTTTTTTTTAACCATGAAATAACCTAAACAAGTGGTTTTTTTATGCAAAAAAACCATATTTATTTCCCAATATGACGACCTTTAAGTTTAATACATTTTTTGATACGTTTCGCCATTGTCAATTTTTAACAACACTAAATTCTTTATAACCTCCTTTAGAGGTGCCACAAATTTAATTGAAAGTAGACAAACTGATCATCAGAATTATAGATTCAGAAATTGACAAATTTTATAACAAAGGGTAAATTGGGGCCAAATAAGACTTTTTATTAAAATCTAGATTTTAAACAATTGATAAAATTATTCGGTATCTTAATTCAATCTACAAATAAAACTTAAATTTTCTGTTAGAAGATTGTTATGAAATGAAAGACAGAATTGAAAGAATTGTTTAATTAATTTCTTAAGGAATTAAATTAAATTTTTGTACAAAATCAATAAAATTGTACTTGTTAAATTTGTTTTGAATTCCCTATTCAATTATAAAACTACTTGACAATCTGAATACAAATCTGTAACTAGTTCCATGTATGGTTTTGAGAACTTTAAAAATATTTTTTTAGTAGGCATATCTTTTCAGTTTGAAAAAAATGAGTAATCCACATTAAATTTTTTTTTTATTTTTTCAAAAGTTTTATACTAATTTCAAATTTGTGCAAACATTTCGTATGCAATCGTCCAATCAACATTAAATTCAATATATAGATTAAACAATTACTATACCTATTTAATTGCGTTTTTAAAAAAAAATGTCAACTTAGTTTGCTAATATTTTTTTGTACAAACAAGTTTATTTGATGTGTAAATAATATAGTTTTTATATAAAAAAGAAAACTTGCTTATAATTCTAATTATTATTTTATTAACATATCTTTTAATTATTAAATACATTACTTATACGTTAGTTTGAATTCAGTTCCCCCTTTCATTTTGTGTTGATTCTCCTCTAGAAAATTGCCCTTAATTGGTTAAAAAGACGAGAGAAAAGAACATATTTTCTACTTAGAGTGTTCTTTGGCTAATTTAATTAACCTTCATGTTTATCTGATTAATTAACCAATCAATTGTATGAATATCACTTGATTACTATTAAAGTAGTCTATAATCTGAATCTCCGATCTGCAATAACAAAAAGCTATAATACAAATTAAAAACAACAGTATTCAACAGCAAAAAGTGTCTTGAGTGGAAAATAGGCTAAACTTAATTGAGTTGGAGATATTGATTGATTTCAAATTAGGCATTCGTTTATCAGGATCAGATTGGCTATAATTTTATTGATTTTTGTCTAGAAATACCAAGAAAAAATTGTCTTTTTCCAGAAGATTATGAGACTGATAGATAAAAACAAACCATACATTGAATTTGGATATCAAACTCAACTAAACTCCCTTTTAATTTTAATGCATCAACATACAAAAAATCTTTGACAAAACTCAAGAAAAAAAAAAGAATATTTTACTTTGTATGTATATAAGGCCCAGCATTTATTAGACATATTGGAGTCAGTTATAGGCAGTGTAGTCAAATTTATAGGACAATTTCAGATATTTAAGAATATTTCCTACAACTACAAAGCTTTATTTGATTTAAAACACTTATACAATCCTAGATATGGGGTCACAAAGAAAAACAATCAATTCCTCATTTTTTTATAGTGATGAGAGAGATAATTACAGGTAATCTATGTACAACACAAACTCTTACTATCATTTCAATCAAAACGAAGAAACCATCAATCTGCCAAAACAAAAATTTTGAATACATTAAACCCTTTTTAAAAATCAAATCTACAAGATAACAAAAATCCTACATTAAATTATTTATGAACAATTTTGAATGAAATTTGTTGATTTAAGCCTTTATGATTTGAAACCGTAATTTCTTACTATTCCCCCAATAAATTTTATGAAATATCTTTATTTTATAATTTATGGATTTAAATAAATGCTTCAAAGGTTGAATTATTTATTCATAATTGATTTTGGTTGTAACTACAGTAGTGAAATTATAAATACTTGATACATGCGTTCTGAGTCAAAACATCTTGGGTGGAATTGCAAATACAGAATTCATTGATCATTAAATAGAAAAAAATGGCTCCATTTTTTACTCATGAACTTCCAATGTTTGAAAAACTGGAAGTTCATGAGTAAACTCACGTGTTTTTTGACAAATTATATGTCTTCTTCTACAAAAATTGAGTAAATTATTCGGGTTTTTTTTTGTTAACATCAACAAAAACATAAAGGCTGTTTCTAAGAATTTAATGTTTTCCTATATTCTTCAGATGTACTTTTCCCAAACAATATTTATTAGAATTTGTTCATCTGATCTATGAAATGATTAGGAAAGATTTACTATGCGCAAATTGATTTCAAAATATTAATTTCGCCCAAGTATTCATGAATAACAGAGAGTCACGCTGAGGATTTGTGTGGGAGTTATAGGCAGTGATGCATTTTGAGAAAGCTAAAAAACAACAAATAAAAAATTAATAATGTGACCCAGACAATTTGAAGAAAGTTTTGGAGACGAGCAACTTAGCTATCATGGCCTTTCATTAGAGTAGTTAAAAACAGCTGTGAAGAGAAAGGAAGGACAGAAGGATATTGACAAGAATTACTCCGATGCACATCTTCAATTCAACTCTGAGTCAAACAAGAACTTACTATAATAACTCTATAACAAATCTTCAATGTTACTTTCCAAATGACATAGAGTAGGGCTGAGGATTTATTAAGGAGTTATACCATAGGCAGTGATTCAAATAATTAAAATGCATATATGTTAAAAAACAACCAAAAATCAACGGCGTCACTCTAACAATTTGAAGTATTTTTAGGGAAAGAGCCGCTAAGCTGTTATGTTTTTTATTAAATTAGTGGCAAGCAACTATGACATAAAATAAATAAACACAAACCTCACTCCGTATCTAGCAATGATATAGGCCGGAATCCCTTTTATGGAAATCGTCAATTCTACTCCGAGTCCAACAAGGACTTAAAATTATAACCACACAACAAATCCTCAGCGTACCTCTTTGTTTTTCACAAAGTAGTGACTTCTTCTACATATTATTCTCTCTTCAAGAATAATTTTGACAGCTTTAGAAAATAAAAAAAACTTTTCATGTTCCAATAGGTATCCCTCAGTCATCTTCTAGGGAGAGCATTTCTGTCCATTACATAGACAAATGGCAGACACTTTGGTCGAACCTTGATTAAAATACCGTCAAAGCCCTGCGATGCTCCCAAGAGTAAAACTTGAGATATGAAAGCATCTCTTGGATTTTTCAAAAGAAAACTTCTTGGTTTAGTTTATCACGAGGCATTGTCTCGTATGCCGACACTATCCCCTTATTCACCATGAAATTAGCCCATTATGTCGTGGGTCATGCTTAAGAAATGAGGAACCACTCATCTGGTTTATGAATGTCCGAACTTTATGATTGAGCAGATACATTTTTTGGACAATTTTCGACCAGTTCAAGGGAATTCCATCTCCAGCTTCTGCAGTTTCTTAAACAATTCGGATATCAGGTGCTAGCTGAACAATACATCATCCTTAAAACACGTTCAGGACGAGTAGGATGCCTAATCTGGCAAATTATTGTGAGGGTACAACAAGTTAAAGTTATTTTTATATGCGGCTGAACTGATTGTATGTTAATGCTTTAATAATATTGATACATAAAGAGGGTGATAATAAATCTTATATTTTTTTAACCTCTGGTTGGTAAGTGTAAGTCTCTCTTGGATTTAGAATTGAATTGAGAGTTGAAAACGGATTAATTCTTGCCTATTTCCATAATTCATTTAAACTGGGACTTGTGTTTATTTTCTTCATCTCACAGCAAATTTTATAAAACGTCGTAACAGCTCAGCTACTCTCTTCTCAATACTTTTTTTAAATTTTCAGGGTTTTTTTATGTACAAAAAAGTCCTTTCTATTTACATCTCTAATTATGTCGATGTATTGTCCTAGTGAGCATTTATTAATATATGAGTATGTAGGTAATAGGTTTACTATTTATAAAATAAAAGTACATAACATAATATAATCCGTACTTTATTATATCTAATGTTATTATAATATAATGCCTAACCAAATTTGCAGAAAAAGCTATAATATTAAATTATTATGGCTACCCAGTCCTTGGAACCCACAAATAATGATCTTGATTTACGACTTCTTTGTGTATATCTTTATTATCCTTCTTACATTTTTATTTATCCTCCTTGGTCAGAAACAACCGGAAGTTCCTTAAAAAGTTATAAATCAGAATTTTCTCTCTAAAATAATAATAATAATTCTTTCAGGTACATACGAATGTACCTTTATTTTACTTACTCACAACCATTAGAGCCTCTTTGTCCCCATTAAATATATTCAAGTCTTTCAAAAAAATTCGTCAATGAAGTAAAACCAAAATCAAATATCAACGATTTGACAAATTTGTCTGAGAATAGTCCTTAACTCGGACTTTTAAATATTTGAATTGTAGTTATCTTACAGGTGTTACTGGATAGATAAATATAACAAAATAAACTTGGTTTATTTTTGTGTATCATTTTGATTAAGTGACATTAAACCCCTAAATTTTAAAAGGTGGAGGTGGGAGAAAAAAAAAAAAAATTGTCTCGTTTTGTCTTATTTAGTGATTGTTTTTTATAGAGTTATTTTTTTGTTTTAATCATCATTATGAATAAAAATAGGACTATATATTTATACAGATTAAAAAATAAGCAAAATTTTAAGGAAACACAATAGTCTCTGGTTCATTATGCTTAACTCTTAAAGTAAAAGCCAGGATAGTACTATGCTAATGAACATCATTTTTATAACGTGGGGAATGAAAAAGTTAGCCAAAAAATAAAATGTATTTATTTACATCATAAATATTTTAACAATTATAGTTATAACGTGATTTAAATTTTGTATCATTTTTTAAAGTATATCATCCAATTAGTAATTGGAAGTATCACTTAAAATACTGAAGATACTTGTATGAATATAAGACATTTGAAATAATTCAAAAATTTTGTTTGGGATTTCAATAGGATATAACTTTTTAAACTTAAAGAAAAAATATTAAAATTTCTCTGAAATATTAACTATGTAATGCAAATTTTTTAGAATAAAATTTCGAACAAATCAGATTAGATGAGGTGGCAAATATGATATAAAATAATAACTATGACGTTATTATTTTATTACTACCGTTGTATGCCTCAGTTCTTCGATTAAATAAAACCAGAATCCAAGAAATTAAAAGAAAAACAAAGGAACTCCTTATAAACAAAATAGTTAATTAACTAAACATCGTTTAAAAATTGCGTAATATTCGAATAAATCTTATACAAGGCATTACCAAGATAAATTGAAATGGCATATGATATTGAATGTTTCAGGACCATACTGAAAAATAGTGTTTATAAAATTTAGTATAAATCAGCTTACTAAAAAAGGCTTAACAAAAGATTTTGAAAACATTAACAAATATTCATAGATGAAGATATGAATATGCAGGTTTTTAATATGATATTATTGTAAAAAAATTTATTGGTTGTAAATGTTGTTTTTGCACCCTGTAACATGCTAAGCCAGATCTGTAAAGAAAAGGAAAGCATATATTACTATTCCTTAATTAGTTTATATTAACAGCATACATCAAATATCAATGTGTGTATGTATAATGTACATCAACATGATTTCTGTCTGGGTTCTCTCCATTATATTAATGGTATTTTTTAGATCATAAATATGTGTTTTTCCTTTCAAAAAATGCTTTATCATGCCTAATGTATTTACAAAATTTAAAGAAACAATATATTGATTAACCTCTGAACGGATTGCTCTATTTGTCAAATCTTATCAACTTTTAGTTTTTGCCAAATAAGCACACCTTAGATAATATAAAAATCAATCTAATAGTATTGGATCGGTCCTGGGACTGATTTTCTAATCAGTCTTCCCCCTTCCCCTTTCACTTTTACTTTTTAATTGGTGTGACATTGTTTTGATTACATTAATAATCGGCAATCCCAACTAGAGATATGCTCTTCAACTTTGAGTGTGTAATAAAAAGTAAACCAGTAAAACTTATTTTCTTGAATTGACGTTCAAATTATCATTCTTCTTTATACACACTGATATAATAATATACATGAATAATACTTTGTCATTTGAGTTACATCGCACTTGAGCCAGGGCTTGCAATTCAAAGAAATTTATCCCAGAAGAAATTAGTATCTCATGGTATTGTTGTATCTTTGTTTCTACCCTTTGTTTTAAGCTATAACAGCCTTAATTTGCCGACCTACTATTCAGAATCCCTTTGTCTTCTCTATATATTTATTTATCTATGGTTTTTAACTTTTTAATAATAATTGATTTATTAAAAATTGAAAAACATCCATTATATTAATTGTAAAAACTTGAAACTCATCCACTTGAAATGTACAAATGTAGCATCAATCGATCAAAGATATATAAGAATTTATATTCTACTTCCACTTATGTATATATATGTATATGTATTTATGAAACACTGATTCACTATAATCAAATCATGAGAGAACAACACAGCTTTCTAATTCTTTATGATTCAAATTAGAGCTTTAACTATCATAACTTTTCATTTAGTTGTATTTGCATAGAGCAGTTTATTTAGTAAAAGCACAGCAGTTGAAATGCAAAAGCATTCAAATATATTTTCTTTTTCGACCGGTTAGTTTTAAAAACAATTATTATCTAGAAGTGCAGTCTGAATGCAGAACACGCCTTAATTATTTATTAACAAACATCTGATACCAGTATTTGTCGACAGAGTACTTGTAAATATTATTAGTTATAGTGTCGTACATGAAAATCCTTGACCTCGATTTGCTACCCATGAAATATTCCAATTCCTTCTCTCACAAGCCAATGTAATCCTAAAAATTTTTTGGGCGTTTTGGTAATTAGACTATTCTCCTTGAGGGTTATGAGGAAAGTTCGTTACATTTTTATGGACTCAAATTTGTGTCTAACCTTTCAATAAAGCAAGTATAATTGAGGATATAATTTGTAGAGACCCAAATTAGTGGATTTTCAAACCTCCAGATCTAAACAACTACACTACCGCCCTTTCAAATACTTCCTTCCTCTAATTCATGTAATGTTGTTCATCAAAGCAATATTGTAAACAGTATATAGACAAACTACTGACCAGCGAATAAACATCACTGTTGGTTTTTTGTCAGCTTACAAAGCGTACCAATTTGATTTTTTTTAAAGTCAGAAAGCCATTTTTTCCATAATAGACTGGAGCATTATCTTTATTTTGAATACTTTGGCTATTTATATATAAGGTGCATGTTTATATACTATATAAACATGATTGAAAAGAAAACAAGAGAATTAGCAAATCCTAATATATAGTTTGACTTCATATACAAATACCAGCCAATATTTCAACGTCATATTTGTGTCGATTATAGGTTTTATATTCAAATTTGTGAGATGAGGTAGGATATCCAGTAATTTTAGCTATAGTTTATATCCTTTATTTGATTTAAAAGAATTATAGCCCTGATATGGATTTTTCAAATAAAATCTGTCAATGTATCATTCTTTGACTTTGATGATCAATTTTGGGTAGTGTAAGTATTCATTGAAACAAAACCAAAGGACACCCTGTATTAGAATATGTTTTAGTTAAAATGACAGTGTAAATATAAAAAACTTCATTTGAAGAGTATTTGGACTTTATATTTCTTTATAATTAAATATTGTAATTACTTAGACATGACTTAGTATGAAGAGTAAAAAAAGAAGTTGTTTTTAATGACAATATTTATTCATTAATAAAAAGAATTCCCCTGTTGGCTTTTAGAAAGCAATCTGTTGAATGAGTTGGAATAGAGCCAAGAAATGATATACCCTTAGTATTAATAATTAAGTGATAAATAGTGGAAAGAAGGATTGATAATGAAGAATGGTTGTCAAGTTGAAATGAATAATGGTCTCTCTTTCTCATATATATATCTTATAGATTTATTTATATATCATTTTTTATCCACAATTGTCCTCTAGGTGGTCAATTAAATTAAAAATCTATCAATATAGATGTCACAGGCAGATATGTTGTTTTTACTATCAAAACACTTCGAGTTTATGAACAGTCCTGGAACTTATACCCATTCATTCAAGTGAGGATTATCCCCTCTGAATCCAAACGTCAATTGGGGACAAAGTTGTATTTTTCAATTACAACTTTTTTATTTTCTAAGTATTTCCTAGATTTTTTTTTTTAAATACAGGGCTGATCTTATACAGTAGTACACATTTTGTGTTTTGCAATCCCGAATTATATTTGTACAAAATCACGGAGGGGGACAACAAAAAATATTAACTCTGAAAAGAGCAACCTGAGACGGTTGGAAAGAGCAAAGAAGATTCTAGGCCAACAAAAATGTGGGAAAAGCTTACCTCTTTTCTGATGATTTTTTTGCCGTTGATGCAATTGTGAATAAGCAGAACAATGGTAGTGTCTCAGCTTCAGCAAGACACGTCTTAAGAATAAAAAAACTGGTGGACAACATAAACAAGTCTCACATCCCATTTTTGTGGAGAGAGAGAGTAGAGGCTCAATGCAGATACTTACATCGAACTTCTTGATAAGAAAGTGCTACCTTTCCGTTCGGGAACAACTTTTTTTTTCACTCAAGACGGAACTTCGTGTCATTGCGCAATTGAGACCCTGGTCTTCCTTTGAGACAACTTTCCATACTTTTGGAACCTCAACCTGTAGCTGATCTCCTCTCCAGAAACGAAACCCCTAGGACTACTTTGTCTAGGCGCATCTGGAAGAGAGGGTCTGTGCTACTCCTCACAGACTTTTATCAAGAAGGAGTGGACCAAGCAATATAAACAAAAGAAAAACTACATAGTACATTGACTACATAGTCAACCTCTGCAAGGGGGTTTGTCTTGTATTAAGATAATTATTAGAGCTGAGGGCTCACATATAGAATAAAAGTTGTGATTAGCCCTAATTTGAGATGTTTTTGTCTAATAAATGTCCTCAGAAAACCTATAGTTTAAATTTTACGATTCAAAAATTGAAAATAATAAAATGTGCACCACTAGAAAAGATCAATCATGTATTATAGACTTCTTTTTATCTTGAAATTAATCAAAGCGACTGTTTTATACCTTTTTAGAATCCAAGAGGACATTATAAGAGTATGGAAGTCCATTGATCAATATTTGGATAGATAACTTTATGCTGATAGGCGTATTTATATTTGCATACCACAATTCCCTTAGTTAAGTAAAATAATTGAAATTAGTCACATAAGGGTGTCAAAAATACTTATAATGGTTGCCATAACCTAGAGGTCCTTATTAATAAAGATCTTAACTTTATTTTCTAAAAAAATACACACATTTAACAAATGTCTTCCCTGTACAAGTCCTGCATTGCAATACTTTTAATCAGTTTGACATTATTAATAATAATATTCCATAATGTTAAATAAATTAAGTTTAAAAAATTAACATTTTTAAATATTATTTATGAAGGTGGCAAAAGTCAAAATCTATGTTTTACTTTTAGATGTTCCAACCTCCATTTTCGCGCACTTCAAAATAAAAATTCAATGAGCCAAATATTTTTGAATTAAATTAATATTTAAGGGTGGCCCTAGCTTTTTAATAATTTTCCCTTTCTTAAAAATTTAGCCAAACAAAAATTTGAAATTTCCCACTACTTTTTTGTAACATAAGTTACAATACCAATTTTGTCTATGAGAAATATTACACTTTATGCAAACTGCAGTACCTTATCTGATTGTGTAGTGTTTTTTCTTTCAATATTCAATCCTTTTTAAAAGGATCATTATTATAAAATAGTTTATGTACAAAACAAACCATTATTTCGTAGAAATTAGTATTAAAATAATCAAATTTACCATTTTGTCTGGGTTTTCTAGACTCTTCTTTTCTTAGTAGTAGATAAGTTTTAATTTCTTCTACGTTTCATATTTGTTGAAAATAAAACCGTGGGCAAATGTTGATAAATTTTCAACTTTAGTCAAAAGTTTAATAATCGAATGTACCTCAAATGTTACAATTTTGTACAGGAATATATTTTCACAATTAGAACCGATTGAGAGAGTGAGAGATTGAAAATAACAGCATTCATTAATTAAACACAATATAAGAGCCACCAATTTCTTTTTATATACTCCTCACCTTATGTACGCCTAATTTCTAAGCACACTATTATTGATTTTTTTTTCTCAATTTATATATAACATGTATGTATATTCTTTGGCTCAATCAATCAATATCTTCATTGGATGAATGAAATGTTAGCAAATTATCATTGACATGAGCTTTGGCAGAGGATACAAAAATACATGAATCATTTTTTTATAATACCATCTGGCTTTCTGCTTTTAGCAAGTAAATACGTATGAAATTATCTATATATTTATATATATATATATATATATTTTTTTTTTTTTTGCTTTTTTCATTTACAATACTAATAAAAACTACATTCATAGTACTATAAAAAGAATATTATATCTATTTCTCCGGCTTTTATCTCTCATTTATATATATGAATATTGCATGTAAAATTATATTAATAGTTTTTAATGGTTATCCTTTTTGTACTCGTTACCATAAGGTCTATCTATGAAACAATTATGTCTAACAGATGAAATCATTCTTCGTTAAATTTTGCAGAGTAGGTATTGCCAAAATACACAATAAATTGTAACTTCATTATATCGTAGTTTTAATAAAATTATTATTATTATTTTTTTTTTTTGGTTGAGGAGATATTTTTACCCTTATCATTCTAAATCTATTTCAATCGAGATGGTAAAGCCTTGAAATATATACATAATACCCATAATTTAAGAGGGATAATATTAAATATTTTTTATACATACAAACGCATTTATGTAAGTGTAGTGGCTCTTATGAAAAAATGTTCCTTTAATAAGGGACATCTATTTGTTTTCTTATCGATCCTTATAGTCTGATTATTTTATGCATACTTTTGTATGTGGTCAGTCAACACAAAAGTAAGCTTGTTCCAAATTTAGTGTGGATTACATTTGTTTTTGTTTTTCGATTCTATCGGTTCTTATTATAGGAATTAATTTGGGTCCTGTCCACCATCCAGTCCCTCCCTGTTATCGGTCATTAAAAACATCCCAAAATTTAAAGTGTACTCTGACAGGCTTCGTTTTCACTACTATTATAGTAAAGTTTCTCAGTTTACCATTTGAATTATTTTATTATTGTCATCGGCAGATATCTCATGGCATTATTTTTCTTGTATCACGCAAGATTTTTCTCCATAAATAAACAAAAAAATCCAAAAATCAGTTGGTAGTTAGCCACCTAAAACAATCATGCCAATTGCTACTTATTTATATTATTAAAATCATACAGAGAATTTTATTCAATACTGTATCATAAAATTGCTTAGCAATATTTTGTCAAAAGCATATACATTTGTATATGATATTCATCATAAAACGGCCAATATATAACAAACACATGGGCTCAAAAAATTCCTGGGCTTCAAAAATAGATAGCACTTTCTTCTTCTCTTCTTTTTTTTATTAACTTCATTAAGAGTTAGTACTAACCTTCAAAAAATGTCAATTTTTTATTTAGCTTGTAAGTTATTTTGGTAAGTGTGACACATCTTTTGTTATTTCCTACACAAAACAATAGATCAAAAGCAATGGCAGAAAAATGTTATGGGGACTCCGCTCCATAATGCAAATAATAAAATATAATGAACCATATTTTCTTTGTTATAGCCAGGACTTTTCAGCCGATGATTAATCTTTTGGGGTTGTCGCAAATTCTACTTAGAGTTAAAAATTGATTGTGATAAAATTTAAGAATGAGAAATTGATGGATTTCATTTTGAATACAATATCGGAGGAAGTATAAATTTTTTACATCAAATAAAGATTCTATGCTATAGCTAAAAAAAATTGTGTATCTTAACTAATTTATGGCAATAAATATGTAGAAGGGCATACTTAAATAAAGAAAAGAAGCATTCTAAAATAAATTAAAGTAGTCCAAATTTCCATTTCATTTAATTCGCAATCCTTCCAAAAGAAAATGTTTTTAGAAACATTTCTTCATCTTCTTGGATGAAAGTAATGAGTATATTTGTCAAATCCAATAAGTCAAGATACAGAAAAAAAGTGGAGCATAAATGAACTTTAAAAAAAATAAATGAAAAATATGAAAGAACCTCATATTGGAAATTGGTTCATAATGTCGTCAGGAATTATATAAAAAGGATTAATCGACACACTTCCTCCATATATACTCCGTGAGATATGCCTGATAAATCTCTCTAGAGGTATTCATTAATCCTACCCTTCTGAGCATACCCTTGAAATTACTCCCGAAAGACCCAATCGTCTGAGTATGAGCTCCAGTTAATGGATCCACAAAGTCATTCTTATGCATAAAAATATTTAACTCATTCTTAAGATTGCGATAGGCTGCCCAATCGTCAGAAATGACAGTTGTTCCGGGTAGAATGTAAAAACTTATTCCAACAATTATGATTGATTAAATTATAACGCAACTTCATGTAGGTAACGAACAAATAATTAAGTTTGAACAGGGGATATAATTATAGACTCTAACCTAAGCGTCAATGTGAGAAAATTTTATTTGTTCATATCTTTGAAATAAGTAACTTCATTTAAATTACATATTTAATAATAGACGTGTTTATGTTTTAGTTATTGCTTATTTACTATTATCGTATAGTTGTTAGGTATAGAAATATACAGTAAAATATCCTATAATTGTATAATCCTACTTTTAAACTCATTCCAACAATTATTCATCGATAAAATCATCACAGTTTGTACACTAAGACTCCCATGCAAAGTATTCATGAAAGTAATTCTACGATCATGATTCATGGTAGATATAAAAAAAGTCGTAATGTCCTATATGATTGCATATGATCTCCTCTGGCCTCATCCCTCAGTCAACGGATGGACTCCGAAAGAACTCCCCCCCCCCTTCGGAATACTCCATAAGAGCCAAATTCACAACCTCTTCCATACAGTGAGACCTTCCATCTAATTTCATGACCTTTCGAAGTGCTAATTAATCGAATAACTCGAAAAAGTCGAAATCTTTCTCATCTTCCTCCATCAATATATTCTTCCCTTCACTTTGCACCCCTACACTTGACTTACCGAAGTTATATCCTCATTATAAAAGTTTGCAATAATTGAATTTCAACTATCCTCCATCCCTTTCTCCAATTTTGAGATACAAAGAAAAAGTATGACGTGCGGGTAAACTTATACAGGATACCCAAACACAAATTTATGAAATAGTCAAAACTGGTATCAAATATGTTGATCCAAAAATCCGTAAGCTTTCTTAACTCTTGCACCCCTAATATTTACACGCACAATCCATTAATAAAACAATTTCGGAGCTTTTTATGATAAAATGTATTCAATACTTTTCATATTTAAGCCTTTAATATTTAGCAAATTGTATTTTCAATGCATTGGCAAAAATAAATAAATGAAAGAAAAACAATTCAGCAACATTTAAGAGAAATAAACTTTATTTTCCTGATAGTTTAATTGAATTATATTCTTAATAATACCTTTGCAAAAATTTGGAGAGTTTGATCAAGGAAAAAAATAAAATTCTTCTTCTTGCAAATATTTCTAATTTTAGGATTTGATCTTTTAACAAGTTTTTGTGAAGTTACAAATCTTTATATTGTATATATAAATATATTTTTTTCGAAAATTATATTTATTATGTATGTTTAATGAATATACATGTGATAAATCCATAATTATGATAGAAACCCTCAAAACAGAAAAATATAATTATTATACATATTCGTAGGATTTTAGGGTAATTTGAGGAAATTGAGTACTATGTTTGTCCAAAAGTGATTGATTATAGGCGTATTTTGAATCAAACTTACATAAGCAATAGCAAAACAATATGAGCTTAAATTTATAAAACCTGCTCTTCCCAAATATAGCGACACCTAAACTGATCGAGTCTGGACTAAACGTTGCAATACTGTTTTTGGAAACAGAGCCAGTGCTAAGATTTTTCTTTGGAGTTCAATAGTTTCTCAAATTTTCCTACATTTAAAAGCTTTCTCAAACCTTAAAACTCGACAAAAGTATATGTCAAGTACAATATTTGAGTACATATCTATTCATATGCAAATCTTAAGATAACAAATAAAATATCATACTTATTTCTTTGGATTTTTCTCACGGATAAAAAGAATAGATCATCTCTTTACATTTATTCCAAATCTTTTTTTTGAATTGATTCTCCAATATTTAAATACGTAAAGTAAGAGTTGAAGATGAATTAGTATACTTAAGTGTATATTTAGATTCAGATAAAGTTTAAAAAACATATTTTATTTATTTGTACATGGTGCGACCCCTATTAAACAACCAACTTGATTTTTATTTTTATTGGATTTTCTTCTAAACTAATCATGAGATATTAATGAAAAGCAATAACAAATGAAAGCTGAATTCAATATAATCCCCTGCGGTGTCGATAACGACCTCTACTCGATCCTGAAAATGAGAGCAGGTCTTTATGACAGTCTCCTTTTCTCCAGATTCCTTCTGGAGCCGTTACAGGAGGATATACTTGTGTATTGCTAAACTGCGCTCTACACAAAGAAGTCTAAGGGGTTGAGGTGCTGTGAGCTTGGAGGTCCAAACACTGGGTCCAACAATGTCAAAAAAAAATTATGTCAACTAAGCCATAGTTTTCCTCGTATTGTGGTCTGGAGCAAAGTCATAATCGCCTCCAGGCTCTTCCAGCTCCTTCCTGACTCTCCAGACAAAGGATTTGTCGAGGTTTTTTAAATTTTCAATATCCATATCCGGTGCCGATAACAACATGGGCATTCTGCCCTTACTATGATCGTGGAATAAATGCTTCATTGATTGATGCTATTATTTTAAACTGATGCTAAACACTTTTAGCTAGCTGGCAAACAATGTTATGTCTGGGCATGTGCAGCTGTTGCAGGAGCTGTAAGTTCGTTTTGAAATATCCACCACACGCTTTAAATTATTAATTCGTAAAATTATGGAATATACAAATAGTTTCTACACGTTGTGTTTCAGATTTTTGTGAAAGAACCACCTATTAGTTCTGCATTAGTTACATTTTTTTAAAGTAGATGAAAACACTTAAAATATATATGTGGTGGATTTATGAATTGAGAGACTTCAGGTACCTTTTTTTTCTTCATGTTTATTAGTTTTCTTCAGAAGTTCAAGAATAAGTCTTCATTCTTAAATATAAAATTTGTGCTTAATTTAAGAGTTAAATTATGTCAAATTGTTTATGTAATAAGTGATATGTTTGTGCTTGAAGTCAAACAGTAGTTGAGAAGAATGGTGAACTCTCAAATTTGGACAACTTGAGACATATAATAAAAAGGGAGAATAAGGAAAAATATTCATCTTTTTTCATTCTTTGTAAATAGAGAAGCACATTAACTTTAAATTTGGAAATTATAACAGATCATACGTCAAATAATATATGCGGCTGGTCAACACAAAAAAGAAAGCTAGAATGATTTTTTCTAAAAATTCCTCTATTGACAATATAAAATACGCTTGTATGTAAGTAGCTCATAAACAAACTAAACATGGAATAAACTCTATTAAAACCATAGATATGAAGGTCAATTATGAAAAATGATTATACGCATCTGTTTTTATCTCAAAGGTGTAGTAAAACAAATATTTATTTTTTTCCAAATGATAGCTTTAGTAATGTGTATCTTGCATTGTATATGTGCATTTAGTTTACTTTGAATAGTGTTAGGAAGATAAATTTCGTGCTAAAAAAAATTCTTTAACAGTTTTGTGATTGTTTGACTCAATATTGTTTGGGCGTGCGTCAATGATGGACACCAACAAAGAGAAAATATCCCATATTTTACAGTTTTTCTTCAAACAAAACGAAAATGCATGCCCGGCGGATAAAAATATGTGTTTTTAACTTTGGAAATTAGAGCTTATCCATTTTAAACCTCATTTTTCAAAATTTCAACAGATTTTGTATCCATTTTAAGCGTTCTACAACTTTTGAAAGGTTGGAAAAAGGAGACAAATAAAGATAAAACATTGATTTGAAGGCCCACCCAAAGTTATATTTCTGTAAAAATCTTTGCACATATGTAATATATGCTTGTAAGGATGTGTATAATCCTTTTTTGAATGCGTAGGGATTATTTTGTATTATGTTATTGTTACAATACATTATGAAGTTGCACATAATAGACCAAGAAAAAGTGTACAATTTACAATATTTACTGTCAAACAAATGAATATCCATACTTTAGAGAAGATTAAACTAGACTACATAATTTCGCACGTGTGACTCGGATTGTTTTTACTTATAGAAAAATGAAAAAACATTTTAAATCTGAAATCTTTTTTATTTTACGTTTTACGAAGAACTATGATTAGTGCCATTGTGATCAATAAAGCGAAATTTATTTGTAGTGATGAAAATAGGTAACTCTGACAATTTAAAAAATGTTTTAGGTGAGTGCATCTTAGCTATCATGATATTTTATTAAATCAGCTTCAATCAACTGTGATAAGGGAGGAAGGGGGAAAAAAGACAATCCTAAGATATATTCGAATGTTGATCCTCAATTTTACACTGAGTCCAACAAGGAATCACAAATTAAACCCTGAAGGTTATCCGCCGTCTTTTATGATCACAAACGAATGTTCAATCTGGTTTTAAATATAGTGGAAGAGGAGTTTCACTACTAAAAAGCTAAATAATAATAACAAACGCAGGGGAAAAGAAAATTCATTCTTCACATTAACAATTCCAAAAAAAACGGGGAAGCTTAAAAGATACTGGATTCTCCTCAGTATTTATTAGACTTTTGAGTTTCTTTTAGTTTTGACATACCAGCAAGATATATTTTATGTATTAGCATCCTAAATGCTCCTAGTCTACAAAATTGTATTTTCATATCCGAATAAGTTTGTGCTCATCATTTTTCGTTTTAGTTTTTATAGCTGTAGCCAGGAGTATTGGTCCTTTTTGGAAGATACCATAGTGGCATACGTAGAGTTGTATAAAATATCACCTACCAGAATATTGATATAAAAGAAACCGAAAATCAGTAGAGTAATCCGGACAATTTGAAAAGTATTGTGGGAGAATAGCAACATTGCCTGTGACGACGTTTCGTTATATTAGCTGCAAGCAGCTATGAGAGCAAAAAAATGTACGCAAATCCTACTCTGTATCTAGCAAGGACATCCTCTATAACTATAAACTTAAATTTTCCTTCTTCTTTTTAAAATAATATTAATAAAAGCTGTTCAGGATTCAACGGCAAAAAGTCTTCAACGTGTTTTAGGTCTTGTTACATAAACTTAATCTATAACTAACAACGCATCCTCCATGAATAGAAAACAAACAGCAGTAGAGTAATATTTAGAGTTGTCTAAAAAATTACCTGGAACGCGTGCAAGACTTTAATTAGTTGCCTAGTTGAACAGACTTCTATATTTTCTAAAGCTGTTTTGACTATTATTTAATATAATTATTGCTATTATTTATTTCTTTATTTTATTGTTCTTCTGTCTCAGAGCCTTGATAACCCTTTAGCATCCTTTTTTATCTAGGCCGACCCATCCCAGGGACCGTTTTAAACCCTCCTGTTTCGTGAAATTTCTTATAGGTCTTCCAAAATTTGGCCTGAATTCAGGAAACCTCGATGAGCATATTAAAATATATTTGCAATTATCCTTATTTCTGTACATACAGATATAAATTTGGTTTAGTGACTTTTATTAAAATGTCAGTAGTTTGTTATCCTTCTTTAAGAATGTTTACAAAACATGGATATATGAACCGGTCTCTTGAGACATGGAAACAGGATATAATATACATACATATGTACATTTTATACCAACTGAGGGGGGATATAAGGAGAAGGGCACGAGATAAACACTGTTGATAAATTTCAATTCAAGAGAATGGGGCTTTATTTTTTTGTTGTATGAAGATATGAAAATTAAGTGAGGATTGTTTTTCGTTTGATCTTTTTCTTCTTATTGGTCCTCATTCCATTCCACTCTACTCCTCCCTTGTCATATCTCTCTCTGTTACCCCTTACTCCCTTTGATTCTTTCTTACTTTCATCGTTAAAAGTAAAGTTGTTACTGTTAATCAAAACTATTATGAATTGAAATAAAGAGTAATAGAAAAAAAAAGTCTGTTCCTCTGAGATTACTTATGGAAATTAATAGTTCATCCTCTGTTTGTTATGAGAATGGGAACTAATCATTAATTTATGTATGTATAAAGCATCATCTTGAAAATTAAAAAGAAAAAGAAAATAAGGGCTCAGTCAAACAAAACTATGTATTTTCAGTTAATTAAATGGGACGTTTCTTATACGTAGTTAAGAATGAAAAAAACTAAATCCATCTTCCTTCTAGTTATTTATAACATATATACAATTATATTATAGTACCGTAGGAGTGACATTGAGTGTGCCATGGAGGCAGCAGCAAAAGAATATTTGTTTATATTATTGAAAATGAACTGATTGAAATTGTATCAGTCTGAAGTTTGCTTCAGACTGGTTACTTCAGTGTATGTAAGCAAATCGTACCGTTTTTGATACTAAGATTGAAGTCAACTTCATCAAGGACAACTTTTACATAGTATCAGGAATATGTTTACAATAATAATTATACCTTATAATATCAAAAATGATTCCTCAAGTGTCCTCCTTGATGACATATTCATTGGATATATTTGCCCACTGCTTCTCAACAAAAGTGTTTGGGGAATCAAATTGCGGTAAAGGACTTTACAGGCCACGAAGGTACATATTTCATAGTTCTATGATGAGCATGACCACAAATTTGAACACCAAAACTCAGTTAGGTTTTCCTTGTACCAAGTTTGATTCGTTATGGCCGTATGGCCAGGTTCTTAGTATTTTTGCCAACAAAAATCCCCTTGTGGCTAATTGACAAAACAACCAGGGTTTCACAACATCTTTTATACCCTCTTGGTACTCCTTGGCCCCCATCTGGAGCCCCTTAAAGTCAAGAAGTCTACAGTGACAATATTGTTGTGTCCTCCACGTTGTGGCTTCCTGGAAACGCTATCGTCACTGTTAATGAGCCTACTGGCCATATGGACAAGTTGAACAGAACTAAAATAATGTCCCCTATCTCCTTTACAAAGTTATGGGGTATGGAAAAGATCAGCAATTTGTGGTCTTTCAGCTTCCATTTTTTTTTTTTTTTTTTTGATGTATCGCAATCAGTTATACAAACTGATAAATTTTGAAACAATTTCTTATAAAATAATCCAACATCGATTCCAAGTAATAACGGCTTTATGGAGTTCTAGTGGGCGCTGTACAATTGGCTTACGAACACTATAGCTGCCAGTTCATATCCCTCTTTATCAAAAAAGGGAAATCAAAATTTGATGCTTTTCACCACCACCTTTTTATTTGAATCAAATTTTTTTCTGCTTACACATGTTAGATTTTTTGCTCACTTATTTAGGAAAGTGTGCTTCAGAAATATGTTAACAATCACAAGTGTACATTTAGTAACAGAAGTTTGAGGACCCCTGTATTAAAGGATAAAATATATATAAATCGGTGAATCATTGGGGTTCCCAAAGTTCTCGGTAAAATATAAATACCAACAAATCAAAAAATGTAATAATCATAAATTTGGTTTTGTAAAGTACTGAGATGATTGTTACGAAGCAATCTGTTGATTGTTTACTTTTACTCACTATTTGATTTACCGAACTTAAGCAATTAAAGTATTTTGACATTTTTAATTGTTCACGTGTTAGATCAAATTTGTTAGTCCTCTTCAATTCAGGCGTAACTATGGGACTATCGATGACAGAATACCCATTCAGTAGTAATTTTGACGAACTTAAACTTTTTTTAATCAACACCAGAAGGACACCACGCAAAATTTATAACTTTGGTTTTGTATATTTTCTGGGTTTTAATTATAAATATACTCGGGTTCTTGGGGCTTGTAATTTATTGTTCTGAAATAAATTTGGTACAAATGCGTCCCTTCCCAAGTGTCCGTGGAACGGACAGGCTCATACTAGTATAATACATATATAAAACGACGAGGACACAACTTAATTGCAATACACAATATTAATAAAAACAATTTGTTGATAGTCGTTGAAGAATACAAATGTAATCAACTCTCCATTTTGAAAAGAGTTATTCATGCTTGATTTAGTATTGATGGGTCACATATATTCTCTGCTTTGATTAATATGAAAATTATCAGGGATTGACGATGTCTATGTCAATTTATGTACTATGTTAACCAGAAAATCAAAATATGTATAAAAAAAGAGTAATAATTTTATCACGTCTATGTCATTGATCAAAGGAATGAAAGAAAAGTAGATAGAGTATAAAGGAAAAGATAAAATTATTAAAAATGAGAAATGATAGCCCGAAAATAAGTGAAAATATATATTATTATTTTTTCATTACGAGATATCTACATACACGCTCATACACAAATATCTGAAAGCAAGGAACAACAGTAAATCAAAAGGATTGTCCACAATCAAATAAACTTCGCAGAAAAAAAAGAAAATAATTGAACTTTTTCCCCTTTTCACATCTTCTATCCTATTCCCTCTTTTTATGGACAAATAGTACAACTCCAACTAAACCTCCATAAACCCAGTCTTACTTAGAATCAATGCTGGGTTATTATTTTTAGATTGTTTCAAAATTTAAAAACTTTCGGATGTTGTATGATTGTTTTCGATGAGTCAATAAACAACGAAAAGGGAGGCAAAAGACAACAAATTGCACATCTTCCTCACACCCATCAGTCTATAAATTCAGGAGATTCATTAACAGCCTTAAGAGCCTCTTGAGAAAGAAAGGAAGTGGAAAAAAACACAATAATATTGAAAACTTCTTGACCGGTATAGCCATTGTTATTGAAGTATAAGGAGTACCAGGAGGAAATGAAAGTTTTTATGAAGCCCTAGTTGAATGATAACTACCCCTATGGGGATGACTGTTGGTAGCAAGAGTCATTACCTGAACATAAGGCTATAAAATTTCAAGGAGGAACATATCACCGATTTCTGGCATCCAAGCTTGTTTCCCCCTCATCACCTGCTTGCCACTGAACTTTAGAATATAGGTCTTCCTGGCGAGTAAAGCCTGATATCTTCAATGACAACTTCATCAAGGTGTACAAAGCCTTCAGACCTGTGGAGTCAACTACCCTATTTTAGGGGAGATTGAGCCCTCAAAAAGTATCTGAAGTCCCTAAAAAATTTATCATATCTTGTATATATTTATAAGTCTGTTTTTGCTGTTATAACACAAAGAATCCCAAATAGTCGAATAGATCAGTCTTAAATTTATTAAACAGACGCATAAAATAGTCAAGCATGATTCTATGATACATTTTTGCCTCAGAGGTCATTAAGAGTCAGACCAAAATATAACATCCTTTTCTTTCCCTCTTTCTATATATTTATCCTTCTCTATGTCTATCCCCTTTTCTCTTCTCTCTTTGTCTCTTTCTACGTCCTTCTCTCTGTCTCTTTTCTTCTCCATTCTTTTTTTTCTTTTCCCCTCTATTCTCCCCTTCAACCTTTGCACCCTCTGCTAGTTTTTATATATAATAGACCTATTTTTATAAGTAATTATATAACAGTATTGATAATTTGAGGGACTAAGCCCCGACTCCCCAACGATGAAAGGTAGTAAACCCCCTACTTTAAGGACTAGCTCGAGGCCATGATGGTCTCAGAAGGAGGACATTTGGTAAAAATAACAATTGATATGACTTATATTTATAATAAAAAAATGCGAGTTGTTTTTGATGAGGTTGATTTAAATCTTACCATCAAAAAGGGTACAATTTGCTTAAGCACACCGTAAATATCCTTAAAGCTATGTTATTTATTGTGTTTTGATATTTAAAAAAATTTAATGTAGAAGAAAATAAAATTATTTTCAAAGTTAGTTTTTTATTCTTTGTCAAAAACATTTTTTTTTTTTCAAAATGAAGAATAAACACTAAGAGTTTTTCCCATTAAAAGTTTTATCTATTTCTTATATATACTTTTTCTTACATAAATTGAAATTTGAATTAAAAGTATTTTATTTGTGATCCAATATTTTTATGTTTAACGTACCTATACTGCATACAAACATTTAAGTACATATCCATGTTGCATGCATATAATTATAGATAGAAATTTAACTTTATATTATTTTTGTAAGCACGTATCCAATTTGTGTAGTTTTTGTTTCTGTTGGTTACGAAATGAGTAATTTCTTTGATAATGCCGTTGCCCATAGAAGTAAGACAGAGCACTGCATCCTTAAATATATTATCCTTCTTTTTAGTATCTAGGTTTACGTTATTTACTCTTTAAATAAATTGAAAATTAAAAAACACAAACATGTTTAGAGTTGTATAAAATTGTCACTTGCTGGTGTGTTTTAAATATTAAAAAAAACAAAAATTAACATGTTAAGCCTGACAACTAAAAAAGTTTTTGGAAAAAGAGCAACTCAGCTGTCGCGAGATTTTATTGGATTAACAGCAATCAGCTATGAGAGGAATGAAAAATCCCAGTCTATATCTTGTAAAACATAAAATAGGTAGGAGTTACTCTGATGGCGATTCTCAAATCCAATCTGATTCCAACAAAGAACTGGAAAAGAGCTGGATGACGGTAGCTTTGAGGGCCTTGGTATTTGGATGATGGACACTGCAGGCCTTTGCTTCGACATGCACCCAAAAGTGGAAGCGGTTGGCATCAGGGTTGTAAGATGCCAAAAGTGTCAAAAAGAGTTCAAAAGAACTCAAAAAACTCATTTAAGAGTCTTGCCATTGAGGAGATGGGGTTATTTCATTGCTGGGGTAGACAGGTAGAAAGTGCTCCCTTTACCCTCACAAAGTTAATTCCAAACACTTTTTTGAAAGCTCTCTGGACAGTCTGGTTTGAAATCCCGAAATAGGGGCCTATATGGACTTCAGAGGATTGGCCTGAGCTGTTTTTGTTTTTTTAACTCCCCTGGGTCCAGTTTGACCTTTTGGACAGAGTCATTCTTCCTCTCCAGCGTGTCGAACTTGCTGACTGCATAGACAGTGGTCCTGAAGACGCCCAACTGCTTAGTGAGTGCGAATGTAAATTTATTGATCACGTTCAAATGTCATTTTGTCGATTTTTACTTAAGCTAGAGAACTTAGGTTTGTTTTGTTTGTAACTAACACTTTATGCTTTAATATATCGAAATATGAAGTAATTTTAAAAAATCTACCCTTATTAACCATTAAATTAGTTAATGTTCAGATTTCAATGGACCAACCGGTTGCATCCCATCAAACCCTAAGTAGTCGAATTTTAATTTGAAAAAAACTTATTTTGCTACAATATATTTGAATATTTTATTTAATTTTAATGAATATGTATTTATATGCTTATGAAGACTTATAAAATATCGTAAATAAACCACATAATCAAATGCAAATAGATATTTTAAATAAAAATTGTTTATCATAAGTTCCCCTCCCCCCATTTGTGACATTAATTTTGTGTGCGAAAATAGGAAGTGTGGATATTATATAAAGCAATACATTATCAACGTTCTAGCTACATAAATATTTTTTTTCTTCACTACCTATGTATATTGGAAAGATTTGAACAAATTGATGTGTTATAATAGAAAATGGTTAATGGAAAAAAAAGAAAACATTTTTTATTTTGAGAGCTTCAAATCCCAATAAAACAATATAAATAAAAAACCCTTCTATTTCCCAGCCTTTCTACTTCTTTTTTGTCAAAGACTCCATTTTTTTGGATCTCTTTCAATTATGGGATTGATTGATGAAGTGTTGTGTATGTACAACAAATCAAGAAGGCTTACAGGTGATACAAACTTAGTAAATAAATAAAATCAATTTATGTATATAGTTTTTGAATCAAAGCAAAATAAAAGGTGGTAAGTTAACGCAAAAACAATCTTGAAAAAATCAAAAAAAGAGAAGTTTTTTTTTATATTATGTAATACCGGGTGAGGTGAAAAATATTTACACTTCGTTTTTGCAACATAAATCAAGGTTTTTGTGAATGTGATAAAATTGTTCCGGACAAAAACTAAAAATAAACAAAAAAAGACTAGAATGTTCGTAAGTGTCTTAGAAGCCCAAAAAATGTCATCTGAACGTGACCAACTAATTTTGGTCCGCAAAATTTTGTACTCTGGCAAGAAATAAATCAGGGAAAAGTTATTACCATAGGTCCAGACCAACTACCCGGACATGAACGTGGTGCTCCAGGAGGATATTGAGTTTGCGCACACTTGTCCAAAAAAGCCAAGAAGTGGTTGACGGACAACTTGGATTTCTGGCCAAAGAAACTGTGGGCCCTCTACTCACTAGATGCCAATCCATTAAATTTCACTTTTTATGTGCATGTTGAGTCCAAGGCCTGCACCGTCCGTCACCGAAATATCAATAACCTTAAGGACACTGTCAAAAGAACTAGGATGCCATGTCTGAGGACTGCATTTGTAATGGATGCAAGGCCTTCCGTGGCCAACTGGAAGCCATCAATCCTTGCTTTACAACGAACTTCATTGCTTAAAATTGACGTAAGTGAACCATTTTTCCTCGCCAGTCACAATAAGTTTCAAATTTGTTTCGATTCAGCAGCGATTGGCAAATGGAAATTCGGTCTATAAGATTTTTTTTTAAATGGCAAATTTCTTCCCTTGAAACAACCATATTTGACACACAATAATTAACGACTGAGCCTTCCAAGCCTATCCATTATTGATATGATATGTTCAACAATTTACAAAATATACTTTGTTAAAAAAAAAATGGTGTGGAATACCAAATTACTTTTTCTTTGTCTGTATGTTTGCATGAGTATCTGCCAATAACTCTTTTTTTTTTTTAAACGAGTAGGTGTAGCGATAGCTCAGCATTTCTTATTAAAATAAACAGAATAGATTAGCTAAGTACATATTGAAAACTAAAATAGGCACGCGGTAAAGTGTTAAACTCCAACTATGGTCATTTCTCCTAAATTGAGTTTTTTGCTATATGTAAATCCTTATTGAATCTACATAGAGGGAACAATTTGACCTCTGTACCTCAATATGATCCAAGGTTACGGTCGATAATGCATTTTTAAAAAGATTTTTTGTTTCTTTGACCTCACAAAATTTAATGGTTCCTGACTGTGACCATCTTCTTACCAAGTTGTATTATAGTTTGATTTTTAACTTTTGCCATAATGCTGATGACTAACTAACAAACAGAGACAAAAATATAACCTCCATTCAACTTTTTTGTTGAGGTAATAGAAAATAAGAAAAGTTATTTTAGCTGTAGCTTATTGGTTCATATTAAGAAAGGAAAAATGAGAGGGTAGATATATATTGGTTGTAAGTCCTAAGGATTTTTAGCGTGCATGTTTTGCTGTTGGGAACCTGAACAATGTTTATTTTTCAAGCTGTTATTATTATTATTTCATTCTTAAGAAGAGAATATCTCATTTTTGAGTAACTACGGATGAGTGTACTACCGAAAAATAGAGAGACACCCTTGGGATTTCATGAGGATTATCTTCTATATAATTAAATCAAAGTTTGTCTGTCTATCGACGTCAAATATCTTGAAGCTATGGTTGTTGATTGGAGATACTCAAGAATGTTAACTATAGTTTAGAATCTTAATTTGATTGATGATGCTTAATTCGGCCCAGATATCAAAGCATCTCAAATCAAATCTATCAATTTGTCATTATTTTACTGTGACGATGCATGTTTATAACTTTAAGTGTATTTGTAGGCACCTGGAAAGGATTATTTATAATTGTGTATTTGGATATATTGACGATAAATATTCGTTGAATAGTACAAATATATCCAATCTAGATAAGTTTTGTGCAAGGTTTCTCACATACTATACACTTATAGCTCCCCTTAAATTTTTAAGCTAGCCCCTATGCTCAACACAAATTTAACAGATGCCTCAATGTACATGTCAACTACCTTTAACTACATTTTTATCTTGTTCTTTTTTTCGAAAATTACGTAAATACCGATACTTATATCGGTAGCAGAACCGGTACAAAACATTGGTATCGTGACATAACAAGAACTCACAACTTCAACACCCCCATCAAATCTACAGAGACCCTCTCAGTCATTCATGAGCACAAGCTCTTAAAGAATTAATCAATAATGATAACAACTTTGGAAATGAGTATTGCACGGATTACTAATTTAAAAAAAATATCTAGTCACTGAAAATTTATTTTCACTTTTTTTTTACAATATTCTATACTTAGGATTTGAATCTGTTGACAAAAGAATGAAATCAATTGTGACAAAACAAATAATCTAATTTTAGAGATATCCTGATTTTTTAAATGTATTTTTAACATTAATTGCACCTCTCTAAACTTTTTATTATTCCCTCGTATAAAAGCCAGACACGCCATCAACTAAAATAACTGTTAACCCTTAAAATAGCAAGTAAAATAAACTAACTCTAAGCCGAAAACCAAAAAAAAAAAAATTTTTTTAAATTAAAGAACAAATTATTCGCTACAAAACATTTTTATCCTGACACTCAAATTACTTAAACCAATATAGCTAATTATCTAACTTAGTAAGTGTTGGATAGGTCTTTAAAAACTAAAAAGACTAGGCTTTTATGGTAGCTACAAGAGCATAGTTATTTCGCCGTCATTCCTGCTGTTGAAGTTTCATCATCACTTCTTTCATACCTCAAGTTTTAAGTAGAAACGTATAATAATTTCTATCTAGCATACATTGTTTCTTTTTATATTCTTCAATTTTAGCTACGAGTGAAGAAAATAAAAGGATAGTCACTACCGTGGGAACGATTAATCAGTATTTAGGAAGGATAAACAATAAAAGAGACCAGACTGAATAGAGCAAATGCAGAAAGAGACAGAAAAAAGAATGATTCGTGATTAGTAATGCAGTCCTGGAACGGATCCAACACTAAACCTAATCCTAACACAATTGATACAACTACAACTCATAATATTATCTACATATATACAAATATTATTACTATAATATCCTTTTTTTGTTGCCTTAATTCATTATTCTATATATTTCTAAAGATTTGGAGAGATATCGCATTGGGAAATATTTGAATATTGTGGTGACAGTTCACAAAATTAGATATTGGAGTCATGGCATCTCTAAGCCTTGTATACTAGTCATTGATTTTTTTAAGCATAAATATGAAGCTCAATCGACATCCATATTGCGCAAAAAAAAAACGGAAAAACAAATGTGATGAATAACAAGTAAATATTATATTATATTATATGCTTTTATTTGTGTACCCAATACCATCATCCATATTATAGAAAATTCCTTACATTAGGGATGAATAGAAAGAAAGAAAAAGAAAGCAAGGAATGAGGAGGGGGCCAAAAAAACCAAACGTGGTTTGATGGAAAAATACACAAACTATACCTACATTCGTATGTAGGTATAAAAATCTGAACTCATCAGTCAAGAGAAATAGAAGGAAATCTTTTATATATATACATTTATTTATTATTATCATTTAACTGTGTACAACATTTATTCCAGGTTTTTTCATCAAATGTAAGTATGTTCAATGTATATTCGAAAAAACTCAAAGGGCCTTCTTGGTAATACAAAACACATATATGGGAATTAGGATGGCTCTTATTTTGGGACTATGTCATACTTGAAGACATAATGTGTCATTATCTTTATCCGTTAAAATTTGGAACATTTTGCGTGTACGGAAAATTTACCGCACTCTCTTCGCCCCTGAAAAGTTCACCTAACTCTTTTCCCCCAAAGACAGGTTCATCTCGAATTAAGTTCATCGGGAGCAAAGTTCATGGAAAGACAATTGGGGAATATATCTTTATTAAAAAAGAATCAGATATGATATTTTATTTTAGTCTAATTTTTAATTCAAAGATTGAATCTTTCGATAATAAACTCATTATCCTAGTAAAGAACTTCTTAATTTAAATAACTTTTGTTTTACAAACCCCTTTATTTAAGCCTTATTATTGATTTAACTATAACTCTATTTAGCTATTGTCTCAAATTATCAAACTTTTACTTTTTTTAAATTGTACTAGTACAAATTAATATTACAAAGCACTCATTTTACTTTTTCTAATATTTATATTATATAATAACAAAGGGGTGCCCGGCTTAGGTCAGGCCTTGAAGGGAGGAGGAAATCACATTGACAATGGGCAATGTTTATTTTATACGAAATTAGTTATTATGAATTGAATTAAAAAGTATAAACTTCTAATAACATAACAACATTAAAAACATGAAAAAATTTGTATTTGATATTTTTTAAATGAACCAATTATCTAGGTTTATTTTTTCGACGACAATAATTTCGCTAACTTTTTTAATTTTGCAAGTATGAAATTTTTTTTGGTTAAGCTTGAGTTCCTCTTTACAATGCCTATAAATGATATAGCCTAATTTTTTGGCAAAATATATGCAAAACAGTTTTTTGTGGAATCAGATTTATTGAACCGATTCTGACAGTTCAAAAAAAGCCGATTCTTGCTGATTTCGATGCATCAGTACACTCTAATTATGAAGGGAGCAAAGTGAAAGGACGAAATAACTTACAGTAAGAAAATTATTTTAAAGGGACACCCTAATACACATTTTCTATTTTTACACCTGCCCCCCCCCCCTCTCCTCATCTTTCACCGTGAAACAAAAAAAATCATTCTTAACAATCGTAATTTTATTTTATTGAGCATGAAATGCTCAATTCCTTTTTTTTTTCTCGGGCTGACTTTTAATTTCAACCAAAAGCAGACTAATAAAAAAGAATAGGACAATAACGTCACCCTTCCTGAGTAAATACTTTTCTGAGGTTTTTTAACACTCAAACACAGTAAAATCTTATTATACAATAGAGATATGGTTGTAAATCATATGATCCGTTGGGTTGTAGAGACTTTGCCAAAAACATTATGAAATATTACCTAATTATAATTGGCATTCGTGTTACTCTAATTTTTATGGGTAAAATGTGTTATGTTTCAACAGTTGACCCAAACAGCTATTAGAAATGTTGTTACAAAGTCATGGCATCCACCTAATAAATATTTAAATAAATTATAGAGAGAAAAATGTTTGAAGAAAAGATAGAGTGTAAAATTAATTAATTAAAAGGAATGATTACAAATCGTGACAAAGATTAAACATTCTATCTTTTAAATGAGATGAACATAAATAGGAATCATAATTATATGATATTGCGATATAAATCATTATGAGATAAATTTATTAATTTTTTCGGCAAGCAATCCGCACATACAAAAAAAAAACATCATTAACACGACAATTTGAAAAATGCTTGAAAGGAGAGTAGCATAGCCTTCATGATGATTAATTAAATTAGCTACAAACAGTTTTTGAAACCAAAAAAATAAACACAATCGCACTTTGCATCTAGCAAGGACATATTAGCCTGTTCCGAATGATTGAGACAGGTTCGTTTGAAGGGAAAATAGAAGAGTTAGCTACAATTTGCAACAGCATCGATTTTTTCATGAATCTTATGGTGGAAAAACATTCCATAGTTATGCTGATAATTTATAGATAATGCCTACGTGCCACAGTAGCACACGTTTCACCATTCGTTCCTAAAAATGGAGACTCACAATTTTTGTTTTTACTATTTGATACGCTACAAACTGGGCAAAACAGTATCTGAGATCCACACAGACCTCACTATTGTTAACCCTGATGCCTGCCTAGTCATGCAACCATCTTTTTGTGGTCTGGTGAGATCCAAGATGGGAATTTTAAGTTCAAGAAAGGTCTCTCATCAGGACGTCCTCGTCAGCAAATGACACCCAACAACATAAAAAAGAAAAAAATAGGAAATTAGAAAAGGACAAGAACGCGATTTTTCAGCCTAAAGAAGAACAAAACTCACCTGAAGGAACTTTTGCTCATGAGGGACAATGCACGTTCCCACAAAGCCGACAACACAACATGTATCTCAAAATGTCGATATTTAGAGACAAAATATGTATCAGTCATCATTTTTCAAATACACCAGGCAGACTTGGCTTGTATTTAAGAAATCATACAATTATTTTAACTAGTCAACAATTCGTTATGAAATGATGCACTTATATTGTACATATGAGTTTGCAAACATTTTGTATTCATTTCAAAAAGTAGAATATGTGTATGTTTTTTGCAAGGTATGTAAATATATTTTGATAGTGTATTTATGTATGTTTGTTTCAAAAATGTTGTTTGAACGTAAATATAATGAATTAGAAGTGGATAATGTAAATCAAATATAAAATCAACATCATTTTGAGAATGATTGATGAAGATTATAAAATAAAACTAAAGTATTATTTATATGTAAAATAAATGTTCATAATGAGATATAAAATATTAATAAATGATGAATCAATGGAATTCAAACTAAATGAGCTGAGCAATATTTTTAAAGTAAGATTATAGTTTATGCATTAACAATATGTGCATTAGACTATCAGCATTTTTAATCTCCTATATTAAAAGCTTTTCTGCTTTGGACAATAAAAAACTAATTTTAATAAAGCTTGATGTATGTCATGTTATTTTAGTTTGTTTTTTAATGATATTTTTGGAACACAATTAGCCATGTTTAGGCTTTTTGAACCGTCCTAAACATGATACATTGAGTAAAAAGTTCTACAATATATATTAAATTTTTTTTACATAAAGTCCTTCCTTTTTTTTCTTTTTTTGACTTGAGTCTTATGAAACGGCGATGAGAATTCATTCATTGTTAGAGATGTTATTTGTCTAAAAACACAAGAAAAGGACGACAGCGACACATATGGTGTTACTGAATTAAGAACATTTTTATTATCAGCTACCTATTATTTGGTTTTGGGTAGAGAAAATGAATTACTGCGGGAAAAATGTCATAAATATATATAAAAACATATATATATATTTTATTATACACTTTAAAACAATTTACACCAAAGATGGAGAAGAATATTTCTTTTAGAGGGAGATTTTAACACGCCCACAACAGAGTAAATAATGGACAAAAAATGAGAGGGAGCAAACAATTTTCTTTTTCTCATCGCTATTCTTAGTTTTTTCTTTACACATATCCCATCTGTATTCATTGTACATTATACTCTTTTTTTTCTTTATGCTGTATTGGTATATGATATATGTGAGGGAGCCCTTTTTACAGTGCACCCTGTGTCTGTTTATCATACAACTATATAGACATAAACCTTGTTTTATTAATATGCATAATACAAGTTAATGTTCCTCTTTTTTTGTTGTAGAACTATCACTTCAACTAAATTAAATTTAGTTAAAGTTTGAGACGTTATGTTGGATACAACAGGGTAACCAGAAATCATTGAGCACATCTTACAGAACTTTAATTACAACGGCGCACAATATTTTTAACTGATAAAATAAATATTAAAAAGTATTAAAAATACAATATTTACTTCAAACATCAGATTTAAGGTGGTACTAAAGCCCTGAAAATGACTAATTATTTTTCAAAATAAAAAGGCTTGTACCCTGCCAAAAATGACCTTAGAGGACTCAATCTTTGCTGAAGTTTTTTGATTTTTAATTAAAGTGAAAGGGGGGAGAATATTTACCCTAAAACGAGACAATCTAATGTATATCTATACATTCAATGTTTTTAAATGAGCAGGGTATGTGTATTTTATTAAATATAAAATCGTTAAACTTATTTTTGGCTAAAAATATGGTTGGTAATAGTTTCATTAGAATAATATATTTATATTTAAATAAGTATCTATATATACTTAGTATATTAAACATTGTTTGCTAATATATAAATTTGAAAAATATCCGTTGATAAGTATTTGTGCCAATATAAGAAAATATAAACTACATCAAAATATGTAGTTAAAGATACAAAAAAAGAACTGTCGCCATTATTAAAAATAACTTTTTTTTGGTGAAAAAATAAAAATATGTAAATAGATTTACAAACAATTTTTAGATGGACTAATGTTTAAGGCTTTAATGTATCTACTGCTGCAAATTTTAATTTAAGTACATTATATATAAATCCTATGGTAAGTTTATTCATTCTTTTTTAAATTTAGTTGAATTATTTTTTCTAACATAAATCAATGTTCGGGGCTGTTATAAATTAATTATATGAATTATTAGGGCCTGACGAGGTTTTTTTAAGCAGTTCAAATATTTTACTAGCATTTTAGTACAAATAAACTCTGATTTATTTATAAAACAGGATGCATTAATGGATGATGAGTAATAGCTTCGAAATTCAAAACACTATCTGTTTTCCTTATTTTTAAGGGGTCAAGATTAACAGGGACATATACTTGTAATCTTTGGATACTAAAGTGCTGGCATCGATCCCGAGAAGTTTTTTAGGAACTCCAACTTGTTTTCAACAAGATATAACACCTGCCAAGACTACTCCTAATTTTCCATGTATGGAGGGCGTCGAATTTTGAAATTTTTTTATCCTCTTCTTCTACTGATTATAGCCCCTTGAACGTATTTCAGCTATGGTGAAGTGGAAGGATAAACAAAGGCAAGAGTAAATTTTTTTCAATACATATTGAATTCATCTTTCATTTCAATATTAGAGTATGTGGGCCGGCGTTGCCTAAGACATTATAAAATTATCTTGCTGAAACTCAGTCTCCATGGGATGCGATGAGGAAGAAGTCATTCTTTTATGGGCATACGCTGAACTTGCTACTCTGAACTCCTCTGTCTCCACTATTCGTAGATGCCTTTTCTTTTTGGTTTCTGAAGAGACTCTGTGCAGAATGACTACAAAATTATTCAGTATACTTGTAAAAATATGACTTCTTAGTATGTTAATAAACCCTGAAAATTTAAAGTAGGCTTGGATGGAGAACAGCTTAGCTACCATGTCATTTGATTAAATTAGCCGCAATAAGATATAATATGACGGAAATAAACACTAATTCCATCCCAATTCTAGCTAAGAAAATTTGCAGGAATTACTCAGACATCGATCTTCAATTCTAATGCGTAATCTAACATGAATTTACATTTATAGCTCTGCAAAAATTTCCCCAGTACTCTTTGTCTTTCATTCCGTAGTGATTATTTTATAATTATATGATCTTTATTCAACAATAAAAGGATAAAATGATAACAAGTTTAGAAAATAAATAACACCATACAATTTCCAACTACTCAAAGTATCGCACTCCTTTAATGTCATATTTTAATGAATGCGTCTCTGAATATTTCATAAAATGAGATGAAGGTGGAATCACATTTTATTGATAACTATATAACTACGTAGCTCAATGGACAACGTGCTTGGGAGAAATTATTCCCTTGAACTCAATGTATGTAAGTTCGCGTCTCGGCCGTTTATAAAGAACCAAATATAATTAATGTATATGGGGTTCCAAGACACTCCCTTGGTCTGATTGAGTAAATGTGATACTGATTGAGAACCCCTGCAGTAGATGATGTCCAAAAGTGTTTGTTGAAATCTTCTTTTTTTAGAAGAATATTAAAAATTTAGACCTTTTAACATTTTGAAGGGGCAAAGTTTTCATGTCGTAGTCAGTAGTCACCCTCCAAAAAATAATATCACCCGAACAACATGCAGTCTTAATACTTTTCTACATAGAACTTGAAGTATCGGACTTGACAGTGAACGTAAGAATTTTAGACCAACTTGTCACAAATTCTCAAACAACGGTTTCTATAATAGAAACATTACAAAATTGGACAAAATCCCCTTGAATGAAAAATATATACAGACTTTTAAGTTCTTTGGACATAGAATTGTTCAAAATTTATAAAATTGATTTATCTTAAAATCAGTTAGTCTATATTTGTTTAAATTTTGAATCAATTTATTTAGAAATTTATTTTATTGTACAGCTATTCTTTAAAACCCATTTTCTTTCTTATTTATAACATTTTTTAAGAGCAGATAGATTAATCCTTTAGCTATTATCTGATATAACGAAAAATAAGTAATTTTCAAGTAGTAACTTTATTTTAATAGCTGGAAAAAACAATTTTAAAAAATATACACCATGGTCCAATGATGCGTGTCAATAACTTAAGACTAATAAATAGTATTTATAAAACAGTTGTGTGAACGAAATTCAGCTAGGTTGTTCTCCTGACATTATCTCACATTTATTAAATATTTAATCAAAAATTGTTTTTTTTTTTAATATCTGTTTTTCTATTGTTTTAATATTTTATTGAAAAAATGTTTTTAAAGTGACAGTGGTGATATTTGAAAAAAATGACAATGATATCAATTTTATATTAGTATTTACAGAATATCAGAGGGGGGTGGGGATCCTACAATTGGCCAATATCTCAGTAATAGACTTAGAATTTGCAATCAATCGCTGAATTGCTCAAAAAGTCGCTTACTTTAACCTTTGTGGGGGAAACTGCTCATGATGACTTCTTTTGTGTAAAAATTGCTCATTTTTCTAAGCTGGTATAAAATAAATATAGAAAATTTGGATTCTAGTTAGATTACGCAATAGCTTTTGATGATTATCTGATGATATTTATTGAGGGAAAATCCACTTGAAAAATTAGGCTTTCTTTATGCAACGGAACGGATATGTGAGGGAGCCGGATTCCGACAACAGTTAATAAAAAAATTGCAAAAATTTCACATCCATTTATGCATTTAAGCAGTAGTGTAATGATGATATGACTCCTGAAGATCAGGCAAACTTTAAATTTCCTCCAACTACTAATGTGGACGTTGAAAGGACTTTTAGTATGGATAAAACTACCAATAATGATTTAAAGCAAAAATTCACAACAGAAAATCTTTATAAAATCTTGATTTCTTGAGAAAATATGGCAACATCTATGAATAAATTATCTTAAGTATACAACAACATTAATTACTTTGAATTATCATTATAAAAATTATTGTTCTTTACATAAAAAATCACACAATTTTGATATTTTGGGTAATTATTTTTCAAGGGCATTTGAAAATTTTGAAATAAAGTCAATGAGGATAAGAGCTTATATACTTTTTACATATTAATATTGTGATAGCAATTGCACAAAATTGTTGCTTTAATCTGCTCTCGTGTGTATTTAGGTACTAATATATCTTTTGAATAATAAATATTCAATAAGCCAAATTGCATACAAAAAAATAATACAAATTGCAAGTAAAATAGTGAGTTTAAAAATTGAAACTTTTCAATTTACATTTAAGCAGAAAAAACAGCGTATAACATTAAATATAAAATAAAATTAATGAGTTTGTATGAATAACTAAAATTTTATACGGATAAAAAACTAGGTTAGTTTATTATAAGTTCTGACCGTTTTTGATGTGGGATTTAAAATATTTGAAAAATCCTGGTAAGTGTAGAGAGCACATCTCAAAAAATTTCATATCAAAGAAATTTTTTAGTTAAGAGAACGTAGTTTTATTAAATACGTTTTTACTAACTAAAGAAATCCTTGTTTTTGAATTTTTCTTTAAGGTCCTAGGGTAGTCTTTAGCTGACTGTAAAAGATCACCATAGTGCAATAATATGTAGAGTTGTATTAAATATAACTATATATATTTGATAAAAAAATGTCACTGAGAGTTAACATTATTATCCGGACAATTTGAAAAGCGTATTGGAGAAAAGCATCATAGCTGTCATCCTGTTTAATTACCAGCTAAGAGAGGTAGGAAATAAACAGAAAAACTCACCCTCTATCTAGTAAAGATATAGGCCAGAGTTACAACGATGTCGATCCTCAATTCGACTCTGAGTTCAATAGGGACTTAAAGTTGCATTGTCTTATTGATAAATCTATCCCCATTTTAGAGAAGTATATTAAATTATCCAACAGGGTTTATTTTTCTTCAAATATGTAAAAATACGTATTCTAGCTTTAAACTATGACTTTTAAATTATATAAACTACATTTTTGTGCAAAAATAGAAGTTGTAAAAGGTAGAACAAATTATTATAAGGCTCACCAATAATTAGATTAAAGGATTATTCCAAAATGCAGTTCTTTAGTGGTGGTTTCAATGTACCTATATAGCCTTGTAATTATTAATTCATGTAGACGTAGTTTTGTCCAAATGCAAAAAGAAACTAACAGTTCATGAATGTAGAGATATGTAAATATACGGCTTGAGGAAGATTGCCCACAGGAATATTGCCATGAGCAGAAACTTGACTCCCAATTATATTTTATATGTAATTCAGTATCTGCTCTATCTAGAAATGGGACTAGAAAATCTAAGGATTTGTATATAGTTTTCCATCTGCAAAAAAACCGTTTAACATAGGTAGCGACCGTAGAAGCTGCCAATGTCATTATAAAAGATTATTTCATTTTTTTTATTTTTTCACGTTCCTTTATTTGGTCAGATGGAGTTGCAGTGGCTAAGTTTAAGTGAACGTTACAGAATCACATTTAGTCCATCACACCAAGAAACTGTGTTTATGTCCATATACATGAAGTATATTTCTCCCGAGAGTATTGTCTATTGAGCTACGTTGCTCCACTTTTAAAAAAATCATTGAAAATTTATTGGGAGCTTTCATGCTTTTTGAAGCAATGGCGGTGGTTTTTATTCTCCTTGAAGACCCAAGTTAATATTGCATAACCCGTTGACTAGGAGTAAAGGTGATTTTTAGGGATTTTCTTTAATGAAATGGTAATGAATTATGGAAGTGTGTACAAGTCTCTTAATACAATGTTTGTGTAGTAGTTAATACAAAAATTGTGTTATTTGTGAAGAAATCTGTTCCAAAGATCGTTGAAAAAATCAAATTTTAATCGATTTAAGAAGAATTCAAATTTATAGAAAATTTCTTTTTCTTTTTTAATATAAAATATATTACCCAAAGTTTTTTGATTTGAGTAAACTATGTAAAAAAAATTTGAACTTTTTTGTATCTAAGATTTAATAATTGTTATATATGTAACGTGTCAACATAAAAAAGAGTAGCTTTTTTTAGTCAATATAAATTTGAAAGCAAAAATGATTGATATAGTTCTTCTCTTTCATTCATATATATAATCAATAATTTTTTTCCTTACTACTTAATTTGGATAAAAAAATACAAAATCCCATAATTAATAATTAATTTTTTCATTATGTCTTACTAAAAATCAAATATAGTACTAAATATATTGGCTTTAAATAAAAAAAGAGCAACTTTTAAGGGCTAAAATTTTAAATGAAAGCATTATCAAAAAATTAAAATCTGTAAATATCACATGTCCATAAAGACATAATTTTTTTACTGATATAAGAACTATGATTCTTTTTTATGAAATAGAGTAGCTGGGAAAAGAAAAATCCTTTTTTTTCCACTACTTTTTTATCTCCATGCCTGCGTTTATGTTGAAATGTCACATAGATGTTTAGATGCTGAAGAACACATAACCAAATAATTTGGTTTTGTGGTCTACTAATTGATGCTAATAAGATTCAGTATTATTTTTCATTATAAAAAATGAAAGATACCGTTTTGAAAATATTCATAAATATTTAATTTAAGAAATTTACATTTAAATAATAATTAATATATTCATATATGTGATTAAATATTTTAATTTAATTAATATTATGATTTACATAACTTTAAAAGTAAATAGTTTTTTAAGATGTTTAATATTTATTCTTTCATTCTAAGCCAGATTTAATTCATAATGAACTAAAATTGTGAAACTTTAAAACCCCCCCCAAAAAAAAATGAAGATTTTCTACAAATTTTAATGTATATTTTTTTGTAATTACTTTTAATATGGACTAAAAAAGCAATTCATAGACCGCATTTTCTTTTTTAACATAAAATCAATTACAAAATGAAGTCAAATTTGGTCTAATAGTTACCTAATTTAAGAGTATCGCCACACTAATATTTAGTATCCACGTAAGAATTTCATAAAATATAAAAGTTGTTCTTTGACTCTCGGCAAAAAAAATTTGAAAAAGGTTAATTTGGACAGTTGAGCGAAAAACCATATATAATATATTGATATATATGACATAGCTCGAGAGAAATTATTCTCCTAAAATAAATGTGCGTATTTTTTCGGCCCGATCATTCCTAGAAAAGGACATATACATAATGTATATGGAACTTATACACTTATTTCTAGATTAGATGGAGTAAATATGCTGATATATTCTTCAATTATACTAAATCAGTGCAACTGAATCTGACCAATTAAAGAAATATTTCAAAAAAGGATAATTGGGAATAGGTATTGTTTATATGTTATACATATATATCTTGAGGAAGATTTATTATAGTTCTTTTGCAGAATAACATATTTTTCTATTAATCATATTATTTAACGATTATAATATATCCACATAACAGTTTGAAACATTTACCCTTGTAGTTTTTTAAATAAATGAAATAATATCTATCTGAGTAACACCTTGGCTAAGAATATTTAAACTTTTTATCCCTAAATATGAAGGGTCTTGAAAACACAAAATCAAATAAGATAACGGCGCGTATTCTTTTTGGATTAGAAAGAATTCGCCTGCAAAAACTCCTCTTTACTTTAAGCTCACAATTCTTGGGCATATGTGTGATGCAAAAAAAAAAAAAACTCCATTGAGAGAGTCAATGTGAATAAAAAACTTTGGACTTTTTAAATAAATGCAACACCAAGATAAGTTACTTTAACTATCAAAATCCCTCGAGTCGATATTAATCTCCGCAATAAAGTTGAAGGGAAGTTATGTTTTTTCCTCTCTTTGTTTATTAGTCGCTAGGATTACATGAAAAAGTACGAATCGATTTTGATCAAACATGGTACAAAGGTTATATATAGTTACATTAAAGGGGCATAAAATTTTTAGAAGTCATGGGTATACAAAACGTAAAAAATGCATAATTGACCATAAATTTGGAAGAAATCAAAATACATCATTCAATTTGATTTTGGATGGAGGTTTTACACTCTAGCCAGTGTTCATTCTAGTTTTATAATAAAATTCCTCCAGATATTCCCCCAGATAAGTATAGAGTGATTATCTATAGTAGATTTTTTTTTCTCTTCCACATAACCAACCACTTAGTAAGTAGCGATAGGATTACACCACATGCTATAAAGACATGTGCTGTCTGTATAAAAGGATCATTAATGAATATTATTATTACCAAAATATTAATAAACAAGAAATTTATTTAATGAAAAATTATAATATAATTACTTTCTTTCACAAAATTTACTTATTTTTAATCCCTCCATTAATTATACGTTAATATAATGTGTTATTCACAAAACAATTCCTTTTTATTAAATACTATACTCTACTATTTAATAAATAAGAAATTTAATTAGCTATCATTTATTATATAAGAACATACGTGTCATATATTTGATGTGAGTTTTCAAATCTTTGATTTGAGAGGTTTGACAATTTTTTGCTTCAAAACTTGCAATTGCAATTATAACATCTATGGAGTCGTTAGCGTTTCATAGTTGACATCCTTCTAACAATGCTTAAAAAAGAAGTTTTTAATATCCCAGTTCATTAACAAAGGGTTAAATAAATAGAAAGACATATGGATATATTCAATTCAAAACTATTTAAACTATTGCTTTAATAAATATATACATACATATAAAACTATATTGGTAAATATGTACGTGTATGTGTTTTTATTGTTTTTAATATATCAATTTATTATCCTTATATCCCAAAGGATCTTGAAAAAGAAAACAGAAATCAAATATAAATATCAGAAGGTAAAGAATATATCGTTTTTTATTCTATACATTACTTGTCAATGTGTATCTATGCATGAGAAAATCTCTGAAGAATATCAGTAAGTAAATACATACATTGAATCCCCTCCCTCACCAAAAAAACCCTAAATTATGCTAATTTGCTCATTCTACTTCTATAAATAATACATCATAACAAGACATAATTGCATAGTACTAATATGTACATAAATATAGTTGTATAAAATATGACCTGTATAATCTAAAATGAACGTGTTAATTCTGACGAATTAAAAAATAATTTGTTGACGAGCAGCAAAGAAGCTATGACATTTTATCTAATTAGCTGTGAGCAGCTATAAGAGAAAGAAAATAAACACAAATCCAACTCCTTATATAGCAAGGACACAAGCAGGAATTACTTCATTTTCAAAGCTCAGTTGTACTCCGAGTCCAACAAAAACTTTCACTTTTAATTTCCCAACAAATCGTCACTATTATTCACTGTTTTTATGAACACACGTGATTATTTTATGTTCCCTTCTTAACAGCTTTTTTGAGGAGAGAACATCTAAGTATAACCACAAGGATTTATGTATATGAATGACAAAAAATAATGAGTAGGAAATAAGAACTACCTGTAATTTTATAAGTAGCTATGAATCTCAAGCACCTACTGCTCATTGATTTTTTTAAATTGGAGGAGACATGTCATCATAGTAAGATTCCAGGCCTAGGTCATCAACTCTTCTTTATGCGGGTCACACTTCAAGAGAGGTGTCCAGGCCTACTATAATACCTTGTGAGACCATCTACAATGTTAAGAAGAGACCAGACCACAACAAGACCATAGGAGGAAGGATTACTCCTGAAAAAATCATATTATTAATGCGGATGCCCTCAAGAACGCCCCTGATCTAATTCCCAGAGAATTACAGGCTCACAGCACCCATTCAAATCGACCTTTTCCAGACCAACCTACTCCCCTAGGTCCAGGAATTTTTCCCGACAGCAACGTCGTCTTTCAGCAAGATAGGGTCCCGCTTACAGTGCAAAAATTATTCACACTTTCATAGCTAACAACATCGTTTTCTCTGGGACAACAGAATGTGGACACCATAGAGTTCGGATGCCAATTCCATCTACCTTTTTTCTATCGCACATAGAGAGGAGGGCCTGTAGCATACATCACCCGAACATTGAAGCCATGAAGGCATCTCTCGACGAGGATTGGACTGCCATGGACCCGAACTTCATTCGTGATACTTACAACTATTTTCACTTATCAGAGGCTTGCCACCATCTGTGAGGCAAATGGCATCCGAATAGAATAAATCAATTTGACAATGGCGATGTATAAGAAAAAAATACAATTTTTTTTGTTAAATGAATAATTAAAGAATGGCAGGCTGTTTTCTTTTTTCTTTCCAAGTTTCTGTTTAAGTGTAAGTCATTGTTGTAATAAAAAGTAGAATTTTGTATAGACATGGTAGTAATTACTAGTGTTGTGTCATTCCTTATTTATTCGTTGCAGTACAGTCTTAGGACAGGTCCTATCAGTCCTTGGAATAGGTCCTTAAGACCGTTGGGCCTTCAGACCGTCTATAGTAGAACTGATTGTATAAAAAGTAGAGTGATATCATCAAGACTAAACTTTATAAGTTTTTGGACTAATATGCAGTCCTGAACGATACCAGCCCAAGACTGAACGTCCACATCACTACTACCCATTTCCTGACTGGATACGGATTGGGATATGTGTTTGTTTATCTCCTTCTATAGCTGATTGAAGCTAATTTAATGAAACTTCATTATAGCTTAGATGCTCTCCTCTCAAACATTCTAAGGTCACACTTTTGGTCGGTTTAAACAATGTTTGTTTTATTAGGTACACGAATAGAGGGGGGAGAAAAACAATTAAAGTTTCTAAAGCTCCCAAAAAAAAAAGTTGAAATAATTAATCATTTAAAATAACAAAATAATTAATTTATAAAAAAAGTTTATAATGAGGAGATTGAGAAAAAATACGTTTTGATGCGTTAGAGGTCCATACACATAATGCATAAATCAACAATGATTAATTTAAAGAAAACAAAAGGTTGTGGTCTTTTGGGTGGTAGGACTTAAGTGGGTAGGTATTAAATAAGACATAATTGATTGTATTCATTAGTTTAATTTGGAAATAACTTTTAGCTATTCGTTCATAACAGAATGGAAATAAAGTAAGAAACGATTCCCATATTCCCTCATGTATTACTTCTTAATTGGAAAGCCTTATACTAGAACAAGGTCTTGTATGTTTATTAGGGTGTCTCAAAAAATATATAGTGATTTTCTTAAAACTAAAAAGAGTTTTCGAGGGTTAAAATCTATCAAGTAAGGGACTACCTATAAAATCCGTACCTCAACCTATTATCTTTGTTGTATCACACAACCTTTCCTATAAAAAAAGACTTAAAAATGCCCAAAATCTATTAGTAGTTAACCAGGATTGATTTTATCTAGTGGTACATATTTTATTTTTTTCAATAGTAAAAATTAAACAAGAAGTTTTATGAGGACTTTTATTTTTTTTAAATCATCTGAAAACAGTACTTGTCAAAACTTATTTTAATATGTGAGTCCTCATCTCTAAAATTTACCATAATACGAGGCCTTGCAGACCTTGACTATGTAGTCAGATTCGAGCCTAGTCCACTCCTTCGTGATAGAAACTTCTAGGGACTGGACACTCCTCTGAGGAACAACACACGCCCTCTCATCCAGATGCACCTACAAATAGTAGTCCAATGAGTTAGCGTCTGGAGAGGAGGGCAGCCATATGTCAAGGTCCTGAAAGTCTGGAATGTGGTCTTTCAGTAAGGCCTGGGTCTTAGCGGCACAATGACAGTGAGCTCCTTGAAAGAAAAAAAAATTCCCCAAACTTTTCTCTGACCCAAGGTAATCCTTTCTTATCCAGAAGTTTGATGTAAGCATTTACATTGAGCTACTCCTTCATCTCCACAAAAATGAGAGGGCATACACCACAACCCCCAAGACCATGGTTCCGGCTGGATTTTTTGTTCTGAAGACATGTCTACCTGAAGCTGAGACATGCATGCTTGTTTAATTGTGATGTAGCAGCGTTTCTGTATATTCACAGTCGCATCAATGGGGAAAAATGTTGTCCATATTTTTGTTGGAATTGAGAAAGTTTAGAATATTCTTTGTTTTTTCCATCCATCTTAGATTCTTCTGTACAGAGATAAGATGTCTTGTTGTCCTTCTGTTCGGTTATGTACCAATGTCATTCCGGATTGAAAATAATAAAATGTGTACCACTAGATAAGATCCAACCTGTATACAGTTAATCCAATGATACATTTTATCCACCCTATATTATTCAATAATTGTTGAAAAAATTTTACCGCTTAACAATAGCTAATTTAAATTAAAGCAATTACCGTTCAGAACACTGATAAGGAGTTGGGGAATGCAGACACATTAACAGCTGACAACAAAATATTCTGTATATTTTTGTGTTAGAGATGTAACACCTTGACACAAGCAAAAAGGTAGAGGGGTATTGAAATTGCAAATACAAGCAGAGATAAAGTACATTCGTACATTATGCGTCGAAATTGTGGAGATGAGATGGAGGGAGGGGGTAAAAAAAAGTAGCTGGCGTCCGCATGCTTATATTTTGAGAGGGGCCTTGGAAATTTTTTTTATTCTGTTTTCCCATTAAAAAAATTTCTTACAAAATGATTACTCTTTATTGACAAAGACCAAAAATAGTTCATTTGTACTCCCTGCCGTAGAGCCCTATATCACCCCCCTTGAAGACACCCTTGAAACTTGCTTACATACTTCTTAGATGGTCCTTAACAATCAACTCCAGCATCCCCCTTTTTTAACAATGATAAAAGTATTAATTAGTTAACTGATAAACATCAATGTTTATTGAATAAACTCGTTTTTTTCCCATTGCATTCAAACTGTTTCTAAATTCAATACTAAAATTATAGTAATATATACTAGACCCAGAACAGTTGAATCTATTCACGGTATTTTTAATCACTCGGAAATGTTTCGGATAAGATATTTTCATACAACAAATGTACATCAATTTACTATTAAGCAAACTAATTGAATAATTTTATATATGGAAAGAATAAGCAAATTGCATACATGAAGTCAGAATTGGAGAGTCAGTAATACCTGTGCGGGTAGAAGGGGAAAGAAAAAAAGGGTATATTTTAGTCGTTTTTTGTGTTTAACATTAGAAAAAAAAAGGCAATAAATATTTTATTTTTGTGCTCACTCACGTTTAAATTATTAATATTTGGATGTTTTTATGTTAATTAAAAAATAAATTTATATTTATGCTACGTAATTTTTATATAAATGACATTTGAGTATGAAAAGTCCTCACCCCCCACGCTAACTATAGTAAAGGTCAAGCTCTTGTCCTTGTTTTAGGGAGAGAAAAAACATATTGGTGTAGCAGTGATCAAATGAAAAAAATAGGGAGGTGTATGTCGAACTTTGCAGCAAAAAGTATCGTTTATGCCTGGAGACTTTAAGACATTTGAATATGACCATTTCAAAGGGGAAAACTGTAATATGAAAGACCGAATAATGATCAAATATATCAATTTATCAGGCAAAACTTCCAATGTATATCAGTAATTATAGTATTGAAGGGCTGGGCAATTGTTAACACAGGGTGACAATAGCTAATTATAATTCAATCAATCAAAGTTCAGAACACTAATTAGGATAAAAAAAGCAAAAACATTTACAGTCGACAACAAAATGTATGTTTCCAGTGACATCAATCCTGTGACATTTTTAGCTGGCCCGGTTTAATGGAATTGGGAATCTGAATAATGAATTTTCTTTATTTTACCAGTTGTAATTATTATTTAACTACTGCGTTGTGAACATTTTTCCGAAATAGATTACATTGTATACTGAACCTGATTAACATACGTGTGTGATCATAAAAGACAAAGCGTAACCCTGAGGATTTATTGCCGATTAAAGATTCTAAGACCTTGTGGGACTCAGAGTAAAATTGGGGATTGACATTGGAATAGTTCTAGCAAATGTTTTTGATCCTTTTTCTCCATCCTCGAGGATTAATACAAATACAAGGTTTTACCGTAATGTTTTTCCTACTAAATCTTGACTTCCATCGCACTTTTTAATAGTGACGCCATAGAGAATAACTGTTACCAAGGATAACTGTATATCACCTTCTTTGACAGTTGCTGTTAGTGTAACACTGTTATACTTTATGACGTCAAAATTTGTCTGTCTTGTCTATGAGTTGGTACGGTACATCAAATAGAAAATTCTAGCAAGGCCAATAACATTGATGGTTTAACCTAGCATATATATATATATATTAATCTTGCTATCTCCAGGGTTCTTTTTTTTAACAAGCCTTTGTACACAGGATTTGCGTTGCTATATGTTTATATGTTAACGAGGCAAGACCGTGACGCTGGTAGGAGGGGAGAGGACAGATGACATTTTTTTCCTGCCCTCCTATCTTACTATCTATATTTATTTATATGAATCGTTTGAATTTATTCCTGGCCGGTATTTTTGAAATTAGTAATAACTTGAATAATTTTATTTTCCAGTTGTCAGTATTATTTAATTCCTGAGTAGTGAACTTCCTTTCAATTACGGTCAAAACTCAATTTTTTCCCAATTTTTGGTGTGTTTTTTTTTTTTTGCAAAAAATTTCCAAAAACCATACCCTCCCCAATCCAAGGAATATTTATATATTCCTGCAGACGCCCTTATACAAGTAAAATATAAATACTTAGTTATGTTCCTATTTTTTATTATTATTGAAATAAATAATTGGTTAGAAATAATTTTATTATAATTTGTAATTGCAAATTATATGCCCTGTTTCATCGTTGTATAATAGAATATTTGTGATTATATTATATGTGTGTATGTATGTACAACAAAATAGAACAAATATTACACTTGCGTCATATACCTATATCATATTAGACTTCATATTTAGCTCACTTATATTAATCAAAAGTTACATTTTTGTGCAAAAAGCTATATTAATAATTCCACTTAAAGGATGCACTATCTTCTATTTGAACAGAGAAAGACAAGAAAAAAAGTTATTGAAACGAAAAATAATATTGCCACTTCGGATTTTTTTTTCATACATGTAAAAGATGAAGAAAAGTAAATATTTATAATTGAATTGTGGTTCTTTATGTGTATGAGGTGACAAAAAAATGTTCGTGGTTTACTTCATACCTATCTATGAAGGACAAAAAAATATATATTACAAGATTTCAGGAGTTTGGCTTCAATATTTTTGTAGTACCAAAATATAGGTGCTGCATTAGCTGTGACTTTTTAACCCTGACGGTGAATTGGGATATAATACATACCAAGAATTACAAAAATGTTTGTCATTCCTTTGAATCTACATTTCATAGCCAATACTTTTCAGTATGCTTCTGAAACATTAAGCCTAATGAAATTCTTTATTTATACAGTATGAGGAATCAAAATTAAAATCCACTTTGAGGCCAATAAGTCTAAGTTATAAAAGTCTGACAATTTTGTACTTGGTGCCATTTAGCAAACCACAAGTACAATTTGATGTTTGTTCTTATGAGATCAAAAATGTATGAGCAACAAGCAAAACGGCAGGGGATGTCTGATCCTCTCTACGGGTAAGTCGATATCCTACAAGAACATCTTCTCAATGGACGCTATTCTAAACTATAGTAATGATCGCTTATAGCTGAATCAAGAGCTCAGGTCGAGGAAACCTTCAGGACAGAACATTCAGCTAAGGTGATCGTCATCGGCGTCGTAGCGTCCTACGACAGCAAGATGCGTCCCTACTTCTTTTAGGTCAAAGAAAAAGTAAGCAGGAACGTCTAATACAAGTTCCTCATGTACCATTTCTTGCCATGGTTGAAGAGCACATTTCCCAGGGACAACTATTTGCTTACCCAAGACGGAGCCCTAACACACATATCAAAGAAGGTGGAGCATTTTTGCAGGGAAAATATGGTTTCCTTCTGATAGGCAGAATTCTGGCCTTCCTCCTCACCCAACGTGAATCTCCAAGACTTTGATGTTTTGTGCGTCTTGGAGGGCAAGACAAACAAGATTTCTTGCACGAATTTCGATACCCTGAAGGCCGTGATCACGTAGGAGTAGAACAACTTGTCCTCGTACTTCATCAAGGCCAATTGTGCATATTTGGTCATGAAGAAGTGAAAACGACTTTAAAAAATTTCTAATTTTTTAATCCTCGCCCTCTATTAAAAATGCCTTGTTTGGAATTTATTTGTATATTTAGTAATTTTCTAATAGTATCTGGAGAAATAAGTTAGATTGTATTAGTTGGAGTAACAAGTTAAGGTTAAAAAAAGAAGGTCAATGTGATTTTTTTTTTCAAAATAATATATACGCTAAATTTAAGTAATTATATTTGTATTTTATTAATATGAGGGATTCTATCATGCTTTGAAGCTGTATATTTCTTCGTTATTTATTCTAAATATTATTCGTAATTTCTATATAATTATAATAAAGTCAAATTTGAATACGACGATTTTTTATAAATTAATTTACACTCCAAAAAAAACTAGCATAGAAGCAATTTTAACACTTTACCAGACATTGGATCTATTTGTATAAATACATAAAATGAATCAATTTCTCAAATATTTATGAAAAAATAACATTTCAATCATATTCACTCTATAAATTTCACTCCTTCATATTGATCATGGACATCATAATTAACCCGTTGTTTGTTATGGAAAGATCAATTCCATGAACCACATGTATAATATATATTCGGGAGCTTGATTTTGGGTTTGAAATATGGAAACACACTTTAAGTTAAAATAAATTAACACTTTTTATATTTATAACATTAGTTTGTCTTAAAATCAGTTTAGAACTTAGGTTTGCAGCACAGTAAAATTTAAAAAGTAATCAAAATATTACTTTTTTTAAATCAAATTATAAAAGCTTTTAACTTTATGAGCAAATACAAGGGAAAATGAGCGATTTAAAAGACTAATTGTGTTTGAAAATTAATAATAAAATAAGAAATTACATAAAAGTTTTAACATATTAATATATGAATTACTATTTTGAATGTATTTCTATATGGACATCGGATATAAACAAAATCCAGATAGGAGTAATAATGTCGTTGCACTGTGATGTTGCTCTTATCTGGATTTGACTGCATAGCATTTATAATTTGACATTGTATACTGTACAGGGTTGGGTAGCAAAACATGGAATAATAATTAATGTTAATTTTTTCATTAATATAGGAAGGATTGCAGATTATATTTTGACATTCTGGTTCAGCCATTTTTTGTGTATAAATAAACTATAATAGACATTTTGTCATCTTGTCATCATGAGTGATCAAGAAGCTAAAGGGACGCGCTATCAAATCTTCTAGTTACTGAAGTTTAAGTAGCAAGGATTATGGATATTGTGAAGTACTACTGGAGCCTGGTTTTAAAGGTAGCCAAGATGAACTTTGTCATCTAAGCAGGAAGTGGAGGGCACAATTTAAAGAGGGATCCGGAGTTCTTGTCCAGTTTGGAGAAGAATATCAAGTATGTCCCCACCAAATCGATGATTTAACTACTTTTCCATGGCTGCTAGTACCATCAAGAGAGGAGTGAAGGGCGATTTGGGATTACCTTCATTCATAAGGATCCCACGCCACCTTTTTACAAAGCTCATGAAGGTCAGAAGGCTCGAGACTTCTTGTATTGCTGACCAACCCTGTATAATGATGAATTTGGGGAAAAAGAATTGATAATTCAAAACATATTTGTTTCGTAGGCTCTTAGGTCTTAAATCCAATAACTTTAGCATACCATATGAATATTGTATATGTATATCCTTAAAAGTTTTCAAATATTGATGTATGAGCATATATCTTTAAATCTAACTCATGTTGTATTTGAGAGCTCTTTTTTTATAGCTGTCAAATAGATATATCATATAAATTCAAACTCCCTATGAATATTTAGGGACATATGTACACACATCGGTATAATAACAAACATTTTGAAATGCACCTTCAAATGCTTGTATTCAATTCAATTAAGTATCTATTAGTGTTGAGACTTGGTTAAAGACTAAACTTTTTTGTTGGTTTGGAAAAAAAATTCTAGAGCGATTTGGACAGATCTTTTGGTCCAAACAGTTGATCGAAATTTAATTGCATTGAAATTGTGAACGATTTTTTTAGTCTTAATCAATGGACTGATTTTCTCCCCTGTCCGGATCTATAAGCTGTACAAGTATAATTTATTCGACAAATTTAAATTCATATTACGTTATTGTTGGTAGATGTTCACCATTTTGAAACACAACAGACGTAATTAACAATTTACTTATAGAACCGGTCTAGACTGCATTTTTAATGAGACTGATCCATACCGATTTTTGTAGAGACCAGTTCAGACCTTCCTATACGTACTGAATTATTAAAAAACATAACGGTCTCATATAAGGCTCTGTTTTTAAAGATTAAGACAGCACGCATGCCCAAGAATACCAACCGCCAATCTCCAATCATCTGCTACAGCATTAGCAAATTAAAGTTAGAGTAGAACAGTGAAACTAAACAGATTTGTAAGGATGTTTCAGTCTAGACTGTAGACCGAAACAAAACCAGGAATATTTGTTTTTGGTCTATATCTATAAAAAAAATTCTCCCCTATTTTGATTTATGAATTGTGCTTAACAAATATGGTTTATTCAGAATATTTAGCTTTATTTAACGTTATGGTAGGTTAATGTTAACAATTTTTAAACACACATGACTTCATCAACAATTTATATATAGAAATTGTTTTGTTCCAGTTTTAAATGAGACGGATCCAGTCCCATTTTTTCTTTAGAACCGATTAAGACCCATTTTTCCTTGGGACACGTTCGGCTTAACTGTGTTAAAAGAACGAATTATTTCGGTCTACTGAACATTATAATGATCTCAAACCGGTCTAAGATTTTCAGACCAAACCCTAAAACTAATATCTACCTACGTAAATTATCTAATTGTATAAATTGATATTCTTTATAATACTTTACCATGAAGAGATCTAATTATACCACTTAATCTTTCATCCTTAAATATATGTATTTATGAGAGACTGACTTATTCTAAGGCAAATAAACATGTAGTAAGCTAACCTAATGAATCTCAAAGATAGAAAAAGCAATTACAACTAAACATTTTTTCTTAGAATTGCAATAATGTTTATTGAACTGAAAACAACGATGTAAACCCCCTACTTTTTTACAGCTTCATAAAAAATTAATGAATTAAACAAAACAAAAATCTAATATGATTTGACGTAATGAAAAATTATTAAAGCATGATTATTTGTTATGAGTCCGTCCCTAATAGACAGTCTTCAAATGTATTTTAGGTTTACATAATAATATACTAATGGATGATAAATATTACCTGATATGAAAAGTAGAAATTGGAAAATGATCATTTTGAACTCATAGGCAAATTGAGGAGTAATTTTAAATATTTGTTGACGGTTTTTCGATACACGTTCAATTTATATATATATATGTAAATAATAATATATGCCACAAATGATTTAATACAAGAAGTATCCGAGAGTAAAAAGTCGGAAAGTAAGAGAAAGATATGAAAGCACGGAATGCTTACAACAAACTGATCTATTTTCCTTTTTCTTGGTATTATTATATTTGGATGGTATCAAAAAATACGCGTAAAATTTTCTTCTTCTTTTATTTTTGGGAGCTTTCGTTTTCCCCTCCGCTTTCATTATTTGTGATTATAGTATTAATTTATAATATAAATACAGAACAAACGACACTTATACCTAAATATATATTGATCCTAAGGAAAATCAGTAATTAATTAATCAAGGAATGATTGGATTGTTTGTTTTTTCACCTAGGATCATGACAAACTTGAACTCCCTCTAATGTTTTAACCCCTTTATATGTATAATCATTTATTTATGTGTAGCTATTTAATTAACTGACAACTTGGACTGTATCAATCCTTATAAGGACCGAACACTACAATCCCATCCAGTTCACTCTCAGTCTGGTACAGTTAAGTCCTGCATATCAGTCCTAAAAAATTTAAAGTTTGATCCTTGATGATGTCAATCAACTTTATTTCTTCTTTTCTAACTAGTTTTAATACTGACAGTACGAAGGACCGACATTCTTAAGTAGATGTCCCAAGACTTGACTGGACCAAATGAGTAAGGACTAACATAACACTACTGACAACGAATGAACACAATTCCTTGGTCATTTAAATAGTTGCTTATACTTAACCACTACAACTCCATCTGATCAATTAAAGGAACATTAAAATGTATTATATTCTAGAGTATTTCAATATTGGTAAAAAAATTATAAATTAAATTGAAAAAATCCTTAATTCTAGCTATGACATAAAGCACTTGATGAACAAATGCAAAGCGCTCAAATAACAACATTAATTGTACTTGATTTAAGATAAAAGAATCAATTATAATACGTTCCATGCTGCAATTTTTTTATCAATATTAATAACATTGCTATTCATTTATGTGTTTCTTTCACGTCGATATATGGCTCTGCATCGTAATTATACACTAAAAACATGATATTTTATGATATTATATTTAAATGTGGCCTTTTGACCACGGACAACTCAAGCCCCAACTTTCTTACAAAAAAAGTTTCAGTAATCTCTAAAATAAAGTTCTTGTTTCAGTTCCCTTGATAGAATACTAGATAACACAAATAAAAATAGAGTTGGTGTTTGAGGTGGTGTTAGGTAAGTTTTTTTTTAAATAACTTATGTACCTTTTCATAATATTTTTGGTTTTTAAAGAGTAAGTTATTTTATACAAAAGACGCATCATTTCATTATTAAAATATATTGAATTATAGTTGTGGATGATTATTTAATACAGTTTAAAAGTTTTTAATTTTTGTGAGTTGTCCAGAATTCATCCTGTTCCCATTACGTGACTTAGACATACTGAACTAATTTCTAATTTTTACATAAAACCAGATCTCATGGCACCAATTGTATCTTTCTTGCTTCTTTATAAGTAGGGGCCCTTACTTACATACATAATTTTTTCATTAAAATACAACAGAATATAAAATTAAAAAGTCACCCTAAAAATTAAACACCCTAGTAAAAGAAAAAGAAAAGACGCCAATCATTGATGACTAGGGAAATTTTCAATTCTTCAAAAAGCCCAGTCACATTATGGCAAAAGCAAAGACAATCACTTTTTGCATAAAAAATATATAACTTATGACGGCGTTGTCTATGAACGGTTACAAACACATTCTCGTTTAATAAAACCAATTGAGTCAGCCTTCATGTAAAGATCTCAATATTGGATTTTGTGAGATTAGGCTCTTTAAATAAAATTGTTTAATTCATCTTGGTTTGGGAAGTATGGACTTCTTTTTTGAATCGGGTTTATGAAATCCATATCTGTGGTATCATTACATTTTTTTTTTTAATTATTAGACTTGGTAATTATGGAGGCTTTGGTACTGGAAGCTCTGACAAGTGTGATACTGGAGCAATGGAATACCTAATATTCGAATAAGTTTTGCCTCCACGGTGCTTTGTATCCAGAGTACAAAAATAGCAATCTGTTGAGTCATCTAGAGGTTCTTTCCAAATTCTTGGGATAGCAAATCCCATTTTTCTATTTTTACACACCCATCAATCTAAATGAATACAATTTAGAGGGAACAGAGTAAAAGTAAAAAAAAATAATAATCGATAAATAATATTTCTTATAAAATGTAATCAAAATAACGTAATCAATAATTCATTTTTTAAATGAATGCTGAATTGTTTTTACAAATATATTATTTACTTTGATTTTCATATATCTTGTATTTTCATGTCGAAACATGGCACTGAATCTTAGTTATACTAAAAAAATGATTTTAAAAAAAGGCTTTAAAGGGCAAGCCTTTATCAATTGAAAGTTTTAATGACCATATTCGTGTTCTTCGGCTTAAATAACAATAATATATGTGGGTTTCAGCCTGCAGGCGTTCCAATACCTTCATTTTTTTTTATAGTGATAATGAACAGGTATATTTTATTTATCCTGATAATAGTGGCAGTGTTGAGATGCATCACCAACGTCTCGAAAGTTAGACTACAGCTGGACAAGTATAAAGTAATGGGATAGTTAAACCAATATTCCTAAAACCAAATATTTGCTTCCACGGAAGATTATATTCAATTTAGGGGGTACATTGTCTAAGTTTGCCCGTACGTCATACTTTATCTTTATATCTCGAAATAAGAGACTGCCAAAGTGAAAACTCTAAATAAAGTTGTTGAAACATTTTCAAGGAAATAACTTTTCTAAGTGAAGTGAACCGAAGAAAGGGGCGGGGCTGTTTCTCATTCTGGGACTAGGGTAGATTTTACACTTTTTCCTGTGCACCTGGCGGGAGTGTTGTCTCTATTAGGTGCGGCAAAGACGGAGGGAAGCAAATTTTTAATGGTTTTCTTTTTCCTTTCTAAAAAGGTTTTGTCATCAAATTTAGAGCCACAGAAAAAAATGTGATACTTGGAATTAAAGCCCCACAAAAAATATATCTATATATATAATCTATCAGAGTAAGAGAAGAGAAGAATTTTTCGAGGTACTTGTGTGAGAGGAACTCGGAGTCTGTGGAATAATGTATACGCCAGGGGGGAGATCACATCTGATTATGCAAGGCACTAGACCTGCTCTTGTATCTTGGCATCATCTCTCAGTCCACGGATCGACTCTAGTTCCCTCTTCTCCTTCCCTTGAATACTGCATTAGAGACATACTCTGAATCTACTCAAATTATTTTCTTACTAATAAAAAACTGCGATAATTGACTTTCAACTTTCCGCTCTATAGTGTATCTATATATAGAACATCCACCTGAAACTACACTTAATTGAAAATGTTTTTTTTTCACGTTTTCGGAGAAAAAAATAAATTGAATAACTAGGTTAAAAATATTATGAAGTAATTATTAAAAAAAATATTGTTAAAAGTTTTTGTTCAGTTTTTGTTTTTTATACATTATTACTTGTTTTTACATACAAAAGAAAATAATCTGAGCAAATAAACCAAATCCCTTTGGCAAAAAACGAATAATAACAATAGTATAAATTTACTCTCTTTATTACATTGCCGCATATTTAATTTTGAAGTGACATTTCTCTATCAAGTGGCTCTCCTTTCGTCTTAAAATGTATGTGAAGAATGTTCATACATAACCTGTAATATATACATACATCTAATAATCAAAGGGATATGAGGTTGAAAGGAGCCCTGGAATTAATGAAGACAGATTATAATTACATATATATTAAGCATAACAACATAAAAATAATAGGAGATAAACCTTTGTTTACGTTTGGGAGAGAGACAAAAAGAAGGATCTCTATTGTATTGAAGTATGTAGAAAGTAGAGACAATCAGGAAAAAAAAGGAATATATCAGCCTCAGGTGCAAAGTCCAATTTTGTCATGGGAGACATAAGACAATTCCTCCCTTAAAAATAAGCGAAGGACATCAATCAAAGACAATACTTTTGTGGGTTACACTTCCCCGTGAAAGGAATTTGATTACGTAAATTGTGTCAATAGCATTTCATTAATCCATTGTACATATTTAAGGAGGGGATTTTTGTAGAGCATGAGGGGAAGGTGGAAGCGAGAATTATGAATTAAATTCCTTGTTATATCAGGTACAACTATATGATTAAGGGGAGAAAATGAATTTCTACTAAAAAGAGGAGAAATTTCTATATTTAGCATAGCATTTGTGCAAAGAAAATATTATAATTATATTTCAATGTACATGTATATATATGTATTTTATTATGGATAGGTAAAACATAGGTATTTACACCACAGATTGGCCCGAATTCTTCATTCAGAAAGAAATACTAACACCACGATCTATCAAATAATGAATAAAAAAAACAATCACAAACTTAATCGCTAAACTGTGTCTTTTTTGTACAAAAATCCCTTCCATATACAAATTATTCAGGGAAAACTATTAAACTATGCAACCCAACCTCAAATAACAAACTTTTTGACTGTATATTTTATAGTAAGTTATTACTAGTATTTTTTTTATTTCATACTTAATTTTATTCAATCAAAAATAAAGGAAAATTTAGTATGTAAAATTGTATCTTTTCAAACATAATACATATTTTTATAGACTAAGCACTTCCGTTGTGAATAATTGATGGGGTTTTTATACTCAAAGACAGCCACTATATTTAGTCATTTCTTTAATGAAGTGAATATGAGACTCCCTCTTATGTCAGAGGTGTCCACGGGAGGAGGGAGGCTGAAGAAGCTGTAGCTTCCTCCCTAAAAGAAAGTGTATAATTGTTATAATTATATACAATTATTGTCTGAATTTAGTCTCTTTAAAAAAAATTAACTAATTTTTCAAAAAAGTTTTTTGTCCCAACAAAAAAAAAGTTATTTGTCAAACTTATTATTTATTAAATAACACTCAAAATTGTCAAAAAAGGGATCATGAGGACGTCCCTCTGTATACATCATCAAATCGGTTATCAGCAAAACTTTTGATTCCAAAAGAAACAAAAAGGTATTTTCATTGTTGGCCACAAGTGGACTACTACTGTCATTTTTACATACTCTTGCATTTTTTTCAGGTGCACAGACTCATCAAGGTGTCTACAACTCTTGGCCTTATCTGCTTTTATGTTAATTAAATAATTATGGATGATTTTCTATATGCAGATAATCTACCACAACCACTAAAACTTCCATTAATTTGGTAAATAAGTAATCAAAATTTTAAGACTTTGCTTGTACGGCTATATAATTTTTGCAACCAGTTCAGCTTTTGTATAAGATAATTGTGATACTCTGAGAGCTGAGACCTTTTCCAGCCCTAGTTATAACTCCATGCAGGAAAGGAGCCTCTCGGTTCCACAAAAATCATGAACTAGCAGTACAATTGATATACCAGTAGAGTAGTTTGTTAGGGGTCCAGAGAGTATATGTCTCTCAGAAGTAAACTTAAGAACATTGATAGCGTGGAGACTTTAAGAAAAAAATTAGCAAATACAGGGAATTATGATGGATGTGATTGAATTGATTTTTGGAGATGTGATGGAATCTTATAAGTCCCGTTTCAATCTTTTTTCGACCTATTTTTTACATCATATATGTTTAAAATCCCAGGATATTAGCTTGTGTATGTATTTCTTCTTAAAAATGATGCTAAGTGTTGTACGACGTATAGAAGAGTTATTGAACCATGTAATTTACAATACAATATTTATTCAAAAGGACGTAACATTTTTCACAACAAAATTACACGGTCACCAGTTGATCTATTATGGGTAAGCAACAACTCTTTCAGTACTTTTCTATCCATAAAATAATAATGAAAGATAGAGGTTGAAAAAAAATATAAGAAGATATGTTCTCAATTCCGATAATGTATTTTTTGAAAACAATAGTAGCCGCTTTATTAGATCATGTGAGTAATAAACAGTTGATAAAAGTAGAATGATTGACGAATTTTCATTGTTATCTCTGCAAAATAAAAAAGTGTGTGTCAAATAGGTACAAGCAAAAAAGTAGAAATACAAAAAAAAGAGATTTACAAAGCTTAAATGTCGAATCAATATTTGAGAATGTCCTCTTTAATGCATTACATTATGTCAAAAGGGAAAATTCTGGAAATGGGATTTCTTTGTTTGTACTGCAAATATCCACCAAATGGGATAGATTTATATATTGATGAAAAACGAAAGCACTTAATCCAATTAGTCCTATGATGAATATTTTATCTTTAGCAACCTCCATTTCAAAACTTCATTCGTCAACAATAGTTATACATATGTCTACGTAACCTTTATTAACATATATGACCTATATATTATAAAGCAAAGTTAATTTGTGGAGAATTCATTTTTGAAAACGAATTTGTGTATCGAAAGCTCAGCCATTCATATGAAAAAAAAAGAAAGAGGGGACTACATATATTTAGAGTGGTAATTCCTTAAAAAATCATTTTTTAGGAGGCAAGTTTTGTTATTGTTAGCAACTTAAACAGTGTTGTTGTTTTTTTCTAAAGATTTTTTCATTCTTGAAGAGATAACATAAAAGTATCGAGTAACTACGTTTAAATGTGCGGAAACTAACAAAGTGGATCTCTTTGTGAGCTATGGTAGGGTACTCCAACTAGTAAATGATGGTTTGACAGATTAATATAAAATATCAGAGTTGAATTACTTGAAAATCTTTTGCTTTTAAAATTACTTGTATACGTGCGAGAGCGGTCCCAGAAATACAAGGGCTGACTAACAGATGTCTGCAGTTGTTTAAAAAAATCACTGTATTAAAACGTACAGCATCTATAAAGCGTATGTTTCAGATTTGAAGGCTCCATGTTGTTAAGTATTTAATTGGTAGTCATCAGTAGTTTGTCTATGAATTTGTGAAAATAGAGAAAATTGGTCGTCATTATACGATACAATACTTTTATTTGAAAAAAGCTGGCGCAACCAATATAAAAGTTGAAGTGTATTTGCTCCAAATAAAAGTAAAATTTTGCCTAGATGAGTTGAAACGAGGCCGTACGACCTACCGAAACAAGCATAGCAGTGATCGACCAAATGAAAATTATTTTTTTCGTTCAAAGTGGCTTTTGGCAATGTGTTCCGGCAAGTATTTGATCGTAGAAAACGCTTTTTAAAGAAGTGTATTTAACAACAGAGATGCTAAAAAGAAATTGCAAAGAAAATGAAGAGACTAATACAACAAATGCATTATAACAATTTGCATAATATAATTTATTATTTATATTCCAAATAGGATTATTCTAATAGTTATTAATATGTTTATTCCTATGTAAGTTTGAGACAGGTTTTTTTTTTTTTTTTGAAAGGACAGGAATATGCAATACATTTGTATGGTTAGTTAGCACAAAAACAATCTTGAAGAAAAATCATCAAAAAGGAAAATATATGTTCAGTTAACTTTTTACAGGGACGTTCACTACAATCTGAACAAACTTTGACCTCATCCCAATGCTGAACAAGTGCATTGTGACGAATTTTCTAGTTTTAATAATAGTTTATATGGTATTAACATACTAATTTTAATATGACCTCTATAGGCCTCAATCACTGCCTCAATTCTGCCACGGATTAACCATTTTACTTTATAAAAAAATATTAATCTTCCATAAACAATCCCAGATCATTTAATTTTGATTTTATAGCCAAATTAGGGTTTTAACGGTAGTAAATCTTATAGATATACACAGTTTTTAATTTTTCATGAGATTGTATTATCTAGCATACCCTTACATGAAATTCAAAATTTCAAAACCGTGGTATTACTGATATTTTATCGTATTACAACTCATACATGTCAATATTGACATTCATATGAATTTATAATGTAACAACGATAGTAACCATTTTACTTCATAAAGAAAATAATTAATCTTCCATAAAAGGTCCCTTAGTTGGTTTTAATTACTTAATCTAGCCCATTCGCACCAATTTAAAATTCTTAAATGACGGAGGATCATATGGGACCAATTACAGCACTTTATTACTCGTAATCCTTCAGTATTTTAAAAATTCAAATTTGCAAGACATTCCTTGATGAGTAATCGTGTTTCTCCATCTCAACAACTAACTCAAAATGAACACAAACGTATTTTTTTATTAGTTACCTAATCTCTTTTATATGAAGGAAAAGTCGGCGGTGATGCATTCGTACGGGATCTGGATGAGGTCTAAATTTGTTTCAATTTTAGTGCTCGACCCTGTTACTTAGCCCAATATTTCATAAACATATTCAGATCAGTGATAAGGCTTGTATTCAAATATCTGGGATTAGTTGAAACAGCCAAGAGTGTTAAAAAATAGTTTATAATCTTCATTTGATTTATAGAAATTTATTTTGCCCCCTTATGGTCCCTTTGAAATCAAATCTTTTAAATTTTAATGGCTTCAAGTTGACAATATTTTTTCTATTTTATGTACAAGTAATGACGCTTTTAAAGAATTAATCAGAACAACTACAAAATAGAATCAGATAGAAATAAACGGTTATTCGTATAAGAATCGAAATGTAATCCAGACTTTTTCTTTATTTAAATCGTTTTATATTGCTTTTATTTTGACGCCCATATTATTATTATTATTATTTATATTAAATATTTATTGAAACCTCACTCTCTCAATGTCGTTATTTGAGAATAGATCTTTTTTCTTTTTTTTTTGCTAAAGTAAACTTAACCATGTTATTATAAAATGCAAGGTATGAAAAATTATCAAAGTAAACTGTAAAAAATAAAAGATTTTAGGAAATTTCTAATTAAATAGGTTATAGACATATAATAAATACTTGAGTAAATAAATATAAAACTTTGTTACACAAGAAAAACTTAATTAATTCCATAATTTATTGAGCTATCGATGAATATTTTCCTAAATGTATAAAGTATTTCTGAAACTTTTATAAATAAACGTATTGGAAATTTTTTTACTCAAAGCTTGTTTTGGGACTGTGTCCTTATATTATGACAGTTAACTCAGTGGATCAAACTTTATATTTATGTTATCAGATTCATTTTGAGCTGTGAATGTAATTTACAATATATATTCATTTAGAGAGCATCAATTTTTTTGGTTGATGAGATATTTCGATTTAAATTAGAAATCCAATTATAGGAATACTTTATTTTTAACATGATGAAATAAATGTTTGTAGTTTGTATTGATATAATGGTCCGTAATCAATTTATAATGCATCTATCATTTTAGCCACATATACATCAGAACTGTGGACTCGCTCAAATTTCAGGGCAAGTCTAAGTCCCGAGTCTTACATGAAATTTAAAATGAAATGCCAATCTCTCCATCAATTTTGATGAATACTACGACGAAAAGATGTTAAAAAACTTGCATACTCTGCAAAGTGGTCCATATACCTAGAATATTAGTAATATAAGCTTGATTTAAATTTTCATAACTACGGATGATAAACATTCTCTTCAAAATTAAAAATTTTAGTTTCGATTATGTATCATTACAAATACTAAATAAGACAAAACAATAAATAAGTATTTAGATTCCCAGCTTGATCTTAATACAAAAATTGCATGCAGAAGATCCTTCTTCAGTGATACCTTAACCTTATAGTCACTTAAAAAGAATTTTATAGCAATATACAATCATTCATCCTAACTTGTGAGGATAACATTGACAATAATGTGTATACAAGAACGCGAACGTCAGAGGAATACAATGAAGGATCTTTTTTTATGGCGGCAAATGCTGTTTTTATCAGAGTCGAGGTCCTTTCTCGACATTGATGATTTCATCCTACAATGCTATTTTTCTTGTTTACGAGTTCTCCTGCACCAAGCTTATAGAACCCTTAATAAACTTGTATGAATAATACAAAACAGAGGGAAAAACTCCGATCTTGCACAAAATTTGGAAGAGTCCGATTCCAAGCCCTGATCTAAATACTCTTTTTGAATATTTTTATATTTTGAAATAAAAAATGAATCCTATTAAATCAAGATAAAATTATGTCAAATGTTATAATATAAAGCCCTAAACAAGCTATTTAAAAAATAGTTTTTTCTAACATATCTACTTTTAATCAATACATTATTTGTTAAAATTAAAGAATGGGTTGAAAAATATGACTCGTTGAAATTAGAGTTACACCACAGTTTTTGATAATAATATATGATATTATTAAGAACCTTATGGTTTGGGTAAGGAAATGTTTCCTCCTATCTCGTAGGATCCGAACCTCTTGGACTACTATGTATTGGGTGTCTTGGAGAGAGAGTCCAATAAAAATGCATTTAACACTGTATACTACTTGCAAGCTTACATTCTCAAGGCAGTAGCCAACAGGGATAACGAGCTCCTCATTAATGCATGTACCTAGTTCCAGCCCAGATTTGTGGCTATGGTTGAAGCTGGAGATTGTTAGTTTTAAATGATTGACTTCAATATGGACCCTTACATATTAGGTCAAAAGATTGTTTAATAAATTGTGAAATACACGATCCTTCAGTTTTTTGTATTTAAAATCGCCACCTTGTATACTAAAGTTTCAGTAAATTATAAATTATTGATGTAAAAACATTGGAGGATTAGTAATTAGTTAGTAATTAGTAATTAGCGTTGTAATTAGTTAGACAAGTCAACGACAACAAAATTGAACACGATATTCAACACTAGTAGAGATTGATGCGTTACTCAAAAATATATAATTAGTTTTTTTTATCAAATGAAATTTTTGAAAATTTAATGTTTCTATTTTTGGAGTATTTTTACTTTTTTGATATGTTTGCATCAACTTTTAAAAATGAAACAAATCCATTATCATTGAGAAAAAAAAACTAATTTATTCATTGCAAGATGTAATGCTTATTACAAATATATTTTTATATTTTATATGTGATCATCCAATCTTGAATAAATCCAAGGTTAAAGGCTAAACAACAAACCCATGTATTTTAAGGGTTTTGTTGAAAAAAAAAATAAAGCTTTGATGCTTCAATTGTTTTTATGACACAGGAATTTACTAGAAGCATGAATAATTCAAGTTTGATTTATTAAAGTGTTTTTGGTTTTAGAATGGCTAGTTCAGCCGCAATATAGCTTTGAATTTAATTTTATTGAGGAAAGAATCAATATTGAGGTTAATAAAATAAATTTAGAAACTCTATTGTTTACTTAATTATATTTACATTTGTTTTAATACAATATATTAATCATAACGAAATTTAAGAAAATACAATACAAACCTCAATCAATTTATTCTTAAAGTTTTTTCATTAATTATTTAGGTACAAAGATTACCAAAAAATACAACTTCAAAATTCTTGTAAAGGTATACATATATTACCCTTATTACTGGAAGAAAAATCAACTCAAGCCATAAAAGCAAATTTTATTTATGATTTAAGAATAAATAATCTTTGATGTTCGTATATTTGTATATATATTGATTCATTGCATTAATATTTCTATGGTAAAAAAGAAGACTTGAAGAGAAAACTACCGAGTATTTTCTATTAAATTAAAAATAAAACCTTAATCAAAGTAAGAAAGGGTAGGAGAACAATTTGCTACAGATGATAGTTTCAACTGTCCCTTTTCTCAGACATTAAAAAAGCTATAGGTGTAAAGTATACATCATAATTGTATTATACATACATATAATGTAAATTGTTATGGTAAAAAAAAAAAAAATTACAAACTTTTCATCGAAATATTGGATACAAACTGTTTAACATCAAGGATATGCAACATAACTTTCAAATGGCAGCTTCTGTTCTCCCTAAAATGAGCATTCACCACTGGTATCTGACCGAAAGTCCGTTGGCATTCTTCTTTTTCATGTCATGATAGGATGAACAAGTCTGCAAAGGAGAAGCTAGAAGTCAAGCTATCCAAAATAGAGTAGCCTGAGAGTAACAGACTACTGTTTCCTGTCATCAACACAGCTACGATTCTCAAAGACCTAGTAAGACTCACTTTCTATTTGATGCTCTTGGAAGGAAATGTGACCGGCTCACGTTAGCAACAAGGATGATAATTATGTCTACAGGAAAGCACATAAGTTTGTGAGGTCAGTAAAAGTGACCAATAATGGGGTTTAGAGAGGTGTGAAACGGATGAGGGACTTTGCGGCACGACTCAAAACTGAACTAGAGCAGAGGATTTACTTAATAAAATTTTATGTAGAGTACCGGAGGAACAAATTTGACAGTTCCAAGGAAACCACATTGAACAAGTGACAATACTTATATTAGTGACATCCTCCTGTGTGACTATTTGATCCAAAAAATTAGTAATATGTGCGTGTTTGTTAGTGAAGGGAACATGATCCCATTCAGGCGTTCCATTTTCCTTATTGTAGGAAGATAAGAAAAGATCCCTTTATAGCAGGGATGGGCAACTTCCATGATCAAGAGGAACAATTTTTTTTCAGTACTATCATTGGAGGCCCACATGACTACACACTTCAAATAATTGGATATGGCAGACACTATAAATGATTCTAAATAAAACCCCATATTATTTATATTTATATCTTTATATTTAGTGCACCAACATTCACGAGTTAAAAGAAGTACGTTTCAGCCAAAAGCTTCCTCTGAAACGTTCTTTTAACATTACATTAGGATGGTAAACTAATGTGGGACTTGGTTATCCGAGAGAAAATCGAACGATGATAAGTTTTAGAATTAGTTGAGTTTGTACAGAAGATTCTTCTTTTCCCAAGAGAGATTGATCGTATCAGTTTTAGTAGGATATAATATAAAAGACAGAATTAAATCGCTCTCCTTAGATATCACAGCAACAAATACAGGATCTAAATCTTGCTTCTGTCTGAGGCTTGAAAGGTGAATTAAACTTGAGCTCTTGCATCTTGCCTGTCGTCATCAGATTTTGGATATTATTCTTATCTCTATATTCTATAATCTTATGATAGAACTTTCAAAAAGTGCAGATAATACTTTATTTCTACACTTTAGAGATGTATACTCGGCTAAAATTAACAAAACAAAGTACAGAACAATACTAGAAGAAATATTACTCCAAATACAATCTTGGAAGGATGATATTATTAAATTTTCTCAAAATCTCCTTCACTCTTACCAACAACTGGATGATTGCCAAGAGCTCTTGAAATAATATGTTTGTTTTTTTTCTTCTTGAATCTCTTCCATGGCTTGAGTAATATATTCTCTGAAAATCTGGATGTTCCAAGAGGGATTGTATAGACTCCAACACCGGCGTGCTTCATCTCGTGTTTCATTTTATGTACATTTCTGGAGCAATCTTGGCTATTTGTGTATTTTTATAATATATTTCTTGAAAATCTTTTCAGCTAGCCTGTTGAAGTTAGGGCATGTTCTTTATAGTACTGATCGAGAGTTCTAAGGTGCGGGTTAAAATTGAGCCGTTCATCAGGACCAAAGGGTATGAGAGTACCAACGACTGAACTTTCCAAATAAACTACCATTCTAGGTAATCATTATTTTATGTTTTTACTATTTCTATACTTAATAAATATTACATTTCTTTAAACAATTCAATTAATTACCATTAAAACTATTATGTATGGAGAATAGGAAAAAATTAAGAAAAAACTGAACATTAGGAGGGATGTACGACCCACAAATATTACAAAATTGGAGTGAGACATTTTGTTAGTTCTTTTCTCATACAGTAGCAGAATTAAGCAACCGAGTGAAAAATTGGGACATTTTAACCTGTGGTTTGACCTGAAAAGTACAGTTTTATGGGTCAAGTTTCCTATTTTTGTCGCTGTTAGTAGCCATGGCTCTTGAATTTTTTTCTTCTCTAATCCAAAATGTAGCCCGGATCCTGCTATTGTTTGAGTATGGCGCAGTCTATCGGTTAAAAGTTTATAACAAGTTATTTTTTATTATTATTATAAATAACTATTGATCTATATGCAGCCCACTGAGTGAGTTCATGGGCCGTGTGCAGCCCCGGAATGCACACGGCCCATCCTTGCTCTATAAGATAGGTAGAGTTGTATAAAATATGACCTCCCTATATGGAAAAAAATATTCAGCCAAAAAATTAACTTGATCATCCTCATAAGTTGATTTGTTTTTCCTTCCTCTCATACCTTCTCGCAGCTATGAGAGGAAGGAAACAAAAACAAAATTTACTCCGTATGTGGAAAAGATATAGGCAGGAGTTACTCTGACGACGATCCTCAAATCTACTCTGAGTTTACACTTAAAACTCCACAACAGTTCCACAGTGTTAATTTTAATCTTTCATGAACACACACAGTAGTGATTACTACTCCGTATTATCTCTTAAAGAAATAAAGAAAATCAATAACAGCATTGTAGCCTATAATTGACTCAATTATGTCTATGAAAAATTGGGAAGTTTATAGTATATATAAGAGTATATTAAGTAATAAAAAAAAAATTGGTATTTTCTCTTTTTCTTGATTTGCGTTTAAGATACTTTTTATGTTGAAACGCTACATGTATTATGCCCATATAATTTATAGGTTTCTATCGGTCTTTTTTATGGTACTTAAAATCCGTTTTGTCCCACATCAAGTCTCCTTCCTGTTATCAGTAGCTGAAAAGTGTCCCAAATTTGATAGCGCCCTCTAACGGGTTCCATTTTCACTAGTAATATAGTAAATTATCTCAGTTTACCATTTGAATTAGTTTAAAAAAACTTTAAATATATTTATATACGTGAATATAAGCCGAATTATAAGCATATATTTGACTTATTAAAATTATGGAAGATTTATTTATAGTTACATCATCGGTAGATATCTCTTGTCATTGTCTTCATTGTATCATGTAACATTTGTTCCAAAAATAAAAAGATTAAAAAGCCAAAAATCAGTCTGAAGTTAGCACAATAAAGCAATCATGCCAAACGCATTTATGTCATACTTTATTTATTTATAATATTAAAATCATACACAGTATTTTATTCAATACTGTATTACCAATTTGCCTATTAATATTTTGTTCAAAGTATATACATTTGTAACAGATATAACACATGGGTTGAAAAGCCCTGGGCTTAACATTTTTTTCATTCACCATATTTTCAGTTAGTACCTACATTCAAAACACAGCTGTCAAAATTTAATGACAATCCGTTCCTTAGTTTGTGAGTTATTGCGCTATATTTGATGCTAACTATATTACTTCCAAAAGCATGGATCAATAACATTTTCGTGTCTAGAGTTTAGACTACTTCTTGAAGGGAAAAAATCATTTCAAGCTTAGAAATGGCCCGAAAAGTGTCATTCGGACTCTGTTCTATAAAACGAATATAAATAAATATATATTTATCATTTTAAAAAAAAACAGTTTAGATGGAAAAAAACAGTTTTCTTTGTTAAGCCTGGGACTTTTCAACTCATGTGCTATTTATGAAGAAAGTTCAATAACAAATTGTATACTTGTCCTTATGGAAACGAAGCATACGTCTTCTGGTAGTTCTTACATAAGTATAATATACTATTAAAATTAGAGCGCGAGAAGACAAGAGCGAGACGGATGATACAACTAAATTATGAGTCTTGTCAATATTGGATGCCTGTTTTATGATTTTGAAGGGAAAAATAAATTAATGCTATACATAGGAAAATCTTCTGCATTTAAAATAGGATTAATGCAAGAAAAATACTTAGTTATAAAAATGCATTGTAATTAAATATATATAACTTTAAATATAACAATTTACACCAAAGAAAGCCAATAATACATACTTCAGAGAGAGAAGTTAATACTACAACGACCTATTAAATAATAAACAAAAAGAAAAAAAAACACTTGCTAAAGCCATTTTTCCTTATCCAATTTTTATAGGAAGATTTTTCATTACAAACAGCACACCTATAATCATAATTCAAATTTTATTTCTTTGTTTGTTTATAAAAAATATATGAAATAACCATGACGTAAGAAGTGAGACGAGGAAATTGACAGCTGACAATTGAATATATAGGGTATATGTGTGTTAGCAATGTATCACTGTGATCTATGAAAATGTCATTTTTTTAAAAGATTCTATAGGACTACTTAAATTTAGGACTAGACCGGAAAGGATTTCATAAACTTTGGACTGATACATCCCTACATAAATGTAAAACAACTTCATCACATTCATTGTCATCATGGGTAACAATGTTTTCTCGCAATACGAGGAGTCATCATCTGTTGTTGTCCGATACGGATTCATTTGGGAATACTTAACTCCACAGAGAACCGTATTTAATTTGTCATGTTTTTTTTTGTAAGAATATATTTAATGATTCTTATAACTGATTAAATACACGCATGTGTTTATACATTTCGACTAATTCTCAACTTTCTATCACCTTTCTTTCCTACACATATTAAAGATAAAATATACAAAGGAATCCTCATTATCATCTATGTTGAACTATTAAACCCCTCATCTCAGTCATTATATTGTTACAAATATAAACGGTTTCATTTTGAAGCCTTTATATAAATATTTAAATAAGCTACGTTCCTCACATAGAAGGTGCCTTAAAAATTCTTCTCATCGAGTTTCATTAATAATTTACTTTACTTCATGGGGATGTTTTGAGTATTTTATTCATTTTAAAAAAATTCCATTAAATTTTAATCAGTTTGTACTTTTAAAATTAATTGATCTTAAAAATTTTGAATTTATTTTTATTTAAACTGTCTAATTCAACGTTGGAAATTACAGTAATTAACTATTCGCTCAAAATATATATATATATAATCCTGGGGACACCCCTGCCGCAGGATTTTATTTTGGAAAAAATCCTCATATAAATCCTTAAAAAAAATTTCCTTCTATTTTTGTTTTTGCCACAGGGTGGTATAGAGCCCCCCTGCTGATGCTCTGAGCCTGCTCCTGATTGGTGGGGTGCCAGATAATGTCGTTCATTTCAAAGAGCCGTTACGTTCGAGAACGACACATCACTAATATCTACCACTTAAAGATGATATACTGGCCCGTCTTTGGTATCAGTTGATTTAAAAATATAATGGGCATTCCAAGGACAGTTTCATTTAGCCGTAAATATGAATAGAAACGTACAAAAGGCTCACAGAGGAGCCATACTAACTGTGGTTCATGTGGGAAATACCAATTCGGGGATCGCAGATTTAAAACAATATCTCTTACAACACCGTCAAGTGCTAAAAACGAGTTTGGACGAGGTATATCGAGGATGGTGGTGATCTTGATGAGTTGGAGGTTTAAGAGGACCAAGAAAAAATGTTGTAGTGATGTGCATAGCAACGATATTGTCAATAAAGTCTAGGATATTCATATAGTGAACACTTATGTCTATATCATGAAAACGTGGTCAACCCCTGCATGGATCAGGTAGCTGCAGGAGAGCTATATATCTACCAGGAAGACGGAGCCATCACTCATAACTCTAAAAAACCAAGCAGTGGTTCTCCAAGAACCTCTCCTACTATAGGGACAAGGATTTTTGGTCCCCCAGCACCTCTATTTTTAATCCCCTTGACTTTTTTATATGAGATGTAGCTGAGACTGAAATTAATGAGTTCCCTAGAACAAGGAGTCCCTGATCACCTCCATTACGTACGTGCTCACCAAGATTCCGATGTGAAAAAGCGTGAACACCTGCACCCGTCTCCAGTATCGCCCAGAAGAGGTCATATCTGCTGACATCGATTTTATTTATTAAATCTATACAAAATGTACATATTAATTAATGCTCTCATTAAATTTTAAGTTTCTATCATTATTATATTGAAGATTTTCCAAAATGTTAAAAACCGGTCTCAATATTGATCGCATCCTGTCTTTAAGATTTATACTCACTGCTATGTAGCCAATATTTACATCCCTAGTGATCATGTTGGTCCCCTTTTTCCTTAGAACCTCTTCACTCGGGCCATCTTATCATAGTATTAACCCTATCCTCCTGAAAAAATTAACACAACCCTATTAATAGTTCATTAACGCTTAAAACATATATTACAAAAATTATTAGATTTAACATCTCTTTACATATTTTAGCAATGGACTACATAATATGCAATGTACCTTTGTTTAAAATAACTTAATGCATTTAAACATGATTAATTACCATTTTAGGTCCGTTGATAATATCGTTATTTGTTTTTAAAGGCAAACCAATCTGTCATTAAGATGCATAGTGCACAATTTTCATGCAATCAAATAATGAAAATTCTTAATAAAATAATCTGAAAGAAAAAAGAATATCTTTTTTGAAGTAGGTTTTTCAAGTTGGGATTATTGAGCAGATGCATTATTTTATCAGTCTACTACTCATTATTTCTTCAATAAAGAATTACTTAGTTTTCTTTCTCTTTGAACACGGATTCAGCGAGTAAAAATAAAGCCCTCTTCTTGTCTTTGCTCGATACGGACTCGGATTTCTATACATTTTCTTCCTCTTGCAGCTGCTTACAGCTGGTTTAATAAAACGTCATGATAGCTAAGCTGCTTTCTTCTCAAACATTCTACAAATTGTAAAGTTAAGGCGTTAATTTTTTTTTTCACTATCTTATAATTATGCAATTGATTCGTAATCTGACAGAGTACTTGAACAAATATTTTGTGCTATGTATGTATTGAGGAAGCAAAAGAAACAAACATTGAAGTTAGTCATTATTAGTTGTTTTGGGAGCCGGATACGGATACTTTGGTTTATATAAATCAATATCTCGTGATGTCTTTGCGAAAGTATGTAATATCTTGTTAACTTAGTTATTTGACCTTTAAACAAAGTTTTATTTTTTAATTTTTTCGACGTATGTATATACTAAATTTTTTTTAAATCAAGCAATTTTACCTATAATTATATTTTGATGTTACCAAAAAGCAACGATTGGATATAATTTTGACATTTTTTAGATACATTTCTTTCGTTTAGAATACTTTCAACAAACGAAATTAAAGACCTGGCTGATGGTGAAAATAGTACTCCTGATGTGTTTATACAGCCTTTACATGTCTAATATCTTACGGATGAAGATTCGGGACAAAGATGATTATTCTTCATTAAATTTAAATACAATCAGGCGGTGGCAGGTTTTGAATTTCAAAAAAATGAAATTGATGCCCTACCTTCTTCCAAAAACACGAGAAAATGGGTCAAAGGAACAGTTGCACTAATCCGAGAAGAAGACTTGCCTACATCTTCTTGAACCGGTGAATTATAGTGCAACGCATATTTTTTATCTTTGTTTTGTTTTTTATTGGTTGAAAGTGGAGCAAACAACAGCAAATGGGAAAAAGTAAATAATAACATTCCTATATAATAAACAGACTTGTCAACTGATATTATTATCATTATTTCACATCTAATGGGAGACACTTTTTAACTACGTCTCGATAAATATCCTTGTTGTTAGAATGAAGAAAAGTTCAAAACTAACTTATGAAATGATGATCATATGATAAATATTTGTCTACAATAATACTTATGTGTCCGCTAGGAGCAATGATGAATACTACTCTATAATTAACTATGCAATCTCCATAACTTATTGAAATTAACAAAGTCAATTTTTCAAAGCAAACAAAAAATGCAATATGTCATGAGGAGGCATTATAAAGTAAAGTAGTGGAGAGAAGATTTCACGCAGACAAGGAATCTACTCAAGCTAACAGGTGCCTTTCGCCCCTTTGTTTATAACTTTGGCAAAAATAACAACGTCCTCATAAATAAATATACATTAAGAAACACGAAAAGATTTTAAATCCAATGAGCGTAAAACTCACATTTGTGAGAATGTTATATTTTATTAATAGAACAAAATTTGTCTGTATGTATGTAGAAATTTACATTAGAATGAACACAATTATTTTTGGATGTAAAAATAGCCATTTTTGCATTTTAATAAAATCTCAAAGGTGTTTTGCATGTAGCATCAAGTGTGTTCGCAGGGTACACTGTATATAGTTCTCCCTGATGTAGATCATATTCATATACATATCTTTGATTTCATAAATAATTATGTTGTATTTTTAATAAAATCCTGCAGGCATTTTGCATGTAGTATAGAGCGTGTGCAGTACAGGGTCAGCCAGGTATGACTCTAGAGACTAAAGTACACCCTGCCTCATCACTGATGAGTCAGAACATTTGTGTATTGAGTAACTATGGGTGAGTGTGCTCATTAAAGACAGTGAGTAAAACTAAAGATTTCTTGGGTAGTTCATTTTTACATATATGAGGACAAAGTTTGTCTGTCGGATGATTTCAAGTACTTATATAAATGATGAAAGGCTTATCTTAATTATAAAATAAATTCTCATTAGTCTCAAATAAATTGCAAGAAGCTTGCGAGCTTACATACGGTACTATGGAATTCACAAGTAAAATAATTTAAATTATAAAAGTAAAACCCCTTTTATATGGATATATATTTATCTTTAATTCTTGGTAATTTTTATGGAATTGCAGACCTCACTTTGGAAGATTCTAAGTAATAAAGAGCCTGAAACCCCATTGGAAATGTGATAATTCGATAAATGATACACACAGATCGAACCAAAAAATAAAAAAAGTTTGGAAACTTATGGAGGAGATACAACGAAGTTAAGCAACAAAAGAATGTTTAAATTTGAAGTACATAGAAAAAATAAAAAAATAAAATTATATAATTTTTGTTAGTCAAATAATTTATTTCAATTATTTAATTCAAAAATCTTTAAATTATAAAAATAAAGCTACTTGTATATAAGTACATATTTGAAAATTACAGATCTATACAAAACTTAACTTGGTAGAAAGGGGGAAGGTATTTTTTTAATTTTCATTTTTTTCAAAAATACTACAAATATTCTTAAACTACACATAAAAGAGGAACTTTTGTGAGTAGTTCCACATAAATAAAAAGCTTTTCATTAGCATCACTAGTGATGTCCAAATGAGATTTATTTGCATTTGTGGCTTTTATTTATATTTTTTGCAATATCGTTTCATAGTAACAATCCTAACTACACACTCTCTAAGTTTTCCCCTCCAAAACAAGAGAGCTCTTAGGTTCCCCATCCCCGTTTATCCTATCCATCTTGCCACCAAAGCTAATGAGGTATATTTACAATCCCTTTTTCGTATATAAATATTAATTTCATCCATTTTCTCTCTACAAACTCTACAAATTTGCTTAAATTATTTTTAATGCATTATTTGGACATCACTTCTCACTACCCTAGTGTTCATTTCCAGATAGTAAGTCTTAATTTTCTAAATAGGAAGGAATAGTTAGTTAGAGTACTAATATTTTGCAGATTACGACCATCCAACCCATTTTATATTCTCAATTTACTCTCCTCGGAATAGTGACATTTTCATATCTCTAAAAAAAATTATATTATTTACTTGCAGAGAATACCCCCGCATTGAAGAGAGCTGAATAAAGGGCAAATAGAAACATAGAATGAAGGTAGGAGAAAAGAAACAGAGAGAGGGATATAGAAAGAGACAGAGGGAGAAAACAGAAAGAAAGGAAAGGAGGTTTTATTTCGGTACAAAATAGCCTCTTAATGACCTCAGACCGTCAAAAATATATCAAAAGATCATGTTTGGCTATTTTTATAAGTCTACTTGCTACATTTCAAACTGATTTGTTCGATCGTTTTTGATTCCATGGGTGAAAACACCAAAAGCAGACTTATACATAATAATATGCAGGGTGTCAACTGAGATGACAAGTTGTGAGGTCTCTTCGCACCCTTCAAAATGTGCTACTTAATATTGATAATTACTATCTTAAATGGGCATGGATTTATTTAGGGAAAGGTCCCTCCCCCTCGTGGTTGTTGTTTTTTTCTATCCAAGAAGACATGTCTCTGATAGAATATACATCCTCAATCATTCTGATTGTATTATATATATGATAATGATATGCAATTCAATCAACATCCTCAAAACTTGATGATATATCGTTGTTGTTGGTCCTTTATCACTTAACGTTTGCAAAAAAAAAAAAAAAAAAAAAACTATGATTTATAAGAATGACAAATGAAACAAATTACTCCTTTACAATCATTGTACATAGATATGTACGTAACTACCTACGCATGATTGATTAGACAGGAGAGGCAAAGTATGATGGAGGATTTATATTGATTCCCCAAGTAGATCCATGAATCAAAAAAGTTTTATTCTCTCGGTAAATAAACAAACATTTACAAACTTTTTCCTCTAATTCAAAACACAAAAAATCAAAATATTTCCACTTGAAAAAAATTGCCAATGAACAATATGACCAAAAGGTGTTTATTCATTCACTTTTCTTTTGAAATTGAGGTTCCAATTCTACTCTTTTTTGTGATTAGAAAAAGAATAACGGTTGGTACTGTGCTTCCTTTTTTTCTTTTTTTATCCATTCTTAAAGTTTAATAAGTCGTCGTCTGATTAATATATACGTTTAAATATAATGTTAAAATATTTTTACTTCACTAACTCTGATTTAATTGTTGAAGGTTATCTTCTCTATGGCAGTAATACAATTGATATAATAGGCAGCTGCTGTAAAAAAGGATCTTAGATCAAAGAAAATCTATAATGAGCTAAAAGTACAACACGTCAGCTGAATAAAAGGAGCAAGCAACAGAAAAGAATTGGTATTTCTATACATAAAAGGAAAATGTTTTGGTAGATATTTTTTGATATTTATTAATACTTTATAGTCAGATGTTGACCTGAATTTCAGCTGTTTTTGTCTTAGATAAGTCGTACCATAAATTTCGCTCCAACTTTTCCTCGCACTCTACATAACGTGCATCCCTAACCATTAGTTTAAAATAGCAGCTAAAAAATAGAATTAAAAAAATTTCATTTCACTACTAAAACGCTATCTAGTTTTCTTTATATTGTTAATATTTTTTTTTTTTTTTTGCTCCGTTTTTGAACACTCGCAAGTAGATATCAATAAACAAACTACCTTTACGTAACCTTTAGCTAGGTATATGTATGTTAGTGTTGAGCATTAAACTGTTTTTAAAAATATGTACCATTTTTTACTAAACATTTTTATCATGAATCATCCAATTTTCATTGCTCCATAATAATTTATGACATAATCCAACATAGTATTAATTTAATTTAAGTATGTACCTTATGTTTGTCCCGCTTAGAAAAGCAATAATAAAAACGTATTTACTTCAAAAAGGAGACAGAATCAGACTTTAAACAAAATATAAAATTTGTTCTGAATTTGGAGTTACATACGTAAAGCTATTTTTTTATTCTGATCAAACCAGATTTCTGGGATCAGGAGGGCAAGTTTTTTTTTAATGATAAGTTGATTTTGTTATAAAACAAGACCAGTTCCCCATTTCACAATGTTTTTTTTAGGTATGGGTTGTGGATTCGAAAATGTATCAAAAATTAGAATCAGATCCTTTAGTTTTAAAAATTCAGCTCTGATGTTATCATCTGCCATACCTTCAATAAGTTCCAGTAAAAGAATTTCTTTTTAAGTGATTTTATACAGTTTACACTCTCTGCCTTCGGTTCTCAGAAATTTTCATGAAATAAACTATTCCTTGGCTAATGAAATTAATTGAATGGGGAGTCGATATGAACCTTTATTACATAAAAGATATGAGTGCGTGTGAAGCTCTAGAAGACAATTAGTTCATAACATCTCAAACTTCAAATAAAAACGTTGTTATTTTACTTTAAACAAAACTAATTATGACTTATAAGTAAAGGAAATGAAAGATTTTTTTATACAATTTAATTTTATGAATATATTTGTATATTTAAATAAATTTCAAGTACATGGTATGAAGAACGAAAACATCATGCAAACTAAGAAAATATGTATTTTTTCATCAACATTAATAATAAAATTTGTGAGGTTGAATATATTTTCTTATGATTTCCGAATCTTATATATCTTCTATGAAATATATACACAGAGAGTAACAACGAAATCTGGCGCTTTGGATTTACGAATTTTCTAGCATATAAAATGACTTTTTTGTTAGGTAATATAGATACATATAAACATTTTACCAGGTGGTCCATTTAAGTCTGAACACTCGCTAATTCAACAATTAATGAAGGTTCAGTGATTGAAATTAATTCATACTTCGATTTATTAAAGCATAAACAATTAGTTATAAAAATATAAGAAATCTGAGCTCAATAGGTGACGTTAAAATTTTTAATTCGCGCAATCCCAACAGTTGAGCGTCTCCCCGACCACTGTCTACGACGTCAGGAAGTCTAAAACGTTGGACAGGAAGAAGGGATCGGTAAAAAGGTCAAACTCAATCCGAAGGAGTTAAAAAAAACAGTCCAGGCCAATCCTCTCAAGTACATGAGGTCCCATGGAAGAGATCTCAGGGTTTCATACCAGACTGTCAAGAGAGCTTTCACAAAAGTGGGTGGAAAGAGCCATGTGAGGGCAGATAGGCCACATATGACACCAATAATAAAAAAACTATATTTTCCAATGCAAGACTCGTTTGAGTTCTTTTGTCACTTTCGGCCCTACATCCAAAACACTGAGGCACTCAAAAGCACTTTCAGCCATCGCTGCTACGCCATGCCAGAGGACTACAACTGCTGCAAGTCCCAGGCCTTCCACCACCACCTGCAAGCCATCATTACCGCTAAGGGTTATACATTTATGATTAATAAAGCTAAGACTAAGTTAATATTATTAATGTTGTTGAAATTATATCGTCAATTAATAAATAATATCCTGTTGAAGTTTAAAATACAAAGTGTTCAGATTTTAATGGAATACTCAGTAATTAGTAGCTTAAACACTGTCATGCAGTTAACAACAGAATATTTCAATCTTTTTACATTTTTAGAGGCAGAATAAATTTGCACTCTCGTGATTATTTTGGTGAATAAAGACTTGTATATTAGCAATGTTGAGATTTGAAAGATGATAAAATCGACAGGAGAAGAGTTGCAGAGTTAAGGAAGGGCCTGGTAGAGACCAAGGACAAGAGGGGAGTGAGCACTTCGAAGGAGGTGCCCGAGCACAGCAGAATATTTAGCCTGCTTTCTATCCCGACCTGAATACGATGGATTATTGGGTCTGAAGCTACCCTGAGTCAAAGGTCAACGAAGTTATCCCATCAACAAAAAGTCTAGTTTCCCGGGTCCAAGCACTGTTCAGGACCCGAATCAAAGGCAATTATTGAGGCCAACGGAGGCTACATTGAGTGATATATTTTCAATAATTGTCGCTGCTGTTTAGTTTTTGTTGTTTAATCAATATTAATAAATTACTTGTATGTTAATTTATATTTTATAGATCAAAAGTGGATAATTTTGTTGTCATACACTGTGCTAGTAGGAGTATCCGGTTTTTCTAGGAGTTATAAAACATCTATGAACAGACTTAAAACGAAATATATTCTTGGTAATACTATATAGAGACGTAAATAAAAACTTCATCCCTGAGCGTGAATAACTGTAAAATAATAATGGAAGTTTTAGTTGGCAACCTTCGTATTCTAAAGAAATGTTATTTTTTATATGTTTTGATGCGCTGTTCAACTTACAGCCCAATAATAAAACCAAAAAGTATATTGAAAGATAAATCAGCAAGTACTCTAAGGTACTTTTTGTTATGTGTGTGTGACTGGTGAGTAGTAAAAAAATGGGCGGCTTGTATGTAAAACAAACAAAAAATGAATCAAAATCACCTCATAAATGACATAGTTATGACGTTTTTTGCTTCCTTATTCTTACACCTACAGTCAGTTGTGATTATTAGGGTTCTGGGAATCGTGTTCTGCGCAAGCAGACCCGCAAATACAACTTCAACTATCTTGTTCCTCTGTTTTCTTTCGGACCTAAACAAACCTTTATTCATAAGTCATACTTGATGGCCGATGGGTAATTTCGAACATACTTATAAAGATATATCAATTATGATTTTTTTAACATTACAACTTATCTAAAGGGTTACTACATATAGAACCTTTCTTTCACCAAAACATAACTTTACTTGGTACTATTTAATCAAAATAATATTATCAAGACAATGTCTTAATGTTAGTTATACCTTATTGTATGATACAAATCGTATTAAATATTAATTGTCATAATATAAAACTTTGGTTACGAATATCAATATACAAGGTGAATCTAATCATCGTTAGACCTGAGATACAAGTATATTACTTCTATTTGAAAGAACATTCTCAAGGATGAAGTCTAACAAATTGGCCTGAGTCTGGAAGTATAGAGAAGCACAATTAAGATTATTTGATGATGCAAATAAAATATGTGAAGTATATATTAATGGAGAATAGTAGAAATGGCAAAGAATAATCAAAATAGTCTAAATGATTTAGTATCAAAGGATGTTAACGCAAATACAGTCATGTGGATTCAATATATATCGAAGAAGTCAAAGCTGTAGGAGATCGTGGAACAAGAGCTAAGAAAGATTGTGTAGACAGTGTGGTTTCCAATTTCCTCATAAGAATGGGAAAGTTTGCTTGCAAAAAGCATCGAATGCACAAGATGTGGTAAGAGAGGCCACTATGCAAGAGTATGCAGGTGTCTAAAAGAAAACTCTATTTGGATCATCAACTCTATTCAAAAAATTGAACTGAATAAATTACCCATCAATGCATTGAATGTCCATGGAAATTACTTCAAAAATATAATAGCTACATATGAGAGTGGTACAATTGTATCTGTCGCTGGATCAAGAGTTCAAAGTAAATATCGATTCCAACCCAATTAAAAGAGTATCGTTTAGAATATATCTTTAACTTAAATTATTTATTTATTTACACATGAAGGAAGAGAGATTGTTGTATATTATTAATATATAACTTCCTATAAATAACTTTATAAATGTATATTATATTCTGTAAATTTATGCAAGACAAAATATATTGTTAGTTGGAGAACATCAAACCCATCATTACAGGAAGTGTACCTATAACTTCTTTGTGGCCAACTAAGGATAAATAGATAACTTTGCACGAAATCTAAAGAATAGAAATGAGGCAAAAAAGTAACAAATAATTTAAAAAATATTGTTACGCGTTAGCAATTAAATGATAACAAAACATTCATTCATTTGGTGATCAACAATTCCTTCAATTTCTTAGTACTTAGTTTGGACCTCCTTTTCGTATTGATGATATTCATCATACTAAAGACTCTCTCAGCATCACAATTGACAATTTGAGTATTTTTGTATACAAGGTTTTCACTTGTTGAGAGTTCCTTTAGTTTTGTGTAGCCAGGATTCTTTTGAAGCACTTCTTTTAACTTGGTCTTGAATGGCTCTTCCTTCAAATCTTGAGTCAGATTTTCTACTATGGTTAGGCTGGTAAGAAGAGGCAATCTTTTCTCAAGCGCAGTTATTGCCAAAGGTATTTGACGAAAATTTTCCTGTATAAATACGACTTCTTCTCTTAAGGAATCATTATTAATTACTTCTTGTGCTCTTCTGGTTGCTGTCAAATCTTCATCAAGGCTGTTTAAATATTCTCTGAAGACGTCAAAGTAACGGTAGTAGTACTCCACTGCTTTTAACCAAGTTCCCTATCTTGTTATAATTGGTGATGGAGGGAGGGGAATTTCGTACGAAGCAGTAAATACTCTCTTTCTTCTTCCAGAATTCAAAAACATCTTCTTCACATTGGAAATAAGTTCGTTCGTTAGAGAAAACTTTTGTTGAACCATATCTGCAACTCTATGTAATCCATGAGCAATACATGTAATGTGAATCAATTCTGGGAATTTTTTTCGAAGATCTTCTCCTGCTTTGAGACAATACGAGGCGGCATCAGTGATGAAAACTTTAAGTCTACACGGGACAAGATCTTCTCACAATAACTTATAAACTGAGCTTATGACGATGTTCTTTACATTGTTTGCATTTGCAATCTCAATATCAATCAAGTCAATAAGGTAAGGCCTGCCACATAAATGTTCGTCCAAAGGGCCAATCAAAATTGCAGTAATTGACCTCTCTTGATGATCTCTTGTCTCATCTAGTGCTACGAAAATATCCTATTCTTCCACCTCTTCTTTTATTCTATTCAAAACTCCTTGACATACTTTCCCAAACAAGTTGTTAACAACCCATCGACCTGGAGAAGTTTTTCTAGTATATTTTTCAATAAACTTGCGAAATTGGGATGATCCAGAACATTTAAAGGGGTGTTACACGACACAAATAGCTGTGATACGTCCAAATTGAATGATAAACCGTTTAATTCTCCTTCGTCTCCTTGAATCTTGTGTTTATTGAAGACTTTTAAGTTGTCGCTGTGATGGGAGATTTTGGAGTGGCGGATTACTTGCCATAAAGAACAAGATGGGCAAGAGAAACTGCAAAAACAGCAAGATATACTTTTATTTTCCAAATCATAATTCAACACACCAGTACCTCCGTTGTTAGAAACCCATGAAAGAAGGCACGTTTTCTTCGGCATGATGATCATGTATGTGAGAGAGCAGTGAGGGGAAGTAGCTTTGTTGATGATTAGTACAATACTGAGGAACAGTTGTTTAGAAGATGAAAGAGTACCAACGTGTTTTAATCCTTTTTTATATAATCTCTTTCAACCAATCAAATTCGTTCTTTTTCAAAGATTCCAACAACCCTATTATTTAAACTTCTTGAGTGGGCGAGTAATGTTAACATAGATATGTATTCTCCTTTTCTTATTCTATATGACACATTGAGCTTTTGCAATACATGCTTATACCTACATTGTAATTCCTTCATCTAAGAATTAACACGTTCAAAAAGGAGACCTTAAATTACCCAGAGACCCACAAACTACCGTGTTTAATAAATTTAATTTGTAGAAATATTGAACGGAGATTGTACTAACACTTAGAGACATAAGATAAGAACAAAACTTTTTTATTTTTGTTTCAGTTGTCATTTGGTTCTCCAATGAAACTTTGTTATAATGCAAGTTTTGGAACATTACTCTGTATATGTTTATCCTGATATGAATTTTTGACTTCTTATGGGAGTCTTTGGGTCATTTCTTGAATGCCGACGACGACAAGGCCATAAACCATCCTATCTGTATGTTCCATAATTTTACATATACTTTACATTGTAAAAAAGTATAAGAAATCACGACCCATAAACTACATACATGTACATAGAACAAGCAAGTCACTATCTTAAATATCCATATGTTATCGTACTCCATATGTGAACATACACATCTTTATTGATGCAAAAAAAAATCCTTGCATTTTTTTACTATTATAAGAGCATAATATGTAGAATAATTGCCTCTTAAAAAACAAGCACTACATAGACATAATAAAAGCTTCGCTCTGAGTTATAAATGTTCTTCCCCTTGTTATTTTTAAATATCATTAATAAAGTTAACGAAATTAAACGATTGTTTTTGTTGTTGCCTTTTTGCATGTTCCTACATACTCCATGCAACTTCATTTGGCTTTAAAATTATGTATGCGTTGTATAAAAGCAATAAACGATGCTCACTTATAATCTTGTATCCTTATTTAGGACTCTGGTCCAGTCCCGTCTGGTACCATGCAGTACAATACAACTTGTCGGACCTTTAAGAAAGTAAAATTGATCCTTCGTAACATCATTGTGTTATTTTTTCTTTTTTTATATATTATTATGTTATATAATAGAATAAATTATTATCCAGTGTTTTTCCAATACTGTAGTAACCTCCCGTTGTATAAGTGAAATCAGTTTACGCTGGATAGCGTTAGAAGGATAGGATTGATTAATAAAAAATACTTTCAGATAGTTTTATGATTGTTTGACTCGGTATTGTTTGAGGTGTCGTCAAAGATGGACATCAGCAAAGAAGAAAATATGTCTTATTTATGGCTATTCTTAGAGCATGTATAAAATGCAAGGCAGGCGAGTGAAAATATGAATAGTTTTTATGGTCTTGGTATTTTAAAAACTAATTACGTGCAGTTTTGGTTTCGTATGTTCCTTTCCGGTAATTGTGATAAATATGATATTAATAAAATAAAAGAATGACTTCAATGTAATTTTCTTTAAATCTGGGATTCCTATATTATCTGCTAGGGACAAAGTGTTTTAGGGGTCGTAGAAAATATGAAGGCAGCAATGTTGTGGGACTAACACGATTAGGTGGTAGCAATATTAGTATTTCGTTTATCCATTATGCATAACGCGCTGAAATAAATGTTAAACTGAGTAAGCGTGTTGTTAAAATTGCACATACTTTTTCCCCGTTCTCAGGTTGCTCATAATGTATTTCATTAATCCTTTCATACCCTCAGTGAATGAAAAAGAAAATTAAAGATAACGATGGTCAATTTTTGATCTTTTGGATCCTATTAGAACTAATTAGAATTTTTTTTTAATAACTTCAATAGTTTCGCCGTAATTTGTTTGGACATTAGTGTCCCTCTGGGTGTGAACAGTATTTCTTTATTGTATGTAAATAAAATACTAAAATTACACTATGGAGTTGAATTCTTCAGATTTATTCATTCTTTTGATATAATTTTTATTTCTGATCCGAACATGTAATAATTTTACAATTGATTAATGTTAAGAAATTAAATGCTTTACATAAGAAACATAACGAAGACATTCTTATCTCTTACGAAGCATAAAGCAAGATTACATCCCATACTTATGACCAAAGTTCGATTTTCTATAAGTTTGCCCAGTAGGCAGATCTTTTTCGTTCAAACAGTCCACCATGATTGTCCATATTAACAGATACATGTTTTCTTTTCCTTGGCCTATACGATTGGGTTGCCCTTTGACGCCCTTCATAATATTTAATCATACCTACTCTTGTCAATTCTTTGTAGTCAAGAAACGATAACTTATTTGGATAATTAATTTTACAAACGATATTGCTATTTGTGTACTCGTGTTGATGACTTGCAATATAGGTATTATGAAGCAGTTCTTTAGTCAACGAGATTGACTCTCCCATGTCTTTATTATAGAGCTACACAATCTTAAGAATAAAGCCTTGTGAACCTTTAGTTCAGATACAATATCAGTGGTTTTACTTTACACGCCTTGTGACTTATCTTTGAAATTATCATCAATGTGAAAATTTTGAAGTATCATATATAACGATGTGAATGTTGGCTTCAGGAGTCAATCAAAAATCCTATGCATTTGTTTCTGTGAAAACCTCTTCATCAGCTATAAATTAAGTATGATGATCATTTAATAAAAAATGTCAATATCCTCTTCATCAGGACTCTCTACTTTGTCTAAAATGCTATAAATTTGGTCACTAATAGTACTTCTAAAATATGTTAAGATATCTTGTTCTTTGTGTTCTTTCCATTATCGCGCTTATCTAACATCTATACATTCAATAATAAAGGATTGATAAAAAATGCATGAATTTACATTGTACATGTTTACTTGCTAATCTGTCCACTAATAAAAAGTACTTTAATATTAATACTCTAAAAGAAAAAGACCAAAGTCTAACCCTAAGCTAATTTTCGACAATTATTTTGTATACTAGACAAATATTAAATAAGCAATAAAAATTTTAAATTATCCATACAAGAAAAACATATGAAATATGGAATGTTATCTTATCAAATTCCAAAAAATGGCATAGTTTGGAAACTTATATAGAACAATTTAAAGATCTATTGTAAAAGATGTTGTATACATTTTAGAGATCTACTATTATTCTTTCTAATAATTTTAAAATATCTTGAAAATTAATACAATAACGAATAAATGAATATGTGGGACACCAGTGTCTTATCGATGCGAAAGGTTAAAAATTCATATAATAAAGATTTTTATTAATTATTTATTATTTTTTGTAGTAATTATTACGTTTATCAATAATCCAATAGGAAATTGGTAGACTTATTCTTAGTTTGATGTAATTTTACAATCATTTTAATGGCTAGGCAGCTTGAAATCAGATTAAGCTGCATTCTACCCTAAACAGAAATGAGTTTGACACTCCTCATGTAAAGGCCTGTTTATGAGGTTTTGTGACGGAAATTTTTATTTACTCAGAAAGTAGAAGGGATTATTATTATAAATGTTAATTAATACTTCATTGCATTGATTTATTTTTTGGGAGTATTGCAGCAGGAAATGATGGTAGTAATTAGAATTCCTGGTTTTAATACTGTGTTATATGAAATGAAAGGAAATAAATCCATTTAAATACATACAATGACAGAATATTTAGAGGCGGAGGGAATAAAAATTAATTTTGCAAATATTAACAGAATAATTAACAAGTTTTTTATTTATTTGTTTATTTGCATGTTCCTCGAAAATATTATATTTTTGTGCATATTTTATTTACTTTATACTGTAATTAAGTTCAATTCATATAATATATAAGACTTTTTAAAATAATTATGATAACAATAAGAGAATGTAAAGCATAACTTCTGCTTTAAGTAGTAGTAAATCTGATAAGATAAGTATGTAAATTTATTTTCTAGATGGTGGTTTTGTATGTGTGAGTAACTAAAAAGTTAAAAAAATATATAGATACAAAACTAAGATATTAATTACGTTTAAACTTGTGCTGGGTTTCGGTCTGAAAACTGTTATGATTTTTATTGGTTTGAACTAAATTTTTCCACGGAAAAAGTTAGGCCTGAATCGGTCTCAATGAAAATTTGGTTAGGTGGGGGGTGTTGCTAGCTTTCATCATTTAGTACCGCTATATCTGACAATTGTAAGAGAGAAAACAGCTTAGCTGTCATGATGTTTCATTAGATTAACTGCAATCCTCCATGAGATGAATGAAATAAACACATGGAGTAAGGGAATATGGAGGAAGTACTCCGTTTTCGATCCTCAATTCTACTTTGAATCCAACTACGACTTACTTCAATAACTCCTAAAAAAATCCTCAGTGTTTTCTTTGTCATTCTAGAGCAGACGCTCTTAATACTTGGACGTTACATTCTTAAAAATTAAATAACAATGATAACAGCTATTGAAAATAAAGAAAAAATCATGTTCAGTTTGATCATTAAGTATTATGATCATCTAAGTTTATATTTTTTGCAACCATATCTATCCATAGTTACTTGCAAGATCGTCGATACCAAGAGATGGAAGTCTGAAATAACCCTATGGGTTATTTGAGCCGGAAAAAGTGGGATGTCAGTCCGGAGTATTTGATTATTTATGCAATACAAAAAATAACAATAAATATATTTTCAGTATTAAAAAAAAACAGGCAATCTCCCCAGAATTTATCCTGAACATATATATATATTGGGGGGGAAGGCTACCAAAAAAGGTCAAGAAACGCCACTATTTTTCAATATAAAAACCCTTTCATCTCCGTATATTAGAGTGTATAACGAAAAAAGCATAATATGTTTTTATGGGGCCCACATACCAAGGTATTTCGAAACAGGTTAAATTTCAATTTCAAATGTTGCAATCAAAATTTCATAAATACTTATATTTGATAGCAATATTTTTTCTGTGTAAAGGATCAGCTCTTTGGAAATAGACAAAGATGCAGTCTATTTCACTTTCAACCGTTTTCATTAATAAGACTATCAATTCAAAATGAATTGTAATAATGAATAATTTTTTTCAAATTATTAATTAACAGTTGGTAAGAAAAAAAACACAGACGGCTAACTAACATATGTATTTACTTGAGTATAATTAATTAATTATAATTTTAAAAAAACGTATTTATATTTTTATATTTGTATTCTAAAAATTAGATAAAATATTTTTTGAATGATATTAAAATTCATCCGAATATAAGTAGTCTCTTGCAGATTTAAAGTATGAAGCCGATCGTTTACTTATACTTCTTCTTGAAGGCACAAAGAAATCCTTAGCAGAAAAGTCATTTTCAATCTGTAGGTTTGAACAACTCCCTTCATATGTGAAAGATGAATCGATTTTTTGAATGGAGGTCTCGTAAACACTAAAAACCTTTTTGTAATCTCTATCAATCAAATTCTGTCCTTCTTCTTGAGAGAAGCATTGGTCGATCAAGGGTTTTCGACAAGTTTCAATAAAATCTTTATACGCATCACATGCAATGTTAAGTAGGAATTGTCTTGCAGAAGCTCCAGAAAATAAAGCTGATAACTTCAATTTTTGATTCCACTCTTGATCAACTTTAACATCGCAGTCTTTTTTCCTTGGAATGATTACTTTTACATAGTCAACAAAGCTGCATTTGTTACTTCCAGTAACATGGAAGATATACTCTTTTTGGAATGAAGGAAATAAATCACACTCTTGAAGGAACGGCTTCCCTAATAATTGGGAGGTATTGAGTGCAATTTGTGCTTGATCATACAAAAAAGTTTAGTCTCACTCTCTTCGATATGTTTTCTTCATAGCAGCTTTCAAATAAATTCATGAGACAGCCGAGCTAGACATAAAACAAATATTACTCGTAGTCATAATACAATTCCCAACTAGTAACTCACCACTTCCCTCATGTTTTGACAAAGAGCAAGACTTGTTTCAATTTCGGAATTACTCAAGATATTTGCAAGTTCAATTTTGTGTGTCTCAATACAAGTGTCTGCTTCCTTTTGCTTCGCAGAAAGCTCTGTTTCGTCACATTTATCAGTAAATTCTTGACTCTGAATGTTAATAGCAAAGAATCCAATGAAAAACATGATTTGATAAACTTTGAAGGACAACATCTTCCTGTGTTTTTGCTAATGAAACCCCATACACAACTGAGAAAATAATTCAAATCCATACCACTTTTATATTTTTGGAGATAAGGAAAAAATGAGTTGAGGTAATTTTTTTTAATAGTTAGTAATCGTAGAAAACGTAAAGAGGAAGAAATGGTTTCTGAGGGGGGATTCACCTTCTATAATTTCTTATATTTTTTGTTTTGCGACATATGATGGCTATTATTTCCTTTAAAATCCGTATCATCACGTTACATACCAAGTGACCTAACAACAATTTACAAAAACATACCTATTTCTAAACATGGTGAAATTATCCATAAACTTAAAACGCAATTAAATTGTAAAATATGTGGTAGGAACAATTTAGATATCAATGACCAAACATTCTCAAAAGATATGTTCATTCAAATCTGTTGAAAAATTTGTGTTACTCTATCATTATGATATTTTTTTTAAATATAAGTAGTCATTGTACAAAAGCACAACTTAAGATTTACAAAAACAAGTATATCTAATTTTATCCGCTCTAAAAATTTAGCTTAATGTCATAAATGAATTAAATTTATACAAAGTATGGTCTAAGAATTATCTATCATGTCGGTACTTTATTGTGTTTTTCTTCAAAAAACAAAGAAAGAGATCCAAATCAGTTGGAAGTTGGCCAGTTCTTTCTGACATTGCAATTATTATTATTTATTAAAGAATTGTTAGGAATTATTAACAGATTAACAAGAGTTAATTCGAATTCAACCAGTCTACGGTTAACACAATGATTAGGGAAAACGAACCAAAAAAAATGACAGCTGGCAAAATTACTTTACATTGTATATGGTTAGGCATAGCTAGCAGCCACAGGGAAGTCGTTGGTGAGGCAATTTATCCATTTGGCTTGGTCTTCCTTAATATTCTTCTCATAGTTGGACAGGAACTCCGGATCCTTCTTGAAACTCTACCTCCACTTCCTGCTTTCTTATAAAAGTCTTCACCTTCATTACTCATCTTGTTTTCCTTGAAAACCTCAACCTTGCCATATGGAAGATCTGCGATCTGCACTGCCTTTAAGCTTTTTTCTCACTAATGATGACAGGATGACCAAATGTTTATTATAGTTTAATTATCTACAAAAGATGACTAAACCAGTGTGACAAAAAAAACACTAAATCTTCCTATATTTATGAGAAGAATAACATTTATTAAGAATAAGAGACTACGTTTTGCTGTCCAGCCACACATATGTTAGTTTGAAGCAAACATGATGGACTCTTCTTTTCGCACAATAACAAATGTACATTGCTTTAACAAGAAAAATGAACTCATTATCTTGATAATATTGATAATTTCATAAAATGCATTTTTTTTAATCTTCAATTAATAATTACTTATGTATAAGTCGTGATTTTGTAACTTGAATGAGTAAATTGCACAAGTTTCAACCAAAGAGTGAAATGCATAATTTTAAATGATCAATTAAGAGTACTTTTAATGAAAACAATGCATTAATTGAATATTCATTATATGGTTGATATATTAAACGTCTAATTTGTGACTATTTTGATGAAAATTAATAATTAATGAGTATTCCCTGCCACATTATATTTTCTAACTTAACGTTCACAATCATAGTATTACTTTTAAATGCATAACAAATATGTAATTTTAATCGATCTAAATGAAATGATTTGATTGATTAAGTATATTTCTTCACTAAAATGACTGATATTGATATTAAATGCAAATTTTAGGACGAAGAAATTTCAACTTGTACAGTGAGCTAGTTTAACTTACAACTCGTATAAAATTGCAACTTGTACACAATATATATATTATTTTGATCATAGATTTTGATTTTTTTGATACACTAACACACACTATTACTGTATCCCATGGGCCATGATTCACGAAGATTGTCAGGGAGCTTACACCGCCATGACGTTTCATATCCACTGTGAAATAAATGAAATAAAAATAAAATATCCCATTCCTTTTGAAGCATGGAGATATGCAGGAGTTACTCCACTATCGATCCTCTTTTCTATCAGGACTCCATTAACTCCTACGGAAATCCTCAGTGTTGCTCTTTTTCATTCTTGAGTATTCGCACTTTATACTGTAATGTTCCTTTATTTATTTATTTTTTCTCTTTCTTTAGTCTCTGAGTTTGCTGAAAAAAATTAATATTTAATGTTTTATTATTGTTTTCTTCAACTTATAACTTCTTAAGGAAATAAATTAAGTGGGTAATTACATATAGGAAAAATAAGAAAGATGAACGGGTATAAAGAAATAAATATGTACAAAATGAATTGTATTGTATTTTCTCTCCTCATTACCTTATTTAAAATTAAAGAATAATGATGGCAGCTTTTGAAAATAAAAATAAATACCATGTTCAGGTTGCAAATACAAAAAGTGTAGCGATAGTCTAAGCTGCAGGATCGTTGACACCAAATGAAAGTGTGACACCCTCCCCTGGATTATTTGAGTCGGAAAAAAGTGGGATGTCAGTCCGGAAAATTTGACTATTTATATAATACTGGGAAACAAATCTAAAACAATGAATGATTTTCATTCTTTTTAACTGTAAGATTTATTCAAGATGTTTGGGAAAATTTATTCAGCCTTATTCGGTACAAGAGACCAACTCCAACATCATTGGAGGGTCGAAATAATCTTTAAACAATGGCTTTAAATCCGCTCCTGAAGGTAAAGGGATCTTCAAATTATCAAAATGATGATGTGAATATATAATCGATTCCTTAGATGATTTAAAAGAAGGAATAAATAATGATGCAAAAGAAGCTGTGTTGTCTAAACAACAAACGGAGATTTTATATTATATTACTCGCTATATTTGAAAGCAAATCAAGGCATATCAGTATCTTCAGCTTTTTTTAATTATTTAGAACACTATTCATATTAGCCTCTATTCAAAACTCCTTGATCTAAAAGATAATACCGGACAATTTTTATGTCGCTGTATCAAGGAAGTCTACGAAAATATATTCATTACAGCTGAAAAGGGATTTTGCAACCTTATTAAAACTCAAAAACATAATGATTTAAGCAAAACAACCAAACTCTTGCAAAATCCAATTGAATAAATATATTTATATATTTACACGATTCTCATAATATTAAGAAAAAAATTATTGGAAAATATTGGCAAGTTCGTGTCAAGATGCACGCAAACCTTTTTCGAAAGAGACGAACAGAGAAAGGAGGAATGAAGTATTAATTATAGTTAATTATTTGAATGTATATTGTTAATATTATTGAAGTTTATATTATAAAATGCATTTACATTTGTAAGATTTTAAAAGAAAATTCGATTCTTTTTGGACTTTATATTTATTTTTAAAAATTTAATTTTAAATTGAATTCTTTACTTAAATTAATAAAACCAAATATTAACAACTATTCTCTGACAAATAACCATTATAAATCATGAAGTATGAGAGATTAACAACTATATACCAGTCAGTACAATAGCTGTAAATGAAGACCTGATTTCTTTCACATATATTTTTGTAGTTGGAGATTTTTTGTCTGTCCACCCTTTCCCTTGAGTCCTTTAGTAAATACATAACTCTTGTAGGTGTGTCAGGCACGGAGGCACACAATAATGCCTGCAAATCTTCGTATTGGTAGGACATCTCAAAGATTTTGTATCTTTTCTCATAAAGTTTTGTGAGTTAAATCTGATGAGAACTTTTTCATAAACAAAGACATAGGGGTTGACAAGGTATAGAGGTCTAAACTTGTTCCTGATTTAAAATCAACACCCTGAACATATGATTAAAAAATGAGGATTCAGACCTTGTAAAAAGAGGCTAGCGACGCCATTGTTTCAATATAAGAGCCGTTTCATCTCTGTATATTAGAGTGTATAAAGAAACAAGCATAATGTATTTCAAAAATAAATATATTTGTATCTTATAATAGCAATATATTTATATCCAAAAAAAGAAAAAAAAAAAATTTTTTAAATGATATTAAAATTCATCCGAATATAAGTAGTCTATTTTACTTTCAACCGTTTTCATTAATAAGACTATCAATTCAAAATGAATTGTAATAATGAATAATTTTTTTCAAATTAATAATTAACAGTTGGTAAGAAAAAAAACACAGACGGCTAACTAACATATGTATTTACTTGAGTATAATTAATTAATTATAATTTTAAAAAAACGTATTTATATTTTTATATTTGTATTCTAAAAATTAGATAAAATATTTTTTGAATGATATTAAAGTTCATCCGAATATAAGTAGTCTCTTGCAGATTTAAAGTATGAAGCCGATCGTTTACTTATACTTCTTCTTGAAGGCACAAAGAAATCCTTAGCAGAAAAGTCATTTTCAATCTGTAGGTTTGAACAACTCCCTTCATATGTGAAAGATGAATCGATTTTTTGAATGGAGGTCTCGTAAACACTAAAAACCTTTTTGTAATCTCTATCAATCAAATTCTGTCCTTCTTCTTGAGAGAAGCATTGGTCGATCAAGGGTTGTCGACAAGTTTCAATAAAATCTTTATACGCATCACATGCAATGTTAAGTAAGAATTGTCTTGCAGAAGCTCCAGAAAGTAAAGCTGATAACTTCAATTTTTGATTCCACTCTTGATCGACTTTAGCATCGCAGTCTTTTTTCCTTGGAATGATTACTTTTACATAGTCAACAAAGCTGCATTTGTTACTTCCAGTAACATGGAAGATATACTCTTTTTGGAATGAAGGAAATAAATCACACTCTTGAAGGAACGGCTTCCCTAATAATTGGGAAGTATTGAGTGCAATTTGTGCTTGATCATACAAAAAGTTTAGTCTCACTCTCTTCGATATGTTTTCTTCATAGCAGCTTTCAAATAAATTCATGAGACAGCCGAGCTAGACATAAAACAAATATTACAATACAATTCCCAACTAGTAACTCACCACTTCCCTCATGTTTTGACAAATAGCAAGACTTGTTTCAATTTCGGAATTACTCAAAATATTTGCAAGTTCAATTTTGTGTGTCTCAATACAAGTGTCTGCTTCCTTTTGCTTCGCAGAAAGCTCTGTTTCGTCACATTTATCAGTAAATTCTTGACTCTGAATGTTAATAGCAAAGAATCCAATGAAAAACATGATTTGATAAACTTTGAAGGACGACATCTTCCTGTGTTTTTGCTAATGAACCCCATACACAACTGAGAAAATAATTCAAATCCATACCTCATTTATAGTTTTTGGAGATAAGGAAAAAATGAGTTGAGGCAATTTTTTTTATTTTTTTTATTGTTAGTAATCGTAGAAAACGTAAAGAGGAAGAAATTGTTTCTGAGGGGGGGATATTTTTTGTTTTGCGACATATGATGGCTATTATTTCCTTGAAAATCCGTACCATCACGTTACATACCAAGTGACCTAGCAATAGGCAAAAAGGCAGTGCATCTCAGATCTCCTAGATGCTGGAGTTGATGTGATTAAGATCACAGAAATTGTGAAATAATCTAGGAGCCTGGTTTATAAATTATCCAAAGTGATAAAAAATAGAGAAGACCTCTCCAGGATGTTAGGAATTGTGACTCCTAACACCATCACGAGGAATATAAAGTACCATATGAGATTTGGTTTTTTTCACGACACCTTCTGACATTGCGCATGAAAGCCAGACGGCTCAAGAGGTGCAAGCAAATTCTTACATGCATAAAGGCAAATTGGTCAATTGTGAAAATTTTCTTGCACATGAGGATTTTCACAGTTGATCAATTCCATAACCGCTAGAATAACCATTGGCTTGCGGAAACAAAAGAAAAGGTCCAAAGGGTTTACAAAACCAAATATCCGGCCAACCAATGGTAGTTTGTGGTCTTTTTCAAGGATAGACAGAAAATCGCCAGGAGACCTACTATAAGGTGCTTAGGTACACCCTCTTGTCATGGCTTTAGACTAACTACACAGATGATAACTACATAAGGACTTAGGACCACCTCCCCCCCCCTCTTATACATTCGCCAAGTACCAAAAGTTATGTGCAAATGAAATGGCTCAACTCCGGTCCGATGAGTTATGGCCCCTTCCTCACCAGATTTGAACTCACTGGAGTTTTCTATATGGGGCACTTTGGAAAAAGAAACCAACAGGATCTCACATCCAAATGTGAACTTACAGAAGGCATACATAGTGACAATTTGTCAGAGGAGTTTGTCATCAACTCCTGCATGCCCTTCAGATGACGTGTAAAGGCTGTGATTGATAATGAAGGTGGTCATATTGAGTGAAAAAAGCTTTACAAAAACCTTATCTACATGATTATTAAACATTATCTTTCTGCCTATTATTAAAAATATAAAATTATTGATGTATTTCTAAATCCATCTCCAGAGTGGGCGTTTTGCTGCTCAACCTTGTACCTACATTCAAGAATGGGGAAATTTTCAATAAACTTAGAACACAATTATATTGTATTATATGCGGTATGAACAAGTCCATGATGTTCTAATGTGGAACATCTTTTCAACATTGATTTTTATATCAATGATCAATATTCTTATAAGATTTGTACATGGATATCTATTCAAATATTTGCGTTGCTTTATCATTAGGATATTTCTTTTGATATTCGTAGTAATTTCCTTCTCAGTTTCGCAAGATTTACAAAAGCGCTAGTTACAAATTATAAAATATGTGTATCTAATTTCATCCACCTTCAGAATTTTGCTTAAGGTTATAAATTAATTAAATATATGGAAGTACAGGCCTAATTATCTATCATGTAGTTACTTTGTTGTGTTTTTCTTAAAAAAAAAAAAGGCCCCAATCAGTTGGAAGTTTGCCAGTTCTTTCTGACATTGCAATTAGTATAATTTATTAAAGAATTGTTAAGAATATATTCACAGCTTAAAAAAAGCTAATTCGAATTCAACCAGTCTACGTTTAACACAATGATAAGGGAAAACGAACCAAAAAAAATAGGGTATATGGTTGGGCAGCAAAACGTGGACTCAAGGGGTACATGGACTCGTGACCTCTGTCAAAAGTTGGTTTGGGATCCTCGTGTATAAAGGCAATACCAAGGTTACCTCCAAGGACCTCTAGATGGTCCTAGCAGCCACAGGAAAGTCGTTGGTGAGGCAACTTATCCATTTGGCTTGGACTTGATTGATCTTCTTCTCATAGTTGGACAGGAACTCCGGATCCTTCTTGAAATTCTACCTCCACTTCCTGCTTTCTTATAAAAGTCTTCACCTTCATTATTCAACTTGTTTTCCTTGAAACCCTGGTATTTGGAGTACTTCACAATCCTCAACCTCGCCATATAGGAGATCAGAGATCCACTCTCTTTGAGCTTTTTTCTCACTAATGATGACCAAATGTTTATTATAGTTTGTTTATATACAAAGGATGACTGAACCAGAGTGACAAAAAAAACAGTCAATTTTCCTATATTTATGGGGAAAATAACATTTATTAAGAGTCTACGTTTTGCTCTCCAGCCACACATATGTTAGTTTGAAGCAAACATGATGGACTCTTCTTTTCCCACAATAACAAATGTACATTGCTTTAACAAGAAAAATGAACTCATTATCTTGATAATATTGATGATTTCATAAAATGTCTTTTTTTTAATCTTCAATTAATAATTACTTATGTATAAGTCGTGATTTTGTAACTTGAATGAAGTAAATTGCACAAGTTTCAACCAAAGAGTGAAATGCATAATTTTAAATGATCAATTAAGGGTACTTTTAATGAGGACAATGCATTAATTGAATATTCATTATATGGTTGATATATTAAACGTCTAATTTGTGACTATTTTGATGAAAATTAATAATTAATGAGTATTCCCTGCCACATTATGAAGTCTAAATTAACGTTTACAATCATATTATTACTTCTAAATGCAGAACAATTATGTAATTTTAATTGATCTAAATGAAATAATTTGATTGATATTTCTTCACTAAAATGACTTATATTAACATTAAATGCGAATTTTAGAACGAAGAAATTTCAACTTGTACAGTGAGCTAGTTAAACTTACAACTCATATAAAATTGAAACTTGTACACAATATGTATATATTATTTCGATTATAGATTTGATTTGCTTTTTATTCATTTAGAGGTTGTGTTTTGGATATATATTAATGAAAGTATATCAACACCGTTGTACACACTAATACTACTGTATACAATGATCCATAAGTACTTGTAAGTATACTTATATCAGAAAATATAATGATTCTCAATTCTTCCACAATTGTGCCTGTGACTCACGCATTTCCACGCAATTTTATACTCTTACGCCACACATTTGATATTTATCAGTAGATTTGTATAAAATCTTTCTAAATTTTTTTCTATTCAGCAATATGATTGGTAATTATCATTTTGCTAAGCTGTTATCAATATTGTTTAATTCTTGAAGAGAGAACATTTTAGCATAAATTAATAACTACAACAACATGTCATGAAAAACATAGAGTAACACTGATAAATGATTGTTGAGACCATAAGATAAATCTTTGCTAGACTCAGTGTAGAATAGAGAATAGACATTGGAGTAATTCCTATGTATGTCCTCGCTAAATACATGGTGGGATATTTATTCTTGCCTACAACTAATATAATGAAAAGTAATGACAGGTTAGCTGATTTCTCCTAAAATATTCTTCAAATTGTAAGGCTTACCATGTCAATTTTTAGTTTTGGTTTTTAGCAGATGGGGTGGTCATATTATATGCAGCTCTATTTATTTTGCATTTGTACACTTTCATCAATAATAAGAGCATAATAGTATAAATGGCAAACTTAGAACCCCAATGTTTCAAATTCAAGACACTCAATCTAGTCATAAACGACTCAAAGTAAACCATAGGAGCCATTTCAAGTTTTATCATAAGTTAATAACTAAATTTGTATTTATGTTTTATTCCTCATTTGCCATGAGTTATTTAAAAACTAAATATCCCAGTTGGAATGCTTTATAATATTGAATAATAAATATCTCGTAGAATTAGTTTCAAAACTTGGGAGCCCTATGATTGCCTTTCATATATATATATATATATATATATATATTAATGCTTGTTTGCATAGTAGCTACTTTGGGATGGATTTTAAAATTACTTAGTTCTCTAATAAATTTTACATATATTGCACATAATATTTTGTCTCCTCATTTTGCAGAGCACTTTGTACCTAGATATCATTCCAATATCTAAGGAGTTGTTTATAAATTACTATCATTTGACTTTTAAAGTCAAAGTAAAATTATTACGTAACGTGTGTACTACGTCTTAGGTATACCTTTACTAATGTACTAAAGATAATTCAAAAACATCATAAAGGCATAATCCATCATGTGCCTTAAATTTTCATTGTAGAACTAAACATTGAAGCAGTTGTATTTAGTATAAATAATGCCAAGTTTAAAAAGATTGAGTTAAATTAATAATCAATCAATTTCAGCAAAAATAAACAAATAACTATAAAAACCGTTAATAAACATAAGACAACGTCACTGTTCTCGGGTATGTAATCAAATTAGTAGTAGAACGTATTCATTGACGTCATAAATTCCATCATATTTGAAAAAGACTGAGTCATGTGGGCCCATAGCTCCAATAAATCTAAATGAAACTTCATCAAATATCTTTCAAAAAATTTAAAAATCGTAACAACTGCTTGGAAAACTACTTAGTGTCAATGGCAAACAGTGATATTTGACTTAAATCAAAGGAATATGAACAAAAAATTCCTATTATTTGGCTAGATTTCTACAATCCTTGTATTCTTAGATCGATTAAAGAATGTTGAAAGTTATATAGTTGAAAAAAAATATCTTATTCTTTCCAATTTAATAGTTAATTTTTTGTCAAGACTATGAAAATACGAATATAACGGATATAGTAAAAAAAAATCCATTATTTTTGTATGATTTTTTTATTCCAATAATATTTATCACCTTGGCAATCAAGACTGTATTAACATGACGGTCATACTATATCATATCCTTTATTTTCTCCACATTTTCGACAATTGCTGTTTCAGAGTGTGTTACATCTTTGACATCAAAATTACCGGAACGAAATCCAGGAAATTAAATTTATGCATGATTGGTTGTTATAATATCAGGACAAAACGCTTTTCACATTTTCAGCCGCCGGCCTGCATTTTACTCTTGTTCCAAGAAAAATTGTGGATTAAAGGATAATTTATCTTGAAGAGTGTCCGTCTTTGTCGGTTAATACTGAATCAAACATTCGCAAAACCGGCAAAAAAAGTTTTATACTACGAAATCTTATATAGTATACACTGATCTCACATATACAACGAGAGATACACATTACTGAAACCATTTATTGGAAAAATAATTGACTTTTTTTACTCTATCTATTATGATCAGGTAATAAAATTTTTCAATCCATGTTAGTGTCTGATATAAATATAATAAAAGAAGGATTTAGAGCAGGGATGCCCAATCTTTTAATATAATGGGCCGCATTGATACTTGTAATATTTTAAATAAATTGAATAAAAAATGGTTATTATATACATATTTATCTCAAATTGAGACAAATTATAATTGTTTTCAAGGCCAAACTATTCACTCACACCTTTAAACTTCCTTATTGTATGATCCGATGGACGCAATACTGAACAAGATGATATACTTAGTTAAAAAAAAGGACGGGAAACACAAACTACTTTTTCCACAAATTAATATCAAGGCGAAATATCATGGAGACAAAATGGATTTAAGGCAAAGTGTTCTAAGGCAAAATGTCCTGCGACAAAATAGTTTAAGACGAAAGTACCTAGTGCCGGTTTCTCCAATCTAGTATAATGAATGTCCTTATTTCCTTGCTCTGTATTAATTACTTCTGTCTTATAACTATTGTTATATTTGCTCATATTTGCTGGAGCTATTACAATGATTCTAACTGAATACAACTTCTTTTTATCCTAGGGGTGGGGTAGATCCTATTTTATACCAAAAATAAAAATCAATCACTACTCCTGCTCCTTTCCTGAAACTAATTATCTCAGCATTTGTATTAATTTAGAGTATTGGGTGATGATATCAAAATTATAGAGGAAGATGTGTAGGGGTTAGAAATAGAATAATCAATATTATTGGTGCCAATACACACCTTGATCTTTGTACATATATTCTGCCCAATACATAGAAACTTTGGATAGATAGGAGTTATAAAATATATTTAATATATTTACATATATTATATATATTTTTTTGTAGTCTACACATTTTTTTGTAAAAATATGAATCACGTATTATATTGAATACAATGCTTAAGAATAAATATGTAAGGTTGCGACAAATTGTCTTTAATATTTGTTGCGAATATTTCGTAAAATATATTGTACGTTTGTTTTAAAGGATTTAAGGCAGTGGTTCTCAACCTTTCAAATATAGTGACCTATTTTAGAACAAGCAATCAGGAGGCGACCCCAATCCTTAAAATATATTATACACATTTATTTTTTCTATAACAAACTGTCATATTTTGCGATTTATTCGTGAAGTAACTGTACATTCCGTAAATATATGATTAATTTAAAATTTATTCATACAAAATTTCAAAACCCCTAAAAAATATTAATTAATTACAAATCAATTCCAAATTATTCGAACAAACAAATTTCACACTTTTATGTAAAGTATGTTTATGATCTGAACTTAATGAGACGGCTGGTATTGTAGTTTTTAAACTAGCAATTCTATCCTGGGCACCGTTGTCGATATGGCACACCTCAAGTCGTCTTCCACATCTAATTTATTTCGGTACTTGTTTTAAGGATGAGAAGTTGGGAGAATGCTGTTTCACAGAAGTAAGTTGTTGGGAACGGCAATAAATTCCTTATTGGGATTTCTGATATTACTGGGAATTTTTTGAATTTTCTTACCCATAATTCTTGTAATTGCAGTTCACCAAACCATGAATTAGCTTCAAGGCTGTTTTTTAAGTCAATAAAATCTTCTTCTGCTGCTTCAGGGACATCAGATACACTGTAATTAAAAGGGTTGACTGTAAGGGGAAAATATTTGGAACATTCGTCAGGAAATATTTTCTTATTTGAACAGTAAGATTTTTCAAATGCTCTTGTATCAAGCCATACAAGTCTTTCATGTCAATTTCATTTGCCGCATCTTCATCAAGTTGGACAAGTGTTGGGAACATGTATAATTTCTTTTGATTGATTTTGTAATACAGAGTTCCAATTTCATTTTGAAAGACGATATATTTTCATTATCTTTACGCTGTAATCCTGTATTAATACTTATTAAATATCGCAAAAAATGTCGACCATGTATGCCAATTTGCACAACGTAAATTCATCCGTATACAATGATTCATATTCGCTTGCATGTGAGAATCACGAAATATTTGCAGCTCTCCTCTCAATTCAAAAAATCTCTTCAACGCCTTTCCTTTCGAGAGTAACCTTACCTCTGTGTGAAACAATAGTACTTCATGGGTTCAACCCAAATCTTCACATAAAACTCTGAAGAGCCTTGTTGCAAGTGGCCTTGGTTTAACGACATTTACAGCTTTAATCACTCGGTTAATCACTTCTTTGAATGATTCAGGCAACATCTTGGTAGCTAAAACTTGTCCATGGATCATGCTGTGAGTCCCAATAACTTCTGCACTCACCTTCTCAACTAATGATTGGAAGCCAGACTTACAACCGAGCATTGCAGGTGCCCCGTCAGTACAAACTCCACTCAATTTTACCCATTTGATTGAATGTTCTTGGAAGAAATCATCAATTAAATCAAAAATATCAGCAGTAATAGTTGACGTTTGCAGAGGCTTACAAAACAAGAAATCTTCCTTAATTTTTTTATTTTTATAATAATTAACATACACAAGAAGTTGTGCAAAGTTTGTCACATGAGTAGTTTTATAAAGCAGTATGCTGAACAGCCCAGTAGGAGTTTCTTTTAATTCATGAATAATTTGGCATAAAATATCCTCGGACATATCTGTTATCTTTCGTTTTACCGTATTGTTTGACACGGATAGAGGTAATAATTTATTTACTGCTTCAGGACCTATTATGAGACGCACAATATCTATGGTGCATGAAAAAATAAGATTCTCAGCTATTGTGTGGGTTTTTTTAGCTTGTGCTATTCTTAATGCAACCGTGTATGAAGCTTTAATGGCGGTTAAATTTTTGTTTTGAAATAATCCACTGCTATCAAGGGGGCGACTTTTGACGCTATCAACCTTTGCTTTAAAAAAATCAATACTTTTATCTTTCAAAGCAAGGTGCTTAATTTGAAGTTGTCTTTGAAGTTTAGCTGGTTTCATAGACTCATGGACAAGAACTTCGAATCATACTACACACTGTAGTCTTTCCGCACCTGCATTAACTATGTCAGTGAATCCCCACTTCAAGGAATCATCGCTGTATTTTCTCTTTCTTATTCTCATTTTTAAAGGGTTAAGAATCACTCGAATAAAGCTAATAACGTGTCACTGCAAGTACGACAACAACACTGATGGGAAGAGCGACAGCGGTGGCGCAACCAAAACAAAACATGTTCAATACCGTCTCAGACGTCGTGTTGAGTGACTTAAGGAACTGTTACATTTATTCTCATATTGTGAATTTATATAACTGTCTACATTTTTTACCGTGTTTTATATAATATTCACGTTCGGGTCCACATCGATTAGTGACCCCACTGCATTGGTGTAGCGACCCTGTTTGGAGTCGCGGCCCACAGGTTGAGAACCACTGATTTAATGTGTTAACGGTCATCCTACAACGTAAATGGATGGGCAAGAAAAAATGTGACTGTCCTATGGGCGTCAATAGATACAAACAACTAGTGATGGGCATTGTCCAGAGTGAGAATAGCACGACGTTACCTGGCCAGCACAAAAATATAGAATTTTTTTTTGTTGTCAACAGTCGATATTTCCTCTTTTTTTCTCATAATCAGTGTTCTGAACGTTGATCGGCTGAATTTGAATTAGTTCTTGTTGAGCTGTGAACGACTCCCTAGAATTATTGAATAATAATTCCATAGTTGGGAAGGATTGGGGTATTATATGGGGCTAACTACCAACTGATTTCTGGTATTTTTGTTTCTTTTCTTTTCAGAAGGAAAGGTTGCGTAATACAAAGAAGGTATCGATATGGGAAAAGTTGGAAGCAAGGATTATGGAGCGTTGGGGGTTACACCATTTTGGAAGGGGAATAGCTATTGATGAAAATCGAGTGTAGTTTTTTTGGTTCATCTTTATTTATTTTTTATTTTTTTTTGCCAACTAAAGAGTGAACTTTTCTTTTAATAAACTGTTTCCATTATTTTTCCATTCCTGAAAAAGGAACTCCTCTTCAGCTATGTGCATTTCTTTATATTCAAACCTGATTGAACATTTGTGCGTGCTCATAAAAGATGGAGAGTGACCTTAAATATTGAAAGCGGATTTGTAAATATAAGTCCTTTTTGTACACAAAGTAGAATTTGGAATCGACATTGGAGGAAATCCTGACTTTGGCCTTTATATCTCTTTTCAAATATGACTTTTTTCATAAAAAATATAGTAACTGATATTTTTTCCATTTTCCAACGTCTAAACTAACTTTATATATATAAATAATCTTAATTTTGGATAAGGGCTCCCAAGAGTTCTCGGCAAAGTTGAAAAAGACTTGAAGCAGAGAATAACAAGTACATCTACCATTGCAAGTAATTTCCTTGATAAATCAAGTCCAAAAGTAGATTACAGAGAAGTGGCAGGCTGTGCAAGATCCTGCTTAGTGAGATAGCTCCTCAAGGGATCCATTGGTCAAGTTAGATGCCATTCACCAAGCCCATTAGAGGGCCAGGAACATTTACTGCATTAGGATGTTAATGTATCCCAAGGAGTTAAAACACAGCAAGGACACTATCTTCAACCTGGAGAGGATAAATAAATTTCTGACCTTATTTTTATTTTTATCTCCATATTCAAGAATATTGTGTTATCTTCCATTTGGTACCCCCATTCAATGCTATAATATGAACCTCAGGGTAGCTACCATGAAAACAAATAAAAATATCTCGAATTTTGCTGCATTTATGAAAACCGTTCATGATAAAGCTAAATGGTTTTTGTGGCAGGTATATCCGAATTACAAAATTTAAGTTATTTTTTCATTTTGTTGGTTTAGACCTGGGAAAATGGGGAAACTGATATCAGTTTCTATATTTTTAATATCAAATTTGAAGAGGTCTATATAAGTTGACAACTTCCCGAAGGAAGAAAAAGACATCGAAGACCAGTTTCTTGATCTGGAACATGACTCTGCAGCAAGGGCTGTTTTTTTGTTTATTTTTCAGAGATAAACCTGAATGTATTCTTGGCCACTATGCACGGTTCGTGTCCTCGCGATGCTGTGGCAGTGCTCGCACTGCCGCGTTGCATTTCCCTCCAAAATCAAATCACAAATAGCCTAATTGATCTTAAATTTAATTTGCGCAGCGCCATTTTAATAGTGAAACAGAACATTGAGGCACTCATTCGTTCATTGTTTTTTCGTTCATTCGTTCATTTTTCCATTCAATCGTTCATTTTTGAATTTTTATTTATTCATTTAATATTTATCTAGCATAAAAAATCCAACCTAAAAAAAGTACTCATTAATATATAAAACCCTTTATGATTCGTAATAAATAGAAGTGAGCCTCAAGGGCGTAGCTTACTAAAAGCAAAACAGGCAATCCCGGGGGTCCTAAAACGTTCCTTTTAATTTTTATAAAAGGATGTCCGATTTCTTGAAATTGTTTTTTTTAATACCCTCAAAGTAGAGGCAGTACTTTTATTCAAGGCAATCTCCATTTTTTCTCAAAAGCCTCCCTCCTTTAAAAATAGCTGAACTGACATATTTTTTCTGTGTTACCTTATTTACTGGAAAGGTTTACCCTTGGCATATATAATATAGCGGAATTCTATGTATGCCGTTCATTTAAGAGTCCCATAATGAGTGGGAAGAAAAAAAGGAGACACCGAACCTAACCCGACTTTCGCGCCGGGCTCAATTTTTCAACATTTTAATTCGGCCAAGTTTCCCCCATAAAGCTCAGGTCTTGTCAATCTTTAATTGTGCGGCCAAGTCTGATTTCATTTTTTTCATTTTCTAGTTGATTTTGTTTTGGAAAAGCCTCTGATTGCTTTTTAATTACTTGGCTGATTTTTTCAAAAGGCTGTAAACTCTTCTTGTGAGTTCCTTTCTGTTATACTCAAAGTGGACTTAGTTTGTCTATAAGGTTAACTTTTCCAGACAGGTGGGTTATGTATTTTTTATATTATTATTTAGTGTTAGAGGCATTAATGCAAGATTAGTACTTACCTTAATAGAGAATAAAATTAGTCATGAATCACTTGTCTATATTTTCGGCAACAACCCGAGCTAAAAGCACTGCTCCAACCAGTTAAGAACTGCATTTCTTAGTATGAAAATAATAAGCGCATATCAATGGTATAGACTTAACTATTATCTATACATATATTCATACAGTTGTAATATTTTGATTTTGTAAAACTTGTCTACAGTTTTCTTTTTGTACTTAGTTCAATTTTATATTTTTCACTAGCAATGGATGTTACATTTTTTAATTATTTAGTATATTATTAAAGGTATTTATATCTTTTCAGAATATAATAAATGTCTAAGGCAATTAATATATTCAGTTTTATAAAACAGTATAATATTGAATATACATATTATTGGCTAATATTTTGCATAGGGCGCCAAATTAATTTGAATTAGCCCTGTGCGATTGCATGGTTAATCACAATACCTTTCAATTGATTACTTAGTTTAATTTCCCCATTGCTGAAAAATAAGTCATCCCAAGATAGCCTTCAAAATTACAAATGAAGTGTAATAGATCTAATATATGTAATAATGGACTAAACAACATTTATTTATCAAGTAACTTATAAAGTTTCCATTTAATCTGTTACTAAGGCGTACATGAATTTGAACCCGATATAAGCACTATTACTCTTTATTACTTCACAATATGAATGTACTTTGTCTTAATTTTTAACCTCTATTTTTTTTTTCATTTCTTGTCTGAAGAGCGTGTGAAGATATTCATATACTCAAGTCTCCACCACCAAAATATGTGATTTAATAAAATATGATATTTCAATAAAACAACACAGCTTTCTTAAACATTGACAAAATTGAATTAAATTTTCAAGAATTACAGAGTTCAGTATTGTGCAAATGTTGATATTTTTAAATACCTGCAATTGAATTGTATAATATGAAACTCGAGTATATGAATATCTTCACACGCTCTCCAGGTAATTAATGATAGATATTTTTTTTTAAAAAGATCTTAAAAATGAAAGCAAAGTACTTTCGTATTGCATAGTAATATGAATGTGCTATTGTCGACAATGTTAATATTCTGGTTTTTTTTGTTTTTTTAACATACCGGAGTTTCTAACTATTTGAATATGATTCTACATTATTTGTATGGACTTCAAAGACAATTACTAGAATATATGGTGTAATCTTATAAATATTTACATATACTTAATTGGGGGAACTCCATCTGACTAATTGAATATATATACATGTATATTTGTATTGACTCTCGAGATAATATTATGTCAGATTGATAAGGTTATACACATAATCTTGATCTTCCAATATTCAATAGTGAATCATTCATATTAAAAAACTGTCGAGCTCTGAATTGTACTAGTAAAACTTAATCCCTATATATGAGTTACCCACCTGTGATATAATATGTGCGTGAACATATTTAAATATCAATTTACTCGTGCTGTTTTGATGCATGCCCAATGAACGAAAATAAAATAAAAGGCAAGCTATGTATGTGTTAGTGTCGGGGTTCAGTCTTAAAATCCTTGACCGATCTCAGAACAATCTAATTTTTGGTGGACCAAACTATTTATAAAGAAGTTTGGTCTAGATCGGTCTCAAAGAAAAATTAGATCTATATAAGCCTGATATAAAATTTGACTACAACGATTTTATAGATAAATTGTTGATGACGTCACCAAAGTTTCAAAGTTGTGAACATCAATCTAGAATAATGTTGTATGAAGTTATACGTGTTTTATCTATATTAATAAAGCAAAATTTATATGCATGTATGAAAAACAGTGATAAGATACACTGTATATAGTGCTCTCTAATGTATATCATTTACGATTAAACTATGAAGAAAAAGGGAGCACTGTATAAAATGAATTATATCACCCCAGCGTTTAGTTCAAATCATTTTAAAAAGGGAAGTACTTTATATAATTATTCTTTTAAATGAATATGACTTTAAACCTTTTTTTTCAATCTTTTGTCATTATCCTTTTGACCTTGATGAGTTAAAATCGAAGTATTGAGTGAGTAGCTACGTATGAGTATGCTCATGAAAAATGGAAAGTAACATCGAGGATTTGTTCAGGATTTATCGTCTATATCATTCAAGCAAACTTCGTCTGTTTGTAGACGCCTAATAACTCAACTGCCGGTTACTTCCGCTAGTAAATCATATTTGTACAATTCATAAATTCGGATAGGAGAGAAAAATTGTTCACAGATTAAGACTGAAAAATCTGTCCACGATTTGAGTACGATTAAATTTCAGTCTACTATCTGAGATTGTAATCTGCACCCAAATATCGGTCGAGAAAAAAAACACCCAGGACCGAACCAAAAAAAACATCAAACTTGGACTGAGTCTCAACACTAATATGTATAATGTCAAAATAGAAACAAAATGAAGATTTTCTTCGTAAAATGAACTCTTTCTGCAGTTCATACAAATGCCATGTCAATAAATCTTCTTCTTTTTTTTCTTCATATCTTAGACCTTTCTATATTATTAAATACATTGAATGAGATTAAAACAACACAACTTGCATGAAACTACAAATGTCCCGTTATAAGGGTCATTTTATGTATCTTATTTCAGGAGCATCTACAAGAGGGCGTTTATTTAGAGGGGGCTTGGTTTTTGTTTTCAATTTTTTTAAATAAAAGAAAAAATAGTAAAGATCGTCCAATTACCGTCCAATCTCTCTACTGAATGCATCATTCAAGATTCTCACATTCATTTTAAATAGAAGAATATAGAATGTTTTACCACACATCATCTCTCCTGATCAGACAGGTTTCATGTCGGGCAGATATTTGGTAGATGTTCCACGGTCAATACAAGATGCAATGGATCACTGTTCGTGAGGTAATACAAAATTTACGATACTCTATCGACAGTTTATCCCATTGTACAGGCTAGTAGTTTTTCTAAAAAATTGTATTTGAACAAAGAAGGAAATTATAATAAAAGGCCACCAGTATTTGAGCTTCTAAAACAATTCGCTCTGTACATACATAAATGGATTTCCAGATAAATTTGTAGATATGATATCGGCTATTCTACGAAAGCATGGTCGAGAGTTGATGTTCTGGGAGCAAATTTCAAATTTGCAATGCACAAATGTGCCAGACAAGGAGATTTGTTATCTCCAACCCTGTTCATAATCGCTATTAACAGTTTGTGGAATAAAATGAGGCTAAATAATGCAATCAAAGGTCTGCAAATCAAAAACTGTCTGTTTTAAAGTTGGTATTGTATGCTGATGATCTTCCTTTGTTTCTGGCAGGATCTGACGAAGAAATCGTACAGTCCATCAAAGCCTCGTTCGAGACCATTAATAATTGTAAAGATATCTTGGGTCTCTCAATAAATCTTAAAAAGACAGAAAGTATCTGGAATTGTGATCGATAATTAATTGTTTCTTTGGGTGAACTAGGCATCACTCGATCAGCTGTTCTACTTGGCGTTGGAGTTTCAGCAGATTCTTTGGAAGCTAAAATAAATGAGGTAAAAATTATTGAATCATTACAAAGAAGTGTTATAATTAATAAGAGCATCCCTTTAACTCCATATGACAGGCTAAAAGAATTGGGATATAAATATACTTCCTAGGATCTTCTATTTATTAAGATATACACCCTTTTCCAGTCAAATAAAGTAAAAAATAATCAAGATAAGAAATGGTCTAGTATGGGGAAACTCAAACCAGAGTAGAAGCTTCAATTTTAGGATTGGGGCCTTGGCTCCCCTTGTATTAAAACCTAGAACTATCCTTCTCTTTTTGCACAAAATAGACAAAAGGACAATATTGGAGAAGTTCAAACTGACCCTTCGAAGTGTTAATTATCCAAATAACTCGAAAAAGTTGAGATCCTTCTCTTCATTCGTCGCATATTCTTCTCTTCACTTCGCGTTCCCTCGCTTGACGTACTGAAGTTATTTCCTTATTATTAAAAGGTTGCTATAATTGAATTTCATTTATCCTCTGTCGCTGTCTCCAATTTCGAGATAGAAAGAAAAATTATGACGCGGAGGGAAACTTATACAGGATACCTTCTAAGTCCAACAAGAACTTACAATTATAAATCCGCAACATATCCTTAAGGTTACTTGCCATATTTTTGAGCACACGTTAATCTTCAATCAGGTTTTGAATGAAATAGAATGTAGTAGGAAAAGAATTTCACTACTCAGAAGTGAAATAATAATGACAACTACTAAGGAAAATAATTTACATTCATGTATTGTGGGATATTCAAAGGTTTCCTTGATGCTCGGGGAAGGGGCGTCTTAGAAATTTAACTTGCATTGAGCCCAACAGTTCATCTGCACACCTTGTGGGCTGGGGTGTACTATAGAATAATATAAGCCTTCCTTGGTGATTTGAAACGCGGCGACTGTAGAGTCTTATCTGTATTTTGCCCCAGTACTTCACCTGTACAACTTGAGACCCGGGGTGTATCTTGAGAGATTAAAAGGTTCCCTTGATGCTCAAGGAACCGGCTGCGAGACAGCGAGTGCAGAGTTTGACCAAGAAAAAAGCAAATACTTCCCCATCGCGTGAAAGAAGTGTGCCTATATATATATATGTATACCTACTCATGTTCATAGTTAATAATTATGAGAATAATTTCTTAAATTTTACTGTCTCTATTTTTTGTTTTATATTAAGCAGAAGAGTATAATTTCTTAATGTCCCGGATAAACCTACTGGAGTCTATTAGAATAAGTTATTCTTTATATTAGTTATTAATTTTGTTATATTACTTCTTAAGCAAAGTAATATTAACTATTAGTTATTAGAAAAGTAATATCATTATAGTAATATATTACTAACTAAGCGTTATTACCCAACCCTGTTAGTTTATACAACCAGGCTTATAGCTTTGATGGAGTCTAAATCCACATATTTTAAACTGGATGAGTATGTGGTTGAGGAGTTAGGAATATAATGACTCTCTTATGGCTAAAATATTTTTCTTCTTTCATACCAATTACAAATTAATTGAAAAACTATATTTAATAGTGAATTATAATTAGTATTAATTAGCCTAATAAATGTTAATTTTAATCCTCACTAATTTTCTAATATTGTCAACAAACTTCGATAACTTAAACAATGAATTACAAGAGAAATGACTGGATGACCGGAAATTTTATCTTTACTATTAATTTTAAACTTTTACAAGTCTACGAAACCTCACAAAAGCTCACTTACTTTTATTTTAAATAAAAACTAAGGACAAAATATACGTAGGCCAACTCTACAGTACACCTTCATTGAAATTAAAAACATAGACTTAGAGGAAGGAAAAAAAGAAACAGTTATATTTGTAATTTTTCAACATGGGAGTGAGCTCCAAGCCTTGCACTCGAATACTATGGGTTATAAAAATTAATGTAAGTACTATTACGTTAATATAATATAACCAATCCATGATGTGTAGAAACACATGGAATAGACTCTCTCCCCTGAGACTGAGGTCTAACGATAGGATTTGACCATAAGTATATGTATAAATCTTATTTTTTATTTAAGAAATCTATATGCCAGCTCTATTTTTTTAAGCTGGAAAGTAGCTGGAAAAGATATAAAAGGGCATAAAGATACTTTCTTCAATTTTGTGATATAATTACACTCAAATATAGAATGGCAATGGATTAAACTAAAACTAAATTTACTTGAAATAACAACATTAAAAATTAAACATACAATCGTAATTTATTTGTATTTTATTACATAAATAACCTTTTAATTTGAAAACTAATTTTTTTACAAATGCTTGAAGAATTATATTTTACCAATATATTTTTTAAATAAATCAATTTATTGTGTTATTTTTCAAATGCAAAATTAGTTAATTCTAAAAATAAACTTAAATGTTCCGTTAATTTCAAAGACAAAGATTTTTTGAATGAATATATATGCTCGGACAAACCTATAAAACACTGTTAGTTGAAGGAAGATTTATTTCCGTCATTAAATTTTAAAAATACTTATTTAATTAAGCTCAGTACCCGAAGAACTTCAGAAATTGTCATCTTTATTTGACTTGAAGAAAAAAACTGGATTTGAATTGCATTCCAAAAGGAATTCAAGTTATATGGCTTAAAAATAAAGGTATAATTATGTTCATAACTAAAAACTAGGTACATAGGTATATTAGAATTTACTTAACATTTTGAAAGCCGTAATTTATGTCTTGCTTTTATGTATAATAATAGTAAATATTCAATCATAAAATATCGGTATTATAATTATACAATAACTATCAAACGCAACTAACAAAAAGTTTCAATTATTAAATATATACTAGCTTTTAAAAATTGTATGATCAAAGTATAAAAAAGAATCAGAATCTATTAAGCTCATTTTTGAATTCAATAACTATCATTTTAAATAGTATCTAGGGTAAACTGTCAATAAATTTTTTCCGGCTCTCAGTTTGATCATATCAGTTAATTTTAAATTCAATTTTTTTAGATTAAGTTAGAAGTCAGAATATGAAAGCAATATAAGTGAAATTTTTTTTTTTATTATGAAGTATTTAAAGTTATATTGACATTATACATTGATTTGCGCAAGAAATATAAGATGAAAAGGTTTTGGTTATAGCCGAACAGTTCAACCTAACCACTCTGGATCCAAATGATTATTGATATTATTATAATATATCAGTCTATTTTCTTTGGCAAGCAATTTCTCATTGCTTTATGATATATTCCTATATATCAGTGCGTTTAAGTTCCAAAAACCTAAGCGTGCTTGATTATAAAGATGTAAATTTAATATGTTTTAGTGACCTGTATAGGTATCAATCCTTTGTATCATTAAAACTAAAAAAACTTGTGTCCGATTAATTATGGAATCCGAAATACCTATTCTATTTAATGAGGGCCAATTGGTGTTTTTCATTTTGTACTCATAAAATAAATACCCTTGCTGGAGACATTTTGAATCCCATATGATGACAATGAAGTAGATACTTATCCTCCATGTGAATTGGGAGGAAATAAGGACTCTAGACTTGTTTCATTTCAAGAATATATTTCTTTACTTTTTAAGAGTAAAAAACATCATAATGTAATTAATGGCGTTATCAGAAGTCCAAAGTATCATAATAGTATTAAACAATAACATTAGAGTAACTAAATAAAAAACGTGAGCTTTAGAGGTTTCGTAGATAGTGATCTATGATCATCCATGCAGTGTAGTAATTCATATTAATATATTAAATATGATTTCTTAAGGTTGAGCCTTTATGAGACACCATATTAGTCCATGTGCAAAAATTGTTCGAATAGAATGACGTAAGAATGCAAGTAAATATATTTATATGTTATAAAAAATTTGCTTGTTGAGGATTAATTCTTATTTGGAGAGCTTCTTATCTGATAGAAAAACACAGTGTTGAGTAATATTACTTAAATGACTCAACTGAATCCTTTAATGTTACTTAGTTAAGTAATGAGTTACTTATTATTTATTACATATTACTTCGTGGAAAAGTAGTTTATTATATAACTTATTACTTAGAATCACGAGCCATAAGTTTAATTTACTTTATATTAATTATTTTTAGATATCTTCATAAGAGATGTACATGGATGCAATCAAATCGATGACTTCCTTACGTGGAATAAATATTTATTAAATATCATATTAGAAAATTAAAAGTTAAAGTGAAAAAATCAATGAACATTGATCTGTTTTTTAAATGCAAATCTTTTTTATATGGTTTATTCCGTAGTTTTAGCTATAAAATAAAGCAATTGAAATAAATATTAACTTCCAAATAAGATAATTCAGTTTCGTCTTCATAGGCACATTTTTTAGAAATTATTATCAAGTTTTGAAAATCAAGATTACATAATAAATCAATAATATTTCACAAGCTTAAATGTTTTTATCTATTGATTTTAACTTTTATAAAATTACATGATTGCTTTCAAGTCCAAATATGACATGGAATCGAAATTATACTTTAAAGGGTGATTTAAAAAAAGGCCGGTTGAAGGTTTTAATTGTCATTTTTATGTTCTAGAGCTTAAATAACAATAGTAAATGCCGATGGGCGTTCCAAGACCTGAATTTTGTTACATAGTATAATTATTAATTTAGTGAATATTTGTAAATTAATATGAAGTTCTAACCTTCATAATCAAATTTCTACTTATACGAGTATGTTCTCTATTATGCATTCCTACTTACAATTAGAGGATGAGTTGCTTTGACTTTTTTTTGGAAATTGATTGAACTATAATAACTGTTCATAAATTAACTTCTTCTAAATTTAATTTAAAATCCTATATATAGAATAGTGCTTTTAGATATTTGGCCCTTCAATACAAAGTCAAGTTACAATCATTTTTCTCAAAATGAAGTATGGATTATATTTGTACTTGTCAACGAATTAACGTCCGTTTCGATCAACAAATGATTCTTACTGACCCTGTATATGCGTTGTTAATTGCACTTAACATAACCAAAATTGATCGTCAGAATTAATCAATTAGAAATTGATTTATACAATATTTGAAAGGGAGCCTATTGGGGCAATATAAGCTTCATAAATCAAGCAAGTTTTTAAACTATTAATAAAATTCTTAGGTAGCTTAACTTATCCCGCAAGTTTGAAAAGAAAGCTTACAATTGACTCATATATCTCCATTAAATATTGGGCTGTATTATATATGTAGTAAAAACTATTTTTGTTTTTTGTCCTTTTTGGTTCAAAAATACTGACACACATCATCTAAAGAATTCATAATTTTCAATATCCGAACATGTAATTATGTATAAATTTTGTGACGCTTTGAGTATGTGGTTATTTTTGTTTAAAATATGCTAATCATCAATGTTTCAGGATAAAAATTGACAAAAATTTGACGATTTGAATTCGTTTCAGAACGAAAGAATTTATCTCGAACAGTTATGTTTATAAAATAATTGTAGTTTAACATAACATTGAACGTAAATGACATACTAGATGACAACTATAAAATATCTATAATTTGTCAACATATTCTCAACAGTGTCAATAACTCCTAGAGCATAAAGTGAAAATAAGGGCGAGGGTCTTCGCATTCCAATTTCTTCTCAACTCAGTGAGGAAAAATGCATTAAGTAGCGGGTAAAATAAGGAAATGATTTTATTCTTCAGTCCATTTGAATGTTAAGCAATCATTTCAATGTTGTATTTCCTTATGAGAGTTCACTCAGAAACACCAACCCTTTTTAGTATGTCAAAGAAAAGCAAGAGTGCGAACTATGATTCCAAAATGATTTGATATAATAGTGTATTTTGTACGTGTTGATTAAATTGGCATGGGCAAGAAAAAATTACTTATAAAACATAGTCAAATTACTAAAATTAAGAAAATAGATACTATTTCCATAGTCACGAAATATATCGTCTGTAAATAAAATAAATTAACATCAGAGGTAAAAAAATTATATGGAAAAAAAAAAAATACATCTAAGGATTCAGATAGGATTCTTTAAAAAAACTCGTTAACTATTGCAATAATATACAAATGCCATATTATAAAATAGTGTAAATATTCACATTCTAAGAAAAATGATTTGATCCCATTTTATCATTCATATAATATATGAGCTAGATTTGTCTCAATCATTTTGGCTGAGATTGACGTTCTCAACTGGGATATGTTGATGAATAAAAGCACGATCCCCTTTCGCATATTCTTGGGCTGTATCTCCATTACCACTCAAAAGCCATTTAGTCGTCAAAAGACCCTCAACACCAACTGGACCTCTTGCATGAATTCGGCCAGTACTAATTCCTACTTCCGCACCTGTGAACAAAAATCAAAAATACTAAGCATGAAGACATAAAGGTAGTTTAAAAAATTAAAAAGTAACCAAAATTCAAAAAATAGTATTCCCCTCATTTATATCATTATTTAATATTAAAAAAAGTACCTAGTCCCATTCTGTATCCATCTGACATTCTGGTACTGCAATTCGTAAAAACGCAAGCACTGTCCACAGAATTTTTAAAGCACTCCAACGTATCAGAGTTTTCAGACACAATTGCGTCAGTGTGTCCACTACCATATTTGTGGATATGATCAATGGCCTCGTACACATTTTTAACCAATTCCACAGTACAAGCCAAATCTCCATACTCATAACGTAATCGAGGAGCTAATGGTGGTCCAAACGTAAGCTTTTTCGCAAGATTTGGTCCTGCATGGATTAAAACACCCGCATCTTTGAGGGCATGGCATATTTTGTCAAAGCCATAGTCCAACAAATCCTCATGGAAAAGAAGGGTTTCCATGGCATTGCATGCTGCTGGATAATCAGTTTTGGAGTCAACTACAATTTTCACAGCCTTTTCAATATCTGCATCACGATCAACATAAACATGGCAAACCCCTTCAGCATGACCAAGGACTGGAATCATTTTACTTTGCTCTTTGATCATGGATACAAGTTCATTTGATCCTCGAGGAATGACAAGATCAATGTATTCACTCATTTTTAACAAATCTCCAACGGCTTCCCTAGAGGACACCTAGATAAAACGAAGATATTATAAAACCTGGCAAATGATTTTTTAGATAAATACATACCATTGAAATAGCATCGGCACATCCATAAGTTCCCAATGCTTCTTTAACGATGTTCATTAGTAGACTATTCGTATGAGCGGCTTCCTTTCCTCCTTTCAACAAGAGACCATTAGACGTTGCAATGGACAGAGAAGCTACTTGAGGTAAAGCATCTGGTCTCGACTCAAAAATAACCATAAGAACTCCAATGGGTACAGTTTTTTGTAAGAGATCTAAAGAGTCACTCACTTTAGTACGTCGAATAACTTTGCCCACGTTTTCATAGCTAGTATCTGCAATTTGCTTCAAACCATCAGCCAATGAAATAATTTTTGCTTTCGTAAACTTGAGCCGAGATAATAGAGGAGGACTTAATTCATTCTTGAGTGCCATTTTCAAGTCCTTTTGATTGACGGCCATAATTTCTTCTTGTCGATCAACTAGAGAGTTGGCAATTTTTGATATTATATCAGCACGTTCAATAGGAGAAAGAGAAAGTAATTTGCGACTGCCATTGCGAGCTAAATAAATGAAGAAAAGATATAAAAATATGCATCAACATGAGCCTTTGTTTTAAATTCAACATACCATTCTTTGCCATAATTTCAACTGGATCTCCATCACTTTCAGCTTTGGTGAAGAATGTTCCCAATTTTTCACCAGCAAATACCTTTTGAATCGTATTATGTTTCATTCCATTGCAAATAACAACAGATACTCCATTATTACAAGCCCAAGAGGCTGACTTTACTTTGGACTCCATTCCACCTGTTCCTGAGTCAGACTTTTCACCAAATTCAATATCTTGGGATCGAGATGATACACTATAAGTATGAAGAATCTGTGCACCTTCCTCAGTGGGAGGTTTGTCATAAATACCATCTACGTCTGACATAAGAATCGCAAGATCTGCATTTAACTCAACTGCAACCCGAGCAGCAAGGGAATCATTGTCTTTAATGGCAATAAACTCAGATGAATCATCTTCAGTAGCCATGGCCATAGGTGGACTTACTGCGTCATTAGTATTTATAATAGGAATTATATTTAAACAAATCAGTTCCCTAATAGTATTAAATAATTGAGTTCGACTATTGACGTCGTAGAAATCAGCTTTAGTGACTAAAACCTAAAAGTAAGAAGATATCATTAATATAAACACAATATTATAAAAAAAGAATTAGAATTAACTTACTTGTCCAACAATGATACTGTAGTTTCTAAACATCATTTCATACAATGCCTGAAGTCCACTTTGTCCGACGGCAGCATTGGGTTTTTTCAAAGAAGACTTCATCATATCATTGATGTCTTCTTTAGACATACGATTGTTATGAAGAGTCTCTCTCATACTCATACTCATCATAAGCTCCTGAGATAGTTTTTGCTTTCCAAAGGCAACTGCTCCACTTGTGATGAGTATACAATGAATACCACGATTCTGAAGTTCTGCAACTTGTTCCACAATAGAGGCTAATCTTCCTAAAGCAAGGCCATTTCCATCAGAACGAGTAATCACCGCACTTCCAAGTTTTATAACAACACTTTTTGAATTTGGAATTTGATTCCGTTGCAGAAATGCTTGATGTTCTACATGCTTAATGACCTCTTCTCCTGGTATAGAACCAAGAAGACGACGGCTCATATCATCCGCAGCAGAAGACGTTGAGTTGTTGTAATGAATGGCAGTTCCCAACCCCTGTTATATTTATAAATATATATTTTAATATTAATTAGTTTTTAACTTATTTGTTTATTTATTTTTTAGAAAAATGAGGGGAAAAAAATTACCGTTCTATGGATCTTAGCATTGGGTTGTATAATCTAAGAAAAATATAGATGAATAGTTAAACTTTATTCAATACTTTAAAAAAAAAAAATATTTACCTTTGATCCCATTTTCCTATTTTGCAAATCCGTTGATATTCCAGTTGAAATCATTTTCAAATTATGTGGTCCGGAAAGATTGGATCTGGTAGAATTTGAACTACCCCCACTCCATACATGTTGAGTGGATTTTCCTTTTAACGTTTTCGAAACGTTTCCATATCTAAGGCAAATTAAATGCAAGGACATTAAATAACTGACAAGAACTTCATGTGAATTGAACAATTGAAGATAATTCAAGAGATAACATTATACTTAGATTTACACCCTTCAATACTAAAGAATAAAAGAAACAGCCTTGAAAAAAATATATATACAAGGTTTAGGTTGCAACTACTCAACTATTGCACTCGTATAAGATAATATTTTTTCGACCATATATATCTGTGTAGAGCTGTATGAAATATGACCTGATGGTGTGTAAAATAAAAGAAACCGAAAATGAAGTCGCTAATCCAGACAATTTAAAGAATGTTTTGTAGGAGAGCAGCTTAGATGGCATCACGTTTCATATGAGAGGAAGGAAATGAACGCAAATCCCACTCCGTATATAGCAAGGATATATAGCCTCAAGTCATGAAGATGCCGATTCTGAATTCTTATCATTCCGATCAAACCCTCATTGTTACAATCCATCTTTATGAGAACATAAACTACTAAAGATCACTTTATACTAATTTATTTTAATTAAATAATAACGATATAAATATGTTAAAGATAATCTTATGTCTCCATCATGAACGAGTACTACAAGACTCATATTTTTTTAAGTCAAAGTTAAAACTGATACAAAAAAAGTCTAATTTCTAGGGACTTGAGAGAGTTGAGACTCATTGAATTGTTTGATATCAATAGTTGTAGCGATTTGCATAGAAACAAAGAGAGACATTGCAGGTAAACTGCATTGGGGAATACTCATATGAAAGGCTCTCGACACATCCTTGGATAACTGCATTGCCTCACGCCATCTTCTCACTAATTAAACATGGCGAGGAAAAAAGCTAAGGATATGTTCAAAGTTGGCCAATTCTGCCCGTCAAAGTAATTAATAACAGCTTAACAAGAGGTAATTTAAATTCAACCAATCAACGTTTAGGCCTCTAATAAGGTGAAAAAAGCAGGATCCTCGACAGCTGTATAGAAAAGACACGGTATATTTTGTGTTAGCAGTGAGCTAACGCCGTGTTGCCAATGATAATGGATATGAATTATCCATTCCAATTAATGGACAATTCATATTAAGTAATAATATACATAAATAAAAAATGGAACTCACATGTTTTTAACAAAGGAAGACTTATTTCCCAGAGTGAAAGGCATGGTTTTAAGTATAGAGTTTGATGTTCTTTAAAAGACTCTTAATCCTTGATCTACGGTCTACAATAATCTTTAACTGTTGTTTTTGCTTCTCAAAGTTGAACTCCTGATTCATCGATATTAAATGGTATTCCAATAAGTCTCTAATCTTTTCCTTCTAGACTTGAACTGATCCTCTCAAACCGGCATTCACTTCTATTTATTCCCTTTGCAATCTGACAAAACAAATGAAACCCGTTTTTTTTTCCTTTTTTTTTTCTTTGAAAGGCTCAAAACTATTCGTCTGGCTGTTGCTAGCTCGCTCCTTTTTATCTCTCTTTTCTCTCTGACTACATTCTACCACTACAATGTATTTACATCCATAGAGAAAAGGAGAAAAATAATAACATAACTACAGAGAAAAACCATTAAGGAGACTACCAACAAAGAAAGGAATGGAGAGCCCTTCTTCCTAGTATATATATATATATTATACACGCTACAAATAATAAAGACGACGTGGAATCATTTATGATCCTTAAAAATTCTACCCCCATTTTTATAATTTTAAATAAATCCTAGGAATAGAAGAAATTAATAAATAAATCAGGTCGATCCATCTGAAGTCCTTTATGAAGGGTAATTGCTTTATGACGTATGTTTACGTAATAATAAAACCAATATAACCTTCAGTTAAAGGTCGAATTGTCTCTTACTGCAAATCAGAGTATTTCTCTTTCATAGTACGTAGCTTGATCAAGGGGCGTCCGCAGATAGAGAGGCTGTAGCCGCCCCCTCTAAGTTTAAGATTTTTAAAATTCTTAATAGAAAATTTAATTAAATTTTTTTCCTAAAACTTTAATTGTCTGTAAATACCTATGGATTTTTGAAATTTTTCTCCAAAAATTGTGTATTTAAAATTTAATTTTAGAAATATTTGCCCGAAAAGTTCCATTTTTTGAGAACAGCTCTGTATTTGAGAATTTTTTTTTGAGAATAGAATGGATTTTGGAAATTTTTCTCCGAAAAATTGTGTATTTGAAATTTAATTTTAGAAATGTTTTCCTAAAAATTTTTTTTTTTGTGAACATCTTTGGATTTGAGAATTTTTATTTTGAGATTAGCTATGGATTTTTGAAATTTTTCTCCGAAAAATTGTGTATTTGAAATTTAATTATAGAAATTTATTCCCAAAAAATTTTATTTTTTGTCAAGAGCTCTGGATTTGAGAATATTTTTGGAGAATAACTATGGATTTTTGAATTCTTTTTTGAAAAAATTTAATTTTATTTGAAGAATTGTGACTTTTAGAAATTTTTTTGTAGAAAAATTTAATTTTTTGTGAATATCTGTGATTTTTTGAATTCTTTTTCAAAAAAAATAAAGTTTTCAATTTCTTTTTTTCAAAAAAATTTAATTTTTCAAATGCTTTTTTGCAAATATTTTTAATTTTTGGATTTATTTTTTTCAATTTCAAAAACCAATGCTTTCACCCCCCGCCTCGCGAAAAAAAATATATATATACAATTTTGCGTACGCCCCTGAGATCCCATAGTTAATATCTTTGTTACTTATTATTATAGAAGTAATAAGGAAAGGATTGTTGCTAACCCTTAGCGTGACAAAAATTGTATCTCTTTCTTTCCTTGGATTTTGATTGGTGGTAGTTATTTTTATGGAATATTACATATATACGGGGGAATTTTGAAAATAAAGGGAGATAAACGGAGATAAAACTATCTACTCCAAACAACCTTCAGGATGCATCTATGTAGTGATGTATTTTGTCAATCTATATAATCAAGGAATACTGAAACAGTAGTTTTTTTTTTTAAAATAAAGTATTCCTTGTAAATAATATATCGGGAGAACAACGTCAAGAACCATTGTTCAGATGAATCATAGAATTTTGAATGATAGGAACAAAAGTGACGAATAGATATGAGTTTTTGTTCTCTCTTCTGAAAGGTGTTTTAAAGCTAAGCAAGCCTAGGTCCGTATTTTTCCTCCTGCGCACGCATACACTTTTTTTTTTTACAGAGAAGGAGAAACGCTCCATTCCTTTCCATGTTGGTAAACATACTAGTGGGAAGCAGTAATTGACAACAAGTGAAAAGCGGAATTTTCCAGTTAGGATTAATAACACTCATTTTTTGACACAAGTTTGTTTTGAAGGGAAAGGTTTCTCTTCCGATATGTCATGGTTAATTCCACGAGAGTGTGTTGTGGGGATATTTATCTTCTTCATCCGCGTATATCACGATGTAGATTCGTGTTTACTTGTGTCAATGCTTTTTATTGAGTACGTAATTCGGGGTTGTAATATATACATACATTATCTTGGGATTTTCATCTATATTGAATGTCATTCCACATAAGAAGTAACGTAACAAGGTCATTGATTGAAAAGATTAAGTAATAATACTCAATGAAAAATACCCCTCAATATACTCTATGTTGTCATCCTCATGTATTTATGACGTTTTTGAGGGATTAAAAGTCATTTTTCGTAGAACCTCTAAAATAATTTGGAAAAAACAGGTACTTCATATTAAAAAATACAAGTAGATTCATGGAAAATTACCACAATTCTTAGACTCTCTCAAAAAATAAGGAATCTTTTTTCTTTTTTATTGCTCAAAAAGAATATATATATTTTGTCAATTGACGTTATCTTTGAGTTTTCAAGAAATAAATAACAACATCATATCTTTTCTGTAATGAACGGATGAGTGTATTCTTACATACATAGATAGGTTTTAAGCTGAGCCCTACCTTGTGACCTTAAATCAGTGTTACTAGAACAATTGCTTCAAACCAGCTCAAGTCTTCACTAACATAAGAATTTACATTGTCAGTTCTTGATGTTTCTGCTTTTGCCCAATATCAGTGCTCTGAACATTCATTGGTTGAATTCGAATTAGCTCTTGTTAAGGCACTGTGAACGATTATCATGTACCACTTGTAAAGTATTTAATTAACCCAAGTACCCCCCACCAGTACAAATATTTTTTAGCTTTAGTGACAAGTGCGTCTGCAGGATTCTATTTATATATCTTTTTTTTATTTTTTAGAATTTTTTTGAAAATAATTTGAAAAATTATTTTTCTTTGGAGAATACTGTAAAAAAATAAAAAAATTTCAAAAAAAAAAAATAAAAAAATCTACAGTTATTAAAAAAAAATAAAAAAATCCATACCAATTATCAAAAAAATTAAGTTTTTGAAAAAAAATTCAAAATCTACAGTTGTTTACACAAAGTTATAAACAATAAATTTTTGGAAAAAAAATCAAATATAAAATTTTTGAAAACAATTTCCAATATAGCTATTCACAGAAAATTAAATTAAATTTCAAATATTTAATTTTTGAAAAAAAAAAAAATCTGATATTAAATTTTCTAGTAAAAAAAAAAATCTTTAATTTGGGAGAAAGCTACAGCCCTTCCAGTCCACCATCTGCGGACACCCCTGAGTTATATACCACATGTAAAATATTCTATCAAAATTTTAAGTACACCCTGGAATTCCTCCAAGTACCAGTGCAATAGAGTCCCGTAATCAGGGTTTTTAAATAGGAATTGAAGGCCTAATTTGAGTGCTATGAATGACAATCCATTAATTGGCTGATAATTACCACTGCGAGAAAAATATTTAAGTATTTAAGGCCCTACAATAAAGGTATTAATGTAAGGTATTTATATTATGTGATCGATTTTATTAGATACAAGTGGTAGTACCCGGCAAATAACCGGAGTTATTATGCATCGAAAACAGACATACTATGTTTTTTTAATATGGATATGTACTGCACTTTTTTCTAATATACATACATTAGGATTTAACGTCAAATGAACCATATTTATTTTTAAATATGACGCGCTGGCCTTTAGCTACACATGATCGTTGATACATTTTTATGTCATGTAGATCAAGTCGGGTTTAAGGTAATAAATGCACACTTAAAAGTGATGACTCTTCAACACAGTGTTACCTCCCTTACATAAAATACCCTACGTATTTTGTTGTCAGCTGGCAATTCTCTCTTCTCCCTTGATACGTAATGGCTATTTCATAATTTATTCCTTTTGTAAATAAACAATACATGTTATTGTATACTTATGCCCATTTCCAAAAGAACAGGAATACAATTTCTTGTTGATCCTTCTTCGTTTACATAAAATATATATTGCCATTTTAGTATTTCTGTTAAGAAATTTTGGCTATTTCTTCATAGAAATAATATAATAACTACTCATACCTACTTTTTTAATAAAATATTAGTAAGTAATTTTATAATACAGTATCGAATAAAATAGTGATAGTCTGGGAGTATGTACAGATTATCAATACAGAGTATAAATGGAAGTTGGTATGATTTATTTATTTGTCCAACTAGTAAATAATTTCGGGCCTTTTTTCTTGCTTCTTTTTTTGGAAGGGTGCGTCCTACAATAAAAGAAGCGACGTGTCAAACATTCAGATAGCCAGAAACACTTTTTTATATTAATATATTAAATGAAGATTATTTTTGTGTTTTTTTTTTATATTTAATACTTCATAAACACTGCAAAACATATACATAATAAGTTGATTTTTTAGTGTTGAGACATGATCCAAGACAGATTTTGTTTTCGGTTTGATACTAAATGATTTTTCTCGACCGATTTGGATCAATATTTCGATCAAGACCACAAACTCAGAGAGTAGAAAGAAATTTAATCTTTTTCAATTTGTGAACCTAATTTTTTGGTCTCAATATATAGACTGATTGTATGTTCCTTTGGACCTATTTTATTCCCACTCCTGATTGATAATACTTATAAAACTATCATTTATGAAATTAAATTAAATCCGGACATACTTTTTTGTTAGACCGACCCAGACAAAAATTTTATTTGAGACCGGTTCAGAGCGAACTTCTTTAAAACAACGAATTAATTAGGACCATTAAAAATCACAAGAGTCTCAAACCGGTCTAGGATTTTAAGACCCCAACCCAAAACTAGTATTTATGTTTTTATCAAGAGGGAAAACAAGAATCGAGGGATCATGATTGAAAGTCCAAATATATACAAGAAAATATGCTACAAATCAAAAGGAGCTAAAGAATGATAAACTTTGTAAAATGTCATTGTTTTTTGACTACTAATATCATGAATTAAATCATTAGTATTGTATGTTTACTGTATAGTAGCATTTACTATCTGATCTAATAAGTCTCATATTTCTTCATTTAGTTCACTTCTACGCCATAAATAGTTTTGTACATAGTATCTAAATTTAATTATAAATTAGATAATGATTTAGGTCGGATCAGTGGAACAAGAGCGGGGGCTATACTGACATGCCCTTCCCTGGGTTAAATATATTTTAGGACACTAAAAGTCCAACAGTAAATGATTTTTTTTATTAAGATACGAGGTGATTATTGTAGAATCAGATGGTAAGAGGATGCCCCCATTGGTTCCCAAAAGGCCTGAAGATAGGGGGCAAGGAGTACCAGGACGTCCTCAAGGAGGTGTTCTTGCCCTGGGCGAAGTCCAACTACATAGAGGGAAACTATGTGTTCCTGCAGGAGTTTGTGTCGGGGCATAAGCCCAGCACCATGTAGCAATGGCTCAAAGAGAATTTTTTCGATTTGTGGCAACCCTCCTTGCCCAACGTGAATCCTCTCCTATAGTATCTGGGGCTATGTCGAAAGTAGGGCTTTTGCCACCCCACCTCTGTGCCACTGCCACAAAAGAGGTATTCCAAGTACTCTTATTTGAATTATCAGTCTTTTAAATAATATTAAAAGAAGTGAAAAAAAATATAAACTTTGATTTCTTGAATTTTTTTGTCAAATACTATTGGAACTGAACGATAAATTCGCATTTCTAGCGTTCAGAGTTTAAAAAATAATAACTATAACTTGATAATAACTATAATTTATTATGTCATCTGGGATCTAGTAAACCTTCAATTCAGTCCATGCTAAGAAGATACTATTAAGTTTTCCTAGTACACAACACCACTTTTTAAACATAAAGCTAGTCGTTCACCCTCATCGGTAGTTTTAATAATATTTTATTAAAAAATAATATGGTAGTTTCTTAGTCAATATGTACAATTTAACTAATTCTTCAATGTATCATTGTTTCTCCTATTTTTATAAGTCACGCCGCATAATGTGGATTTCCACTAAACCATCGAAATTTTAAAATTGAAGTAAAAACAATTAACCTCCTCAAATACGAAGAAATAGAGTTATGAATATAAATTTAAATATAATTAAATAGGTTAGTTATATCTTATTTGTAATATATCCATTATTATTGAAAATCAAACAGAATTATTCCATATTTTGTAAACCTGTGAAGGTCCAAAGAATTGATTGACCAATAAACTCCTGAAATGTGTCGAAATAAAGTCATGGATATGAAAATGAAATACTTAAATATGTTATGTCTTGCATACATTGATAATGATTAGTGGAAAAAATTCATTAAACTGCAACTCCAAATCTAGTCTCTAGTCGTTGCTCAGAAGTCGAACTCCTTGAATATCTTTCTTGAATCCTCAGATTTCTTTCAAGCTTATTTCAAACATTTCAAGTCCATATTTATACTATAGAGTCTATACTGTTAATTCTTTTCTCGAATTCAGAATAAATTAGCTTTACAGACAAAGTCGAGTCGCAAGGTCTTCTAAAGATGAATTCAAGTTCAAGTTGAGTAGCAAATCTCGATTCCTATTCAATTCTTCTAGTGATAGTACAGTTTTCAATTAACACTTCGGACCTTTAAAAGTTCTAAGCATAAGGGATACAAATTTGGTTTGTCTACATTATTCGTCTCTTCTAATACTCGTAATATGAAGTTTTAATATATCTAGTCAAATAGGAGATATGATTGATATGTATCTATGTCTTATTTTGAAATTTTCCATTAAGAATATGCCGTTGATATTACTTGAAAATATTTGGGATAATTCAATTTGACTTTTGTAAAGTTGAAAGGATATTTATAATGGGTGGAACAGAACATTTTTATACCCTATAACTTTGTTCAAAGAAAAGATAAATACGTTTGGTTTTCATAAAAAGTGTATTTGGTTTTTACATTTTTTTCTTGTTATGATTGGAAAATTATATCGGCTAAATGGTGACCGCGATTTGAAAATAGATGAAAAATCTTCAATTTCACCCGACAGCCTTAGGATTACATTACTGTGCTCAACTCGTTATCATGATTTCTCTGTAGCAATTGATGGACTAATTGAATTTTGTACGGGAACATTTTCAAATCTGTTTTCAAAATTAGACTTAAACTGCGTGCAGAAATGTGTAACATTGAAACACTTCTCCCAATGGATGTTTCTGAAGACTATGCAACACTATTACGCACTAGAGCCACATTTTCAGCGTTACGAGACGTCTGTTGTCTTCTAGAATGAGGTATGTCTTCTGTCGCACTGTACTGTCGAAAATTCGCATGTAAACGATAAATTGTGGTTTTGTGAGGCACTGGACGATTAGGATATCAAAATGGTAGTGGGACTTTTGCTCCACCCGTTATAAAAAGTAAATACAGTTATGAATTTAAATTTACCGATTTAAATATTTATTTTTGATATTCATTACTCTATTTCCCCGTATCTAAGGAGTAATCCGAAAATCCCTGCTAAGATATTTATTATAACGCCAAATACATGTTTCTCGAAAATCTGTTAGTAAATTTAAATAAATAACCAAAGCCCTAAATTCATCGATTAAAATAACCTAGCAAAAATTAAAGTTGAATTATTCTTAGAGAGACAAATTTGATCTTTAGATGTGCTTTTAATTTGTCAGTTGCTAAGGCCTAAGACTGAAGGAAGTAGACTTGTATGTTTTCCAAGAGTTAGAACCAAATCAAGGTACAAGGAATCAAAGGAACATATGTCTAACTTCATCATCCATCTCAAGAGATGTTCGAATTCGGAGTCCGTATTGCACGAGGGACGAAAAAATGAAAATTTATCCGTGAAAAACTACTATACCTCATAAAGGAGTTCAGTGTATTCCTTCCTTGGTAATGAGATTCCAGGATCAAAACATTCAAGAGAACCCTTCACAATGAGTAGATAATTTTAACATTTCATATATAATAAATATCAGAGCGGAAAAATCATTTTGTAGAAATTAATACAAGGCAAAAAAGGAACTTATCTTTGAGTGCAGAAACCAAAACTGATCTCAGTTTTTCTCTCAGTCCTCTGAATTCTGAAATATCTGGGATTATAGTATTATCGTTCAGTGCCATTTTTTACCCTTAAAACAATCCTCAAATTAAAAGTAAGATTCATCAAACTTATGTAAAGTGTTTTCATTGACTCTGTATCTTGTTCTGAGCTCGATTTATTTGCATTTTTAGGTTGAAAAATGATGAAAAACGAACTCTTCTTTAGACCCTTATAACTTATTTAAAATAAGATAATAATGATGAGGAATATCATAGCTTATATTATAGAAAACTATTCAATTCTTAATTTAGCAAAATATCTATTTAAAAAATATGCATCGCCAAGGATTTTTGTTCAAATTTGTATTTTTTTAAGTTACCCATTTTTTAAATATTAACATTAATTACTCATTGTGAATAGATCGTTTTATTGTATCGATCTTGGTATCTCATTCCCAAAGAAGGAGTCCACTCTACTACCTTATGAGGTCTGGCAAATGAATTCCCTTTTTGTAATCCCTTGTGGAATCCGAATTCGAACCTATCTTGAGATGGATGATCAAGTTAGAAGTGTTTTCCCTCGATTCCCTCCATCTTCCTTTTACGAGGCATGACGTCATGAAATTGGCATTGAAATCGGAAAAAATATGAGGATAATATAGACCATTTACTAGTACACCACTATTAAAAATGGGACCACTTAAAAAATACAAAACGGAAAAAAATCCTTGGAGATGGGGAACGTCTCAGGTAACAATTATTTTATTCTTTGATTTTACTTTTTTCAATATCTCACCAAGGAAAGGAGTCATGTCTGAGGACTATATCTGCAATGTGTGCCGCCTAGAAGCCATCATTACTGCCAAGGGGGGTACATCGATGACAAGGGTAGCCAAGACATCATATTAGTTATTTTTTATTTATTTACATAACTATTAAAACTGGTTATTGAAATACATCCTGATAAAGTTCTAGATTGAAAGTGTAAAGATTTTTTGCTGCACCCAGTACAAGAAATATTTAAAAGTGTCTAATCATGCTCTTCCTAACTGTCGCTTTGACACTTTAAGGTTTATTGGGAATAAATAGAAATAATAATTATATCAGTATTATATTTCAACATTTTTTTTTTTACACATAATAGATGGATGCAAAATCATTATATGGTGCAAGGTCACCCCCTTTCTGGCCCTGGTACTAAAAAATCCTACGGCTCCAATGTTGATCTAAGTGATGATGATGACTGTATAGATGATCTTGATTATCGTCCTACACAAGCGAGAAGTGGGAAAAATTTCCTCAAAACGGTTTCCATGGCAGAGTAGAGGAAACCCCTAAACATCGTTTGCCTCCAGGCCAAAACAAAAGCAGGATAATATCAAGTATGACATTATTAAGACTTCCCAGGTTCTTGATCTATGGTTTGAACCTCCTGATGCTTTTAAGACACCATTCCAGTACTTCAAAACATTCTTCACTGACAAGATGATTAAATATATTACTCAGTATAACAATCTGTACTCTGCCCATAGAGTTCAAAAAGGGTACCCGGTAAAATTACCGTAAGGACATGTTTTATCTATCACTGGACATTTTTATTTTTCTGATGCAACTGATCCAGACTTATCAGACCGCAGAATGGTTTACCAAAATCTGGGATCTTGCTTCAGATAATTTCTAGCAAATGCCAGGCAAGCGTGTAAATTTTTTCCACGGGCAGTGACGTCTTCTGAGACATCCGTCCATCAAAAAATCCTTTGTGGAAAACTCGCTCCATTATGGACCCTCACACTTTCGTCCCTGGCTGGTCAAGCGTTTTCTTAAGACTTTAGTTGTGGTCCAGTGGTTGTCATTCACATCTTAGTATAGTTTTCTTTAAAGTTTAAGGAACAACTTAAGCTTCCAGCCACTCTCGCTGAGGTTTTTACAGTGTTGAACTATACTGTGTTTTTTTATTATTCAAATTGCAAATTACAAACCCTCTAAAGACTAAATCAATATTGCAGTCATTATTTTTGAATTATTTAGGAAAATAAGATCATTAATATAATCAATCTTTAATGTCAGTAGGTTATAAATTACTCTATTAATTTATTTGATTGAAATAATGATAGCTTTTCAATGCATTTTCCACTAAATATGTCATCCCAAAAAAAATATCATTCAATTGTTTTGAACCCTTTTCACTTTTGATTCTATAATACGAGTTTTATATTTGATTTATTCCAACTTTATACGTCGTGTACAAATTGTATAAGGAATTTGTACAAGTTAAAACTACACAATGCGATGAATAATTTCATCGAATTGGAAGTATTTGTGACGAGAATAATGCAATAATTAAATACTCTTTGAATAATAGAGGTTGCTCAACTTGTGTTACAAGCAGTTGTGATTAGGGGGTAGGGGGAGAAGGAAATAAACTAGGACCTTGCCCAGAATTACTACAATATTTATTCCCAATAATACTTTGAGTTCAACAAGGACTTATAGTTATTACTCCGTAACAAATCCTCAGGGTTATTCATCGTTTTATTATCATATTGGTACAGTTCTAACTAAAAAGATGGATAAATAAAAAAATTGACAGTACTATAAAGAAATTACCTCACTCAGTAATATTTTATAATAGGAGTTTTGTAAGAGCGGCAGGAGCGAGACATATGGTATACTGTATTAAGACCTTTGTTTACCAATTATAAGTGATAGGTTAATTAATTTAACATTACATACTATGAATTTTTTCAATTTACATGTAATATTGAGCAATTAATCATTGTTTATATTTTTATAAAAATAAAAATATAAATTATGTACTAAGACGTCGGATTTCTAAATAGTCTAGTTCGAATCAAGTAAGAATCTAAGGTCCAATGCGTAGAAGAAAGGGAAAATTTCCATGTTTATGAAGCAATGTTGAGCATCTATATTGTATCTATAATTATCACAAATAATACTTTAAATACTAAACTATACTAATTAATTATGATTTATTTAAAAAAATATATATTCATGGAAATACATAGTTATCATATTTTGTTTATTTTTATATAATTTTTCAAGATTGAATTCAACAATCAAATAAAAAATATAACTCTAAAACATATATCTCCTATAACATGTAAATGATACTGATACTAGCGATAGGTTATTTAATTAAACAGGTCCTATTGAGGTCCTGGAGTTCTTCTGATTTTTTTATAATGAAGGTATTACATTTATATTTAAACGCATATAAAAATAAATTTGCGCCATGTTGCCCAGGACATTTAGAAATTAAAATTAATTATGAACTCGTCTGGTTTATACGAGTATAAAGCAAAAAATAAAGACTTTCAAATTCTAAGAATTATTATTGATGCATGTTGACATGTATTCTATGCACACTTTTAAAAAAAAGAGATTATAAGGTTCATAAGAGAAGAAAAAAATATTCAAGTTTCACAGACGTTCGCTCAACTTTCATATTATTTTCAAAAATTCTTTGTTTTGTTCTCTTTTCTTTGTTTTTTCTTCTCTAAAATTTATGTGTGCAAAGATAAATACCTACATGCAGCGAGAAAAATTCTTAAAATTTTACCTTCTTTACACTTTTTTTTATATGAAAAAGTCGTTTGTTAGTTTAAAAAATCGTTTTAAGAAAAATGCTATTTTAAGGCCTCCATGGCGCTGTAGGCCAAAGTAAAGTTGCCAGAATTTTCACTGGAGCCTTCAGAAGATACATGAAAAATTTTAGCAATATACATTTTTTGGTTTAGACGTGATTGAACCTATTTATTTTATGATGCATTTTTAAAACTATTTACACCAAGGATTGGTGAGAATGCTTGCTTCTAAGAGAGAAGTTAATACCAAGACCATTACCAAAAAAAAAAAAAGACAGAGCACACGGTGCAACCGGTTTTACTTTTCTAATCGTTAAACGGTGTTTTTTCTTTACACCCCTTAAGTTCGTTCCAGATGTGAAAGTTATTATTCCAAATAAAGATCTTACTTATACTGGGTGGAAACTTGAAACTTATACACATGGAAATAAGAAAGAAAATAGTATGCCATTCTTTAATCGCAAATTTAACAAAAATCTTTACTGATCTTTTTTTGATACATAGTAAATTTCAAATTGATTTATACTATTCAGCCGTCATTGACATCACCGATGGGGACAAATCTCTTACGAAAACCGTTGCAAGTGTAGCGAATGAAGTTCGGGTTCATGGCAGTCTACACCTCGTCAATGGAGGCCTTGTAACACTCCGGGAACCTTTTTGATAGTGTTCTTGAGCGGATTTGCATAATTGATGGGCTTTATTTCCGGAGACATCATTACTCTCTATGGCTTTGTTGTGATCTAGCCATTTCTCAACATTGTAGATGGTCTTATGAGCCATGCTCTCTAGCCTGACCACCTTTGTTGAAGTTTTAACTCGCACAAAGAAGAGTTGATACCCTAAGCCTGGAATCTTCATGCGATGATATTTCTTGCTCGATTGAAAAAAATAAAAAAACAGTTGGTGCTTGATATACATGGTTAACTTTACAATTACAGACAGTTCTAATTTACTTACACATAACCTCTCCAATCAATATAATACATGTGTGTGAGTTTCAAGTTTCCACCCGCTACATATTAACATTCTAATTTAATTTTTAGATTCCATTTCGATAATATACTTATCCAAATACTAAATCAAGAATCGAAGGTAATAAGACGTCACACTAATAAAACCTCTAAATATTATTTACTCATTTGCACACATCACACTCTTACACAACACACATTTTAAAAGCATTTCTCCATGTTCCTCAATTGCACTCCACCCTTTTCATTTTTTTTTGTTTGGTATGTTTACATTAAAAAATGTCTAAATTCTAGCGGTTGTAAATTAAAAAGAAAAGTATATTTTCACAAATTTAATTAACAACATATTTGTTGACAGATAACTATAAAAACTATAATTGTCCGTATTGTTTGAATTTCCAAAATAGAGAGAAGTAATTAATAATAGCACTAATATCTTGCAGATTACCAACATATACTCAGTTTAGAAATGTATATATTGTATGTTAAATTGTCCACGTAATAGGGAGCACAAAAAGAACATGTCGACAGCATTAGTTCCCAAACACAAAAAATTACAATGTATTTTGTTGTCAGCTGTCGATGTTTCTGCTTATTTCCCCCTAATCAGTATTCAGAACGTTGATTGGATGAAATCCGCACCAAATTTTCTTTTATACCAATATAGACCTAATTTTTGTTTGAGACCGGTCCAAACCAAATTTCTCTAAAGGACTGAATATGTTTGGTCCACTAAAAATCATAACGGTCTCTGATTTTCAAACTGAAACCCAACACTAATAAAACCTCTAAATATTATTTACTCATTTGCACACATCACACTCTTAAACAACACACATTTTAAAAGCATTTCTCCATGTTCCTCAATTGCACTCCACCCTTTTCATTTTTTTTTGTTTGCCATGTTTACATTACAAAATATTTTCATTGAATGAGAGGTTGCGTTAAAAGTTATAGAAAACTACCGGGAGGACTAAGGCAAATGACACAAGAAGAATGCTAATAACAATAAACAAAATATTATTGATTCATAACAACGCAATCTCACAAACACAAAAATTTACATTGTATTTTGTTGTCAGCTGTCGATGTTTTTAGGAATGAAATTATTTAATGTTGATTCTTTACTGTTTTTAAGCTTTATTACAGTTTTACTTCACTCACACAAAAATATACAGCATGAGGACTCAAACTTTTACTTCAAGATATTTTTATTTTGTGCCATTTTGTTGCCAGCCGGAAGGCAGCCATGTTCTCCCTGCAGAAATGCTGTACCTTCTTGGACATGAGTGCGGGGTCCTGTCTCGGGTAAATACATAATTGCCCTTAGTGAATATGCTCTTCAACCATTGCAAGACATGGTACCTGGGGACCTTGTAGTAGACGTACTTGTTGACTTTCTCATTGGCTTTGAAGAAGTAGGGAGGCATCTTGCTGCCGTCGGACGGCACAATGCCAAGGACTTGAGCTTCTCTGAGCTTGGTCCTAAAGGGTCCCTCGACTTGAGCTCTTGATTTAGCTAAGAAGCAATCAGTTTCTCCTGTTCAGAACAGCGTTCCTCTGTGAAGATCTTCTTGTCGAAGATCGACTTGTGCAAGGAGGAGATTGCACACCCTCTGCCGTTTTGCTTGTTGATTGAACATTTTTGATCGCAAAAAACATCTAATTGTAGTTTTTGGTCAGTTCTTTTGAATGGCACCAAGTACAAAATTTCTAAGACTTTAAGAACGGAGGCTAAACGGTCTCGAAAACGATTCCAATTTTTGGGTCCTCACCCCGTACATAATATTTTTTTGTCAGCTGTCGATGTTTCAGAATTCCCCCCTAATCAGTGTTCCAAAACTTTGATTGGTTGAGTTATGATCACCTCTTGTTAAGTAGTGAACACTTATTTAATAATAATTCTTTAGTTAGGAAGAGTTTTTTTTCGTATAAAATGTTGCATGATACCATAAAAATAACTACTTTGTAAACCAATTGGCTAAACGAAGACCACGTGATCAATATTTGTCCACATATAGTTTCAATTTACAATTTTCTGTTCCCATAACAAAATTCACCTTCTGAATTCATGAAGGTTGCGTAGTCAGTTATTTAATCATTTATAGCACCCTCATCGCCCCTAGTTTAAAAAAAAGTATTATGTCAGCCATAGTGACAAACCGAAAGCTAACAATAATATCTAGAAATTCTTGCCCTTTTCTTGCAATTTTTGCATACCCCGTTGATTACGGTTTTTCTATAAACTTAATTGAATCACTTCAAGTTCTCTAGAGATTACGACTTCAATACTTATCTTCAGTATTTTTTTAAATATTATTTATGAACTATGTTGACCTTTCAGAGATCCATAATTCTATGAACATAAAAGATAAATCAGGCTTGTTTCTATACATTTTAAATCTTTTCATAGCTTGTTCACAGGATTAGACAATCTAGCATCAAATGTAAATCTATGAATATAATTATCATAAAAACTATCCATGGACCAATCAAATAGATTATTGTCGATAATGATTCGTGGAATTGTAAATCAATATAATGGTTAATTGATTAATCATTATTAGTTTTTATGTAGAAAATTATTTTCCATATGAATACCAATCTTCTAGATAAATAAACACTATTGATCATCTATTTTGTTTCTAGAAAGATTGTTTGAAGTAAAATTGCCCTACGGAATATTGTCATCCGAAAATTGTCATCTGCAAAAATCTGCAATTATACTCTACATATATGTAGTAACTCATTTACTAATCTGTCCCATATATAGATGAGACTGCCCCATTTAAGGGACCACAGATAGTTTACCATCAGCAGAAAAACAGTTGAATATAGATTGTGGCTGTCCAAGCTGTCATTGTAAAAAAGTATTGGGAAATTAAAAGGAGTCCTCAATGCAGATAGTTTACCATCAGCAGAATAACAGTTGAATATAGATTGTGGCTGTCCAAGCTGTCATTGTAAAAAAGTATTGGGAAGTTAAAAGGGGTCCTCAATTATTCTTGAACCAGTGGTGGTGCTATTAAATCTACATTGAGACCCCAAGTTTATAATAATTTGTTGACCCGGAGTATAGGCATTTTTATAGGATAAGTGATGGCAGGAGTTTTTAACCTACTTCGAAGTCTCAGAGTTATACTGTAACTGGGGTGCCATTTTAGAAATTTGTAGGATTCTTTTATTGTCACATATTTGCAGATGTAAAAACTATCAAGGGATCCTTAGATGGGTAAGACCCATATGTACCGGGTGCGACGATGAAATCTGAACATTCTATACTTTGAAGTTTAAAGAGATATACGTTTACGGTGGTCTTTATGGCCATGACGTTTTCGTACCTAAGGTAACTGGCCCTGGACTCAACACGGGAACAGAAGCGTGATCCAAAGTGTCGGTCTTCGGTGAATGGGGGCCATAATAATTTTTTTGGCAATAAGTTGATATTATTGTAGAACCATCTTTGAACAAGATTGACAGTGTGGACAGGAGCGCCGTCTTGGTGCAAGACCACATCATTATGAGAAAAGTTAGCCTGAACTCATGCGTGGAAGTTAACCTCCAGTACCTTCACATCATAGGAAACCTGAAACCAGATGAGTAGGGCAACCATCCTATTGGGCATAGTAATAGCAGGCGGCTTTGTAGTCGTAAATGTGCAGAATGATGACTCGTTGATATTCACAAAGCTCAGGTAACTGTCCTCTACACCCCCAACCTCTTTGAAGTATTGGTGACTTTATTTCCTGGATCAAGAAGCGCACGGATCTTCACGCGAGTGTCATTTTCAGACACAATTTTCTTGAGAGCTTTAAACAAAATGAAATCTCTAGACATTATTTTGAAATATTCAACGTCCCTAACTTCATTTATGTTCGTCTCTGAAAAACTCACAAGAAACTCAATGTGCAAATAGACTAGTGTTCAAGTTTCAGCGTCGCATCAGGTAGATAGGAAAAGTTAGTCGATGCATGACAATAAATGTAGTATAATTGCAGTCAATTTTCTGCAGTAGGCAATTTTATAATGATTGCAATATGTCTGAATGCAATTTTTCAGAGGTCATTTTTCTTACAGCAATATTCTGATGGGCTATTTTTTTGTTCTATGGAAAACACAGCAGCAAAAACCTACTTCTTTAATTTCTCTTTTTGGAGGTAAAAATATGTATATGCTCCAATCAAGGTTATGATTACATGATCAGATATGTGAGGAAGCCAGATTTCGACATCAGCCTTCATCTAATAAGACTACTGAAGATCACGTCAACTTTAAATTTCCTCCAACTACTAATGTGGACGTTAAACGGTCTTTAATGTATGTTTAAAACTACTAATACAGATCAAAGGTAAAAATTTAACGAAAACGAATATTCCTAAGATCTTCATTTGTGGATATAATGCTGCATAAATAAATGAATAAATTTTGAAATATATAGAACAATAATAATTACTTTATATTTTTTTTCTAAAATTGTATTTCTATAAATACAAATTGCTCAATGTTTATATTTTGAATGCTTATTTTTCAAAATTTTAGCATTTATTTTTCCTACTCATTTTCCTCAAAAAAAAAAAAAAAAAAAAATCATTAAAAACTTTTTAAGTCTAATAATAACTATTGTCTATGCGGATTTGATAACCCTGTATATAAATAACGAACAATTTTAGATTAAAGAAGCAAATTTTATTGTACATATAAAAATAAAGGATATGCCACTTTATTTTTGGTGGATTAAAATTTTATTTATCCTAACGATGAGGTAGCACGGTTATAGTTGGAGCTTCGAAAGATATTTATTTAATTCATTGCTTGTTTCTTTCTTTTTTTTATATAATATTTGAAGTTAAATTTTGCAATTTTTTTCCCAAAAAAATTAATTTTGCTTAAAAAAATGGAATTTTTTTGTGAATCAATATGAATTTTTTAAATTTTTTTCCAAAAAAATTAATATTTGAATTTTTTTTTCCATAAAATGTAATTTTTGGATTTTTTTTTTACAAAAAATATAATTTTTTGTGAACAGCTGTGAATATTAGAAATTTTGAAAATTTTTCAAAAAAAATCGAAAAAACAATGAGCTGGGGGTGGGGGTATGGGGGGCGGACACCCCTGATCTTGCATTACTATATATGATTAATTTGTTAGTTTTTACATGCTGTATTGAAAGGTCGTTTACATAAATATATGTGTTTACATTATAACTAAAGTTGAAAATATTGTAGAGAAAAACGCGTGCAAGGAGAAGGGGGGGGGGGAAATACATAGGGTATTATTGTTTAAAATACTGATATGATTATCATCTGCCTGCTTTATTATGACTTTTGAGGGTATAACGAAAGTATTTATTAGCAAAATGTTTAATGAAGATATACAACGTATAATTGACTGAGACATTTTTTATCCGTTACAGTAGATTTGAAAACGTCACACTCCATGAAATTGTAATTCAGTATGAACCATATTCTCAGAATAATAACTAATGAAACGACAAAGTAGAGTATTTTGAAATATATTTGAAGTTCCAAGTTTAAAAAAGAAGGCTTAAATTAAATATAATCTACATACTAAAAAAAAACCATCATAAATTTATGTTAAATATACAAAATTAAACAATTGGAATCATATAACTAATAACAATAAATTATATATACGGAATATTGAAATAATAAATTTATCCAAATAATATTTTCTTGTTCTGACACCGGAATCCAGTTAAATATGTCATAAATTTAGGTTGCAAAACACAAGCGAGACGTGGAGTTTAATCAAAAAAGATAATCACCCCTCTTCTTCATGTGGAAGTTGCTATATACAATTGTGCACAGGATAGATAGATATCTACCGATGAGATCTTAATAATTATTAATAATAAAGTAAATGTCAAAATCATAAAATTCGACAATAAATATACTAATAAAAAAATGTTAGAAATAAATCCATCCTAAAGACTGAGAGCAAAAGCTAATTATGTAGTTTTTTTTTAACGTAGATGATTAGCAATGGATAAGGTTATATTACATGTAGTAAACATCTTTGTGAGATCAGAGTTAAAGTCTGACTTGATGTATTCATCATTAACTTGATTTTTTAAACGAATATCCATGCTCTTGATATGAGATGAGGATAATGAGTGGCGTGTAATTCTAGACAGGGGACTAAAGGCACATTTATATCGACAAATCCGACATGACATCTGTTTCCCATCCGGTAAGTATTTTCCAAATTCCTGGGCCTCCATTTTCAGAAATCCAGACAGAAGGCGATGTTATTTTAGGCATTTTATTCAGTTCTCTATCGACTATCACCGTCTAATTAATATATATATATATATATATATATTAATATTGAATAATAAAGGCGGGAATGATGACGTAGTTGATTGATAGAAGACGTATATTATTTAATCAATGATGTCATAAGTATTTCTTTCTTCTCTTCTCCTCGCACGCTTTTCTATTCTTAACAAAATTATCATCCTTAATTATAGCTAATGCTGTCAGTCCTTATTTGTTCGGTCCAGACCAGTCTTAGGAACTGTCCTATCAGTCCTTGGGAACGGTCCTTCGGACTGTCAGTACTAATTAAAAGAAGAAGAAATAAAGTGGAGTGACGTAATAAAGGACTGCACTTAATTAATTTTTAGGACTGATATACTGGACTAAGCTGGACCGATACTGAACTTAGACAACATAAGGACTAACACAACAATAATTATAACTACAAATAAATGTGGTCCGTCAACACAAAACAATGCTAGATTTATTTTCCTCAAAATTTAGTGGGGATTACAATCCACAAAAACTTCTTATTCACACAATAAGTGTGTCAGAAATTGTGCTTTAAGTATCAAAAAGGTATCAACAATATAAAAGATTCACAAATTGACAGATTTTATTTGAAAAACCATATCGGGGATTTGATATAAGTCTCTTAAATCAAATAAAGGTTCTAAACCATAATTAAAGTTTCTGTGTATCTTAACTCATTCCATATATGAAACAAAAAAAAATATTTTTATTTTTTTATTTTTGTTTTGAATTGTTTTTAGGTTGACACATATAAATATAAAAATAAATTTTGATCAACGCTCTTGCATTTGATGATGTTGAACATCTTCAAAAAAATAATTTCAGTTTTTAATCCTGAAACAATAATTATTTGGCATCAAGTACAGTAAGTACATTTAATCCATTAACATTTTTAGACTTATTTTTCATATCGGTTTCTTTTCCGTTAAAAAGTTCTGTGATACAATATAGCTAATGATGTGAGAATAACATGAAATAAATAATACAAATAAATTAATTGAATTTACTAATTCTTTTTTTTTAATTACTTTAGGCTTGTGATTCCCAACTTTTTTATCAATGCAAATCTCTTAATGGTACATTTTTTTTTTTTGAAGAAGCATCAAATTTGGGTTTATGATTATATTTTTTTACAAACGAAATGTCTTGGAAATTCTTAGTCTTTTTGGCCTTGATAACTTTACGGAGCCCCGGTTGAAAAATATTGCTTTGAACAAGAAAGTAAAATAAGTTCAAATTCTTTGGGTATGTATTATCTTAATATATTTATTGCTTTTGCAAAGTGTATCATAAATCTTTTGTTAATTTTGTATAATATTGTCAACTTTTTTTATAATATTACCGGCCAATCGTTATTGTTTACTCATCTTTATTATGCAAATTTTGAGAGGTTAGTGTCCTTTTTTTAACAAATTTTCCTCAGAGCCATGTTGTAGAAGACATAATTAGTTGTAGATTACTAAGAAAAACATTATCATAGTCATCACCTAGAGGATACAGTACAAGAAGAGGATATATGGAAGACATTGCTAATCGTCTTTTTCGAGGGCTCAATGTGCTCCCGATGGTGGATTAGGACAATTCCACACGGAAGAGCTCTGCTACCTCAATCCTCTTCTCATAATATGATTTATGAGTAAAAAGTTATACTTGCTCTATTTTCTAGTATTCGGTTAATCTGTTTAAAATAATACATTTAGTAAAAAGAAATCCCTTTTTTCCATTAATGTTTATCTAATTGGTAATCAAAAAAAGTGCTTTCATGAGGGTCGAGCTCGAATATTTCAAACTTTAACATTAAAATTACTGGAATGGAATAAACAAAATTAAACTTGCACGTAATCGGATGTTACTGTATACGGACCATTATCACTGTTCACATTTACAACAACCCTTGTTTGTGTTTTACCATTTGTCGAGGAAAAACTGTACAATATAACGTATTTTCTCTTTGTTGATGTTCATCTTTGACGCGCGCTCAAACAATACTGAGTCAGACAGTCATAAAACTGTCTAAAAATGTTTTCGTATACGAAATCTAACGTAAATATAGTGCATTTATACAATGCAAGATACCATTACTAAAGCCATCTATTGGATACGTAATTGATTTAATTTTACTACACTTATTTTTATGAATCATGGTTTTTTTAAATAGTTTAAGGGGTCTAATATGTCCTCAATTATTTGCAGTTTTATCATACAAAACACCAAATAATATTCCTCGATTTTGTTCACCAACTTTCACATAAAGAAGAGTTCAATGTAGAAATTTTATATTTAATAAAACAATGAAATCGCATCACTCAATTCCACACTTCTTAGGCCCCTAACATTACTACATACATTCTGGTGAAAATATTTTTAACTGATAAAGCAAATATTAAAAAAACATAAAAAGTACAATTTTATACTTATAGCATCATACTTGGTGTGGTACAAAAGTCCTGAAAATGGCCTTAGAGTAGGGTTCCTCTTATATGTTTGGAGTACGATTAAGAGGTTGTGAGGGGCTCTTAGTAGTTTCTTCAAGAATCGGCAGTGGGTTGCATCCCGTGTTGGGACCTGGCATACCCCAAAAACACCTCCAACATTCGGGGTACAATTGGGGAGTTGTAAGGGGCACTTAGTAGTTACTTAAGTATCGCCAGTACCCTAAAACCCCCTCAACATTCGGGGTATAAAATGGCTATTCATAAAGTCTATGCCCCGTTTCCTCATAAATTTATACGAATTTGCTTTTATACGAAATGTCCTTATACGGAAATGTATTATACGAATATGTTTTATACGAAGTTACCAATTACCGAATACATTTATGTAGTAAGTAAAGATCTGACCTGAACCAGAAAAATCTGGTTTCATCTCACTCAAAGAGAAATTACCTTACAAACAATCTAAAAAAAGAAAAACATGGAGATTTTAATAATAATTTAACCTTGATCTTTAATGACAACAATTTTTCTCTCAAACTATTTCTTATAGAAAATTATGTTGTGTCCTTAACTTGACCACGTTTGCTTGTATGTTTAACTACTTAAAGATTCTTTAATTCAAACTAATGTAATCAAAGACAAAAGTCATCATTAAATTAATCACTGATTGCTATTCCTTTCAATAGACTTAACCTTGAAAGTAAAATCAAGTTTTTATGCCATTATAAGTTTGTGTTATAAATAACTTTATTCAATGACTTGTTTCTCCATAAAAACATAAGCACACATCCACTGAATGATCAAGGTGTAAAACCAGTTTTTCTCATTGACCAACATACCAATTCTATTTAAATCCACAGGCAATATTAAAAACTGTTATTTTAGAGGGGAATAATAAATGGTGAATCATTTACTTTTTACCCTCTACTCAGATTTTAATTACTTGAATGTCTAAAATGCAACACATTAAATAACATAAGGAAAAAATAGTTTAAATAAATATAGAACGTCCAATGAGGATTAGCAAATGCAGTCGAAGATTTTAATTCTTCCGTGTTTGACGGCTTTTATTTTATTTTTATATAAAAGGAGATATTATTTTTTCTAAGTTGATTTTATTGATAGCATAAATGATTTAAAATCTAAGATTAGCATACATTTTCAACTTTATTCTACTCTCTTGCCTAAGAAAATTAAACATCCTTTAATTTGATTCTAAATTTTTTGTAAATTTTACATATTTTCTTATATAAAAACAATATGTATACATAAATACATTTAGTCGGACGTATACCTATAACTAAAAAGGGGCATTGATAGGCTTGATATTGGAATTAAATAATTTCATAAACGCCAAATATCTAAACATAGGTTATTTTCTGGAGTCTCTGTCAAAGGTATTTTAGACTATCAAGAAAATTTAGATTTGTAATGTCTAATTTAACTAAGTAAAAATTTTGTTTTGAATATAACGGGTCGTCAAAAAGTTTTGGAACAAGATTTTTATTTGAGTTCTGAGCGGTTTTTATTAATTTTATGCAAAATTTACGTTAAGTAAAAAGAACATATGATTTTTAACCTTTTGAACATTCTTTTTACCAAGTTTCTAGAATAAATATAACGAAAATGGAGCAAAAAATGGAAGAAGGGGCTCGTTTAGTCTGCGCAGGATTTAGTAATTCTGATATTGTAAAGACCCTTAATGTCTACAGAACCACCGTTTGAAGGATCAGGATTAAGGTAAACAATGGTGAAAAGATCAATGATCGTCATAAAAGCGGAAGGCCGATCAAATTAAACCCTGAAACGGAAATAAATGTTTTTTTTTTTTTTTTTAAATGACGATGACAGACATGTGCGAAGAAACGGTCGGCGAGCCATTCCACGGTATTCAATGCGTAAAAAAGCTGGTGGGAAGCCTCTACGACATATTGAACGACTTTTGTTAATTCGACAACAACAATTACAATTTGATTGGTGCAAAAAGCTTTACAACGACCTGAGGTATCACAGAAACCAAATTTCGTTCTTCATGGACGAGAAGACATTTACAGTGGATCCTGTTTACAATAAGCAAAAAGATCGGTTCGTATGTTTTGGAGAAGTCAACTGTAACCTCTGGGATGTGTCCACCCTCAAACACCCGTCCGCAGTAATGATACGCAGTATTGTTTCATCTGAACGTCACAAAATGAAACCAATTTAGTTCACCGTTGGACGCAGATTGCTATTACTTGATGATTTTGCAAAAAAAGTACTTCCCTAGGTTTGCAAGATCACAAAGTAATGAAAGAAAGCAGATTATTGCTTTCGACAGGACGGGGCACATACGGAAAAAGTTCTGCGGGATTATATGGCCAAAAAAATGAAATTATTGCCGAAGAACTTCTGGCCACTACATAGCCCCGACCTGAATCTCTTGATTAAAGCATCTGGTGGCGAATTGAAAGTAAGGCATGCAGACAACGTATTGAGTCCCTTAAGCAATCGGTTGAGAAAGATTGGCGATCAATATCGAAGCACTACGTTATCAACATGTGCAAAGCGTTCCAGGGTTGCGTGGAGAATGTGATTGATACGGAAGGTGCTCAAATTCATAAATAATGTTTTTTAATGAGTAATAAACAGTGTCTTATACAAAATTAAAAAATTCTCTAAAATTTCATTTAAAGCCACTAGGTGTAATTAATTGTTCAAAGTTCATTATGTTTCATCAAGAGTTTCTGACAGACCGGTATTTGTTTCTTTTGCTTAGTTTTTATTTTTATAGGAAATTATTTTATTATTTAGGCAAACTCATAATTTACACTTTTTATTCATGCGTTTGTTTTGAAAAAAATCAAAAAATCTTGTGATATTCATAGTAGATTTAGCACGAGCAAACATCTAAAGATCCCCATATCCCAACAGGCAATCTTTATTATATTAATATACATAGATGTCCATTACAGACCTTGTTCATTATTTGAAATACAAATCCTTCTTTTACAGAGCATTTAGATAAGAAAACGTGATTATTATGTACATATAATTCTGGAATGGTCTTGTTTAAGATATTTAACTCTTTACTTTCAGGATGACAATATATTGATCTTTAAAAAAATGCGCATTTAGTTGTTAATCACATTTAAATCAAGAATAAACGGGTCAGTAACTGGTTTCATATTAATGATGTTGTCTTTAGAGAGTTAAAAAGTGTATATATCAATAACACAGTATTTTGTTGTCAGCTATCGATCTTTCTACGTCTTTTCCTCTAATCAGTTTTGGAAAGATTGATTGGTTAAATTAGAATTTTCTGTTGTTAACCTATGTATCATTCCCAAATAATTCATAGTTGTGAAGAATTGATTTAGGGTGGCTCTTTTTTATGTATTGTTGTTATAGATTGAGATTGTATTGTTTTTAATGTTTTGATAAACCAAAAATTATAAGGAACTTTTATTTATCATTTCTAGTTCATATTAATAAAAAAATTAATGAAATATAGAAATTACTTAATTTTCAAAAATTGCTTGTGTATTTGAATAGAATATACATATTTATTTTGTTTTTAACCCATTACAAACGATTGTTTAATTAATTTACCACTACATATAAGTATACATTTTTCAATTTACATGCCAGATTAATCAATTAATTTCTTTTTATCCGTTGTCCTAAATACTTTATTTCATATTATATACAAATATTTAGTATATTTTATTTACTTGGGCACCGCAATACTTAAGAATCTAGCTCAAAACAAGAATGTTCTTTTATTCAAAATTATTGATTCAAAAGATTTTCCAAAAAAGTAAAATTTTGTTGACTTGCGTTATTATATACGTTTCTCACTTTCAGACAGCCTTTAAGTTAAAACTAGGTCAACAGTTCTACTATTTTCTTATGTTTTCCATTTAGTTACTAAATAATACATCAATCTATTCTGCATAATTAGAGTAATTACAAATGCAAAATCAAATTTACTATCAACTTTGTCCCAAAATGTAAGTTTTTGCAAAAATGGGTGTTGAATTCTATTTTATTTTTCAACTTGTTATTGTTATTACTTAATCCCTGAGTAGAGAACTTTTCAGTGTTGTCTAACTATGTCTGAGTTGCTCATCAAAAACAGAGAGTTACATTGAGGATTTTTAGGGAGTTATTATAATAAAGCAAAGTTTTTCTGTTCGCCAAAGTCTAATAAATTAGAGCAATACCATTAGTACTAACGCGAGTGATTACTAATTTGGGACTTTTATTAATGCCCGCATGAGACAAATATCCATACTTCATTTATTTGTGCTCAATTATACATAGATTCTGAGTTTAAATATTTATTTTTTTTCTTAGAAAACAACTTCAGATAAGAATAAATTAATAAGTATCAATATAATTCTCAAGTGTTGAAAATGTAATATCCCTCAAAGGTAAAAGTTATACCTCAGAATAGTTTTTTAGAATAGTCTCTTACCTTTCCGAATAGTGAGAGATGAAGAAAACAAGAGTACCCTTGTCTTGTGAAAAAATCTATACATAAATCGGAGATATATGCATCACAAGTAGTTACTCGTATTAATACGTACAAATGTGGTGCACACATAAAAACAATATTGAACAAAAATCAAGGAAATGAGAATAATCCAATTTATTTTTTTATTCCATTGAAACATAGAGCCCAATATTTCGTAGACATATTCGAATCAACTTTAGGTCTTGAATTCAAGTGTGTGGAATGAGTTAAGATATTCAAGAATTGAAGTTATTGTTTCAAATTTTTATTTGATTTAGTGACTTTCATTAGTGCCGATGTGGCCACTTTCAAATAAAATTCGTCAATTTCGTCTTCTTTTATTCATACAATCCATTATGAAGTAGTACAATTTGCAACACAACCAAAGTGTTCATAAAAATAACGTGTTCTTAGAAATTAACGATATTTAGTCGCAGAGTACAAATGTCATCCAATTTTGAGAAAAACATTCTGGCTTGTTTTTGTTTTGACTGGCCACATATAAGTATCAAATACTTAGTACAAAATAAATATCCGTAGTGATTAGAGGGTTGACTTTTTTTTAACCAATGGATCAGGCGTATTTTGAATTCTGTAACCCGATTTGCAACATTCGATCTAATTTGACTACTACAAAAAATTTGGCAAATACAAAAATACTTGATAACTTTGATTATTACAATATTGCCCATGAATCTTTAAACTCATATTGAAATTACCTTCTTATATTTTTTTTAGTGTGCCGATACATTATTAAAAATAATGAATTTTCAATGAAATATTGGATTCGTATATTAAATAAAGTTTGTAGAAATTTGTCTGGAAGTTTGTTTGCATATAAATTTGAGATATAAAAATTAATGTTTAACCGAAATTTTTGGCATTTTCTGAATAATTTTTTAGCTGTGTTCAATTTTTTTCATAAAACGTCAATTTTCCATTTTAAGAAGAAAAAGATACGTTTTGTACATTAAACTCTTAAATAATAAAGTATTTTTAATTTCCGGAATATTTTATTACATAAAAGATCTCCTTATTGAGGGTTATTTTTTCATCCTTTTTTGTTTTTGCACGTACAATTTTTTATTTATTTTAAGTTTTGTATTTTTTAATAATGTCAATAAATACTATTTACTCCTTTTTTTTGAAAAAATAGTATAAAAAAGTTTTTTGAAATTTTCTACACAAACTTCGATTTGGGTTTTAAAAAAAATAAAAAATGGAATTGTCATCTAAACAATTTTTAAGATGCATATATGTTGCAATGTTATTTAAAGTTTATCTATCAATATTTTTTTTAGATTTATTATAGTTCATATATTATTATACTCTTCCGTACTGAAGGGGTCTAAAAATTAATAAAGAATAATATTGTCTATTGATCATTGTCAATGTAATTTTCTGCTCCATCTTTGGACCGAGCAACGCCAGATAATCCTTTGCTAGTATAATAGAACATGCTTCAAAATATTCTTTTTTTTAAGATTTATGTTGAGGTGATGAGTACAATTTTGAAAGGATTAGGTTTTTAAATGAATCATTTAAAGTATAAATATTGTTATGTTGTAAACTACATTCAGGGTTGGCACAGGAAAAGAGGAAATGCTCTCCTCTCGTCCCGTCCCCAATGGAGTATTAGTTTTAAAAAAAAATGGGAAATCAGTCGGAAATTTTTGGACACACTGAAATTAAGGCCTTTAAAAAAAATAAAATATTTTTATTCTATAAAAATGAACTTTTTAAAAATATGTACATTGATCAAAACATTACTAATTAAACTAAATATAAAAACTATCTAAGTGGAAGGATCCAAAGAAGGCTTGACTGTTGACACAAAAAAACATTAAAAAAATAAAAGATATTTTCTCAAAAAGTGTCATTCTATTAAAAACGAACCAAAATATTTATGAACTAAGGCATTTTACCTTTTTTGAAAAATATAAATTAGAGTCGGAAAGAAGTCAATCAAAAGTTTTGAAAAAATATGCAAAACTACCTCAATATTCTAGTAAGGTCAAAATATGGCTATACTATGTTGTAACAGAATACAATAAGTTTTTAATGGTATTTTGTAGCATAACTCAATTTCAATCTAATGATGTACAGGGTTGATCTTATCTATTGGTACAAACATGTAAATAAGTTGATAGGAATAGCAAACTATTACCGCCGCTTTATACCGAAATTAGGTCAAAAAAAATTTATTAATGTATTAAAATGAAAAAGAATAATAATATATTTTTTTTAATAATTATATTTCTGAACAGGAATTAAGAGTTTGTGTTGACACATCAGACCAAGGAATTGATGGTCTTTCAGAACAAGAGGAGGTTGTAAATTTTGCCCATTAGTTTTTTAAAGCAGATCTCTAACGGAAAGGATGAAAAATGACTCAGCATTTGGTCGAGAACTAGACATACATCCCAATATTACATTGACTTATTTAGATCAGTTATGGGGTTTGTAATCAAATTACTGAGAGGAGTTAAGATACTCAAGAATATTAGCCTTTCTTTAGAATCTATATTTGGCTTAAAAGACTTAATTGGGCCCTTATATGGTCTTTCATATAAAATCCAGAAAATTCATTAATTCTAATGGTGAATTTTTGCTACTTTAAATTAGTATTATGTCCATCTTATTTAGGACAAAAGACTGCGGTCCGATCTAATCTCACTTGTCGGTCCCTCTAGAAAGTAAAATGGATCCCTCGTGACATCTTTTTTTAAATAATATTTCGTTATACAATATATATAATAAATTATATAACTAAATAAAAATTTAATAGTTGCATATATTATTAAAATATGATAAAGAGATGAATATTTTTTGCAGGACATATACAAAGCCTTTAATCCATACCTCATATATCTTAACAAGCCATCGACATTTATATATAAATTCCAAGCATTCATAGAAACGGTACTAATATTAGACTGGACTTAAAATAAGGACCAATACAACACTACTTTAAATACAATTTGTAATCTTGGAATAATTTGATAATAAAAAATTGATGATAATTTGTTGAAGAATAGGAATCAGTACTTAATTTTGAGGAAAATCCTACTAATTTACTTTTTTGTAGACGACTACATATTCACTTATCTCAAGTGCTGAGATGATCCACATTTTTATAAGGGTAATTTAGAATATTATTTATATTGAAAAGCCTTTTAGTATTAGATTTGGTCTCATAAAGTATTTACATTTTGTTGATATAACTTATGGAAGAGGAAATCTATTTGCATTGAAAAAGAAAGCAAGCTTATTTTATTTCCAATTCCATAGAGAGAGTAAGATTATGTGAGGGGGACGGGGGACGGGTAGTGTCATGTTGTTGCTATGCAAGGCCAATAAACTTTTTTAGCTATAGTTTGTAACCTTTATTTGATTTAAGATACTTTTATGAAAAATAGTAAAATATACTAAAAATGAAAATTGAGTCGATATTGTGTTAAGAGAGTTATTGATTAATTTCTTTATTTATTTATAAAAAGTTGCTTTTTATGGAAAAAATGTATTTCACATTTCATAAAAGGCTTTTATTTAAATTTTTTATTGAGTCACTGCGTCCAAAATACAAAATTTCTGCACATTTTTTCTGAGTCTTATACTCTAATAAGCGAATTTAGAATGTGTCATCATTCATCATAAAGTTTGAACAAAATATGGGCAATTTTCCTAACTGGCAATTTGCCCCAGAGCAGTTTTCCTAGTACCTACTTGGAGGGGGGAGAGTACACCATCCCTTAGTGTAGTGCAACTTACAGTGTCGTTCAGTTAAATCCTGAACATCTTTAAATATATCCTGAAGCTTTAAGTTAGTTGTGCAACTTTTAATTAAAAAATAAGTATTCACGATGCAGGATACTCGGAGGAACACCATAATCGAATTACTTTAGGGGAGGGATACATCGCAGCGTACATCAAGAAGATGCTCAGATACCCAAAGAGCACAGCCGACGACGTCTACAACCGCTTATAAGAGAAAATCCCACATGTCCCCGAGTGATAAAAAACGCACTCCCTTATTCCTTGTAGGGCTGAATCGTTCTTTGAAGTCATATCCCGAGACTCGAATTAACGCCCTCAAGAAAAATACCAAGTAAGACGTGTTAAAATCTCCAGGGCTAAAAACATTGATCTGAGAATGAAGTCATACCACCTTTACGAAATAAATATCCTAACAGACAAAATGAAGGCCACCCAGGCTACCCAAATTAGCGAAGCTGGCGGACACATTGAATGTTTTTTTTCTTTTGTACATTTAGAACTTGTAAATTAAATTTCAAACCTCTACTTGCTTTCCTTATTGATCAGAATGCAGATGAAGGTGGCCCGGATTTACTTGAATGACCCTGTAGTATAGATGTGGCTACTAATGCAATATAAGCTGTTATCTTATATATCACACTGAATCTCATCAAGATTAATGAATACACTTTTAGTACTTAAAATGAATAATTAATATTTCATAGAATTTGTTATCAAAAATCTTTGTCAAAATTTATTAACATATCATATTAACCTGTGTACGTACAGTGGGATGAAATTTACTCTAGCAGCGCTTTAAAGATGCATTACTAAAAAGTCCTTGGATTGTCATAAAGCTGATTTTATGACTGTGTGATCCATTTTTGTTACTATTTAGTTGACTAAAAAAATACATTCATCCCGAAATGTTAGTTTTGAGTGACCACAGATGACGTCATTTTTGATTTTTATTCTAGCGTATGCCATTTTTTCTCTTTTGCAGAGTTTATGGAGGTTATGTGATGACCTCAAGTGGTGTAAATAATGTCTTTAGGATACAATATTAACTCTGTAGAAACTATAAGTGCCTGTAATAATGCTGTAATCGTTTTATTCACAATTCGGTGAATTTCGACCCCAATTGCGTCGAACTTCTTGAATAAAACAAGATACAATGTATTTTCCTTTCGGCTGTTTCCATTAGTTAACTCTTGTATGATTTAAAACAGCTGATTTTGACGTATTATGAATTCAGAAAGGGTATGTAACAGGATTTTTATATTAATTTATACAAAAAAAGGATTTCAATTCAATGTGGAGAGTGGTACAGAATTAGTTGGACTTAAAAATGCGTATCTACAAATATAAAAGTCCCCCTACAATAGTTGGGTGTCTCTAGGTCCCCCGTTTAAACCGCCAGCAAGTTCAAAACGTTAGAGAGAAAGAAGAACTCTATCGAGAATGCCAAACTGGACCCAGAGGAGTTAAAGAAAATAGCCTAGACCAATTCTCTGAAGTCTATGACAGCCAATGCAAGAGGTATCGGGGTTTCACAACTGGTTGTCCAGAGATATATATAAAAAGTGGGTGGAAAGAGCCTTGTGAGGGTGGAGGGGTTACTTTTCACACCAGTAATAAAAAAAACCATCTTCTCCATTATAAAACTCTTTTGAACTGTTTTTTTTTTGGCACATTTGGTCCTCCTACAGCCCTGATACCAACGCTCTTGACTACACCTTTTGGGAGCATGTCGAAGGGAAGGACGGCAGTGTCTATTATCTAAGTATTGAGGTCCTTAAAGCCACTGTCAGGCCTCATTGGGACGCCACGACAGAGGACTACATCCACAGCGGGCGTCAGACCTTATGCCGCCGCATGAAAGTAATTATTGTCGCTAAAGGCGGCTACATTCATGATTAAGAGAGCTCAGACACACATCTATTTACAGTATTGAGTGTTCAGATTACTTTACAATGTCCATTATCCTCTCCACCTTAACTTCAAAATCTAAGAGATCTGATATGCTCTGTTTATTGGTTTTTTGCTCACTCATGATGACGAGATGACGAAATTTTTATTATTGTTTGTTCATGCACAAAGGATACTTGAAACAGAAGGCCAGAAAAAAAGTCACTAAAATTTCTTTTATTAAAGAGGAAATTAACTTTAATTAACAGTCCACGTTTGGACCCAGTCTTGTATATAAAATTAATATTGAAACTGGTATTTGCAACGCAATTCCTTCATAAAAATATTGGACCACCGATGATGTAACTCCCCTCTTCAAAAAAATATACAAAATTTATCTTAAGAATCACTAAATTTCTAAGCTAAATACCTATTCTTTATCCAGTAGTGGGTTTACCATAAGCTGGGCCTATTCCAACCAGCCCTTTTTCTTTTTTTAATCTGGTTCCTTTTTTAAATCAATTTTGTTTATAAAGAAATCAATTTCTGTGCGATGTTCCTTTTTTTTGTAGAGGTCTTCAATGAATGGTGTGTACCCCCCCCCTAGACGTACCCAATTTTATTGTAATGAATACTTATTTACTTTGTAATTTTATCACAAAGTTATATTCAATTATTAGTATATCTTAAGCAAAGAAGAGATATATTTAAAGAAAAAATTAAGTTTAGGGATTAGAAAAGGAAAAACTGTTATTGCGTTTGCTCTTCCTTCTTTTTTGTTCATTATTTAATGGGTTTTCCTGTAGTTAATTTCTCCCCCTGAAAAGCGAATTATCGCATACTTACGGTCTAATTTTTTGTTTAAATACAGAATAACATAGATATTTATGAGCTTATATATAATTATAATATTTTCCTGGACTAATACTATTTTAAATGTAAATATTTCACTTCTATATATCAGTAATCAATTTTCTCCCCGAAAGGCCAAAACCATAAAGAGGCAGCTGATGTTAATATGGGTCTTTATTCAGTAAAAAAAAATATAGTCCCGCTCTCCCCTTCGCTTCGTGTTCTTACAAAAATTCAATCTCTAATCATAAGTAGAGGGTGTGCTAACTTTCAGTCCGTGGAATAATTTTTTCTCATTTATATAATCGAACAAATATGCATTAATTAGATTCTTACAAACAAATTTTAATGTTATTGAGAGAGAACTAACTATACATAGAACTGATCATTTATTTTTTGAAAAAAAAACAGCAGTTTCTTAGATATCCCAGAATAAGTAGGGGAATTTTTTTTTGATTTCGTCAAATTGTTGATTACATTTTGCAAAATTAAATTATGCTCAATATAGATTATAACACGAGTTAATGGCACTTTTATTGGGTTTTTTATTTGTACCAAATTACATAGAAAAACATCTGTATTTAAACAATTGAATCTCTCGAAATTCTGTTTCTTTTACACTTATTTGACCGGGGATTGGTTGAATTAAATTAGATCTCGTTCAATGGTGAACAATTATTGAATTAATAATGTATTCTATTGTTGACAAAAATTGGTCTATTACCAGATTTAGACATTCAACGGAAAAACAAAGGGGGTTGAAGATATTTATACTCTCAAATTTCATACTATACAATTAATATTCTGAAATTTCATTTTATACAACTCAATTGCAAGTATTTAAAAATATCAACTTATGCACGATACTGTACTCTGTAATTCCTCAAAATTTAATTCAATTATCTTGATGTTTAAGAAATTTGTGTTATTTTATTGAAATATCATATTTTATAAGATCACAGATTTTGATGTAGGAAATTTGAGCTCAATAATATGAGAATTATTGAGAAAAAAAAAAAGAGAAGTTAAAAATTAAGACAGAGTATTTTCATATTTTGTAGTAATAAAGATTAAAGGTGCTAATGTCGGGTTAAAATGGATGTACGTATCAAAAATAGATTAAATGAAAACTTTACAAAATATTAGATGAATAAACTTTTTTAAGTCCATTATAACTGATATTTGATCCATTACATCCCATTTTTAATTTTAAAGACTATCTTGAGATAACTTATTTTCCAGCAAATGGTGCAATTAAACAAAGCAGTGGATTAAAAAAAATTTAAAAGGGGTAAAATAATAGAAATTTATCTTCATTTAATATAAATGAGATGAATTTGATTTCTGCCATTCAAGTTATGAAAATCCAGCCTTTCTATGTTTCTATTTTTTTTCTCCGTAAATCGGGATTTTTTGTACATACCTACTTTATTTGCTCCATTTGTGGGGAAAGTATTATATATAATTCACACTTACATATAGGTTTTTATCGTGAACTCTAATCCAAGGGTATTAATTTACTGAAGCTACTAAACACTATGAAATCAATTCGTCATATATTAGGGGAAGTTGCCCACAAATTATTATTTAATAAACTTAAAGTAAGACATATATTTTTATTAATAAAATTATTTAATAATAAGAAATTGACGTAAATGTAAAATATTTGGAAAATATTAATATGTTTTCCGCAAAAAATGGCTAAATATAAGAAAAAATAACATTGACAGATGGGAGTTTACAATTTTAGTACTGTGGTCCACGCACCCAGGTGTTTCTCTTTACCTTAATTATACTGGGCAATTTTGATATTTAGATAATATAATATGTAAAAAGTATTATTCAAAAAGGGTTATATTTTAGTTTAATATCTTTTTTTGGGATGCAATGGCTTGTTTTATCTATACTTTTTGTCCAAAAACTACGCCAAATCATCCAAAATGCATTTTGGAAAAACTTTAAGGCCGATGAGGCAGGGTATATGACATACTTAGATCTCTAAAAAAATGATTTTCGAGCATCTCACATCGTAAAGCAAGGGGAAAAATACGGCAACATATTAAAATTCAAAAAAGTATATTTTTGAATAGGTCGAATGTATAGTATTTATCGTTGATATGCACTTATTATTTTCATAAAAAGAAATGCAGTTATTAACTGGTCGGAGCAATTCATTGAGGTCTGTTAGTAGACGAAAATATAAACAAGTGATTCGGAACTAATTTTATCCCCTCACGCGGCAAGCACCCCCCCCCCCTCCATCCCAAAGCTTTGCAATAATGTCTCTAACAATGAATAATAATGATCAAAAGAGAACCCACCTGTCTGGGAGGTTAACACTATAGATAAACTAAGATCAAAGCAATTTAAAAGCAATAAGAGGCATCTAAAAAAAAATCATCCAGAAAAAAAAAAAAAATGAAACTCGACTGTAGGTAACAATTAAAAACCGACCCGACCATAGTTCTATGGACGCAACTTGGCCATATATAATGTGGTAAAAATTGAGCCCGGCCCGAACATTGGGTTAGGTTCGGGGTAACCTTTTTTTCTTTTCTTTGCACCCATTATGGCATCTCCAATGAACAGCACACTTAGCATTGCCATATATTGTCTATTCCACGGGTTAACTTTCCTATAAATAAGGTAACTCAGAAAAAATATGTCGGCTCAGCTATTTTTATAAAGCAGGGAGGCGGTTGAAAATAAATTGGAGGTTGTCTTGAATAAAAGTACTATCTCTATTTTGAGGCTATTAAAAAACAAAAATAATATAAAGAAATTAGACACAATTTTATAAAAATTGAGAGTACCATTTTAGGGCCCCTGGGATTGCATGTTTTGCTTTTAGTAAGCTACGCCCTTGAGGCTCATTTTTATGTATTACAAAACAACAAGGATTTTATACATTAGAAGTATTTTTTTAGGTTGAACTTTTTATAATAGATAAATATTATATGTACAAATAAAAAAATTAACGATTAAACGGAAAAAGAGTGAACGGGTACAAGCCTGCCAACTACCAACAGAATTTGTGCATTTTTTTCTGTTTCTGATTGATGGAAAGATTGTGAAAGACAATAAATTGAAAGACGTGTTATAAAAAATCTCAGTTTAAAAAATACAGAAATATGAATATATATTGGGAGAACAGGATTTCAGGTTTCACTTATATTACTACCGTACTCTTGTTGACTTTTGAATATATTTTTAGAGTGTCACTAACTTGGGCTAAACGATAAGCCTATATTCAGTTTTAAAATGTGAAAATATCACAACAAATCATGTTAAATTGGGCTATGATTTTCATAAATATTCTACATCTGACGGGGGTCACTCCTCCTTTTTATACAACCTATTGCTACAACTAACGCACTACATTGAATCCATAAAAGCAAAGTGAAATTTTTTTTCCAAATTTATTTAGCTACAAAAAAACCCTGCAATGTTATTATAACAAAGTTAGTCAGCAACGATTTTCAGCTCTCACTAAAAATTTAAAAGCCTAACAGATGACGTCATCCCAACCTCAAATACAAGAATATAACGACGGAGATTAATGTAAGAAACAAAATATAGCCTTTCTAATTAAGGAATCAATAGAAATAGAAATTTAAATTATTACTTTTTTTTACTTTTTATGCATTGCATTTACTTATACACATGCTTCCAATGGCATCACCAGAAAGAGAAAGCTACTTAATAAATCTGTTTTGTTTGCATCATAATTTTCTTGTTCCCTAACCTTGTTCTAATAATATTTCCTTTTAAGTGACTACAGATGACGTCACATTTACTCCTTCTTTGAATAGCCAATAAGAAAGAAGGAAAAAACAAATGACTGAATCAATGCCGTTCAAAAAATTTCCCCGTTTTCCCATTTTGAGGTCTAAAAAAGGAACGAACAGAATGCACAACGCTCCTTTTCCGATCAATTTCTAAGCCAATCAGTAATTTAATGCCTAGATGGATCATTTGAAATACGTTTAATATAATTTTCGATAACTTAAATTTAATCAAAACTATATGTATAACATTTCAAATGGTAGATATATATGTTGGTAAAATAAGAACTATATACTTAGATCTAAGCCACTTTGCTCCTTTCTACAATCCCTTCATTCTAACAACAAATTACCAGATTATACAGATACGTCATTTTATGCTCTCATTTATGTAGTACATAATAATAAATAAACTGTTAATACTCTTCTTTTTTGTATCGGGAAAGCAGATTACTTTGAATAAGACCTACAGATTATAAGATATTCTATTGATTTTTACTTTAGAGTATTTTAAGTCTCGATTATGCTACATAAATAGCTAGTTGGAGTTATACTTACAATTATCAAAATACTTTATATGAATTGACAACAATTTCATATTTGGATATAACCTCCACCAACAAAGTTAAACAGAGGTTATGTTTTTACCCATGTTTGTTTGTTAGTTTGATTATGGCAAACGTTACAAATCTATTTTGATTTACTTTGGTATGAAAATTATATATGAGTATACAGTTAGGAGGCATTAATTTTTGATAGGTAAAGGGTTAGGTCACGTTAGCACAACACATTAAAAATACATTATTGACAATATATTTGGAGCATGTTAAATTGGGTTACATCGCTCAAATTGGTGTCATTTTGTCGGTGAAATAAAGATATTTTAAATAGTTAAAAATCAAATTTAAGAAAAATGATCATAGGTAGATGTTTGTTCTCTACCAAGTGCCCATTCTAGTTGAATAATATATACATTCTTTATACAGGCTTGGATATTGAGCAGAAAATAAGCGCTGTTCATGATGTGTTTAACTCAGTTTTGAGTTCCTGAAGTGCAATAATAATAAATAATCGTGGAACAGCGTTTATTTCACTGTTCATTTTTTTTGCTTCTATTTTAATGTTCTCCAAAGACATCAAGGCAAAAACCAAGAAATTGCGATTTTTTGTCTAAATTTTGTTACCTACAAAAATACTTTTTTATTCGGTTGGGGCGCTGAGGGTATCATCACAAAATTCTGTACTTCAAATGATAATTGAACGTCATCTGTTGTATGTCGAAACGGAAACTTCATGACCGACTAGCTTTTTTATACACTTTCAACCTCAACTATAGAAAGAGAAACAGACATTAGAAAAACATACAGCAGCTAGTCCTCTGCATTTTTCTTGATCCTAACTGTTAATTATGAATTATATAATATTTATTGATTACTATATAAAGGGTGATCTTATCTAGTGGGAGACATTTTATTATTTTTAATTTTGTAAAAGTAAAATTTAAACGAGAGGTTTTGTAAGAACATTAATCAAAAATAAAATCATGAGAAAATAGTAATTGGCACAGCTTTTATTCAATATGTGAGCCCTCAGTTGTAATAATTGCCTCAATGCGATGCCTAAATCCCTTGCACACCTTGACAATGTAGTCAGACTAGAGTTTTGCTCATTCCTTCAGGATAAAAGCCTCTAGAGACTGGACACTCTTGTGATGAAAAGATAAAGTAGTCTAAGGGATTCGCGTCTAATCTTATCAATGACGGAGTATGAAATGACACAAGCTCTAAAGGAAGTTGATTGACTTATAAAAAATTGATATCAAAAATTCCAAATCCAGTGTTATAGCTTTTTGAGTTCATAAAATGTGAGTCAGGTGCTTTAAATCATAACAGAGTAAACAAATGAAAATAGCAAAGTGACTATGTATAGGGTGTGTCGATAAGAGATTTCGTTTCTTTTGATTACAATTGTATTGTGACGTCACAGAGGAGCCAATTTAGGAGGAAATTCGATAAAACTTCCATAATTCGATAAAATATAGCATTTTATTTTCTCATCAGACAATATTATTAGTGTAAATAGACGGTACTAAAATTAATAATAAAAAAATGAAAAGTAGTTTTTAATGAAAAATATGCCAGAACATAAAAAAATATACACAAATGTATTTGTTCAGGTTGACATAGTACAAATATACTTATTACCCCTTTCCAAGTCATAGAGTTTTCAATAATATGAGTTATACTTAGCCCTAGTCAGTCACAATGATCTTGGCTCCGTTGTGACGTTGCCCAAAAAGTTAACAGCTAACATCAACCCACTGCATTGCAAGTTTCTTATCGACACACTTTATATATATAGTTACCTTGGAAAATAGACGAAAGGAAAATACGCTACATCTTTGTTCATTTCAAAAAGCGAGTCGTGATGATGGAATAACTTAATTCCTAGTCAATTAGTACTAAAATTGATTATATGGCCGCCGTTTCATTTCATAAAATGAAAGAATGAACAATTCAAATGTTGAACGGAGATTTTTACAAAAACGAACAGGGCAAGTGTGAACTTTTCTAAGCCTGGTATTACCTATGTTTCTTTTTCATAGACCAGCACATAAGTTTTGAAAAGTCAAATCACTTTGATCCGATATTAAATTCAGATCTATGTCAATGATAATATAATAATGATGGCTCATCCTCTACTCGCAGCGTGTAAAACGCAAAAAGGGAAAACGTGTTTTGTGACGGCATCGAAACGGCAAATTTCGATCATTTAATATAATATACATGTTTAAAAAAAATAAAACAAACTTACGTACGTTCACAAATGAAAATCAAATAATGAGGACAAAAGAATTCAATTCTATAGGTTTAACACTGTTCATTACTTTATTAAAAACATCAGAGTTACAACAAAATAGTAGACATATAATGGTATAATAGTATGAACAATTACATACATTAAATAACTTGTCAGATTTAGTTATGTGCTGAGAGGAGAGTTAATTAAAGGATATATGGGTATGACTTAATAATGAGTAAAGTTCCTTGTGTTTCTTGCTTTAATCTTGCAGTCTTTAGTTTTTTTGAGAAAGTTTAAGTACTTTATACGATGAAATGTTCTTGTTCTGACAAATTTCTTAATGATTTTGACATTTTGGTGGGTATATTTTGTAGACAACAAGTCAGTCAGTCTTTTTATTACAAAAGGATCACAGTCAACTCTAGGAATATGAAATTTTAAAAAGTAACTTTCCATTTCTTTACAAAATTCCAAGAATTCTCCTGAGGGCCGCATGAGACCTCCTTGAGATCTAGAAACAATCCATGGACTTGCTTGTACGAGTCGATTAGCATCTAAATGTTTTGTATTTGTACCGAGACTTGGAAATTCTTCATGAAGTTTATTTGCCAAAAATCCAGTGATATAAGTGAATGATTCTTTTTCTCATTCCTTTGATGGATCCAGTAGTTCATCATCTTTGACCCGTTACCCTCATCTTCTAAAATATCATCAATGTCCTTATCTTCATCTTCATGGTTACAAATTTCATACTCATAAGTATTAGGGTCTTCAGCTATCATTTCACCTTCTTCAAGCAGCAATTGTATATCATTTCGTATGTCAATATCATCTTCATCATAGATATTTTCTTCTGGTTCATCTACAAGAGAAATTTCATCAGGGGTACTTTCTATCTGATGCAAAATAGAGGAGTCATATGATGCAGTTTCTAATTGACATTTAACAACGGCGGTTGAAACAGCAAATTGTGATGAATTGGATATAACTAGGATACGAAATCGATACTAGTTTAGAATGAGCTGATTTCATTTAAAAAAATTTTTTTTTTAAGAATACTAGCTTCAATTTATATATTTTTAAAAAATAGCATACGTGCAAAAAATATTATAAAACATTGCAAAACATAAAAAATGGAGCCCCACCCATGCTTCAAAATTGATTTCACCAATTTTTTGTAAGAAGTTTAACCTACTCATATTCTATATGTTTGCAAAAAATTAGAGTGGGATCTCAATGGAATTACCTTCATTCAGGCCTATAACTGGAAAAGGTCATAATCGCCATAATAGTAAAGTCCGTCTTATTTACTAAAAAATAATATATAAATTTGTACAAGTTTTTTAATACATATAAGTCAACTGCAATTTTTCCAGCTTGTATTATTGTTACATATACACGTATTTGAGTGGGTTTCCCTTGTTTTATCCTGTTTGATCATGATCCGGTTGGATGTATAACATGAATTGTATATTTTATTGGAACACATGGGGTGAAAATAATAGAGTACCTCCTTGTTTTTTCTTGTTGACATGTATTTGCATTTTTTTTATATTACATTTATACTCATTGCTCATTAGTATTTGAAATTTAGTAATAAAATACAGTATTATAGAGATTGATATAAAGTCAATAATTTGTTAAAATATTATCCTATTAAATTTAATAGGTTTTGGGAAAGAATAGATATTTTAGAAAATATTGTGTATATCCCACTAACATTCACAATAAAAAAATATTATGAATTTAATATTGTTGTTTCTTTGACGGAATAAACATCATGACCAAAATTTATAACAATCGGTTGTGACCTTGTCAAAAATTTCCAAAAAGTGTGTAAACTTGACATTGACTGCCCCTATAAGTACATACCTTAAGAACAAAATAATAAATATTATTTAATTAAACGGAACAATTTAATTATTTTAAAATACAACGCAACCTCTAAAAAATTATGTTATTATAATACGTTTTAGTTTAATCTTCTTTTTCCCTTTACTAATAATCACAAAACTGGAGTTTGATTTTTTGACTAATTCCAACACTGATTTTTTGTTTATTCATACATTATTATAGGGTTGAACAAATTTTTGCATAAGTAAAAATAGAAATCCATATAAAATAAATCATTTCATCTAAAATTTAATGGTAATTGCAGAAATGTGCAAATATTTTATGTTTCATGATTAAATCCAAATAATAAAAAACAAAAAGTAACACGACTTCCTTTTTAATCGACTCTCAACCTCGACTGACAAAAGAAAAACTTAAAAAAAAACATACAGTTCTTATTCTTCTGTATTTTTCTTGGGGGCAACTGTTAATCATTATTTAGAGAATAGTTATTAATTGAATTGATAGTTTTATAAAAATAAGTATCAATGACAGAGTTATAAAGCTTTGGTTATTTGGCTAACTACCAGATGATTTCGGGCCCTTTTTCTCTTTTTTTTGGAGGAAAGGTTACGCTATACAATAAAGGTAACGAAGTATCATTGATTGAGCTAATGAGTTCTTATCCTACTTGGAAGAGGACAAACTCCAATCACGTAACCTGTTGTTGTGAAAAACATCATTTTTGATGATAAATGAAAGAATATATCCTCTATTGACTTTTTAATAATAATTTAATTAATTCATAACGATACTTTTGTACTCATATGTCATTTGCCGAACAGAAATGGATAAAAACTTCATACATACTGTATTAATTACTCATATCTACAATTCATGAGTTTATAAGGATCAGAATAATCAAATTTCAAGTAATTACATATTATTGAGCCGGGAGATAGTAAAGTCTCATGTTTTTACGCATAGAGTTGAATGGATTTGGAGTTATAATAAGTTCAATTCAAATAACATGACATATTCCCCCATTAATATTCCATAAATAAGGTAATTAATTCATCAGGATGAACAAGATTCTTACATTTGATACCGAAATGGAACTCATTGGAAGCATCAATCAGACTGTATCAATTTTCTATATTCCCATTCATGAGCTTAAAAGATCCAAACAATTTATTATTTAGTAATTACTAACGAAGTACATCTAATTTCCGTGAAATAATAATTATGGCTGATTTGTAAGCCTAGAGTCTGCAGATTCACATGTATTTACTAACGGAGTAGGTTTGGAACACAGAGATTATGTATATTTATCTATTATTTGGATTTGGAAATCTTAAAATAGCTGAAAATTCAAGGACAGGATCTCTAAATATTGTAAATCCAACCTCTAAAAACTATTCGATTCATACTCTGGAAATTATATTTAAATTCTCAGTTCCTAATATAATAATAAACATAAATAATTTCATTAAAAATCTAAACATTTAAATATAGATTATTCTTAATTTATAGTTGAGAATAATATTTTGTGGTCTTAGCTCTAAATAAAGTAATTTGAATTATGGAACACACAAATCCATTAAACTCATTAAGAAAATACACTTGATTCTACCATCTTTATAAACTAATCACATTAGTATACAAAGATAAATCGAAAAAAATGTCATATTAATTAATTATTTGAATGAAATTTACTACATAAGGATCTTTTTCAAACACAAACTGAAGTTGATACTTTATTTATGAAGGACATATTCATCAGTTTAAGTTATTAGTTTGATAATATTTTGATCATTTACGTTAGAAAATCCTTTAATATAAATCTACTTTGATTATAAGTTGTATACAATAGGTCAATCCATCAGTTGTTGCTCAAAAACCTTTTTTTAGGATTTCAAATATTATGTCAAAATGGAAGAGTTGCTCAAAATACCACGTGATGTTTAGATAAAATTACAAATACGACAAAAATTATAGTTTTATAATTGTATAAAGCTCATATGAGCTCACTTAGTGGAATTGATCATCAAAAATCATGTTTTACACCACAACAGTTTGTGTAATTGGAGCTTGTGCTCCTCCAAATAGTATCAGAACTCATTGGCTGAACGTTGAACTATTTGTTGTAGTTAATGACTCTTGGGAAAGAGCGGTTAAGGGAAAAATAAATAAATTCAATCAAAAGACAAGGAAGACTAACACCTAACACCGACCTATAATTAAATATGGGCTGTTTGGTCAAATAAATTACTGTTTTGAGATTAGAAAAGGAAAACAGTAGATTTTCCTTTATTTTCTTTCTTTTTCATTCCTTCATGATTTATTAATATTTCTTATAAAACATATCCCTCTTATAAAGACTATAGTTTGCCACTTACCTTAGTAATATTGAATATAATTAATTTTATTAGTCAAATGCCATGAAAAAGTTCCCCCTCAATCGGGACTGCATTTAATTGGATCTCCATCGATCCATTTTCCCTTGGAGTTCATATTTTTCCATTTGGATATCCTGGCAGCACGCCTTTGATCCTCTCTTCATGTTCTGTTCAAGGGATATCCTTTTTGTGTACCTCACTCGATGGATCTCATCTTCTTTAAGGGAAGGATCGTTAATTGTGCAGATGACTTCTGACCTCGTGAATCATTAGCTCTATATTCAAAAATACATAACTTCCTCCAAATCTTCGATGGATTAATCGTATATTGCTATAAGAACTAATGAGTTTCATGAAAAGACAGAATAATCAACTGAAAGCCCAAGTGAGGAACAGAAAAAGTTCTCGTCGTCCATCCATTGCTCCTTTATTGAAATTCTGAAGTTATTTTGTTCTTAAATCAACTCTACTCCACATCTTACTCTAATAAAAATATTTTATTTATAAGAGTCCTTCAGTTTCCTTGATGTATATAACGCAGTAATAATTTATCCCAATCACAATTCCATTTATAAGGTGGAGTTCGTGATGTATAATATATATATATAACCTGAACCCTTAATTACTTTATTACATGAGGGCCTCTATTGTCATTGGAAAACGAGTAGAAGATAATTCTAGACTCATAAAGATAATATACCTCTCTTTTTTTGATAGTTTTGCCTGTATTAGCAGAATATAATGTGCATTGGCGCACATTATATTCTGCTAATAAGTATTTTTATTTCTGTATAAAAATGTCTTATTTCAATTGAGTATATGTATAGTGTCACTAATAATTTGTTCAATCTATTTGTTTTACTTTATATTAATAACTTCTATATCATATCATTTGCTCTTATAAATTTGTCAGTCTTTCTAATTATGACTTCTAGTTATAATTAATAGAATTGTTTTTTAGTTGTATTCTTTTAAAAATTTACCCATAATTTTTTAACTTACTTTTATAAGCATACGTTATAATACTTTCATAAATTATCTTAATAATGTTCACTATTTAAATGTAACGATAAGGACGTCATACTTCATAATAACTAATATTTTATATAATACTGTGATACGTGTAAATTCAAATAAAGTAAATAATAATTATATGTGAAACTCCTTATTCATTGTGAATGGATCTGTTCAATGTTGCAATCTTAAGTCTCCTTTGAAAATGAGGAGTAGAATCTGATCTCTTGAGATGGATGATCAAGTTATGAGTATCTTTCTTTGATTTCCTCTATCTGGCTTTGGTCTTATCTCTTGGAGAACGTATTAAAAGAGTTTTTGTATTTTCGTCTCATAAAAATACAAGCCCTGATTTTCGCAGTTGTAAGTTAAGTTTTATCTTGAATTTACTTTCAAATGGTGTGCAAGGTATTTGTCTAACATTTGTTTCTTCGGGTAAACACTTAGGTATGCTCCATGGATTCGAACATGTAGATGTGGAATCTATTTAAGATAATTTAAAGTCTTTTTAGTGTATTTGAAGTATGATAGGATGAAGACGGTTTTTATTTCTAAGTGTTAGCCATTACTTTTTGATTACGCATTGATTAATCATATTAAAATCAACTCAAACACTTGTGTTAGAAAAGGTATTATATTAGCGACTTTAAGGGAAGAAATTTAGGAGATCACAATGTTAATATTTCTATAATATAGGAATATGACAGTTATTTTTATGAGTTTCACGAAGTAAATCAAGGATTCACAAATTTGGAAATTTCGACTACTTTTGTATTAAATATTCTATTGTAATTTGAAATATAGAAGATTCTCATTTCTATAGTATAATTACGAGATATTCTATCTTCCAAAACCTTAACTTTAATCATCAGTACCATATGTCTCACTCCCGCTTTTTACACGATCTCCCTGGATGGTCATCCTTACCTATAATATTGTGTTATTGTTGGGACATAGTACCCTTTTTTTTCTCTTTTCACTGGGGAGGGGGGTTGTGCGGATCCGGAGGAACATGTAGCATCTCCTAATTTTAAGCTAATTAGAATTGAGAACTTCTAAATCCTACCTTTCTTTCCTTGAATGTCCACTCTTTGCCTAAAGTTCTTTAGATTGTACTAATTTGTACACGAAATAGCTGTTTGTATGTTACAAACGGTGTCCGGTAAAATGATTGTGGTAAAAAGGTTCCGGACAAAAACGTTGGGGTAATATTGTTTTGTACATTATCATTGTGAGACAAAAACGTTGTGGGCAATATCATCGTGAAGCAATATGATTGTGAGCAAGGTTAGACCATCATGTAATCAGGCTTGCTAGAATTTTCAACTTGCTGTATCGTACCGACTACTGGGCAAGAGAGGGAGATTTTGACGTCATAGAGAATAGAAAGGGTGCCAAATACAAATTCACAAAATGGCAAAATTAAGAACTGGGACTACGTTGTGGGCCAAGAGAGAGAAGTTTGAGATCCCTGTAGTATGATATTATATCTTATATACATTTTACAATATATATATTATTACTAATTAATTATTATTATTACGATAATAATACCTATTCGCCATTCCGAAAAAGTATAATGTATTCGTGCAAAAAAACTGTCAGTTGTACAGTTGTCTTTTATGATTTTCCTAACAACATAATTTATCATCATTTTCCAATAGATCCCTCAACGAGGAAAAAATGGGAAGGTGCTTGTCATCGAAAGGACCCTTAGACAAATACCCTTGAATTTGTGAGAATCATTTTGAAGAAAATGCTTATAAAAGAGATTTAAAAGGTGAATTGCTGGGACTACATTTAAAAAAAAAATTGAAAGAAGATGCTGTCCTTTCCAGAGGTATCATACCTGGAGAAAGATTTGACCAAGCTCTTAGGAAAACGAAATGAATGAAGATAGTGGACCATTTTGAAGAAGATTGTAATGAAATATATTTGGAGACATTAGACAAATCATCCCAAACCAACGTAAAATCAACTAAAACACTTCTGTTAGAAAAGGTAACGCATCTAATCAAGCATGTGTATCCCGGAGTATATAAATTAGTAGGGCTTCTAATATCAGAAAAGATCCATTCATTCTAAATCTCGAGCAACTAAGGAAACAGAATGCAGATTTACATGAACAAGTGAAAATCCTTCCATAGAAAAATAGATTATTAAAATCCAAATCTAGCTTTAAGGAAGCGATGAAAGGAGAACTGGAAAAGAGATTTACTAAATCTGAGTGTAAACTCATTATCAGTGGGAAGAGGCTTGGAAAATGGAATGAGGATGATTTTGTTAAAGGACTGATACTGAAGTCTCTTTCCTCAAAAACCTACAGTTACATTCAATACAGTGGTCTACCTCCGATTCCTAATTTAACAACCCTCAAATGGTGGATCTGAAATTTTAAAACAGCTTCCGGAATACAATAAAATATTATTAAAATTATCGCTCAACTAACCAAATCCAACGAAACTCCAAATGGAAACTTTGCTGTCTTGTGCTTTGATTAGATAAAACTCCCGACCAATATCAAAAAAGACTTTTGATGTGTCTTTGGAGTAAATTTGGATATACAAAAGGATATTTTCCATACCATGATGAATGTGATTGGAACAATGAAGCAAATTAAGAGAAATAAAAATCTTGAAGTGATGTTGCCTAAGTCATCTGCTTTGAAGCCCTACCAAAAGGGCATAAGTATTTCTTCAAAATATTTGATATCATTGTATCAATACATAAATAATGAAATTGGCCTTCCATATATATTGACATCTCGTTTAAATCAAGATTGTCTTGAAAACTTTCAAGAATAAGATATATCGGACGAATCCACTCTCATCCTAATTCGGTAGAGGCCATGGATCGATTTTGGATACTTGTATTAAGTGGCTCAGAAAAAATGGTTGTTGAGAATACACCCGTCAGATCTGAAGGAGACCAATGTTTTGTTTCAACAAATTACAGGTTGTAATATCCCCAATGCACTAATGTATATATACTAATCCTGCATCTCCTTTTAGGTCCTATTTTGAGCAAAGCAGATTCAGAAGATAACATATAATTTTATCAAGACTTGGATAATATAATTTATCCTCAAATCATTAAAGGTAAGATTGAGGAAAATATAAATTATGATGGAAATACAATAGAACAACAATATAATGATTTACATCTTCCTAAAATCTCTGAAGATTGGTGCTTATTAACGCGGTGGTGGTGGAATTTAAACTGCCTTGGGGCTCAGCACTTCAGCTGTACAGCCTATTGGCTGGGGTGTATTTTGGAATATAAGAAGGGTAAATTAATGCTCAGGGAAGCCACGGCGGATAAATGCAAATTGCCTTGGGGCCCAGCACTTTACCTGTATAACTTGCGGGCCAGGGGGTATTTTGGTATATTAGCAAGGTACATTGATGCTCAGGGGAGCGGCGTCGCATAAATTCAACTTGACTCAGGGCCCAGTACTTCACCTATACAGACTGTGGGCCGGGGAATATTATAGAATATTAGAAGGGTTCTATCCTAACATGCTTCTTTTTCATTCAATAGTTTTATCTTCCGAATATAATATAAATTGCAACGCAATTGCAACCGATTGTCTTGCATTGAAATTACTCACAATCCTATTGGTTCACGATGATATTACCCAAAACGTTTTGTCTTACACCCCATACCCTCCCCCCAAATGATAATGTACACAACAATATTACCACGTAACGATACGATCCCAACGTTTTTGTCTGCAACCTTTTTAACACAATTATTTTACAATGAACCGTTACAAAAAATTTGCTTTAATTAAAGAATAGTCCCATAGTTGGGAATAATTATCAAACAATATAACATATGTATAAATTTGGGTCTTTTTCTTTTTTCTGCCGAAAGCTTGATAAATATAATGACGATTTCCATGTGTTATTATTTAATAATAGGATACACTTGCAAATACATAAGTCCTCATAACAAACATAGATGCATGCACTTAATAAATTATATATATTTTTTGGGAAATTTGGATATTATAAACGAATTGGCTTTTGCATTCAAGTTCTTTTTCAATGAGTCCATGTTAAAAACATAAATATCGTAATATTCTTATCAGGAGTCACCTAACCTCCAAACAAGGAGATCAAATCTCAATCATTGTGATGGACCCCCTAATGTCGGTCTTTCGAAAAAGAAGAAAAAAAAAGAAGTTATCCTTCACTTTCTTTATACTAAAGACACTGATGCTTATGTCTTTGATAAAAAAAGCTATAATTCACAGAAAACATCCTACACGTGTTCTCTCTTCAAGAAATACTTTTCGAGAAGAATATTTTGAGTATTATTCGATAAATTAAATCAATAAAAAGATCGGTAATGATTTGTAACAGATAAGCCAATATAAATGACTCAAAAAAGTGATAAAGAAAAATCAATAATTTTTTATTTATTAAATAATCAATACTACACTCATATTTATATACTAAACTAAGAAATATTTATAATACAACATTCAATTTAATATTTTTCTTTAATCAGAAGTGAAATATTTTTTGCATATAAATTTGCTTGCCCCTTTTTTCTTTGACAAAATTTCCCATCAACAATGACATCATTTTCCCAGCAATTATGTTTGCTTTGTTATCAAAATTATGACCAAATTTGCATTCTTTCTTGCTCTTATATGTATTTATTAAGTCTTTCATCTACATTTGCCGAGTAATGTCAACAGCAAACAAAGAGTAATTGATTTTGCAATTTAATATTAATGTTCAGAGGATATTGTTTTTCCAAAAGTTTTGATAGAAATTCCTTACAAATAAAAATACTATTTCTTCCTTCATTTTACATCTAAGGAGGAATTGATTAGCTATATCAAGTAATAAAAAATAGAAGGGAATGTTACGACAACTAATGATTAACAGACATAAAATATTGTCTCTTATTTCTCTCCCTCGTATGTGTTATACCTATACGTGATGTTATATCACGGAACTTTTATAATTTCAAAACTTAACCTCTAACAATTTCTTTCTTAATTTATTATAAATTAAATCAACATATATGCCGAATTAAACCATCTGAACCAGTCATGGAATACTAGATATATGGAAGTCTATCGAGGTCATTTTATTTTCCTCTTGATTCATGGATCCTTCTTCTTTTTTATCCTTAATACACTTTAAGTTCTTAGTGCGTAATTTGTATTTAGATACATTTTTTATTGGAAATAAACATATTAAACGATATTTATGGCAAGTATGAGATTTTTTGAAAATCAAAAATTACAATTTCTGTCAAAAAAAAAAAAAAATTATAGAAGATTAAAATGTGTATTAAAAAATGTGAAAATGACCATTTTTTGTTGAAAATTGTAGTTTGACATTTTAAAAATGTTATTGACAATACATTAGGGCCATGTTTTACTCTGATATCCTATTGTTAGAGTTGACATGTTGGCAACGGAAAAAAGAGCGCGAGGATAAGGCGGGAGAGAGACTTATGGTATTATGAAATAAAAACATATCTTAATATCAGTTGCTTCAGATACATTTCATCCTTTAAAAAGGAGAGATCATCACATGAAAAAGTTTTATTTGCTCATTAACGAACGAAAAATCAAACCAGTGTTCATTTTTGAAAAAAGATGATTTTTAAATTTTCATTTTTTAAATAATCATAGGTAGCAATAAAGTACATAATAATTTTTATTGTACTTATCTTAACCTTCATAGTTAACCAGTTCATATCAACTAAGGAATTATTATTCAATAGTTGTTGATAATTGTTTACAGCTTAAAAAGTGCTGATTCAAATTCAAACAATCAATGTTCAGAACATTGATTAGTAGGAAAATGAACAGCTCAGAACAAAATACACTGTATATTTTTGTATAAGTGAGCTAACACTGTGTTTGTGGTTATTCGACAGGGCGTCGTTTCCTTACTAACACAAAAATGTTGTCATTACATATGGTATCCCTGAATTAAGACCCTTGTTTATATCTCCTAGTGATATATTTAATTCACCAATTATTTCAGTGTTGGAAGGGCCTGAAAGGTTTCAAAACCTATGTTACCCGCATTCATTGGAAAAATGTACTTTTCTTATCTCTATGAATAATTATGCCAAAGTTTTAATTTAAGCATTTACTTATAAATTATAATTATTAAGCTGGGGAAAACTCATTTCGTATTTCATGCCCCTTTATTTTTAACTAAGTGTATCTTGTTCATTATTCGTCACATCGGATCATACTATAAAGCGTTGTAAAGGTATGAGTGACGAAGATGAAAAGGACAGTTCGAAGTTGGACTCTCGTTGGCAAAAGGTTATCGAACCGAACAGGGAATACTTGGCTTAACTAGGATGATTGTAACACTTCTTATAAAGTATTGAAATAAAGCGAAAAATTGGAAATGATTAATTAATATAAAGTTCTATGAAATTATTCCAAATTACATACATGATTATTAAATTACTTCTTTTAACAGGTTTTTTTTGTACTACTGTCTTGTGATACCATATTATAAACCTTTATACTAACAACTAAGCATTTAATTGACAAAAAAAGGAAGAAAAAAAAGAAGTAATGCCCGTTCTGTTTTATATCTTGTTGCCAACGAGAACTTCCCAATGGGCCTTTTGTAGAAGCACTTGCCCCTATTGGCATAAAACTAGAACAACCAATTTTCACAGTTCCTTATTTAGCGTTTGGCAACACACTAGTAGCTCATAGTAGATTATTCCTTGCCAATCCCACCAACCACAGAGCAACACTTTCCTGAGAGTCAATTAAAGATTGGACATGGTCCTGGTAGATTTGTTAGCTTCCCACCACAACTTCTGTTGCTTGACATTGACGTAAGTAATCAATTTTTCATCGCCTGTTACAATCTACATCAGAAATGACGCGTTTAAAGTGAGACGTAATGTTCTAGTGCTTTAAATAAACATGATTTTGTTCGATAGTTACACTATGTAACAAAATGAAGGTCTTGGAACGCCGTAAGACTGAAACCCACATTTATTAATGTTATTTAAGCCGTAGAACACGAATATGACCATTCAAACTTTCAATCCATGAAGGTTTGGCCTTTAAAGCCTTTTAAAAAAAATCAAGTTTTTAGGGTATAAGTAAGATTCAGTCCCATATTTCGACATGAAAAAGCGATATATATGAAAATCAAAGTAAATAATAAATTGATAAAAACATTTCAACATTTAAAAATGAATTATTTATTACGTTATCTTGATTACATTTACTAAAATATGTATATGACTACCAAAAAAATGGAATAAAATGAAAGACCATAGTTAGATGCTAATATTTTTGCTATTTTTTCTTCAACTGCTCTATATCATAGCTGAACTTATAGAATAGACTTTATATTTAAATTAAAAAAATTGCTTTTAAAAAAAAGTCGATTTTAATTTATTTATAGTCAATTAAGTTTATAATATTTGTCAAAAAATTTAAATATAATAAGCTAGTTAGTTTGCGTGAATATATATCACAAATATATACAGACGAAAAAGTTAATTACTTATGAGTCTACATAATTACATTATTTATATGTAAGGGAAAAAGAAAATGTTAATAGATGCTTCATATTCAAATTAATTGATTAGTATTTACTTACTGTCAATAATTATATATTAGTGAAGGCCCTTTCATATAAATTATGTAATTTTATAGACTCTTATATAATTAATTTTTTTCACACGACATTTCCCCTTAAAGCCATTTTTTCTCTAGGATATTTCACCTTAATATATAAATCAATGCGTTTTAAAATTCTTTATTGTGTATTTTTTATTGAAACTCATTACATATTGAGATTTCAATAGTATCTATTTGTTAAAAACTTGGAACATAAATCGTTAATTTTTCCTACAGAAAACAAAAATATACTAAGTTTTATAGAAAAAAATTCAAAGAAAACATCAATTTGTACCTCAAAAAAACAATAACGACGTATAAGCCTCATAATTTTTGTATCTAGGCAAAATAGTTTGCGGCAAAAGTATCTGGACCTTGTGAGGTACAATATATATCAATTTGATAAAAGTTTGCAACTAAAATAAACTATAGAACTGAGAATTGATATTGGGATTTCAGAGAATGTTAAATAGGAGCAATTACAAAGTTTGGGTGTACCTTCAAGAGTTGCACACTGCACAGAATATTTTACATACCAACAATCAAATTTATAACCACTTATTAGGTTGAATTAATGACCTACAATTATAAATGGTTTAGTATACCATCGTTATTTTGAGAAAAAACAACAAACAAGTTGTATAAATTGTATTTGTTTAAAAATAAATGCATTTGAAGTACCGGTTATGATGATTATGTAACCCTTAAGTTACTCATAGTGGAATGAATTGGCACTCCTTGCATCATGGTTAAACATGAGTTATTTGTTGAACAAGGGGGGTTTTGACATTTTGTTAAATTTGAGGATTTATAAACAATTATTTGATTACTTCAACATTGTCAATCTGCAACTCAACACAAATGACACGGTATTTGAATTGAATTCAGGTTCTCAATTTGAAATAAGAAAACTTTTTTGAATATATTTTTTCGGTAGTTAAACACATTATTCAATATTTTTGCATGTCTGTTTATAAACGGACCTCATCATGACAACCACAACAATCTAAAAAAAGTTTATGAAGACAGAAAATCAGCTCTCATGATCTTATATTACGGGCACAACAAAAGAGACACAAGGAAATTGGCGACATACTACATGGGCTGAAAAGTCCAGTGTGTCACGCATAGATGGCATTAATTTTTTAAGGTGAGCAGCTTAGTTGTCATTGCGTTAGATTAGTTTAACTGCCAGCTGGTATGAGAAGAAAGAAATAAACGCAAATCCCACTCCGTAACTAGGAAATACATAGGCAGAAATCACAACAATGTCGTTCCTCAATTATAGAAAGGGTCCAAAAATGAATTACAATTATATATTAAGTTGGGGAAAAAGTAATTTCGTTTTTCCTCCCTTTTTTAAAACTATATATATATGTTATTTAATATTAGCCACATCAAATCATACGATATGTTGTTGTGAGGTCTGATGATTTTAACACTTCTTATAAAGGATTGAAATAAAGCAAAAAAATACCAAGTTACTTTTTTTCCAACCTATAATCCCAGACAAATCATCAATGTTACTTTCCATCTTAAATGAGTACATGTATTCATAGTTACATTAAATCACGTGCAAGTCCTTGCTTGGAAATTGCAAATTTATAAATATAGTAACTACACTTGATTATAACGTTTTCAATATTTCAAAACGTGTTTTAAAAAACGAAAAAACATGAATAATTTCATTCATGGGGCATAATATATAAGCTATATTTTTTGATTTGAGGCTTGGCTTTAACTTATGCATAAAAGAATGAACATTGCTGAGGATTGGAGTTCCAAAAAAATAACGCTGCTTTATGATGAAATGGTCTTTTCAAAACGTCCTTTCAAAATTGTTGAGGAGAGGCAAAATAAAAAATTTTGCTCTCTAAAATTTATATAATAGCTAGTAAATATGATTTGTTATATTATTATAATCTACATCGATAAAATCCTCAATAAATAGAGGTTTTTTTTTGTTTTACGAGTTTTTCAGGTAGGGAAGGAGATCCACATTGACAATGGTCAATGTTATTTCTTCTTAATGTTTGGACCCTTGTGGGGAAGGCAGTCATTATAATATAGCGCCTGTATTTATATAAAATGAGTTAAAGAATATAAGTGTTACAAACTTAAAATAACATATATGTATGTATGATGTTGAAGATACAATATATATTTGGAAAGTCCGTCTAAAGTCCAGAAGATGGCACTACTGGAACGTATTGAGGATATTTTTAGTTAGTAACATATATTGGAAGAACAACAGCAATTTTAAGCCAGATCGGTCTATTTCTTTCTGTTTGGCGTTCGTTTGAATCGAGGAATTGACCAGAAAGACTACGGAGACTGTTTTTAGAATTTGCAGGGAATAATCCTCATCGACTATCTGGAAAAGGGTAAAACTGTTACAAGGGTATATTATTTATTTTATCAAACCGTTTGAAAACCGAGTTGCAAGAATAACGGCAATGATTGGCCCACAGTTTTTTTTTATATCACACCAATGCCTCGTTTCAAACGAATGCCAAACTGAAAGAAATTGACTAATCTGGCTGAAAGTAAGTATGTGTTCTTTCAAAACATAACCTTGATATGCACCAGTAGTACCATTTCTTGGACTTTGCACGGACTGTTCAAAGGACGCTAGTATATATATAAATACGCGTATGTCACGGGATTAGATATCATAAAGTTAAGTTACTACAACTAGTTGATTCAAAGCCAAATTGTGCTAAAAAAAACATTTAAAAAAATTGAATTAGGTGGTAGTTTCTTCTCCAATTTTATAATTTCCCTTATTACAAGTCCAAGTCAGTTATTTATATCCTAATTTTTTTATAAACTAAAATCAAACTATTCTTTCTGGAAATCTTATCATTATAGATTAATTTTTTTAATGTTCAAACATTATTAAAAAAAGACTCTTATATTTAACATATCCAATGATTTGAACTTAGTATTACAAATAAACTGTATTCAAGGATAATTGCTCTATGTTTGCTCTTATCTAAGACTTTCCATTTCATAAAATCTCTTTGGAAAAAAACATAATATAAACAAAAGCTTCATGTATTTAATTTAGCAATCATGAACACAAATAATAATATCAAAATATCTGTTTAATTGTATGACAACGAGAAGAACCAAAAATATGGTCTAATGAGGTGGCAACGTGTATATTACATATATTATCTTCTAATGTCATTTGATTCTGGAGCCTCGGATATAATCTTTTTTTCCAAAAATTTGGTTTTGATCCCCACCTCTTTGACGTTCATTAACTTGAGAGCTACAGCGGATTTTTATATTTAGAATTACGAATAAAACTACTCATACCTCAACTTTTTCAAATAACATTTTGGACAATTTGCCTTTAAACCAAAGGATTAATAAATGAAATATTTTTGTTTATTTTTTAAAATAAAGTTTATAATTTTTCACAATGCGTTCACTCATTAAAAAATCATTTTAAGGCAGATACTATAACTATTCTTCCACATATTTGCTCTAGGCCGAGGCTTGTTGGATTTGCAAACCAATTTTATAATGTGATCCGTTTATGGATACAGGTATTATATAGCATTTCCTTAAGCTAACCATTCTAATATATACATATATTTTGTGGCACGTTAATTTATTAGTCTTTTTGATTATTATTTTTGAAATACCAGTTGAAGTTATGAGATATGGGCAAATGATTATTCATTGATGTGGCTAAGCTATGCTATACTATAATCTAAATTTATAATGTACACGATGGGGATTTTTCAGTAAAAAATATCCCATCCCAGCTCCAAAAAGTTCCCCTACAGATTGTACAAAGAATATTTTTTGACCTCGAATTACAAAATTGCCTTAATTCTAAAAAAAAAAAAAAATGTAATGTAATTAATATTAATTAAATTTGCACCAAAACTATCTTTAAATTTTTATACCCATTAACATATTATTTTGTCTTTGTTAAATTATTAGCGTCAGCAGTATTTTATAATAAATATATTTTTTTATCTAATTTTTAATAGAGATTTGGTCAGTGATCTGCCTCTCAGGAATAGAAAACAATGGGTTATTTCTTATACAATATACTATAAGTTGTATTAGTGAAATATAATATGTTTCGAACCTTTTGATTTGACGTCACTAACACAAAAATACTATGTTTCTCCTTCTTTTCCCTGAATCAGCGTTCTGAAGAATGATTGCTTCAACTAGAATGAGCTCTTTTTTAAACTGTTATCATTCCCAACAATTATTGAATACTAATAATATTAAAGGAAAGGGTGTGGGCATTTATGCTTATATATGAAAACAAGTCAGCAGGTTCACTGTATTTAGTGCTCCATAATGTATATCATAAATATATTTTGATCTAAGAAATAACAATGTAGTTGGGCGTGTACATAGAACATCGAACATTTATACAGGGCACTACTATTGATAGTGCACCCTGGTGTACATCATATGAATATTTTTGAAATAAGAAATAATACTCGGATTAATGAAATATTGTAGGCGTGTGCATGTATAACAAGAGCACAGTTTCTGTTTGTTTTTGTTAATGGCCTCTATTGTATATCATAAATTATGATTAATTTCGAGTAAATGTTAAGATTTGAATTAAACATAAACACTGGTATATTGAAATGAGTTTTGTTTGCTTTTATTCATGAAAAATCTAAAGACTAAAGTACTCATCGGTAACTCCAATATATTAATTTTTTTATATCCCACTCGTATTATTATTTCATTTTTGAGGACGGAGCAGATATGAATTGATAAGTATTGAGTAGTTACGTGTGAGCATGCTCATGAATAAAAGAAAGTAACACTGAGGATCTGTTGCAGAATTATCTTCTATATTTTTAAAGCAAAATTTGTCTTTTAAGTGACACCTTATTACTCCGAGCAATGACGGATACTATGACTAGTTGAATAATAATTGAATGACTTTGGAATCTAACTATAAAAGGATTTTTAGCCTTTTTTATGTTTCATTTTGGATAAAGGCAACGACGTGACCTACACTTTTGAACAAATTCCATTAACTTATAAAAAGGCACATTTTGATAAAGTATTACAGAATGACCTGATTTTCAATATAATACTTAACATAAATTGATAATAATATATGATAATGCTTTAATATATTCTCTCAACTCAGTATACCTTAATAAATATTGATGAGCAGAGATAAACTTTGAACTGGAAGCTGCAATAATTTTATTAGGTTGTAATTTATTTTACAAAAAAATAATACATTCAACCTGTTTATCATTTACAGATGAATAACTGTGGGTAGTAAATATTTTTTCTTAAGAATGATTATAGCAATGCTTACAACCCCATCCCAACATTCCTGAAGCATTGCATAAAGCCATGTGGATAGACCAGAGATTTATTCGAGTCCACTTTTTTCGAGTCGTTGTCAAGTTATGTTTCTATTGCATGTATCTCTAAAAAATGTCGGAGCAACTGCAGAAAAGGCAACGCGTGTGCAATCTCCTTCGCGGTAGTGTCAGTGCCTAGAAGGCTGCAGAGATCGTTTGCATCTCTATCTAGAGTGCCTACCACATCGAAAAGTCCATTACAGCCCCATACATGCGAGAAGAACCAAAACTTCTACAGCAACGCTATGGTTGAATTCTAGTCTGCCTCCAAATGCCCACTGAGCTGCCATCATGGCAGTTTGGTATGCAATTGGACACGCCCTTCATCTTCAAGAGCTGTCAATCGGTTCATTAGTGTGTCGAGGCTATTATTGCATGTGAAGTAGAAGATATTGAATATACATTTATATACTATTTTGTTTTTACTTGATTTAATAAAAATCACGTTTTGTGCAAGTTTTGGGTCCCCATTTGGTATATACTTAAACACTTTTTAAAACCTATTTATAATTATTATTCTCGCTGAAATTATAATTTTAAAGATAGAACTAAGCATACGAGAACAAAATGTTTAATGATAAATTTGATGTTAATACTTATAAGATATCTTTTTTAGCAATAAATAGTTCAATTCTTTCCTTAATTGTAATAAAGTTAGTTCTTTGTATTTTAATTTACCTTATGATCTACAAAGGAACGTAATGGGTTACATCCAATACTAAACTTGTGTGTCATATTTTCTGATGTTACATTCTCGGAGTAATTTTTTTTTCATTTTAATTAATTCTTTATTAACTCAATTGTTAGGTTACATTTGTAAACTCATTTTATTTTTTGAAAACTTAGCCATTGGAAAATAATTAAAGAGTTAAATGAAGTTAATTGGTAAAGTATTCATATAGATATTAGTAATTGAAGTCAAAGGGTATTTAGGGGACAAGGTGACTAACGCTAGTTGAGTCAGAAATAAAGAACATAAAATGAAAAAATATTGAGCCAAAAAAACTCCAATGAATAATTTCAAAAATTAGCATTTCCGATTTGAAATGCCAATTTTTGATATCACTTTAATTATGTGAGGTGTAATATTTTTCATTTAAACTTTTATTTTCTATCTATGATATACTAGTGGGAGTACCCAGCATTGCCCAGCGTTATAAGACGTCGATTAACCTTGCTCTCATAATATAGATAACTATATCTCTTCTCTTTTCTTTTAAAATAGCTTAAGCTTATTATCTTCTTTTTTTTTAATATATATTTTTTAATTTAACACACTTAGCATTAACTACACACCCGCAGCTGCACTGTTTTTTGATCAAAAATAACTCTAGGTACCGTAAACATCCATCCATACAAACATATCAACCAACTTTTCTATATGAATAAAAATAATCAATTGAAAACTGAGCCAACTTTCCCCTCTCTCTCTACCCGATATGGAGCGAGTTACAACAACGCTTATAGTTAAAGTTGTTAATTTTAAGTCTTTTTAGTATTTGAGTTTTTTTCTATTTGACAACTTGAACACTATATAATTATTTCATAATGTTGTTATCATTATTCTTTCATTCTTGAGGAGAGAACATATTATACGTATAAACTATAAAGTGTAACCATGAGTGTTTCTTCTCATGAATGACGGAGAGTAAAGTTGACTATTTATTAGGGAGTTACCTGCGTACTCTATGTTGGACTCAGAACAGAATTGAGGATCGTAAAGCGAGTAATTCTTGCCTATACTCTTGCTTGGTACGCAGTTGGACTTGTGTTTATTTCCTTCCTAGCTGCTTGCAGCCAATAAATGAAACGTCATAGCCTAGCTGCTCTCCTCCAAACATTCTTCAAATTGTAAAGGTGAATTTTCGGGTTTTTTTCACACACTGAAAATGATTATAATTTACAGCCCTTGCAATGGTCTTTTATTATTTTTGAAGAAGATAAATTTACTTTTATTTTCAAAAGGATATATAAATATAAGAGAGTTTTTGTGATCTTGAAATTCTGAAGATTAATTCTTGATATAATGGGCATTCCCCCTATCCATATATCATTTTTATAGAGACATTGCTCCCATCAAAAGAATTTGAAGCTTTAATACACAAATATACATTATATAAATTGATGATGAAGCATTAATCATTATGTTATGGCTATTTAAGGGAGTGACCATCAAGTACCCAGGTAATATAAATATGTATTTGTCATCTTTCTCAAACAAAAAAGGAATTTTCTTTTCTTTTTGTTTCGTTTTGTTATTGTAACCGAGACTATGAATGTGTGGGGCTCAAATTATATTAGTCTATGTATCTTAAGTAAACACTGAATATCTTTGTTGTGTGCAAGTTGTAACCTGTATAAGCAGTTTGTACTAATCACAATTTATACTTCTCATTATGTTTGATATAACTACATCATCAATCATTTTAAAATAACAAACTTATTATGTATCTACAAAGGATACAACCATAGAAAAAGAAATGTAGTGAGATAATAAGTTATTTTGATGGCAATTTGATATTGTGAAATAAACGTCTCTTTGCATATAAAGCTCGTATAAAATAATTTAGATTGGATAGGGACGTCCTTAGTTTGAAGAACAAGTTTGGATTATTCAACGCTCAATTTTGGTTTTGTATCAGCTGAGTGAATTAAAAGGGACATAAGAGCTGTTTACTTATATTAGTTTGAAACAAAACGAGAGAGAGTGGGGCCATCTTGCGGTACAACTCCATGAATAATTATATTATTTAATATAGGTGTATGGTACGTACATAGAGGTTGCTGTTAAAATTATTCTTTTTCAAAAAAAAACATACCGAATGTCACAACACTTTGAGAATAATATATTTTTTCCATTTGTCCATGTATATTGATTAAATGCCCGTCCAAAAAAATAGCCCCAAATGAAGAAAATGATTATCTCCCTATAAGGGGATTTTACATGACGTTACAATTTTGATGTCGTCCTTTCTGAGGGCATAAACAATCAAGTTTCATAACAATAGAAATCTTTTTTTATTCACATCAAGGAAAAAAGTGAAGTATTGCAGGCCTAAATTAGACCAACTAATAAAAGGTCTTAAACTTTACTGCCTATAAAGTTTTTATCACTCAATTCCCTTGTTTTATAATATATGTATATGATCCTAAACTGTATTAAAAATATGTTAGTGCATCGTTATACAATCTTATTTTCGTTTTGTAGATACAAATGAACTATTTTAATTGAAATAATAAGACATTTTTCTTTAACTATCCTAATATATAAAATATATATAAGCAAATCTAACTATTTTTAAGGATTTTCAGTACACATATCTTTGATTTAATTCAAATGTCAGTGTTTATCATTGGTAACAAGTAGTATTTAATACAGGCATTAAATTTTTATTTATTCATAAAGCTAAATTGCTGGGTGTTTTTTTTAGTGCTTTATGGGAAATTGGTCTCCTTCATTTATAATACAATTGACGACGTCAGTGTAAACGTCTTATAAAGATGATTATCTCGTTGATACTGTGACTCTCTTCTCTTTTATAACTCTTTTCTTCCTCCTTGTCTTCTCTACAATACCCATGTTTGCTAACAGCTGAAATTTAGATGAATCTTACTTTCCAACTTGTCCACTCTATATATTTCTATATCTATGAATATAATCTTTGACATTTGAACTATATTATATTTCATATAATAGTTATTAATTAGTAATTTTTATTTTGAAAAGTTCAAAACTATGCCATTCAATCCTTATTCACCATTCAAGGAATATTCAACTATTACAGCATTTTCATACAAAATACTCAACTTAAATTCTTCATTGGAAATGATTAATGACACTTTATTGGCTGCAACATGTGTGATTTCCTAATACAAGTTAATTTTTGGACACAAAAATATAACAACATGGGGTGAAAAGTTCCGGGCTTCACACATCGATTGTATTATATTTCTTAATTAACCTCATTTTCAGTAAGGACTAACCATCCAAAGTCAGGTGTCTAAATTTTATGTCAATCTATTTGGGAGTAATTGTGCTAAGGGTGATGAATCTTTTGTTATTTCCAAAACAATGGATCAAAAACATGTTTTTTATTTAAATTTTACACTGCTTTTTGATGAGAAAAAATTCTGTTTAAGCTAATCAATGGCTTGAAAAGTGTTATGGGGATTCCCAACGAGTAATTGCTGTTCGCAGACCTACAAAAATGCTTGTTGGTAAGAAATTTTGCACCAATAAAGAGTTTATCCACAAAACTGAGGACTATTTTAAGGCAAAATATAAAATATTTTATAAAACTGGCATTGGAATGTTAGAGTGGCGATGGAAGGCGATGTATTGCTCTTGATTGAGATTATATTGATGAATAAAATCAATTTTGAATAATAAAAAAAACCGTGTTTTCTTTGTTAAGCCCCGGACTTTCCGGCTCATCTGGTATATTAACAAATGTAAATAAAATTATAACATATAATGTTATTTTTACAATGTCATTAATTTCTGGAACATTACTGCTACAATTTTTGTGGATATAAGTAAATAGATATGCTGGTAAAAAAGTTATTCATAACAATAGAATAAATTTGGAGAAGGTATTGCTTTTGTAATCAAACTTTTATACCTGATCTTTTGTCTTGGATTATATGGGCCTACCCATTTGCTTATATTGTGAAAATTAATTTTGGCTACTTTAAATATTTTTTGCCGCCCCAAAGGATTAATAACAATATCGTGTTAATAAAAATTGACGACAATTTGTATAAAAATACAATGTAATCTACACCCAATTTAAAAAAAAAAAACAATCACTCGAACCTGCATTGATGTTGACAAACCACAGATGTTATTAATTATAGTATTTAATAATGGTAATAATCGTTTCGAGACATATATTTTTTGTTCTGTCTTAAGTGATTTTTTCATAAAGGAAATTTAAATAAATGTCTTTGTGATCAATTTTGACCCAATTTTACAAGAAGGATTGGTCCAGACCGAATATATTAGGTTTATGTTAGCACTCTTAGACCGGTATATGACTTCTAGACTGAGCCTCAACGCAAATATTTACAAATGTTAAAAAGATTTGTAACGCAGTTAGACTATTATATTTTTTGGAGAATCTAGAATTGACTTTATTATATTTATAAATTGTTTTTTAATGACATTTTTTATTTTTAAAGAAGATATAAAAACTCAAGTTTTGGATTTATACAGTTGATCCCTTCATAAATCTATTAGCACTAGCGCAACGATAGTACCATTTTGACATGACCTTACAATATTATCTTACGTTTAATTTTTTGCTTTCCAAAAAAATAATGTATTTTTATCGAGCATTTGAACATTTCAACAGTTTATGCTATCTCAGGGGACTGTGGTATCATTTTGGTACCTATCGATTTTTACTAATTCAAACATTTACTCAAACAAATTGGAGTTCATTCTTTTGATGATTTGCAGCAAGTTGATACTTGTATTGTAGCAATATTAGTCAGAAAAAACTCAAAAATAATAATGCCAGCATATTTTGAAACTTTGTTGCAATCATTTTTGATACCAGGAGTCCACAAAAGGACAAACTATACCACCCAACCAACAAAAAAATTCAATTTGGATTGGCCTCACAGAAAAATTTGGTCTGGAATGGTTCAAAGCACAAAAAATCCATATTATTTAAAATTCGGTGTATACTAATTTTACATATACATTTTTGAAAAGATCATATTATGTGTTTTCAAATTGTGAAAACACGGTACAATGACGTCATTTGAATTTTAAAGCATATCTTTTTTCAAAGTGTTATAAATTTTAGTTTTATGCTTATAATTACTTATTTTAATTTAGGGATGGATAGATTTTGAATTATTTTGTTCTATGTAGCATATGTTCTATAGGATATCGTGTAGTTTTTAGACTTTCAAGGTTTTCCCAAGTTTTATAATCTATGTAAGATCTTTGTTAATCCTAATAAAAACATCAATGTTGGTTGATCTAGAAAAAATAAGAATTCGGTCTCTGATTATAAATGAGACCTAAAATAAGTCGATACATAGAGTGAGGCCTAAAAAATTGGTCTATAAAGTGAGACCAAAATATATTTAAAAAGTGCTATATACGAATAATTCTTGGGATTTTGAAGCATGATTAACTTTAGAGAACAAGTCAGCTTGGCAAACTTACAGGAACACATAAATATAATTTTTAGGCACATATTAGGGCTTATCATTTTTGAGGAAATTGTCGTTGTTTTTGAGCGCGATCCTGGGATATTTTTTAAAATTTCGGGTTCATTATCAATAAATATTACTTCTTCATATATTTTAATAAGAAAAATGTTCGCGCTTAAGTGATTCATATATAAATAAATAAACATACTATATATATATGGATTTTACCAAAACGCTATAATATTTACATATACTTAATCAGTGCAACTCCATCTAACCAATTAAAGAAACATTAAAAAAATATATACAGTTATTCACATTAAGTGGAATATTTTTGAAAGAATTTCATAAATTAAATTTTTTTCTTAAAAATTTCAAAATATACTCAAATATTAAATTTTTTGCAAAATATCAATTTACACACCTATTCACACAAAATTAAATATTAAAAAAAAATTATATTTCAAATATAAAAAAAAAAAAAAAAAAGTTGAAATATTGAATTTTCTAGTAAAAAGATCCAAAATACTTAATTTAGGGAGGGTATAACCCCTCCAGCACACCCCCTGCGGACACCCCTGATATACAGTATGTAGTAATTTTTTTATATTTTTTATAATGCGTGGCATTCAGACTGTAAAAGTTGTAGTGAAGTGGGCGTGGTTTCATTCTAGAAGATAGATCAGGAGTTTTTTTAAAGAAATACAGTCACTCTTTATCTTGTGTTGGAGTAGTGAGAAACTAGTGTTAGCCATCCAAAATAAATGTTCAAAAAGTTGTTTCACATTATATATTTATTTTATTAAAATAATTGAAATTTTGTTCCTGAGCTTTTATTGAAAATAGTTAGAATATAAAAAAATGATTTTTTTAAATTCATTTTCATAATTTGAAATTTACAAAATTCTTTGAACACAAATACCTACATAAATTATGATAAAGCTAGTGCCGTCAAATCAGGTGTTGGACAAGGATTCTGAATTAGTGCAGTTTGTCCAAATCTAGTGATTGGATCCGGATTTATTTTGGAAAATCAACATATATAAGACCTATCCAGAATCTTAAATAATTAATTAGCTAATCAACTAATTATCGACAATTATAAAATTTATATATTTTCTAATTAAATTTGGCATATTTTTCTATAAAGTAAATAAATATCCATGAAAAGTTATTTAAAAAGAAACTAAAAAAAATACGTGCTATCAAAATATCAAAGTTCGGATTATTCAGTACGTAGCAGAGGTTACATCCTGCAAGTATATGAATAATAGGAATTATTAGATATAATATGATTTTGGAAACTCCTTAAATAAAATTTTTAATGAGTACACTATCAATATGAATAAAAAATTAACCACCTTTTTTCTGCCTTTTGAAAAAACGAAATTATGTTGCAGTATTTTGAATTTTGAAATTGGCATTTCTTCTTCCTCTACCACCCTTTCCATAACACCATGGCACAACATTTTTGCACACAGGTTGAAGACGTAGAACACGAAAATGCCCCTTCAGATTATCAACCTGTATAGGTTTGGCCTTTAAAGTCTTTTTTAAAAATCATGTCTTTAGGGTATAGCTACGATTCGGTGACATCTTTTGGCATGACAAACCTATATAGATGAAAATCAAAGTAAATATCAAATTGATACAAATATTCAACATTTGAAAAATGAAATTTATATTAATTTCTCTTCATTACAATTAATAAAAAATGTATATAATCATTAAAAAATCGAGTAAAATGAAGAAACTTACATAGAAGCGAATATCTTTTTTATTTTTCCTTCAAGTGCTTTATATCCTAGCGGAAGTTTTAGAATAGACCTTACATTTTAATTTAAAAAAATTACATTTAAAAATGATCCATTTTGATTCACCTTTTTGGTGAATTTAGTTTTTAATATTTATTAAAATAAGCTATTTACGTTATATGGCAATATATTACAATATTATTTCGGGCGGCAAAATTGAATCGGTATTATGTCTATCACAGAATCAATTACTTTTAATATAAAGTATCTATAAACTTGTTTTAATCCCCTTATTTCTAAATTTTTTATTAATATTAGTATATATTATTGTAGAAAAACTCATAAAGAGTTTAAAAAGACAACGAAATATTATCGTAATCGATATTCAACGTAACACAACCAGCTTAATTAATGAAAATTCTTTAATAAATATAAAAAAAATTGAAAAATAACATTTTAGAAATGAGAAAATGAAAAACAGTATATGCGTTTGCTCATTTTTCTTTCATGTTTGTTTTTTAATAGATCATCGTGGTGTTATTATTTCCCTTAGAATGATGAATTCACAACTAAATTTGGTAATTTTTTTTTTGAATAATAGATATGTTTAAATTTAATTTGACAATAATAGTTAGTTTCACTCCTACCTTCTCCTCGCACTCTAAGAAATACCTAGCGCTACTGATCACCAATTTGTAGTGAGTTTAGCCGTTTGCACCGTCTGTAAATTTGCTGGGAGAAGTGTGTAGAGAATATAAAAGTCAAAGTAACTATGAATAAATGTACTCATGATTCATGAAAGAGGAATAATAAAACTAATGATTTGCTCTGTAGTTATAAATTTAAGTCCCTGTAGGACTCGGAGTAGAATGGATGATCGACAGCGTTGTAATTCATGAATATATCATTTCTAGATACGGAGTGGGATTTCTATTTATTTTCAAATTTCATAGCTGTCTGTAGCTAATTTAGTGAAACGTCATGACAGCTAAGCTGTTCCCCTTCGAAACATTCTTCTAATTGTCAGTGAGATCACGTTCCTTTTCCGTTTCTTTTTTTAACATACCGTCATTTTAAATGATCTGAATCTAATAGAATGGCGTATGAAGTAAGACAAGGGAATTGACAGATGAAAACAAAATCATTGGGTATTTTTGTGTTAGCGAGGAAACATTTACATTCATCAATGATCAATAGTTGCCACTGGTTGCCACTGATAAAAATATTTATTAGCTTGATTAGTACAAAACCACAGATGATCAACCTTGGAATTATTACTATAGAATTGCATTAATTAGAAAAAATGTACCACACAATCATGAACCCTCTACGACTAAAATCGTAAAATTACAATTCCTTTTCCAGACATCGATGATTTCCCTAATTGTTTGTAAAGATTTGAAATTAAAATCATAATAGAATTTATCAAAAAATATTATTATGTAAATAAAAAATTACTATTTGTGTTATAAAAAAATATTGGATTTAGATAAAATATAAAAATAACAAAATGTTAGAGTCTTATGAATTCAACCAAAGGCATATCCGGGAAAGAAATAATAATATTTTAACAAGAAAGAATCTACCTTTTTGTATGGTCTGAAATGTATTTCAAGGTCAATAAATAAACAGTTAGGGGTTTTTTTTAACCAAAGGGTGAACATATGAAGTGAGACTTTTCCAAAAGCTTGGAACCTGGATTCCGTCTCTGGCTTCACCAAAGAGCTGCGGAGTTAGGATCGTAGAGTCGTTTCCTTTTTGGTGGAGTCGTAGACGGAAAATTTGTACAAGCTCCGACTTCGGCTACAAAAATTATTATTATTTATAATATAAGGCTTACACTGAGTGTTCATAAAGTTTTTATCTAATTGGTTATAAATAATTATGGGTATTAAGTATTTTTAATTTATTAAACTATAAAAAATTACAAAAACATAATATATAAATAATAAATTTCGTACACAGGCATGATCAATGTGGTTTATAGTAATATCGGATTAAGAGGTATGTTAACATCAACTGTCACTTATATGATACTGCAGTGAGAAAAAAATCATGCCCAAAAGTAGGCCGGAATTAATCATTCAGATAAAGATTTTAACACATCGAAGATCTATTAAAGAATGAACGAAAAAGAACCATTTATCCTTATCTAATATTAAATTTTTTGTTTTTCTATATGTTCTGCCCATCCCTATTTATGCGTTGTATAAATATGATGTTTATGTAGATCAGTGCTCACAATTTTGAACTGCAACTGACATCATCCACTTTTCATCTATAGAATCGGTCTAAATCAAATTTTAAAAGAAATCAATTATTTTTGTGACACAGATTTAGATCAAATTTTTCTTTGAAGCCGGACTATATCAAATGTTTTGAAATTCAACACTATTGTCAAATATTACAATATTATGTTAACTGCGGGGAGCATTTTTTCATCATTATATTCTTAGATTGAATATACCCTGTTTTTATCTATAAAAATAAGTATTTATGTTGCATATTTGAAATTCGAATATTTGTTTGTTAATTCTTTCTATCCAAAAGTATTAGCAAAAAATTGTTAACATAAAATTATTTGTAATACTATTTTGGATGATATACATATGTACATACAAAGTAGATATTAGATTTATAGGATAACAAAGAAATGGCTGAATACATTATAATTTGTAGGGCAAAAAATCCTAAGCATTTTTTCGCTTGCGTTTATTGCAACCTGAACAGTTTTTTCTTCTTCTAAAGTTGTTATCATTATTATTTCCATTCTTGGGGAGATAGTATCCATGTATAAAGTTTTTATCTTGTTAACGACGAGTGCATGAGCTTAGTATTATGACGATCCTTATTTATTTCTGAAGACTGCAGTTCAGTCCAGTCATTGATGACGTAACTCAAATTTTGTCTTCTTTTTTAACTAGTGCTTGTTCTAGTATTTCAATGGATAAGTCTCAAGGACTGATAGGTCCTAAAACTGGACTGGACCAAATAAATATGGACTGACACAACCATATAGAAGTTCACAAATGACAAAAAGTAATGCTGAAAAGCTGCTTGAGAGTAATAATTCGGATAAGTAAAATTGAATAAATCAGAGTAATTCCTGCCTTTGTCCTTGGTTGATACGGAAGGGGACTTGTGTTATTTATCCTTCATTTCACAGCTGCTCAATGTTACTCATTCAAATCAAACGTCATTTGATTGAAAACTATCTTTATATATGTAAAAAAAAAATCCTAGTTTGACTCTGACAATTCATATTCATCATTAGGACTTTAAATGCTAAGCATTTTTTAACCTTTGAATTTTTTAGTTTTTTGAAAATTTGAACAGTGTTTTAATTTTCTACCACTCTTATCATTATTCTTTCATAGTAAATTGGGGAACTTATAAGTATAGAGTGCGTGTTCTCATGAATAACTTCCTCATAAAGCTGCTTGCAAATGAAGCAAATGTTATGTCAACTAAACTGCTCTCCTCTAAAGCAATCTTCATAATAAAATCTTCTACTATTCCAGTTTTCGTTTTCCTTTTTTTTACATGCCCAAAATACTTCTGAAAAAATTCAGTCGACATTGGTATCACAAAAAAAAAAAAAAAAAAAAAAGACTTGGTTTAAAAAAAAATGTAATGTAAGAATTGTTTTTTGTATATTACTCTCGTAGTTACTTTCATTGTATTTCCCAATCTTTCTTCTAAACAAAAACTGAAAAAAACCTAAAAATCAGGTAATTATTCCCAAATATGAAATTATTATTCCACTATTTTATGGAATTTTCACTGCATAACAAGACCTCATTTTAGTTAAATGAATCAAAATTTGAGGCCTCCGATAAAGAGTAAGTAGCAGGAACTTCGACAGCTGGTAACAAAATATAGTTTACATTTTTGTGTTGGTGAAGTAACAATGTTCACTTGCTCGTAAAATATGAGTTTTATATATATATTTTTTTGAGGAAGGCTTGATTTTGTGAATTTTTTGAAAAAAAAGAGGAAAATCCTCGTCTTTTTTCAAAAAAATTCAAAAATCCAAAGGTATTAACAAAATATTAAATTTTTTGAAAAAAAATAATTAAATTTCAAACATAAAATTTTTTGTAGAAATTTTTAAAATCCAAAATTATTCACAAAAAAAATCCACAGCTATTGACAAAAAAATCAATATTTAGAAAAATAATTCACACTCATAGTTATTCTCAAAAAATTAATTTTTTTGTGAAAAAAAATCCATAGCTATTCAAAAAAAAATTAAATTAAACTTGTCGATTTTTTTTCCAAATATTAAAATTTATTGTAAAAAAACATTTTTTTATTTTTTTTAGGGGGAGGGGAGCCATAGCTCCTCGCGCTCACCTCCTGTGGACGTCCCTGGTCCAAAGTTTGAGTCTGTGGCCTTGACCAACAAATTGGTCTGTATCAGTTTAGAAAAAGTATCATAACATCGAACCGAATAAAAAAAAAGGTCGGTCTCAATACAATACTACTAATTAATTATTTGTTAATTCTTTCAATTTTCGTTATTTTATATTTATCAGTAATTCCAATGCTTTAAGTACTTCCCCAACCAACATTAATTGACTTAGGCTAAAAAATATTTATTATATTCTATGGTTTATATTTATTTATACATACTACTTTGGTTAAGGCCACACAAATGAATAACTTTTATATCTTTATTGATATGAAGTATTTTTGCCGTTGGTTAGTTTTGTAGAATAAATGTTCATGGGGTAACCAATTTTCATCTTTATGGAAGTTTAGTTTCTTGATATACATGTATATATATTGATATACGTATACAACTGTTTAGAATTATACTCCTACCTACGTAAATATTGAATAGTCAAGGTTGTGAAATACGATTCATTTTATTACTAATAGTGTTATATAAGCAATGATATTTTGTATTTTAACTTGATTGTCCACCACAGACAATACCTTAAAATATTTTCTTATTTTTTTTTCTGTGGTATTTATATACTGACGAAGGGCTATGGAATTCATCAATGACATATAAATACAGACACACTTTATTTATATATAAGCAGGTTATTATAAATATGTACACATCTTTCAGGTCAATGATGACCCGTTTGTCCTTGGTCAAAACCATATGAATGAGTACAAAGGTACACAGTGACTGTTGTTAATACATATGTAATGAAATACAAAACCATAGAGAAGATATTTAATAAGTTGTATAATATCTAACAATTTTATAATATTTTACAGAGTGGTCCAGATAAATTGGGAAAGTCTTGAACTAACGAACATTAGATATATCTTCATATAATGATATTTAATTATTTATATTGAAATTTACCTCTCTTGATAACCCTGGCCACAGAGCACTGGAATATTTGTTGGGCCCAGGTGACCTCGTCCAGATCCAGCTTTGTGGTTGTACGATTAATGTACTTGTTCAAGACCTCCACAGACGAATGATACTTGTCACAGGCCATTTGGTCGCAACTCCCCCAAAGATATAAATTGTATGGGTCCAAGACAGGGCTGTTTGCAGGTCAAAAATCTAGCCTCCAAGAATGAGGACATTTTGTAGCAAAGGTATTGTGCATTTTCTTTGGTCAATGCACTGTCCTTTGATAAACCTGAGTGGAATTTGTAAATTCCAGAATTCTAAAAATAAGGAGGATATTAGGAGTTTTTTGGGATTAGTCAATCAACTGAATCTATTTTCATCAAAAATAAGAGAGGCAGCGGTACCTATAACATAACTTTTATCGTCAAAAGTTGAATTTAGATGGACAACGAACCATCCCATATCTGTAGATAAATTGAAGGAAATGTTGACTTCGCGACCTGTTTAGCACCGTTCCAGCCGAATTAGAAACAAGCGTTGAGCACTGAAGGCACTATTGGAAAATGTAAATGTAAATAATGGGTCAAAAGAGTTTTTTCTTGGATTACTTGAGTTTAGAAATACCCCAAGGATTGATGGACAATCACATAATAAATGTTATTTGATGATTAAGTACGATCTAGCATACCACAACATTGGAGAAGTTATGATACAACGGTCCAAACTCAATCAGTGGATGAGGAGAAACGTAGTGACAAGGAAATACAATATTACAATCGAAATACTTGAGATTTACCTGAGTTAGATGTGGGAACTAATATAATATTAGAAAATTATAGATCTTGGGGATAGTCAAATATAGGTGAAGTTTTAGAAAAGGTATTAAATAAAAGCCATTAAAGCCAATAAGAGCTCAAAATAATTTGAAATATGAAGGATTTTTCGTGTTATAGTAGTTTAATAAACACAATTGAACGTCACTTTCTCAAACAGAAGGTACTTGACTGAAGAGTCATTATTAACTTGGGGTTCATCGTAACCTTGAGTACACAATGTATTGCTTTTGAGTTGAACATGTAATTTAATATAGTTGTGTAGATAAAGATAATTATCAATTCTAATCATTATTGAATCGTTCTAAATATAACACTTGGAAGGTGTAATTTCTTCCTTGGGCTACTCCATCCATCCAGAGAATGACTACCTCCTCAAGCACCTTCAGGGTACATCTCTGCCTTCAATATTTCCCTCTTTTGAAGAAGTGGATGGCGTGACGGCCCCCATCCTCCCTTGAAATGACACCCAAGATCATGGTTTTGGCTGTTTCTTCGTCTTCATGATGGGGGGGGACCTCATAAGGGTCTGAGCAGATCCATCTGTCGTTCCTGCAGTTGGATGAGCGGTCAGACGTGAAAATGATCTCAACTCAAAAAAAAAAAATTCAAGAATCTTCCAATTGACTTCATTGAGTTGATAGTTTTGTTCCCTCTGATCACCCTGGTGGCCTGGTGTGTCCTTATTGAGGAAATGTTTGAGAGCCTTGACCCTAGAGAGATATCCCAGGTCGACAGTGATGGCTCCCTTGATGGTCGTCTTGCTTAAGTTATTGATCTTTGCGAGCACGCAATGAGGATGTTCGTATTTGTATTGATGGGCTTTTTGAGACCTGCCACGAACCTGGGGGATCTTTTTTTTGTCGACTCTCACTTTGTGATACTTCCTGTGGGTCTTCCCCTCGGCGTCAAATTCATCACAAATCCAATTAACTGTTCTTTGCGAGTACTTGAGAAGCTTGATAATCTCATGCAGAGTGAATCCTTATAAAAAAAAATCGCATATAACGGTTCTTTCTTCTGGTCTGCTCGCTCCATCTTTAACTGTGGACTGATTGTCTTTGCAAAAAAATTATTTATTAACAACACTCGTAGCTATTTAGAAAAAAAAAAATATTACAAAATCTATTGAAGCTGAGATATGCGCTATTGAAGTTATTCTCATGTATTTGCACCACCCTGTACATACGATTACCAACTGCACTAATTAAGGTACATTACCGTCATATAAATTAAATGCATTTAATAAGAGCATATATTGCTTTACAGACAACGCCATGAGTTGAGAATAAAGTGCCATCATAGATCATATATAAAGTGACAGAGGTTCACTTAAGGTGTCTGATATCATATGATTTCAAGTCAACGGTTTCAGCTTATGGAGTGAATTTATGCTACACTATTATCAGTTTTTTCCATTTTTTAATATTTTAGTTACCATTTTCAATATGTCGCGTAAAATGTCTAAATTATATAAGCAAATTGTACAAGTTACAACCACGCAATCTGATGAATAGTTGTATAAGAAGAATTAAGAGTACATATGATGAGAATAATGCCATAATTAATATTCCCCTGAACTACTATATATATGTAGTATGTTTGAAGGAGCAAGCTCTAGCACCTATAATTTTATATTTATTTGGATGAAAGTACACATGATGCAATGCCAACATGTTCATAACTCGTTTCAAATCAGATGACACTACATCATTGCTTTAAAGAATCAGTGGGATCCATAATACACGACCGTCAACAACCCACAAAATGACATCGAGTTTCAAGCGATTGATAACTGGTTTTAAAATTAACATAGGGCTACATGGTTCTCCAGACTTTGAAAGTATTAGTTAAACTTGAACAATTTTTATTGCTTTGGATTTAATACAACATAAATTCTGAGATTTATAGTACCACCTACTTTATATAATAGGTTAGGAAACTATGAAGTACAATTTGATTTTCAATAATTATATGCACGACTTAGCTTATTCTTGTACGTAGTTATTTTATTTAAATGATTCAAGGGATACTATTATTATTTTTCAAATAAAAATATTTCTTTTTATAGACGCAGCTTGACTTTAGAAAAAGTTTTGACCCTTCTTCAAGAAGATAAAGAAAAAGTTATAAGGATATATAGGTATTGCACCACCAGAACTTTCTAAATTATCAAAAAATTTACTCTGAATCAGGTGACATTATAACAGTGGTCTCAAAAAATCTCTATTTATTTATCTATGAGCATCATAGCCTGATCTAAAATAATAGAGGTCGCTGTTGTCACGTTTATTTTACATATAAAAAAAACAGTAGTTTGATGTAAAGGACTCAAAGAAAAGAGTGGCCAATAGGTACAGAAGAGCATGTTTTTACCTTCACTTTGCTTATTGGCTTAAATTCGTCAACTGCTATCAAGTCTATTTTAAAGGTCTTGTGGGGAATTTATGACTACATTGTGACCTTAATTTAATTATTTATTATAATTAGACAATACTTATTAATTGTAATATATTGTTCATAATGGTAATGTGTAGTGCTGTATATTTTAATAATAGATAAACTTCTAGTAAAAAGTCGCCAGGCTTATTGCCCAAGAAAATGTTTAATTTTCCAAAAGACATCAATACCATTAAACGTACGAGTTGGACTCCCACCAAAGACTCCAGAGTTTTCCAAGTCATTTAAAACCCCTATTTTTCATTATGTGAGGTATTTGAAAACTAAATTAATGGGTTTTTATAAGGATGTCAATGGGCTCCATATTATAATTATTCATACTTAAATTTTTCGCGCAGAAGTCTCCTGAAGGAGGGTGGCGTTTGGTACATAATGCAATTCCTACTTTATTTGAACATTTTAAAATAAAAAACAAGGAAAGCTCCCGTTTAACCGAAAGAAAAAAAAGTGAAAATATATATAAAATTGTGCAATACATGTCTTTTTATAGGTCACATATAATTATAATTAATTACTTAAGGTTATTATTTCCTAAAAATATTATGTAAGTTTATAGTGTCAAATTGATTTAATTATTGAATATTTAAAAAGTAAATTTGGTTATTCTTTAACTTTATCTTTATTTAAAAATTGTAAATTTTTATTGAATTCTTTTATAAAAATAATAAAACAAAGTATTAACAACTATTTTATAAAAATAAACCATTTTTAATCATGAATCATGAGAGAATAGCAACTACATATATCAGTCGGTGGAATAGCTGTAAATTTAGACCTTATTTCTTTTCCGTATATTTTTGTTATTGTTGTAGATGTTTTGTCTGTCTGTTCTTTCCCTTGAGTCCTTTAGTTGGGTGTAGTATTATGAGGGTCGATGTCAGTCTTTGGGCCGGTCCTATCGGTCCTTGGATTTTTTTCTAAAAAAATGATGGTTCATGAAGCCAAATATGAGATATGTACATATCTTTTCCCCCAAAATTATTAATGACGTTAGACTATAACTGTTATTACCGGCAACAACAAAGCTGAGTTCAGGTGATGTTTGTACTTGAAATGTATATTTGTTTGTTAGTAAACGGAATTACGGCTAAAGTTACGGATCGATTTTGATATAAGTTGGTACAAAGATTATATAGGGTCACAGTAGAAGACTATTTAATCTTAGAGGGGAAGGTCAATATAAAGGTAGCGTTGAAATGTTAAAAATGAATAATAAACTATAATTTCGAAATAGGTAGAGGTTCAAAACAGCAATACCCATTCAAGTTTTTTCTTTTGGAAACTGAACTATATTGAGAGACAGGTCCAGTCATTATTTGGACTTCAGTAGTTTGCATTACAAAAATTATAAAGGTCACATACCGTTACAGGTTTTCTAGAGCAAAGCCCAAACACTTGAATCATTATTTGTGAATTGGTAAGAAGTACCTTGATATCCATAATATTTCAACTTAAGTTATTTTCACTCATTATGACATGGGTTTACGTTATTATTTATTTTTTTCAAATTTGTTCTGTAAGACAGGTTGGGATTTTTTTACCTGTCTTAGAGTTTGAAAAGATAGATTGTACGCTTGAACGAGAGTTATAATCAGGAAATAAAGGCTGCCAATGTAAATTTGCTTAAATAAAGCAGAATCTAATGATTACACGATAATACAACGGTGTCAAATGTCGTAACGAACTTAATGTGTATGAATTGAGACCACTTGCCCGTTCAAATAGCATAAATACTGTATTAACCTGTCCAACAGAACAATTTGCTTGTTCCGGACGGTCGGACAAGCATTAATGTCAAGTCTTGTATGGAAATAACTTAAACAAAATATGTACATCACAGTCATAACCAGTTTACCTCCTTGTATGATCATATATTTGTATAGATTATAATGGAAATGATAATGGAACGATTACTGATATGAATATGTATTTCCTCATACATTCTACATAAAAAGATTGAGCAAAAATAAAGAGCCCCGTAATTTTATTCCTATTTTCAAATTTCATAAACGTCGTCTGGAAACAATAACAACGATTCATCAATGAATTGATTAATAAGAAATTTTCTGTGACAAAGAACTAGGAAAGATCTTGATTTTGTAAAAATATTCATTATTTAAAAACGGATTAACAGTTATATGCCTCAGTTTCAATGACAGTGATGACGCTGGAACCATAGGACCCATGGCCTCCCCCTACTTTTGGGGATATTTTTAATTATTTGTCTTGCCTACAAAATTATGAATTTCAAAATTTTTGAGAAAAAAATCAACTTATCGATTAAAATAAATAAATGATACTTTTTCAAATTTTATCCCTTCAATAACACTCTTTCAAAACTGCCAAATATGGAACAGCCTCCTACACTAAAAAAAATATTCTGTATTAGTCAGATTACAGACTACAGACTACTGCGTCAGGTCAGCGTACTGACCAGTACGCAAAATAATTAATTAGTTATTTCCATACATGTAAATCTTGTTTTTTTTTATGGGCTCGTTAATTTGTGATTGCTAGTTTAAAGAATGAATTTTATTTTCCTTAGCAGTTTTCATTATTATTTAATTCCTGAGTAGTGAACATCCTTTCCTAAGTAGATTCAATTTTATTTAAAACCTGTTTGAACGTTCATGTGTGCTACTGAAAAGATGGAGCGTAACCTTGAGGATTTGTTGCAGAGTTATAATTGTGAGTCCTTGTTGGACTCAGAGTAGAATTGGGGATCGGCATAGGAGTAATTCTAGCAAATGTCCTTGTTTATATTCTTTTTTCCTTCATCTCCTGTCACAAATGATTGTAAGTGATCTAATTAAACGTCAAGAGCATCATTCTTTCTCTCCTCCAAAACATTCTTCAAATTGTTAGGGTTACTATCATGATTTTCGGTTTTTTTAACATACCCATTCAACAATGGATTTTCATCTTTGGTTGTTTCTATTTTATTTATTATCGATGTCTGGAACTATCTTTTTTTTTGAGGACAGAGTTTAATTAAAATTTGTCGGAAATTTATCTATCTTATAAAGAAAAATAACTATGGTGACCAATTAATGTATATTTCATGACGGTAATTAAAACACACTCTATAGATCAATGAAAATGAATGAATGGATAAATGCGTATTATTCATGGACATTCACAAGCAAATACTACCGGATTATATAATAACATGACATTTTTATTATGATTGATAATTAGATTATATACAGGGTGTTCAGATAAATTAGGAAAATCTTTAAAGGCTTATAACGAACAAACTTAGAGGGGTAGAGTCATATTTTTTATATTAAATTATATATAATGTGTTCCGCTTTTTTTGATAACTTCGGCCACACGGAGTCCGAAGCATTGGACGACACGGGCGGAATTGTGCCGTTCCATCTTGTCATTGCACGGGTTCTGGGTTTGCACTTTTAATTTGAATTCCCTGGATAGATGGAGGAGTCCAAAGAAGAAATTACGCCTTCCAGCAAGACAGAGCACCGGCTCACAAAGCAAAAAAAGCTCAGAATGTCTTGGCCACAAAATGTCCTCATTTTTTGAGTCCTTATTCTTATTTTTGGCCTGTAAACAGCTTGGACCTGAACCAATGCGACTTCAATATATGGAGGAGGTTCTAGCATGCACCCATGCTAAGAAAGCTTGCATCTGTGGAGGGTTGAACAAGTCCATTGCCCTTAATATGGCAAAGCTAGATCCGAACGAGGTCGGCCGGCCCCGTCAAAGTTTTCGATGCCGTTTGAGTAAGGTTTTCCAGACAGGTCGATTTCATTATAAATAATAAAATGTCAAAAATGTAGCTTTCAAATTATTCGAAAAATATGGTTCTAACCCAGCTAGTTCGTTCGTTATAAGTCTTTAAAGATTTCTCCAATGTATTTGGACCACCCTATACTTTGAACATCTTTTGAACTGTAAAAAACGAACCAAAACTCTGCATCATTTTTTTTTTTTTTTTTGTAAATTGAGTTAAATTATCATCAACATATTTATTATGTAGAATAATGATACACAGGCCTAACTCCTTACCAACAACTTGCGAAATATTCTCGTTCACATTTCAAGGTTATAAATTACACTTTTTTTAAAGAAGTACCTAAGTTTTTTAGCTTCCTGTCTATTTTACCTGAGAAACAAGGCACTTAGATACATACATAGATACGAAAACTCTTCTATTTCATACATATATATATTATTATTTAAATATTATTTTTTTAAAAGGTTGCCTTCACATTCTTATTTTTGAAGAAAAAAAGATTAAAATAATGATTAAATTTGAGACAGTTTTCATGAGTACAAGATTTCTAGACGTACCTACTAGTGTCAAGAGAGAAAATAATTTAATGCTATGTCTGGAATTGTTCCATTATGTGTAGAACGGGTTACAGGAGAAAAATGAGACATTGAGTGTTTCAAATAACCACGGGGTGATAGTTTTTGTTGTTGCATGGGGTGGGGGAAGGCATACCATCAACAGATCTAAAATAGGGTGGCCAAGAATTAAAGTACCTTCAAAAAATTCAATTATTCGAATATTTAATGGGTCTTTGGGAAGTGTTGGTATGTTATTGAAATGATTTTTGAAAGGTTTTCTCAGTTTGGTTAGCCAACCACTTCGATGTTTGTTTTTAATGTTATCTCCAGCTTCAAGAACAGACTAGAACAAAAACCTCCTTTTTTGGTTTCCAGGTACCATTTAAAAGTATTTAATCTTACCTACACAACTCACCTAACTTCTAAAGCTATTACACCAAAAAGTTCAAACCGGATATTTTCGAAAAAAAAACTAGGCGGAGACACGCCTTGTCACTATGTTGCAACTAGTACAACATTATTTAGATACCATTAGCGCGTCATTGCTGAGCCTGGATATTGACCTCTCCTCAACCATACGATACAATGCAAACTCAAGGGGATTTATATCAAGTGAAGAGGAAGGATCCAAATGGTTTAGTTACACAAGTCCTCTAAGTTGTATTTGCACCGTTCTTTTACTTCATTTGCATTGGGAACTGGGCACAAAAAATGTATTCAATACTCTAAATTTGATTATGTTAAAGTTAATGGTACTTTTATTTCGGAGAAGCCTGTATATGCTTAAGGGAGGACACCTATACACATACTTTGAGATGAATCATTTATCAAAGAGACACAAGACTTTTATTCAAGAATACCTCCACCCATTTCGGATAGGGAATACAAGATACAGAATGTTTGATTTTGTTTTTGCTCAGTAACCCTACCTAAAATGATTTTTTCGAGTAGTATTAATTGAATAAATTACTTCATATCGGTTATTTCATGTTATCACCTTAATGTACCTATGTTTGAGTGTCTTTGGTTTTACAATTTTATTTGTCATCCCATCCTTAAATGATATCAACATCCTTGTGTGGACTGGTTTCAGTCTACGCATTTTTAATACAAGTAACGGAAAAAGAGTGCGTAAGTCGTGTACGTACACTGAAGGGATTCATTAAGTATTTAAAAAATCATGAAGTATAAATACGGCTGAGATGCATCAATGGATATCACACTTTCTTTGGATTTATTCAACTGGTAAGAACATTAAGAGTTCATCCAAAAAATACTTAATATCATTTGTTTATCTAACTATACTAAACTTACTTTTCCAGATCTATACTACTTCAATATGAACGGATTTATCTTGACTGGAGCCGTTTTGGCTAGCTGCTTGATTCTTTCCGAAGCAACCGTCTTCGTTGTTCCTGCTGTCGCTACCGCCGCAACCCTAAGTATTGGAGGTGGTGCTCTGGCTGGACTCGCTCTCTTGAAGGCTGCTGCCATCAAGGGGCTTGTTGCTGGAGCAATCATTGGTCGTGGAAAGAGATCTGCCATTGACTTGGAATCTCTTCTTTTGTCTGCTTCTCAACGGGACTTTTCTGACTGCGCCAAGAAATTGGTCTGTGAAGTGAATGGTTTGTCCCGAGCTGAAATTGAATCTGAAGAAGCCATGATCGCTGCCTTGTTTAATGCTGATTCCTTGGACCTCTCCAAGGCTACCGTTGAATTTGATCTTGCTGCTCAAATCGGCAAGCGTGTAGGAAAGGAACAATGTGCTGTCATCTACGAACGTTGCCCTCATAATAGACAAAAGTTGATGAAGATCTTCAGAGATCCCAACTTGGTCAGTCAATCTTAAATGATTCTTCAAGTTACCTCTTCAACTTTTGTTTAAAAAAGTATGATCCAAATCCAAAGAAAAACATATTAATGATCAAAAAATTATATTTTAGTACAGATTTTATATAAAGAAATAAATAAAAAAAAATCTTTTTGACACGAATTCAAAATATTATTTTATTTAGTAAAAAAAAAAACAATTGTCTAACCTAATCTTAATCTCACTATCTACTAAAAGTTCAGTTCGACTTTATATTTACTCATATTTTAGTAAATGATAAGGTAGAGGATTAGCTCATCTTCTAATATCAAAGTCATTCAAAATAGAATTTAATTGTAAATTTACCAGGCAGGCTCCTCACAATGATGAAATAGATGCGTCGATCACTTTAATATCTTACCCACAAACAAGTTTGACTTCTTTCTTTACTAAGTATTAACAAAGGAATCTAGAGTTTTATATTCACATGAGTTCATATATACGCATAGAATGTGATTCATGTCATAATCCACTCTATGTTTCTATATGTATATAGAATTCTGAGATAAAGAACTGGAAAATAAACTTTAGATTGTTGAATGGATGTTATTTGAAACATTTGAGATAATTGTGTCGATGAAATATTGATTAAAAGTATATTAATAAAAATACTCCACGAATGGATCTTTTGCTTTAAATTAGCTATAAAAACGAGTAATAAATCTTTTATCTATTAGCTGGATCTATTCCAATCCCGAATAATTACATGCTAAAAAATTTACTACACTGTGATATGGTTCATTAAATATTCTGTGCAGTAATACTTATATCATATGCCTTGATAGCCTGAAGCATGCTGTCTGCCTATTAAACTTTATACAGTAGACATACATAATTTACTTTATAAGGACTGGGCATATGTGGTGCGTTAACATAAAAACAATCTCGAAAAAAATCAAGAAAAGGAGAGAATCCCAATATATTTTTTGACTTAATGTAGATATAGTGGATAGAGTCCAATATTTCAGTCTGTTATAGGCTTATTATTCAAATTTGAGCTATGAGGTACGATACCCAAGATTTTTAGCTATATCTTGGAATCCTACTTGTTCCACATGACTTACATATATGGGCCCTGATATGACATTTTAAATAAAAAATTGTCACTTTTGTGTTCTTTTATCGTAAAAATCAATTTTGTCTACTTTAAATACGATTTTCAACATCTGCAAATGATGAATAAGACTGATTTGTTAATAGAAATGGATGATAATTCGTCCAAGAATTCAAATGTAGTCCACATTCAATTTGGGAAAAATAAAGCGTAATAAGTAGAGATAGGATTTTTAAGCAGTTTTTTGGACCAAAATGTGCACAAAAAGAGCACTAAATTTGGAAAAATGAGTATCCAAAACATACAAATTAAGCATTTAGAATCTAGCTCCCTCACATATCGGATCCTTTAGTTATAACACTGATTAATATATGTTAATTCTTTTGTGGCAAAATGCATTTTAGTTTCGTTTTTACGACAAAGCCAATGATTCTTGAATTGTTTGTATTTTATGTATCGAAAGGAACATGAGCCTATGTTACTTGTTATTTAAAAAAAATATGTCAGGACTATTTATTAGTTTGATTTCTTATCAGTTAATTTGAGCACAAATCTATACTATATAAAGTATATAAATAATTTTATTAATTTGGTAAATAGAATTTTCTTCAAAGATTAAAATATGTATATAAATGTAAAATCTTAAGACTATAGGAAATAGCGATTTTTAAAAAGAACAAATAAAGAGATGGATTGAACTGACTCTGAAAAAAGTTCTACAATATTTTATGTACATATATGTCTGCTTAACAAGACTACGAACAATAATAGACAACAACTAAAATAGTTCCATCAAACACGTACAGGGCATCTACAATAATTTGATGGCTACCTAGCGAGCTATCGAGTCCCAATCCCCAGACAATGTATACAAGTCTAGTCATATAGACAAGGATAGAAAGTTACAAGTATATGGAATATAAAAGAATATGATCCAGTTGGATATACTTACAGATCAAGAATAAATGGTCACATAGGTGCACGATAGGCCTTAACACAACATGACGCCACTATTGGGGAATGCTCATTAAGACTTGATGATACAAACACAGTATTCCAGGGTGAAGTTGAAGCTATAAGTAATCTAGTACGTAATCTACCATTTGACAAAACGAATGCCAAGATGATATTATTAATGTCTGATAGCCTGTCCGGTAAAGATAACTTAAATATATAACCAGGGAGCATGTTACGTCAAGAAATTTCTTGCTTTAAAAAACTCTCGAAAATTCCAAGTGCAATATCACAGTTGAATGGATCAAGGGCCATAATAATTGCACAGGGAATGATTCTGTTGATGCTTTGGTAATGAGTTGCAGAATGAGTTACGCCAGTCTCTGTTATCAATCCCTTGTGTCAGACTAAGAAAGACTCAGAAAAGCCACATTGAATGAGTTGCAAACTATCTAAAAACAGTTAGATAGCTGCCGACAATCTAAGCAGTTTATCGTCGATTTATACATCGGAGTAAAAGCTTACAAATATGAGAGACATCAAATCTCAAGTATAGTGACTATGATTAGTGGCCACATACAACTTAATAGACATCTTATTAAAATGGGTAAAACCCTAAGCCCGATCGGTCGAATCTGTGAAGAAGATGAGGAAAAACACTGATCTTACTTATGATGTGGGTCGTACAATGCAGAAAATAGCTGAACTTGCTATGGAGTCTGAGGAAAAAAAAAGGTCAAAGGAGGAGAAACTTTCGAGGATTTTTAATATGTTGTGTAATTATGATTTATTTTATAATAATAAAGTTCCAAACTCATAGATGATCCTCAACTGCCTGAGACCAGATTGAGTTCAAGTGTGGTAAGGTGTATCTATGATCTAAGAAAACAAACAAATATTTATTTATATATACTACATAATAATTTAGAATCATGTATAGGGTGAGGGTGGAATGGGAGTTTTGGGTTTGGAGATGTGAGCTGCCATATCATTTGTCAATTAGGGTTTAACCCTAATCATCAGATGGAACTCTTCTTAGTTTACCTTTCAATAACCATTTTGATCCACAGGGCGTATCATTTCCTCAACTTCTTTGTAGATAAGCTTCCCTGGCATGTGAGTGAGTACAAATTGGAGCTCTTCTCCCGTGATGCAGCCCGTTTCTTAATCTGTGTTACTGAAATAATGAGATGATCTATATAAAAAAGTAGCAATAATTCTACAATCAACATGAAAGCAAACTCTGAGTCAGACTACATAACTTCTACTTAAAGGCATGAATTGTGTATGATTAAATCCTACTTCAAAAGTTGCACACTCTAATATATAATTTTTTTCTTTTTTTTATGGTTACATACAATCGGTGGCTTTATGATGCAGTATTGTTGTTTAATAGTCTTTGTATTTGATTGTGGGTTTGATTAAATCACTAACTCAAAATAATTGAATAGGGGGACAAAGAAAGAAAAAAATGCACTTCTCCATAGCAGTTTGTGAATTCTTAAAATTATCCACTCTGTTCGACTCGACTCCAGCAGAGAGTCCATTATAAAATTCGACTAACTCTGAGTCGACTACATGTTTTAATGAGTCAGCTTGATTTTTATCACTAAACCTCGTGCAATGTATTATATTTCATGGCGCTGTTTCTAAGGGGTTTTCTAATCTATCGCAATTTCTAATGAAGTTTTCATAGTTGAAACATTGAGGACACAGACTAGAAAAAGGGTTTTCTATGATTGGGACCTAGCAATATCCAGTACGCAATATGAAACTGTAGCCCAAGGTTTAATAGAGTTCAAATCGTGGACCAATATTCTTCCCAATTTGTATGATTTATGCAACTTATTTAACTTTACATGACTTGTTTTTAGATTGATGTTCACAAACATAACTGACATCATCAACAATTGATCTCTAGAATCGTTCCAAACTGAATTTAAAATTACCCCAATGCCGACCAAATTTTTCTTTGGGACCGATTTAGATTGAGCTTCTTTAAAGGCCCGAATTAATTTGGTCCACTAAAAACTCCTAACAGTCCCAGACTTGTATAAGATTTTAAGACCTAACACCAAATTAGATATTATATACTACGGGTTTGGTAATGATTTGTCCGATCTCATAATCAAAGTGCAAAGTTTGGATGGAACCAAGTACAATTAAATGCACTTAAGTCAAGTAAAATAACTTCAATAAAATTTGAAGTGCAGGTAGACTTTTTAGTTTTATTATTATGAAGAATATGTTTACTTATTCCATTGTCTCAATCTCATTTTATGAGTTAGTTTACTTTTATAGGTAGTACGTTACTGGAAGTTAGCTTAGGAATTACTTGCCAAGGAGACAATTTTTTCTCCGAAATGGAGATGCCAAATCTGATCATCTTAAGGTGTCGTACATTTATGACTTCCAGTTGACAGGGAGGGAAGGGTACAGATTTAAAGAATTTTTAGGATAAGGCGAATACATTTAGAGCTGATCGGCAAAACCGTTTCAACATAAAGTATATTATCAATGAAGGAATTTTCTAAAAAAAAAAAAAGATAACTAAACCAAATTAAGCAAATGAGCAAAATAAAAATAAAATACAAGCCCCTTGTATTATATAAATATATAATCATGAGGACAACCCTGATCAGTGGTCTTTAAAAATTATATTCGGCTTACAAAAACATACATGAGGGGGGTCTAAAAATTAAGGACATCCAATCAGAGAGGGGCATCAAGTTTTGGCCAAGCACAGACTGGGGAGGGGTCAAGAATTGCATTTTTTTCCAGACGTCATAAATGTATAACCCCTAATAAGCTGAGAATTACATATTTTTATATCGTCAGATGTATGTCACTTTTCATCTTTCAACCAATCAGTAGTAATGGTAGATTTCTTAACCGACACAACAAGATAGTATGTTCAGAGTGAAAGAGTCTCTACGATATCAACAATGATTACAAAAATTACGTGTTCATATTACAATGAATGAAAATATTTATTTTCTTAAAACATTTTTAAGCATAATAAGTGAAATTGTTTTCATAATGATATGTCGAAATTACTTAAATTTTTTTTCTTCAAATCTTTATTGAAGTTATCTTCCGTTGAATGAATTATTATCCATTTCACTTTCCTTGGCGAGTGGCGTTTTGATTTGACTCATTTTGATAAATAGATTTATAATTGATTAAACATAAGCACAATGCAGTTTAATATTTATTCGAGTAAGTAATCAAAATCTACATATACCTACACAACATTTTTCGATGTGATTTGAGGTATTGCTTTAGTTATCCCAAAAAAAATAATAATATCTAAAATTTAACTTTTTAAAAAGTTATGAATATTATTTTTAAATAAAAAAATGTTATTTGTTCAAAGTTATTCTCTTTCTTTAAATATGAAATTTAAGGAAAGTTTAAAGTCTCTTCATTATAAAAAAAAAAATTAAAATTTAAGGTAAATTTTTTAATCTCTTCTAAAAAAAACTTTTCTGTCAAAATCGTCATTTAGGTATAAAATAAACATAAAGTTTTTCTGTAACATTGTCAATAAAGTCTAATAAGGCAGCCACCAAAAAAATTCTGCAGATACATTAAATACGTCATTATTATATAGTTATACCCCCCCCTTAAAATTACATTTTGGGTCTGGTGGATTACCAACAAATTTCTTCACTTTTTTTAAAACTAAGTCTATCTTGTTCATTATTAATCAAATCTGATCAGACTATAGGTGCTGTAAAGGTGTATGTGTCAACTACAAACACATTTCCGACAGTATTTCGCTTATACAGTTTAGCCTCGCATTATTGTCCGTCGACTATGAAGTTCTCAAAGGAAGACATTCTCTATAATTTACTTTTTACTACTTGATAGGGGAAAACAAATTTAAAGCGACTAAGGAAATTTGCGATATAAATGGCCTGACACCTATTAACTACCACCTGTTTCTGTCTATGACCAACGCACGTTTTAGGATAATTATTTGGCATCAATTAGTGGAAAATTGGATTCCCAAATTTTTCGCCGATACTCTTTCTGTTCGTGTATACATCCACCTACAGTTTGGACCTGGCACAAAGTGACTACAACATGTTCCTGTGAATAGCCAATGCGCTTGGCGGTACAAATTTGGCCTCTAGTGAGGTATGTGAAAATTATTTACCGTTTTTTGCCAATAGGGACAAGGGCTTATATGAGAAGGGCATTATGAAGTAAAGTTCTCGTTGGCAACAACTTAGCAAAAAGAACGGGCATACTTGCCTCAAAAAGGATGATTGTAATACTTCTTATAAAACATTGAAATCAAGTGAAAAATACGAAATTACTTTTTTCCTAATTTACTATATAAATATAAATATTTATAAAATAAACCTACTTATTTAAGTAATCATATTTCGGTGGTGATAACAAAGCCATGAACATTTTTCGGTGTACCAATCTGTTTATTTTACTCTAATAAAAATTACTATTTTTTTTTAATGAAAACATATTTCTCCCGATAATTCGAAAGCAAGCTAGAATTATTTTCTCAAAATTGAGAGTGGACTACATTTGTATTCTTTTGCGAATAGTTGTCCATTTCTATGCACAAATTAATCTTATAACTCTTTTTGAGTGCCACAAATTGCACTTTAAGTAGTCAAAATTGATTGTCAAAATAAAATCATGAGAAGTTGAAGAAAAAAAATTTCTTTATTTTGTTCAAACGAATTTTTTTGTTCACGCACTGTAAATTATATTTCTGCAACATATTTGGAAAAATGAAAAAACGAACATAAGAATTACTTAATTTTAGTAGTCAGTTTGTATTTGCAATTATATGACCATAAATGAGTCAAATCATGGGTTACATAAGTTACTAATTAGCCTAAAATATCATAATAAATTAAACAATTGATAATTTTAAGAGGCTTTAGCATCATTACCCAAAAATATTAATATATTTTTGTTATTTCTGTGCAGATATTTCCCTGATTTCATTTCAGCGTCTCTAATGTTCAACATGGAGTTACAAATATGGTGTGCGTCTACATAATACAATATTTGTCCGGTATGAAATCAAATAAAGTTTCTAAACTATTGCTAAAATTCTTTGGTATCTTAACTCATCCAACAAATTTAAATACAAGACCTATAATTTACTTATATATATCTATGAAATTTTAGGTCGTATGAATATTGTGAGATAAAAAAATTAATTGGGTTGTTTTACTTTTTTCTTGATTTCTTAATGTTTGAATTTTTTTATGTTGATGTAGCATATATGTAATAAATACAAAGGAATTCCTTTAAAAAATTTCGTAGTTACAACTACTTGAATTGAATATATTATTTCTTTCCTTTAGCGCTCATAACAAAAATATAATCCTTCAACTCTGACTAAATTGGGGTGAATAGACGTTTCATTGTGTGTACGCTAAAACTGATTCATCCTCCACGCATGTTCATTCGTTTATACATGAAACATAGTACATAATACATTAGGTAGACAAAAAAAAAACAAGTTACGACGTTCTAACAGATCTAGCAGACCAAGTCACATGTGAAGAGCGTTATTTCTTTCTGATGCAATCTTCTTTTTTTGTTTTTTACGTATCAAAAGAGTCACATATGTTACTTATGTAAATGTATTTATAGCAGTATGAACCTGCCCGTCGGGAGGAGAGGATGCATTTCGACACAAAATGCTGGTGGTGTATAGTACATGTTTTTGTCTGTCGAATAACTAAGAAATTCAAATAGATAATGTTATTTATAACTTATGTTTATCCATTAAAATCGAATGTAAAAGTACCTAACTTATTAAAGAACAATAATTAAAAAAACCCAAATATATTTAGCAATAAAACCTAGAAAATAAGGAAACCCAAGTTAAATATCCTGGGTTTGATTAAAAGAAAGTTGAAGTTTGTGATAATTACTGCTGAACGGGTATTGTGAACAGCGATAGTCCCACAGTTAGGTCTTAAGTATATATAATATTGTACTGCTACCAGAAAAACATATACAGCCATACAATTCAAAAACCATTCAATTACACAGGGGTGTCCGCAAAATTATTCATATTTTTATTTTGGGAGGGGGACTGGGTTTTTGAGGAAAAATCCAAAAATTAAATTTTAATTTTTTTTTCAAAAATCCATAGCTATTCACAAAAGAGTAAATTAAAAGAAAATTAAAATAATAAAAATTTTTTAAATTCCAAAAATCCAAAGATATTGACAGAAAACTAATTTTTGGAAAAAAATTTAGAAATGAAATTTCAAATATTAGATTTTTTCGAATTTAAAAAAAAAATCCGTAGTTATTCCCAAAATATTTGGAACAAATACAAAGATCTACACACCTAACTGCCTTGCATGCCCTTGCTGCCTGGTGCATACCCAGGTTCTTCATTTCGAGGACGCAATTGATGCATGATTATTCTTGCAGGCAATCCTCTCCACCGTGCCCCACAAGTAAAAATCACATGGATCGAGGTCCGGGCTGTCGGCTGGACATTAGAATGGAGGCCAAAAATCTGGCACTTTGTGTCTTAATAACTCTTGGACAATCTGGGCCTTATGAGCAGGTGCTGAGTCTTGCTGGAATGTATATGGCGTCCCATCAATGACCTCAGTCATCCATGGGATGAACATGGCCTTGAGAACATCCTTATAGACCTCCTTGGTCACCTTCTGGCCCTTTTGAAAAAATTTGGGGGAAGGGGGGCATAACTAGTCCTTCTGTGCTGATGACCGCCAGGACATAAGGGAAGCTGGATTCTTTGTTTTCATGATTGGTTGGACCTCATCAGGGTAAAAACAGATCCATCTATCTTATCTATGGTTATGGTTCGCGTCAATGGTGAATATTTTCTCGGCCAAAAAAAAAAATCGCACGTAACCAGCTTTGCACTTCATTTGGTTTAAAAGAATTTTACCTTTGTTGATTCTGTCTAGCTGAGTAACTCTTAGTAAATGCTGTGAGACTTTGATCCTCGACAAGTAACCCAGGTCAATCCTGATGGTATTTTTGATGGTCCCTTTGCTCACGTTACGATCCTTGGTCAGCTTAGCAATTGGCGTGTCTGGATGAGTATCAATATCTGAGAGACGATGATGTTTTTTAAAAATATTAACAATATATTTTTAATTTTTCAGGTGACGTTCTGATTCAGAGAGTATGAACCTTACTATGTCAAAGGCAAAGTCCCATAACTTTCCATAGACTCTTGCTATTTTGATATTAAAAGCAACATAGGTATCTTGCAGCAGCATCTATTAAAATGCTTCTAAAATCTTCTACTCTGATTGGCTCTCTCAAAATGAGTTTTTTTTACCAATATATGCCTCTGAATTTAGAAGTCCACAGTACAGGGCCTTAGGTTTTGGAGGCAATTTCCTTCTCAATGATAATCCAAAAAGAATAATAACCGATAGATAACTTGACTTCTTATTAATCAGACCCTTCATATCTACAGATACAAATAGTCCAAGTATTTCCAAACGGGGGCACACAGCAAATGCGTGGATGAACGAGTTATAGATTTTCCCACAGTCCATAAAAGTAAATACATCCTGCCGAGATCTGTAAATGAGTCGTAAATTTACAACTGTCCAAGATTCCAATCGTGGATCTTAGTATTCTTTTGATCGAGATTGATAGGAGTTTTAGTAATCTTATGTATTCTTTGGCCACCTTAATTGGCTCGTCTAATGTAATTTCTCCATATTTATGTTTCACTGGCCAAGGTGACCTTCTTATTAACAGGTATATTAACTTCCCCTTTAAGAAACTATTGTCCAAGAAAGCGTAATGCGTAATGGACAGATATAATATTTTTCTCCACCGCTTCCCACTCCAAAACTGCGGCATTTTCTTGTTGCTTGAAGAAGAACTTCTTTTTGTAATTATGGTGGATGACGTCCACTGTGAAACTCGAGTAGTACACTTGAGGACCTCTCCATAGAATTATAGACAATGATTCTGATATATCACTAATATGATTGTTTGATAAATTTGTACCAAACGAAATCCGCTTAAGATCTCCTATTTGAAAAGATATATCCTCTCCATTCAGTATCATGACTTTTTGTGGAGGAATGTAAATATTTTTATACATTTTTTGCACAACTTTCTCCAACAAAACTAGGCCTCCACTTGGATACTTCTTCAGTTGTTTGAGAGAAGGGATATAACTACGATGAAAAAGTTTTTCTAACCAAGACTTTTCTTCATTCAAAATTAATTCCCCAAATTTTGGAGTTGGTCCTGCCTTATATAAAATTAAAGGAACTACCTGTATATTTTAAAGGTCAATACGTTTTTGGAGATTCAAATGTCTCCAATCATGCATTTTTATCAAAATGTGTCCATTAAATTTAGATCAATTTTTGTCGGAAACTCCATTTTTGTTCCATTCTAATCCAAGTTTTAAAATTGATAAAATAGCCTCCCCCCCCCCTGTAATAATCCAAAGGCCTTCATGAACCCAACAGAAGAATGGAAGTCTTATTTTTGTTTATTGTGTGACCAGTTCTGACTTCAAAAATGTACATAACTTAACGTAATTTATTTCCTCTTTTTTTAGTTATTTATCTGAGTTTGCCTCAATCATTAAAGTAATATCATTAGCATAAAGGTCAATGAAATGCTTCTCTTGTCCAAAACTTCTTCCAAAACCACTGTATTTACGTTTAATTGTTTCCCTAAGTTCATTAACAGCAGCTATGACGAGTAGTAATGACAGCCTTGACGACAACTTCTCATTATTTTGATCTCCTTTTCTTCCAGATTGCCTAACGTGACAGTCTATGTCCTATTATACAATAGAGGTCTTATTGGCCTCCAATGGTTGAAATCAGTGCCGTTGCCCTTTTTCGGTATTAGGACTATTCTTCCTCTAGTAATAGGCTTTGGTAACCGTCCCGATTTTTCCATGTATTTTGCCGAAAGGAGGAGATAGGGAGATATTTCATTTCTTTTCTCGAAACAAATTATTTACACTAACAGTATCTGGCCCACTAGCCTTATCTGCCTTGAAATGTTGGCTTATATATTATATTATATTGTCCTCCGAAAACCCGCCAAAATTCTGAATTAATCTTCTTCTTGGAAAGTTTTTCCACTCGAGGTAAAGAGAAAACATTCCTGTCTTTCAGGTACTTCACTGCTTGCTATAATTGTTCTCAACTTCGATTTTCCCCCAGGTCTCTGCCTCTCTAATTTTTGGAGACTCCATACAGATTTATAACTTCCGATGTTAACGTCCTTATAAAAAGAGATCCCCGTCAAAGTATCTTATCCAAGTTTAGATTAAGCTCATTTGATTCCTCTTTTTTTTCTATTGAATTTACCCGTAGTTAATCTGAGTATTTGCATGGGACTCGTCAATACAGCATACAGTGAGTCATACAAATTGAAGTGGTCTTTCAGCCGTTGGCATAGTAAATGATAAACATCTTGTCGTTTAGAACCTATAGAGTCACTTTAAATTTATTTCTGGTTTTCGGGTGTTGGAAATCTATAACCATTAGCTTGTGATCTGAGGAGGGTTCGGGACGATACTCTACACCCGATATCCTACACAACACGGCCGGGGAAAGTAGTCCCAGATCTATTCTTGATGTCTTGTGTCCTGATTTTGAGGATATATTGTCATTTGATATCCTCAATTTAAAAATGCTAATTAAATTTAGGTCTACAATCATTTTTTGAAGAACCTAAAGGTTCTCTACCTTTTCCAAATCTACATTCAGATCTCCTATTAATAATAAAGGAGTAGATCATAACTTTTGTATGTTTATCCAAGGAGTACGTTATTTATATGGAGGGAGCGTTATTTTTTCCCTTTTGCATATTTGGGCCAAAATCATACAAGTGTGCGGGTCTAAAACTGAACACTCCTTTAAATTTTACAGCATGCACATATTCGTGATTTTATTGAGTTGAAACCGGTTTATACTTTGAGGCAAGGGTCTTGACTAGTTATAAACAAAACTCCAGCAAAATCTAAATAGCAACAGTGAAACAATAGCCAATAATATGGAGAGACGTCGAGTCGCAATTTTGGAACTTTCTGTGCGGGAAAAACTCACAATAAAGCTAATATTAAATCCGGTGTCTTTGGCCACCATCTCGCTTAGGCTGAAGGGCGTCTCATCACTGAAAAAAACTACGACATAGTCTGGCTTTTTCTTAAGCTTGTTGAGAAGAATCTTCGACCTTGCAAGGCGTTTTTGCTTGTCTTCAGGCTTGATGAGGGGTTCTCTAGTAAACCTTAAGGCCAAGATCTTTCTTAACTAGCCGGTCCATGGTCCTTCTACTGACGTTGAACTCTCTGGAGAGGCCGCTGACAGTAACCTTGCCTCTCTTGTCCTCGACAGACTTTTTCACGACTGTAACCATTTCGTCCGACCTTCGAGGCCTTGACTTAGATCTTGTGGTGGCCTCAGGAGTCCCTTTGTGTTGCGTCTTGACGAGGGAGAGACACAAGCTTATTTATAATAGGAGAGATCCAGGATGACCGGGAGAGATGAGAGGAAGAAGGACGTGGAGGAATGATACTACACTAGATCATGTGTGTTCTAATTATACTCTAAATATATTTACATAAGACGACACTATTTATAATACATAAAACTCAGTACTTAAATACATAAACGAATATACAGGAAGATAAAAACCAGAAAGGACATATTAAATACATAACATCACCCCCCAAGCACCAAATCCATGGCGGTGCTTAAACAGGTTCCTCTCCATGAACAGCAGCCTATAGATCCGCTCCATCCATGTCCAGGCGAGGACAAAGCATTCTTCCTTGTATTTTAAAAGTTTATCTCCATAGACGTGCCGTGCTCTCAGCACGCGCACCGGAGAAAGGAGGGCAATACTCCTCATAAAGGTTTTAAGGACCCGAGCACCTTGCTCGTCCCTGGGAGAAATAACATTCACCCTTGTTGAAGTTTTAAGGACCCGAGCACCCTGCTCGTCCCTGGGAGAAACAACACTCACCCTTGTCGAGGTTTTAAGGACCCGAGCACCCTGCTCGTCCCTGGGAGACATCTTGCTCGATGTACCCTCATCCAACTCGGGATGATCCACAAGAGAGACCGTTCCACATCCATCAACCAATGATGTGAACGGGAGAGTAGGAACAGAGGAGAACCAAAATTGTGTAGGAATAAATCCATTGTTAATTATGTGGTCCCGGACCCGGACACACACTTCACTTCTTGAAAGTGACCAAGGTTCTCTTCCTTCCTCCACGAGGCCCAAACATAGGCACAGTCCATATTGCTCCGCCTTCCGCAAACGAACGAGCGTTCTCCCCATCGAGGAAAAAGGGCTACCCAACTCCAACAGGGCTAGCTTCGCCGACGATCCCACAGCAGGGAGGTCACGTGATCCTGATCCCATCCTCGTCGCCAATGTTGCGTCTTGACGAGGGAGAGACGCAAGCTTATTTATAATAGGAGAGATCCAGGATGACCGGGAGAGATGAGAGGAAGAAGGACGTGGAGGAATGATACTACACTAGATCATGTGTGTTCTAATTATACTCTAAATATATTTACATAAGACGACACTATTTATAATACATAAAACTCAGTACTTAAATACATAAACGAATATACAGGAAGATAAAAACCAGAAAGGACATATTAAATACATAACACTTTGGCTACCACGCTGTAAACGGTGGTGCAGCTGCAATTCAGAATCTTGGCAATTTCAATGGGAGTTTTTCCCCGTGCGGAAAGTTCCAAAATTGCGACTCCACTTGATATGGTTTTATAGTTTTATGAACTATGCTATTATATTCATTTTGAATGTTTTTAATAAAAATATTAATCATAGTGCCAGAAATTTTGGGAATATAACGGTCTGAAAATATTACATATAAATTTCATATTATCAAAAACTCACAGTTTTTATGATAAATAATTTATATCATAGATACAAATATATCTTTTTTATTATCACAGTTTAAAAATATTAGTCTGGCGTGTGTGTTTTGTGTAATTGATTCATAAGGTTCCAGCAAACGATAGAAATTAAATAAATAGAATATGAAGGATATACAAATCCTCCTCGATTTATCCTATTGATGAAAGAATCTTTGACTGTTTGAGACTCATCAACCATAAACCCTTCTTCAAAATTAATATTGGGAAATTCTTTAAGTGAACCAAATTTGGATTGAAAAAAGTTGCATGACACAGATTTCTTTAGGCATTGAGCTACATACCCACTTATAAAAAATAATAAATTTGAATCAAGTTCATCACAATCATATTCTATTTAACTATTAGCATCTAACATTGACATAAGCTTTACGGAATTTTTCTTATTATGGTTGGATCTTCTTAAACCAAGACTTCCTTAATATAACTTATTTTCAATTAAGAGAATTTGATAAGTGCCTTCACTCGAATATTTTTTTCCTCTTCCAAGCAGCTCTTCATAGACAAAAAGTAATTTGAACCAGACAACTGTCTATATCTTCTAAATCCCTACTTCAATGAAGTCACTTTGAATAATATATAAAATGACAAAGTGAAAACCATAGGTTTGAAGAAGTTCCTGAGTAAACTCTATATAAGGGAAAGTTGAGTGTTTCATAGCAATGAAAGTTTCCCTCGAAAGTCCTGGTTTTTTACTCAACTTTCACCTCTTAATCCATTCTTCAAAATCTTTCAAAAATTTGATTTGTTCATTGTCCATACTTTGTATGGGATTTTGAAGGTTATCCCTTTTCCTACAACCAGTGATGGAGGATCTCACATTCAATATGTTCCAATAATTACGAATCAGCTTTAGAAAAGGGATTGTTTCAAGAAAATGGGAAGGTATTTTAGAGTACTCTCCAGGGCATCAATAGTACTGTGATAAAACAGAGAATCAGCTAACTTTACATTAGTTTTTTTCGATTGCACTTGCACCTTATCAGTCAATTTGTGATTATATTTAATTTACTTTCTGACTTCAATGTTGTGTAGAGACTCAAGATATTCAAACATTGGAGATCCAATTTCAATTCCACGGAATTTAGGACATTCCAAAATTCTTCTATTGACGAAACTATTGGATAAGTTCTAAAAATTTTGGGTTTAATCAAAAATAGGAAATATTTTCCAAGATTCTTCTTCTGAAGAGTGAATATAATAGCTTAATGGCGAACCGGAAAGTAATTCTTCGAATACAAATTAGTAGTTTGCTTTGTAATTGTCGACAAGTGTACCAATTACTCGGAATACAGCTTAATATTTAGCTTGTATAACAAGATCACAATATTGCTGTAATATTTTGGAGTTGAGTTTGGTCACAGGATTTAAGCTCACAACGTCCTCAAACTTCCTATATGAACTTTTAATCATAAAGGTTAATATAGTTTTTGAGGGCACACAGTCTTCGATCAATCCATATCATTTACCGTTACTATAGTCAACTTGCTTTTGCTGGGTTAATTTCGTAAATTAATACATAAAAATATTTCAGTATTGGATTCAAATTTTAACTTCTACATTTCAGATATTTAATGGTGGCATCATTAATGCCAGTGCTGACATGTGGCATTGTAAGAATTCCTTGCACTTGAAGTTGCTTGTAAATTGTAGGTCTGGTTTTTTCCCACACTAAACAGTTGGCTAACATTTCAACCGAATATCTAAGCCCTTGTACCTATTTTATCGCAAGGCTTAATTAACCAAACAAAAAATTGAATTTTGGATCGCAAATTTCACACGTGTTAATAAATGTTGCTTCACTTTTGAGTGCATCTAAAATAAATTTGAAATGAGCCAACCTGTCAATGTTCTCTTCCGCCTCAATTTTGCAGCTGTTCAAAAAAGCTTAGACATTTAGTACTTGAGACATGGATAAGATAGTCCTTTTCTTGCTCATTATATGATGTTTCCCATTGGCGACGATGAATGTCATGTCGGGAAATATTTATAATTAAACTTTATAACTGTTTTACATGAACATAATCAAAATGAAATCTGGCAAATAGGAGTCACTTTTCAATTTCTGCGATTAGTGAATTATAAGGACGATGATCTAAAGAGAGATATTGAGCTTTAATTTCTTCGATGGAAGTAACGTTATGCGCTTCAACAAACTGTTGGCTCATATTTTCCATTCGACTAGAAGATAAAGTGCATAACTATTAATCTATATATATTAATAAATAATATCTAAAAATTATCAGCCTCAATTGGGTATATGAATTTTGAAAAACATAATAAGAAAAACATTTAAAATATTATAAATACTCTTCTTGGAAACGTGCTTGAGTTCTACCGCTCCTTTGATCTGGTTGATGTCTTGATAAATAAGAAGGACAGTTTTGGAACCAACAAGGAATGGCGTCATATTTGATCTTCTATTCGTCAATTTTGAACCTTTTCACTTCTTCATTCGGAAACTATCAGACTCTATCGATTCTGTCAAGAAATCTTTTTCTCGAAAATGTAAGGAGTAAATTTTGATTGTATTAAATGATTGGGAGAAATTTGTCTAATATTTTGGAATGACCCTTATCCATACTTAACGTTATTTTGCCCTCCGTTTCATCCAGGACTTTAGATTCTCTTTTTTACGGTAATATCCAGACCGAAATCCAGGAACTGAGCACCTACTCGGCATTTCGCTGGCTCCACCAAAAAATCTTCTTTAAAACTCAAAAAATGAAAACACGTTGCAATTTGCAGCTGTTGTAAAATTAAATTTATAGTAGTAGTGTTCTGCTTTTATAATTAGTTGTTTGCCCAAACATGCAAATGAAAAGAATAAAATCTTCTTCTCTATCCCTCCATATAAATAACGTACTCCTTGGTGTAGAAGATGACACGGAAGACCTAACGTCTTGCAGGCATATTACTTCTGGATTAAGGGAAAGTAATTTCTTCATGCGGGTGTGTCTAATTTTCCTGTGTCTTCCTCCCCGAGTGTTAAATGAGACAATTCTATTAATATTGAACATATTTTTTTCCCCCTTTTGGTAGATATTATTAAACTTCTAATAACAGCATGTAACATAAATTGTACTCTGTACTAGTCGAATTACAATTATATCGGAGGTTTGGACCTACTATCTATGAGACACTAACCCTCATCACCTGCTTTGAAAGCTAATCAAGGTTTTAGATATTCCAGGTTTTTCTTATTCCTAGGTCTCCCTTGTATATCTACAGCTCTGTTAATACCTTAGCCCTCTATGGAACCCTCCTCATTATCCTTTTCCATACATTTGTCATCTGACTTCCCATGACTACAGTAAACCTCGTTACTCTATTCTCTTCTTCTTCCTCTTTAGACATACATTGGAGGGATCCACCCTATTCTCATTATCAGAGTAGACTTGAGTCCCGTATTTGTCTCGTCTGAAGCTTTATTTATTGGATTTCGTGTGATACTATTCTCCCTTTTCAATTTCATTATCAATGTTTTGTTTTGTGGATTCCTCTGGTGTTTCATCAATCTTTTCTTATTCGTGAAGACTCGATGAGTCTTTGGAGTTGACTTCTTCTGTGAAATGTATAGTGTGACCGTTTGCATGGTAGCAAAGCCTACTTTTAATCCATTGGGAGTATACTTTTGATCCCTTAGCCAATTGATTGTATTTAGTTTTACCATGTCTAAATTTAAAGCATTTATAACATTGTCTTATCGCCCTATCACATTGTAATTGATAAATAGATCTATTTATAGGAACATATGGAAGTAAATTTTTGGGGGTTCCTTTTGACAGGATATTTAAAGAAGAACTAGGCTGCTTTAAAAGATGGGGAAATTGTTGAAATAAAAAGGAAATTGTCATGTCTTGGATATCCATAGGTTTTGTTTGGGCCACTTTAATCTTTCCTACTTTTGAGATAGTTGGTCTGCTACTTAATCATACGACGATGACCCCAACGCATTTTTTAGCCGTATATTAAATGTTCTGTCTCTACTTAAACAGACCGAAAATTTTCGACATTCGACTCGAGCATTGAAAGAATTATTTTTCCTATCCTTCAAATCATTGAACAGAGGAAAATATATTATTTCTCGGAGTGTATTCAGCAGTTGAGGCTTCATTAATATTATTTCATGTCTGTGGGGTGTTTCATCAGTAACCGATCATTCCTCCATTAAATTAAGACCTAATACATCTCTAGCTATACAGGCAGCATTAGCCAGACTCATTTGCTGGAATAAGGCCTTTTTAACATTACTCGCTTCACACAAGAATAACAAGAACTTCAGCCAATTATGTTCCGTGTTTTACATATCTTTTCCATCACGTTTATTTGAATAAATGACTTTTTTGTCATTTCTATTCCTCCCAACCACCTCTGAGAACAAGGATTTTGTTTCAAACTTTTTCTCTTGATCTTCCTTCATAACAGTGCTTATTTCTGTTATTTCATTTTGGACCTCATCGGACTGAACCGTCACAGTCCTCTTGACAAGTATTTCCTTGTACATTATTCTCCCTCTAAACCTCTAGACCAATAATGTCATCACTCTGATTAGTGAGACTTTTTGAAGCCCTCATCGCCTGGGGGGTATCCATCACCTATGATACGTATTTTGCCGAAGTACACCAATTGTGCTCTAAAGTAAAAAAAAAACAAAAAAAACATACACAGAGAGTCGAATTTACTTATCTTATTAATCTCTTAGATTAGATTATTTTCTACAATGTAACATTAGTTATATACTCAGTAATAAGTATTAATAAAATAAATGAAGAAAAAGAAATAAGAAAACCGTCTCCTATTTTCTTTTGTGTGTTTATTGAGAGTGCGATGAGTGAAAAACATTTCAATAGAAAAGTTTGAAGCAACAGTGATACTTAAGATATCGACCATCTACTTAAGTTCTTGACGGAGCATTTAATTATAGCATTATTCTTAAAATTCTTCATTAGAAGGGATTTGTTTAATCTTTTGGTTGGAATTTTTTACAAATTCCTTATGCAAGTTGTAATATGTACATATGGGTCAATGGGTCATTGAAATGGGAAATTTATGTAGACTCAATTTTTGTTAAATTATGAGATGTATTAATAAAAAAAGAAAAATAATCAATGAAAGTAAGCTTTCATCTAAATAATTACCCCCTATATACATCATAGTTTGAAGATTGCAAATACTAAATAAACGACATAAAAGGGATTTAATTTGTTCACATATTTTTTTTTTTTGTTGACATATAATGGTTTTATATGGAGTAATAGTTTTTTAATATAGTCAATCTCAAAATTATATTATCTAATATTTTTTTGTTATTAAAGGGTTTGTGTTTAGTTTCTTTATTTATATGTTTTTTAATATTAATATATATTACAACCAATGGTTTTAATAAACCATAGGTTTTTAGTGAGAAATATAAAATAATAATAATATTGTATGAGAATGAATATTACAGGTGGTTTTGCTTAATTTTATAAGGATTACACCTTTTTAAAAACCATTAAATGCGAAATTTTATAACATCATCTTTAGATATTATATAAAATATAATTTGTGTGTCTTTTATCTCTACTAAGGGTGTCCACACACAGTTGGGCCTAGACAGCTTTACGTACATAGTTGTCTCTTTTGAACTTGGTCAGGCTAAGATGTGTATGCGTATTTTTTTTTTTTTTTTTTTTTTTGGGGGGGGGGAGGATCATATAAGGGAGGCTTATTTTATTCCCGAACAATGAAAATTGTTTTTTAGAGCTAATAGAGACTATATAGGGGGGTTGATTTAAAATTCAAAAAGTGAATGCCGACTCAAAAAACAGCTATTAGAAGAAGTACATTTTCTAAATTTTTACACAATCAAAAAAATTATGGGTGAAAAAAGAAATCGGTGAAAATAGTACTTTCCTTTATTTTTTTTCAGGTTGCAAAAAAATGACTTTTCAATGAAATATTGGATTCATGGAAATAATTAATTTTGTAGAAATTTGTCAAGAAATTCGTTGGCATATAAATTTGAAAATTAAAAAAATATTTTTAACTTAAATATCTTTCATTTTCTGAAATTTTTTGTATTTTTTTATCAAACGTCAATTTTCAATTTTTAAAAAGAAATGCAACCAAACAATTCATTTTGGACATAAGTTTAATGCTTAAAAAGTATGGTGTAGTATTTTCAATTTATATAATATTTTAAAGCATAGTTTTTGCAATGCTTGTAAAAATGAACTATGGTTTTTTTTTATGACATAACTTACATAAGTTTTTTAGTTTTAAGTATGAAAAAAATCATGGTAGTTTTGTCTTCTTCTTTACTATGCTAATAAATGCTATTTTATATATATTTTTTCAAAATTTGTGCAAAATAGTTTTTTCCAATTTTTTTTAATCAATTTTGATTCGGCAATTTTTGCCAAAAATAAAATATTGACTTCCCATCGAGGAAATTTTTTCATGCATATAAATTGGTATCATGAATTATAAAACACATTCGTTTAAAATTCATAATAATACATTTCATATGATGATATAGCGCAAGTATAATAAATGAAAGCTTGCCACCACCGAAGGATCTTCATATTAACAAAATTGCATTGTCAATGTGATTCCCCAATCCCTCCTTGCCCCTAACAACGCCAAGTAACCCATTGCTAGTTTTATTTATATAAAAATTTAAATCTCTCATTTTTACTTTTTTAAAAGAGATATTTATAGATTTAATCTTGTTCTGATAATTTTTTAACCATAATTAAAGGAAATGATTTTTAAGATAGTGAAGGACGCAAAAAATGGTTAGTGTAAAGTATTTTGTTGAAATACTCAATATTTATCAAATGATGTATGTGATAACAACAAAAACATACTTGTATAAATATATTTAAGATATTATATTTTTTTTGGGAGGGGGACTTCATAAACTTTTAAGGGGGTTCAAGACCCCCCCCCCTCCCTCCAAAGGACCAATTTATGTCACTGGTTGTCTCCATGTTATGTTTTGACTACTAAGTGAAACATTTATAATATGTACCGGGTGGTCCATTGAAATTTGAACAATTACAAATTCAATAATTGATTAAGGTTGAGTGACTGAAATAATTCATATTTTCATGTATTGAAGCATAAACAATTAGTTACAAAACAAATCTCAGCTCTGTAGCCTAGGGACATGTCCAGAAAATGATACTTGAACGTTATTCACATGTTTTCATTAGCGCACTCCAAGCAGTTGGTTGTCTCTAGGATCAACGTCTACGCCGTCTGTGAGTCGAAAACGTTGGAAAAGAATAAAAAGTCTGTCAAAAAGGTTAAACTGCCTTCCTTGACCAATCTTTTCAAGTCTATGAGGGCCCATGCAAGAGATCTTGGGGTTTTAAATCCGACTAACAGTGCTGTATTTCCCTAAAAAATTGGCTAAAAAATAAAAAATTGTACAATTCAGTTGTAATTTAAGTTTAATATAACTTATGTGTCAAAAATGTATTAACTTTAACTCATTTCATATAATTTTTACAGCATTTATCTTTTTAATAATTTAAGCAAATTTATTTGCTTATACATTGCAAATAAACGAAAACATAAATTTAATTTGTCTCATCAGATTCATCGTTTCCTTTATCAATATAAATATGGATTAAGTATCTCCCAATAACTTATGTCTATTTCCTTTAGAACTATACTTCGAAGATCAAAAATTAAGGGAGCACTGCTTATCAGAACACGGTGAATCTGATCTATGAGGGTGCTAATTCTTTATGATTTTCTTGAGTGAGTAAGTTCTGGAATTTCTAATTTCCTAATTTAATGCTTCTCCATTTTCTTAAGAATAATTCCCTATTGGAAAACTAGAAGACTCAATTACTTGTTTTCCATGCATAAATACTTTATTCATAGATTGAGGCATAATGTATAGACAAATATTGTTTTACAGACTCGAGGAGGGGAACATGCTTGTTATAAAGGGTATTATTCTAAAATAAATATTGAGATACGAAAGATTTAACCATGACGAAAGTTACGTCAAGTTGTGTCTTGGCAATGGAAATGAACATAGATACATTTATTTTGGGGCACTTACTTTTAACATCAAACAGTGGGTACGCACTCCTTTATTGCTTATTGAACCCTTGGAAAATCCCTCGATATTTTTCTAATAGTATAAGATATTCATTACATGATAATAAAAATATTTTTTATAAATAGGGTTTTTTAAATGACAGATGAACTAAATTTTTTACTTCATATGGAAGCCTTTGAGCGCCAAATTGGGCGGGTGTGCAGGTCTGGGGGGGTGCCCCAAAAATATATTTATCTACGTTCATTTTTATTGTCAAGATGGAAATTTTGCCATGGTTAAATCCTCATTATCTCAATTTTTGTTGTGGATAATACCTTTTAGATTGTTCAATCTTGCAGTCAACTATCACGGAAAATCATTATTGTGTAAAATTTCGCAAATATGGTGCGTTAAAAAAAATAATTATACTCTTCATTAATGATGTATCATCTACTAACTAAGTTCATTCAGTTTTTTTTTTGTGTACACTTATTCTTGTATACTAAAATATTATGTATTTATATAATAAAATTTTCTATAAACAATAAAATACTTTTTTTTATCATATTTAAATATATACCTTACAAGCCATTACTGTAAAATAGTTACCTTGAACGAATGCATTGACCTATTTTTATTTAAAATTGTCTACAAAGCTCTAAATAACCTTCAAACTTTAACTCGATTATACTATATTATTGGTATATTCATATACGTATAATACTCTCGAATTAAGATATAAAAAACAATATTATTGTTCACTAATTTGTTTTTAATGCCTGAACAACAAAATAAAGACACATTTTTGTTATATGTATACGAGAAAAATCTATTTCAACAATATTAATATTTAGAGATTTTGGCTGGAGAAAGAGCTATCAATAAAGTCACAAATTATTTGTAATTAAAACTTATTCATAACACATTTATGATGATAATTTTTTTTAAAGACATCTTAAAGAAGAACAATAGTGCAAGCTTATTTGTACATACACACATGTAAGTTATGCAGCATTAAGTTTTTTAATGAGTGTTTTAAATCTAATATACGTACATAAGTGACATTTGTCTGTCTTCTTTTGACGTATTCATAAATAGGGATGGACATTTCGTAGAGTGCAATGAGAAAGTGGGGGTGATACTTACACTTTAACATTTAAAATATAATTGGTTGTAGAGAAAATATTGTAAAATTTTATTCAAACATGTAATATAAACATAAAAGATAGGCGGCAAAAAAGAAAAAAAGAACGCACAACAACCGTTCTTTCTTTTCTAATCACTGAAATCTGGATTTTTTTCTACAAAATCACATTTTTTATTATACTTTATTGAGTTTTTAAAAAGATACTCAAAATTTTTCTCATATATATATATTAGAAGAATTCTGTTTATTTGTTGTTGATGCATAAACTCCGAAACGTCTGTATCAATTGAGTTGATTTCCGACATGTGAGCCCCTTGGGACATTCTTCCAAACGTTTTGTTAGTCCAAAAGGCCAAAGAGTTAAAACAAGGTGAAACTACATTCTCTCCTACCAAGTACGTCTGAGTTATCTCACAGCCATGCCATTAAACACAAAAATATTGATGGTACTAGTAACAAATTTGTTATTTCAGAAATAATAAACTGTGGCATTATCCTCATAACATGTAGGCTGTAAATTTGTCATTTTTTGATTGCCTATACAAGTTAAAACTTATTCACAACACATATTATATGTTAATAAAGCAAAGTTTGTCTACGTCAGACACCTATTAACAACGAGCGTATGTTGCTAAAAGCACGATATATTAAGAAAGTGTAGTATAAAATAATGAATGTGACTTTAGTTCAGATTTAGCAACGAGTGATGTAACTAAAACACAATTACTTATATATTTTTAAAAAGGAGAGTACATATTGTGTAATTACTTCTATCACATAATTTATCACGCAACCTTCCCTAAAATAAACCTTAAAGAAATCACAAAATCAATTGGTTGTTTGCCAATTCTTCCCAACTATGGTATTATTATCCAATAATTGTTGAGAATTGTTCATAACTTAGCAAAAGCTATATATAATCCAAAGTCTCAGTGTTCAGAACACGGATTAGAGGAAAATAAGCAGATTCATCGACTCTTGACAACAAAATATAATGTATTTTTTATGTATATGCTGTTATATTTATGAATGTAAATCCTAAGGAATTTTTAGCACTACAATTTTTTATTGTTACCAATCTAAGCAGTGTTTTTTTTTCATGCTGTTATTATTATACTTTCATTCTTAAAGAGACAACATCCAAGTATTGAGTAACTATTTTTGAGTGTCTTATAAATAACGGAGAATAATACAGAATATTTTATTTTACATATTTTGTTTTATATTAATTTTAGCAAATCTGTATTACTATAGTAAAGTTTGTCTGTTCTCCGAGTAATGTCTTACACTACAAAAATAAATAAATTATGAGATACCAATCACTCATTCACTGTTATGAATTGGCTGATATTTCCAATCACAAAGAAAGTCAAACCGTTCTTATAATATGAACAAAAAACATCAAACTGTGAAAGTCTATACTTTTTAAATTAAATCAGTACTTTTTTAAAGATAATAGACGTTATATATAACGTTATAAAAAAATGTCTAAGAAATGTTATTGTTTTTTTTTCCCCTTTTCGAAACCACATGAAAGGGCGTTAATAATTAAGCTATGTATGAAGAGACGAGAGAAAATACCATTAAGAGTGTGTCGACACTATAAAAACCAGGGACATGCAGTGAATGACCAACACTTGTGTTAATACCAACATAAAGGTAAGTCATTGCTAAAACATTTGTATCTCCATTTTAATTAATCTAATACTACAATATATTATGTCTCACAGCCAATATGAGAGGAATGATCTTGACCGGAGCCTTATTGGCTAGCTGCATGATGCTTTCTGAAGCGACGATCATTTTACCAGCAGTAACAATTGGTGGTGGGGCCCTTGCTGGATTAGCTCTTCTTAAACTAGCGGCTATTAAGGGCCTTGCTCTTGGTGCTCTTTTATCAGATGGTAATAGAAAAAGTGGCCGCCGAGGAAAACGATCTCTGGATGATTTTGAGAGCATTTTACTCTCTGCTTCACAACATGATACCTCTGACTGTGCTAAGAGACTAGTCTGCGAATTGAACGGGATCGCCCTGGAAGAAATGGGGACTCAAGAGGCCGTGCTACAAGGCTTATTCGATCCTGATAACTTGGACATAACTAAATCCACCGTGGAATTTGATCTCGCTGCTCAAATTGGTAAACGAGTTGGTATTAGACAATGTGCTCTCATTTATGAAAGGTGTCCTCATAATAGACAACAATTGATGGATATCATTGGAAATCCGGATTTTGGAAATGAAATGTAATGAGGTCATCGTAAATATTCCATGTTTCTTTCTTAATTATATTTTCAAAAATAGCCAAAAAATATAAAATTATGAAAAGTATATACATTGATATTGAGTCTTCTTTAACAATAGTTAACAAAAATAGCTCTATAGATCTCATATAAATCCTAATAGTACTTAACGCTCTGTTTTTGTAACAAATCTGGTTTTTACATTTTTTCTAGGCTTGTGCCATCGAATTCTAGACACATGGAAAAACCCCCATGCAGCTTAACTTGTTTATATTAATTTATCTCTCTTGAAGGAATGGAGTAAAAAATGAAGTTGACTCTTTTTTTTGACGAATTACTCCTTTGATATTCCCCTCATGTGGGAATAAAAATTCTGCGTAATTATTCCAGGTCTCTAGAATTCCATGGTTTTAGCCAACTGGTTTCTATAACAAAGTTAACAAAATTTGAAAAAAAATCTTCTAAATTCCATATTCAATTTTATTAGTACTTTACATACTGATCACAAGTCTGTAATTAGTCTTATTTACATCAAAATCTGGTTTGCAAGTATTCGTACCGTTTTTATATGTTTGAGTCAAATTTGGAACATAAAAAAATAAATAATAATAATAGTAATCAATATATGAGGTCATTATTATTATTATTATTTTCCCCGCAAATTTCAATTGCGTGCTTATACTTTATATGCGATCATTTAAAACCGAACAAAATAAATAAATAAAGGTGAAAGAACCAGCACATTCCGAGGATTTTTTTATTTGAAAAGGAATAAGGTTTGAGTTTTAATTGTTGTTTTTTTTTGTTAAAGTATCGTATTTGAGTTGTAATTAATTAAGGTTCGAAAAGGTTTGGGTAACATTTCCCCTATTGAAGCGTTTTCAATTTTATTAAGGAAATAATCAATATAATGAAGAAAAAAACCAACTTGTATTTATTATCTGTATATGATAATACATACTTGATAATTGATAGGGCGTCTGCGTGATTTTATATTCAATGTTTTTTCAGAATAGAAAAAACTTTTTTTTACATTTATTACAGTTATTTTTTATTTTTATTTTGGAAGGGGCTGAGTTTGACTGAATGAACTTTTTTTAAGGAAAGAGAAGTTGAATTTTTTATATAAAAATAGCCCCTTCAGTTTATCCCCTGTGGACGTCCTTGACTTATTTAAATTTCAAGTAAATGTTTATATTTCACCTGGACTCCTCTTAACGCGAATAAACTGAAAAGAAAATATACAACCATTCTGAGGGGATGTTGTTTGAAAAAAAAAAAAAAATGATGTTTTGTTATTGAAATCCTTTTTTATGTAGGCATTGAACTGGGGTACAATTATACCCCAATATTAAGCGTACTTTATTTAAAAATTATTCAAATATTCCAAACTACTTCTTCACCCATTTTGCACTCGTGAATTTAAAAAAAAAAAAAGGTTTAACATTTTTTTTAAAATTAATCTTATTAATCAGAGTAAATTATGATTATTATAGTTAAAAACAATATAATTTTATTTTGATAAAAACTTCTTTGAAATATTAATCATTATTTAAAAAAAAAACAACAACAATTGGCCGTTGTTTTCGACAGTTTTCTCTACTATCCTCATATATGAGTTGTACAAATATGATTTATTAATACATTTTACTTCCTATGACGTTATTGCAGGTTTTTTTAAACAATTTTGAAACACAAATGATGTCCTCATCAATTCATCTAAAGAATCTGTCTTGTCCAAATTTAAAATGTGACAAATTCAGACCGATTTTTTCTTTAAAACCAGTCTAGATCTATAAATGGACAAGTTTTTTCGATCCACTAAAAATCAAAACGGTTTCAGATTGGTCTAGAATTTTCTGCCTGAAACTCATTACCACAGCTTAAATATATATATATCTCAGTAAGTATTTAAATTATGGGGGACAATACTAATATTAAAAAATAATATTTCACACGTTTTTTTATGGTTAAAAAGATCCCATATTGAGCAATGGCAAATAACCATTATATGAATTACATGCACGTAATTCATATATAAATTAGATTTCCTATACAAAAAATCAAATTTTCGAAAATGAAATTCGGCAGCAAAAGATTTTGATGCTAAAATGTCTTTGCTAGTGTTAGGTTTCAAAATGGAAATCTTATACCGTTCTAAAACTGTTATAATTTTAACTAATTTGGTATAGACCAACAATGGATATAAATCCAATAGATGGAAGATTATAAATGTGATTTTTTCGCCCCTTGAGTCATACATCCTTCTTCTTATACATATCAACTGTTCATTCATGAAAATGAGCAAATTAAATTTTAACCCGACTTTTCGGATGCAAAATGATCTTTGAAACACTATGGAAAAAATGAAAAATCCGCTCAATAATTAAATACCCCATTACCCTATTTATTCCAGATATCTAGAGTTCCATGTCCAATCCCTTAAAAATAACAAGACACTTTTTTAGAACATAAATTTATTTGTCCACTGTTTGAATTTTTGTTTATGATTTAAATTTAGATCCACGATTTCAAGCCACGGTCCAGACTAAAATATCAGAGCACAACGATCCAATCAAAAACTTTTCCATCTCGGACCAAGTCTTAACAACACTTGTCTCATTACAATACTACTCTTGTTCAGTATACATATCTATATAAAGGTTTTATATATATATATAAAGTGAATAATTGAATTCCTTATTCACAAGTCATGTCCACGCTAGACAATAGACACATTAAAATATTTCATTCAAATATAGATGAAGGATAGAAGTTGTGCAATATCTCTTGTACAAATTCGCTAAGCCAACCAAATTAAAAGGTCAAATCTATAAATGCCATGTCTAATATTACAAAAAGGTCAGTATTCTACTCCAGGGCCTTTTTATAAAAGTTTACATAATATGTCAATTTTAAAATATGAATCAATAAATAACTGATATCTATAATGATCATTTTCTGTCAATTTGATAAAATTATATATTTAAACTTGTATGTATTAGGATGTGGGTGGTAAGTAAAATCCATGACACGGGAGGATCGTCGTTTGGGACTGACGGCTCACCGTTGGTTTTGTGTCAGTCGTTATTCAGGACTGTGGTCTAGTTCTGTACCATCACACTTATCAGTTCTTAAATATGGTAAAATTGATTCCTCATGACGTCATTAATTGCGTTCTTTAATGTTTTAAATTATTCTGTTATATAATATAATTAATTATAAAACCAAGTAAATACATAATATCTTCGGTTTATATTGCATTATTATAAAAAAAAAAGAAGAATATTTTTTCAAAATATTTTGAATATTCTTAATATATATCTCAAATATTTTATCTAGATTAATAAATCTTCTATACTTTAGCGAAAAATTAAAAGGACCAACAGTTAAGGACTGGTCCCAAGGACTAAACCAAGGTCCAATAAGAACGGTTCTAAGACTAGAATGGATCGTATAAATAAGGGCCTGCAGGATCATATATTTCGGAGGGGGGCTTGATTATTCCATTGGTTATTGGTAATTAAACATTTTCCGAAAAAAAAGTTCAAATTTTTTTTTTTTTTAAAGTAGTTACAAAAAATTTAAATTTCTTCTCAAAAACTTAAATTTAAAAAAATATATTCGTCTTGAAGTTATGTACCCCTGAATAAAAATCACCTATATCCCACTTTAAAAAAAGATAGTTTGAGTTCAAAGTATGATGCAGACATTTTAAAAATGGTTTTAGAATTTTTTAACATTCGGCTTTAAAATATATTAACATAACTTATGCCTATCTTCAACACTGAGGGCTTAAAACAGCTTTGCACCTTAAAAATAGCCAAAAATAACAAAAATGTATGGTCTTTTGCTGAATGCCACAAGAAATGAGAAAAAAAATAAGGCCATATTTGGAATCAGGGGATCAAACTAAGTTGAGTATATGCGGTTCTTGTGCATAAAAAAGTGTGATTTTGTAGGATAATGTTATCTGTGTAAAGCTGGAAGTTTTGATTTTATGGAAGTTTACTATGCAGCCTTATGACAATATCTCCACTTATACCCAACTTCGTACTAAGACACACTGTGATTTCTTTTCTTATATATCATATCAAAGTCATATAGGCTGCCACTTGTACTATAAAACTTTGTATTTATGAGGTTTATTTCTCATGTATTGCTTCCACGAGTTACGTTCCTAGAAGGATATCATAATTTTTTCTACTGAATTTCATTCTTCTGTTTCAAATTTACCAAAGTTATTGTTGAGAGAATCAATGAATGGTCTAACTTTGAAATGTTTATCATACTCGTAATCTTCTCTGGGTTTTACATTGTCATTATTGTTTAGATGAAGAAAACTTATTAGTCGTTCAAATCGATTACGTAGCAAAAATACTAAGAATCAGTGATGAAAGCAAATTTATGAAGATTTATATCTAGTTTTAAAAGAATTCCCATAACTAATAGGATTTTACTGAAAACCATTATAACATTCCATTGATGCCATATGGAGTCATGTTACTTTAAAAAAATCTAAACCACAGAATATTGATATTCTGAGCAAACTTGAAAATTCTAGTATCATCTATAGGATGTTTACATTCAATTATAATTAATAAATATATCAATATTATGTATATGTACCATGTAAACTATCTGCGGATGTAAGTAGAGCAGTGTCGACAAACTCCTTCAAGAACACTTCATGTGCAGCTGATCAGCTATGACAGAAGCATAGCACACACCTAACAACAAAACTGATGCAAAATATTACTATTGCAATGCTATCTACCTATGGGAATGCTAACTAGACCTATCGGGATATTAAATATGCCAGAAATCGAATTGAAGTTGATGATGCCATATGGTATCATTGGGAAAGAAAGGGTTACCTAAGGTCACGTCCATTATTAATTAACACACCAAAAGGGAATGAGTCCTTTTGAAATAGACTCAGCATCCCGGATCTGTGATTTCTTACTCCTTTGTTTGTGTTTTTATGTTTTTAACCCCAAATCTAGTATCAGAAATGTGAGTAAAGTCGCAATGTTCTATATAATACTTAACGAAAAAAGAAGGCTTTGGCCATGTGAACTTCGATTTTGCTGTCAAAGACGACTTTAAACGGTTAAAAACGCGAACTTTACAATATACTTTTATTGGAATAAATAAAAATGAATAGAAATATTAATAAAAATAGTAATAATCCCGTGCATTTTCTTACGGAAGTCTGACAAGTAGTGTTGAATCGGTCTAAAAAAACTAAAAAAGACTATAGTAGCATCAGTCTGGTCCTATTAAAATGTGTCAGTCCTAAGACCGGTCCTTATGGGTCTTTTATGTTAACCAAAGCGCCTGAAATGACGTTATCACAGGAGGTGTGTGTGACTAGAACTTAAAATACTTAATTATTATACGTTCTAGCTATCATTAATGATTTTTGTCGTTTTTATATTCTTCAATCTTAGTTAGGAGTGAAAAAAAATTAACTAGGCCGTAGGACTGAAGGACCGACTAATCGGTCCTTAGTGCTTCTGAATGGTAACAAAGATCGAACTGATAAAAAGAAGACTGGAAGAGGGTTGTAGAGTGGGGGAGACTGATTAGGAAATAAGTCTTTGGACTGATCCAACATTAGTGACAAGTAATTTTTTAATATTGAAAACTCCAGATATTTACTTCCAAATACTTCATGTTTTAATTGCTCTTAAAAGTTTAAATTGTCCTCCTTTAAAGTTGAATGTGACTAAATTATTTTACGAATTTAATTTATCAATATAACTCACAACTGTGAAAACTTAATTTATCCCTATGATCATTAGTGAATATTTTTTATCTATTTTGAATAACTTGAATGACCCACGGATGTAAACATATTAGAGGCGGGGCTAAGTAATTTTTAAATGATGAAGAAACATGCCGGGATAGAACTCTTCTAACTGCTATAATTCATCCTGCTTTGGGTGTATTTTGTGATATTACATGGGTTCCTTGATGTTTAAAGAAGTGGCAGTGATTAAAATTAACTTGTCTTGGTGCCCAGCAGTTCACCTACACAACCTGTGGGGCAGGGTGTATTATAACATATTGGAAGGGTTCCTTGGTGCTTAAAAACGTGAAGGCAGTGGGGTTTAAACTGCCTTTGGGCCCAGTACTTCACTTATATAACCTGAGGACTAGGCTGTATTATAACCAATTAGAAGGGTTCTATACTGGCATGTTTTTTCATCATTCAATAGTTTTATCGTACATATAATCTATAAATTGCAAAAAAAATGCACAAATGATATTGCCTATCAATGAAATTACTCACAATCATATTGCTTACAATAAAATTGCTTCACGATGATATTTCCAACAACTTTTTTGTCTTGCAATGATTATGTACACAACGATATTACCACCACGATTTTGTTCGCAGTCTTTTTAACACACTCCTTTTACAGTGAACCGTAATTTTGCCTTAAACTATTTCGCCTTAGGACCTTTTGCCTTAAAGATATTGCACCTTAATAAATAGCTAACCTAGTATTTCTATTAACCTTGGAATAGAAGAATTGCTAATCACGTTTTTGTTAAAACTATCATAAGACGTTATGGGTTATTCCTACTAGGGTTGATACACATGCATAATATGAGGCAAGGTCATCATTCCATAATTATTCCAATAGAAAACAAACATTTAAAGGATTTGATAATAATAAATGTTAAATACTTTAATTTATAAAATTCAAAGGGAATATCAAGTTCAAACAAAAATAAACAATAGCGATGTATAAACATTATTTTTCAAATTATTTAATCGGACAAATGTGTAAAATTGTACAGTTGTTTAAAATGACGAAAAATAAATTAATAAAAAAGTGGAGTTTTCTCCAGTTTTTTAAAAAGGATTTAAAAGTTGTTTAAATATATGGAGAAGTTTCCTTGATACACTAAAAAGTGTTTTAGTTTAAAAGTCAATTGAGTACATATATTACATGATTGTTGTGTTCAGACCTGGAGGAAGATGATTACTTTTGATTTGCATACAATAAATTATCATGAGAGTCTTTGCTATTATCCCCTTCACTTTAAAGACATTTTTCATCTCATTGTAAGAGCAATGAACCAATCTGATGCCTTAAGGCTAATGTCAAACCTATTGGCAATGATCCTCTCCACGATAGATAATAGAGATTTCACTCGATTACAAAAATAGAACAAATCGGACAAAAATTCTACAGCTTCTTTGCATGAAAAGCATCAACTATCCGTTTTATTCAATTGCTGATATATATCGAGGATTTTACGAACCTGTATCGAAATATCTTCTATGTGAACGAAGTAAATAGGGTTGACTGTATTTTTCTTTAATTGATTGTTTATTCTTATATAAAAAAGGTTCTACAAGTGCTTTACCACCAATAAACCTGGTACTGATTTTGTTGCAAAATTACAAGACATCATCAGAGGCGTCAGAAGGTCTAACTGAGTGGTGAGCAATAATAAAAATAAATAACCCAGGCCCGTTTTTTTATTCAAGAGGAAATATGTAATATATATAAAAATTTATTTTTGATACAAATACCTCGAAGCTCAATTTGCTTAGAAAAAATAATCCCATCAATGGACAAATTAGGAAGAATTGTCGATCTATTCGGGCATACTTTGATAGAATTTAATACCATAAACTTCTTCCGTCAGATTATAATTCCTCTGCAAACTTTATTTCAATAACAAGTAGTCAAATGCTTCATGGTCTGACAGTCTCGAATACATATCCAACAATCTTCTCTTACAAGAGCAGATCCAAGCACTCTTTCCACATTTATTATTGGAGGCATACATGACAAATCAAAAAAGATACAAATCAATTTCGTTACTTCAATGGATAAATGTAAATAGCTTCGGAACTTTACACGTAACTTGGTTAGTCTCTGAACAATCAATTTGAGATCCTTAAACCAACCATTGACCCTTTATCTCTTTTAAAAAAAAATTGTCAGGCAGTATATGTACAGCTAATATAATATAAAAACTGCTTAATAAAAAATTGTTCATAGTTTATATTCATATATCAAGAGGAAGCTATTTCTATTCTACGTAAAATCTTTCCAACGGGTTTTCTAGTAACCCTTACAAATTGTAGTCTAAGCCAGGACAATATATTTTAACACACAATTAGTATATCTCATAAAAAGTATATAAAATAAAACCAGTCATTTTTCATAGTTGTAAAAAAGGAAGAGTTTATGGTTTTATATTGAAAGAAACCACCAAATTTAAATAGTATTATAACTAGTGAAATCATCCTCAATTCAAAAGAAACAAACAGCGAAACTACTAGTGTTGACTAGGTCCAATACAAAAATTTTCCCCGGGTCGGTATAAACGAATATTTTTTGAAGTATTATGACTAATATTTTGGTACATACCGCGATATGGTTTTCCCCAAAAATTAAATTTTTTGTAAACAGCTGTGGACTGTTGATTTTTTTTTTTCTTCTAAAAATTTAGTTTTTTTTAAGAACAACTCTATATCTTTTAAATTTTGTTCCAAAACATTTAAACTTGAAAACAGCTTTGGATTTTTCAAATTTTTTTCTAAAAAATTTGAAATTTAATTTGTGTAAACAGCAATAGATTTTGAAAATATTTTCTTACAAATTTAATATTTGAGTTTTTTTTAAATAATTTAATTTTTTGTAAACAGCTGAGGATTTTAAAAAAAAATTCAAAAAAATTTGAACTCGGAATTTAGTAGAAAAATTAAATTCTAACCCGTCTCTGATTATTATAGGTCAAAGTTCTCAGTTTTGAAACAAACATGACTAGTGTTGTGTAATTCCTTATCTATTCGATTCAGTCTAGGTTTTTGGACAGGTTCTACGGATTTTGAGTACTAGAGCAGATTAAAAAAAAAAATGAAGATGAGTGACGTCATCATGAACCCAACTTTGTAAGTGTTAGTACTGATATCCAGGGCTTAACTTAACCGAACCGAGATTGAACTCAACAGGATTACAGTTTTCAGTCCTAAAGAAGGATGTCATCAACAATTCATCTATGGAATCGGTCTAGACTGAATTTCAAATGAAACCGATCTAAACCAATTTTTTATTTTCTCCAGAATATCACTATATAATTGTAAATGAGAAAATCTTATTTGTCAATGTGTATGATTAAATTTATAGCTGACCTTTTAACCCAATTAAAAAATCAATGTTGCTTAATATCTATACGTACATTTTTTTTCATACAATGGGTTAAACATTTATATTTGAATCAAATTTAAAAAATATATATTTGGTACCTATGTACAATCCATCCGCCTAGCATGTCTTTTACTAACCTTCCTCTACAGCAATAAAAAAAAGATATGAAAACTTTAACAGTACTACAAAGGTATTGCTAAAAAAAAGTTATAGTTGCTTATACATTTACAACCATCTTCCCTTAGAAATCACAAAAGTGTGCGATGGGCTTTACCTAGAGCTCTGCATTTAAGTATACATTCTTAGCAAAGTTGTACTATAAATACTCGGAGCTAGTTTATAAATAATCTACATTAGAGCCTTATTCGCCGATCTGGTAAGAGTGAAATCCTTTAAAATATTCTGTGTTTGTTTGTTTCACAAATCCTTTCTTCCAGACATCATGAGAGCAATAATCTTGTTTGGAGCCTTAATGGCCAGCTGTATAGTTCTTTCTGAAGCAACTCTTATTTTACCAGCACTTGCTGTAGGAAAAGGAGCTCTTATTGGGTTAGCTCTTATTAAAAAAGCCGCTTTTAAAGTTGGTTTCGTTGGTGGACTCATAAGTCGCGGGGGTAGGCGTAGAAATTATCGTCCCAGATACCATCAAAATTTCGGATATAACCATCGTCGCCATGGGTTTCAAAACTACCGATTCAAACGCTCCCTTGATGAGTATGAGACCATACTTCTTTCCGCAGCACAAAATGACGCATCTGACTGCGCAAAGAGATTGGTCTGTGAAGTAAATGGAACCCCCCTTGAAAATTTTAGCAAGGAAGAAACTATGATTGCTCGATTATTCAATCCTGATCACTTGGATATTACAAAAATCACTGTTGAATTCGATCTTGCCGCTCAGATTGGTAAGCGTGTTGGTATTGAACAATGTGCTGTTCTCTATGAAAGGTGCCCTCACGATAAGAAAAAATTGATGGAAATTTTCAATGATCCTACTTTTGGACAGGATGTTTAAAATTATTCAAATAGATACTTTTAATGTAATATATTTTTTACAACTCTCTATATGACTCTATTGACCTTTTTACTATGCAAGATATGTTCATAAAAGTTAATTACAGTTTTTTTATAAATAGTTTAATTATTTCCAATTGGGTTAAATGCTTTGAATATTTTTCCCCCGGATAAACTACACCCTTACTACCAAACAATGGATTATCGTATAAAACGTGGCTTCTGCTCACTTATATAAATAATGACTAGTGAATTATGAATGCCGGCATTTTTTTTAAGTGTTTGAGGATACAATTGTAGAAGAAAACTGTTTCTTTTTTTAAACTTGTATAAACAAAGAGTACTGTTGTATACTCCAACGCTATCACTTTTGTGTATTTTTATTTATCTAATTACGGCTATAGTTTTTATTAAAATATTACCTAAGAATACATTTTGTAACCTCAGCAGGGTTTTTTTTTTTTCCAAAGCTGCTAACATTATTCTTTAATTCTTGAGGATGGGACATCTAAGTGTTAAAATATGAGAGCTAATTAGATAATATAGAACCACTCGTAGGACTTGTTGGGGAGTTGCAAAAGGAAGTTCCTGTTGGACAAACTAGGAGTAGAATCGAGGATCGTCTAAGTAAAAATTCCTTCCTAGATCTTTGAGTTGAATTTGGGGTTATTTCCTTCTTCTCATGGCTGTTTTTAGCTGATTTAAGGAAACTTATGACAGCTAAGCGTCTCTCCTTCAAATTGTAAGAGTGACCAAATTAGTTGTCGGTTGCTTTTATTTAACATACCCGCAGGTCATATATTTAAAAATCTTATATACTAATGACCAACTCAGAATTGATCAATGTCACATAAGCATCTTTAAAAAAAAAAATAACGGATGGTTTAATCACATGGTTCCGCCATGAGAGGGGATTAGCAAAGATCCTTTGTATCTTTATCTTTGCGTATGTATCTATTCAAGAAGAATACATATAATTCGTGGATTTGCAATTACTCTGTTATCAATGAATACAAATATTTGGGGAATCATCAAATGCTGTTGGCTGTCGAGGATATGAACTATGTATCTTCAACCTATATATACCTTAGATATACAAGCCTAAATATTACCAAAAAAAATCAAGGCAAAAAATATTTTTGCTTTTTATATGAACGATACACAGGTAAAAAACGACTATGGAAAATAAAAATTCATGAATAGGTTTATTATATTTCATAATAAAAAAAGCATTGACCTCATATTATGCGTATTTTTGATTTTTTTTGTTTGATGGCAATAAGGCCCGCTTATTTGCAAAAAACTGTTTTTCCTCAAAGTAGCTTTTGCATTTATTGTCGGTAGACATAAATTATTTTTTTTCCTTATTTTTTTTTTTAAATATCAAATATGAAGAGTTAAAACTAAGATTGGTATGTACATAACAAAATAATACAAAAGAATGTTTTAATCCAATTTTTTGTATGGGCATTATATGTAGTTGTGTAAAATAAGACCTGTTGGTGTGCTAAAAGAAACACAAAAATGACATGGTAAACCTTACAATTGACAGAATATTTATGAAGCAAGCAGTTTTACCGCTATGATGATCTATAAATTAGCTATTACTGGGAAGGGAGGGTTATTTTACAAAATTTGATTTTTAACAGCTGTATTTATGCTGAGGTCTTGTGATTTCAAAAAAAATATTTTTTTTTAAAGATCGATCATCAGTAATTTTGGCTCTCCCCAATCATCCTTAAATTCAAGTTAATTTCTTGGTTCATCCTTTTGTTTTGATATATTTCCCTCTCTCAACCTCTTATGTATATTTACCGTTATATGGGATTAATCAAATTACTGTTTGAGAGATTTGAGTTTGACTTAGCGTATCAGGCAACTTATTGCTTCAATGTGGATGGATTATTAGCCAATTGTTTAAAGTCTGAACACAACCCTTGCCACTTTTTTTTTATTTTCATCCAACTCTTATGCTCAATTGTGTTATCTGAAGGGAAAAATATTTTTCAAGGTAAGAACATTAAGTGTCAGCGAATAAGCATTAGACTGTTTGACTCCCTTAATCATAATTCTCATGAATTTGATATCCATATTTCACAAAAACTAAATAGGTTAGTCAGTCTTAAGGATGAACAATTTAATCAATTGATATTAAGATATTGTATCTTTTCTTCATATGTATGAAGATGCAATTAATAAGTTAGGTTGTATTGTAACATGCTTTATTACCTTAAAATTCCTGAAATTTATGTTTTGTGCAGGTTTTCTTATTGGACTACATCAGGTTGACCTTTTTCTTTCTTTGACTACAGTGACTGAAACAACTTAGAGCATCATTATTCCATGATGCTCCAAAACTTACAAAAGGAATTATTAGATATAAATCTAATGCTTTTTACTTATTTATGTACAGTATTAGTCAAAAAATTCTTATTTTATTATTTAAAATGGTGAACCAATAAAAAAGGAAGTTAGGATCGTAGAATAGATTTACCTTTGTTTCAGACTCAGGGCGCCCGAGGTAAATTATGTTTTCTTTAATTTTTATTTTAACATATGTTAAATGTAATAATAATAGACCTGCATAACAAAATTTAGGCCTATTCATTGAAAATGAATGTATATTCAGTAGTGCCACCAATACATATGAGCCAATCAGGAATATATTGACTCATGGGTACGGAGAGGAACAGACTTTGTAAATAATTTTAATTTCAAATTATTTACAACTAATTATAATCATAATTATGATTGATATATTTATGTATTTTCTAGTCAAGTCCTAATGAATAAAAAGTTAAACATTAAAAAAAGTAAATAATTTTGTTAATTGTTTATATACTTCCATTATACATAATATTAATAAGGAATCGGAATGTGTATCGCTCATAAAGATGGTATCGGCACATCTCTAATTTGTAGTATTTTGGGACTCAGATAGACTGTCTCATATTTTGAGGGGGCCTTAAAGAGAAAAAGAATTAATGCCTCCTCTTCCCTACTATTAGCAGCTGTGAGAGTGAGGCAACAAACACATATCCAAATCGGTATTTAGCAAAGGCATATGCAGGAATTACTCTATCAGGAACCAGTGATTATTTTATACTTTATATGATCCTTCTTCAAGAATAAGAAGAACAAATAAACCCTAACATTATACAATATCAATCAAGTTTTTAGAATCTCCACTTATGTAATGTGGCTTCTCTTTTTTAATACAACAATTCTTCTTTTAATCCAAAAGAAGCGTCTCCATATCTTGAAGGTGGATCGAGCTAGAAAATATCGGGTTTTCGAGCCAAAATATTTTATAATCTATATAATAAAGGTATTCCAATATTTTGGATTTTTAACTGACGTTACGCTCCAATTTTTTTTAATAATTTCTAAGAATATCTTAGTGCAATTTCATTCTGGGTAATCTTCTTCATATTGGTTGAGTCCAAAGATTGTTAACATACTAAAAAAAAAAAACCCTCAGCTAAATTGAATTTGACCTTTTCAATTGATTTAGGAGCCAGAACTTTGTTGTTGAATTGGTGTGCAAACTTTATGGGAAGGACAAGTTCCTTGTTATGCAGTTGAAAAATATGATCAACACTAGCAGTAATAAATTCTTCGTGTTGATAGTCTTTTAGAATGAATGATGGAAATTCAAACGTTTCCTCTTGTAAAAGTTTTTAAGCAAGTTTACTGTATCAAAAAAAAGAAAATTCGACTTCGTGGTGCATAAGGATATTCAATCGATGACTATAAATTCTCTTTACATAATTCATGATTGTAAAACTTGCAATATGATGAATGTCCATCACAAATCAATGCTACTCGATCAAAGCCAAGTTCAGGTAGCATTTTAATAGGAGGCATATCCCCATTTTTAATGATTTAGAGCTGATTGTAATTATCGTAACAATATCACTGTATTTGGATGTTATACTTTTCACCATGAAGCACATCACTGTTTCTGTAGGTACACCATTCTCATCTGCTCCATAAAATTTTCCTCCAACAAATTCAATTATTTGGGAGGAGTATACTTCGTCAAAAATTAGGCTTACTTTTCTATCTTCTGGAGCAATAGATTTACACCTTGCATTGAGATACAAAATTGTAGAAGATGGTATCCCAATATCGATGCTCACTTCTCCAGACAATTTTCGAAGATACTAGGGAGATATACACATCTTCAGATACAATTTTATTGTAAAAGGAGGGGATCACTTTTTCCATTGCATACACATCGCTAATAGTTTCATAGAGTTTCTTATTCCATTTTTGGGTTTTGAAAATAGTTGCAGCTGTTCCGAAATAAAAATAACTTTCCTCTCAAGTTCCTCATCATCACTGTCAACACTCTTTAAAGTTGAGATGCAAAATTAAATTCTAGATTTCACAATGTCCTGAGATGTCAGGGATCTAGCATAATCCAGCAAGTTTCCTATTTTGCAAACAGTTTGAATTCCATTTGTTGAAAAAATGTGTTTAAAACTATTTTGACTGATGCGTATGTTTATGTCTCTTATCACTCAGATTGAAGATGAAGGTACTCATTTTTATTTCATAGTAAAAATAATTCAAAAAGATAGGACTCCAAAAATTAGATTTGTATCAGTGTTTAAACAAATGAGTTATTTAATTGTACCTATATGCTTATTTCTTCATGCACCAGCCCGTGCAAAAGAATTGAGACTTTTTGGAGACATATAAAAAAAACACATATAATTCATTTTAAGGCATTTTTTCTGCATTCTATTGAAAAAAGGTGGCTTAATATTTGATTTTCAATAAATTATCGAATATGGCAGCCATCATTTTCCTACACGTTCTCCAGGCGGCACAGGAAGCCCTGACATATCCTGATGATTTAGTCCTTGGAAATTGTTGCCCAGGCCTGGAAGGCCTTAAGGTCCTCAATATTTGGATGGCACAATTGATAGGCCTGACTCTTGATGTGCCACCATATAGAGTAATCAAGAGGAATTGAGATCTGAGCCTTGTGGAGGCCATAAGCTCTTGTCCTAGAATTGTATGCTGTTAGCCAACCACTTTTGGATCAAGTGGCAGTATGTACCGGTGCACCATCTTGCTGAAACACGAATTTGGATCCTTTGGCCATCTTCAAGGCATATGGCGGTACCTTGTCCTGTAGATCTCCAAAAAGTAATTTGTAGTGAGCCTGTAGCCAGTTGGGAACCAGATGGGGTCCATTTTTGTTTCTTTGACCTCATTTGAATCCAATTTTTTGTCTTATTACTCTTGAGCTTTATGGTCATATCGTGGCCAGCATGTAGGCGCTTCTGAACTCGAAAGACAGGAGCCCGGGATGTTCTATTAGCTTAGATGCCATAAGTGAACGAGAATCCAGCTTGCAGTAGTGAAACTTCCTCTTCCGCTCATCAGCCATGGTGGTTGACTTGTTTAAACAAAAGTTTTTATCACAAATAAATGTTAACAGTGTAAGCTATCCGGAACCGTCATAATTTTTTCCCTATAACCACCCAACTCTGAGTTATAAGTAATTCAATTTTAGTCTCAATTCATTTCCTTGGACCAGTATAATACTAAAATTACAATAATGTAGATAAAAATACTCATATGCCAATTAAAATTTTTGTCAATTTCATATTTGATCCTAGCAGACTTAGTTGATTTAAAAGTCGATCTTTGAAATTTCAGTTTCTGAGGGGAGAGATATTTCGAAGATTTAAATATATGTGAACAACAAATGGCGGTAAATATCTTTTGTGAAATTTGTTCTCGTGTATGAATATAGTATTTTTGAAATTATCTTCGTTCGTCAATAATATCACATATGAAGTTACTAGACTGAGAGTGTAGTGAACAAAATCTTTAATACTTAGAAGGTGCTTTGTCTAAGAATATCTCATAGCAAGGAACTTGATTTATTCGTCCTGAGAGAAAGAATCAGGTGATTTTCAGAGATTCGTTGATTCAGTTTCATAACCACAATAAAATTAGAAACAAAACCTTTTTTGAAAAACAAACTTGACGGATATTATATTGAAGAAAAACTCCGAAAACTTTCACTTTCCTCATTCGATCCTCTCAAACAAAGTTCATACTGAATTATTTCGATGTGTTTATGAATTTTTGATCTTACAAAAACATCTGTTTTTAAATTTTTAATAACAAGAGGTTGGTGGATTAAACATTCTAGATGTTTAATGAATGATGGTACAAAATCAATCATTAAAAATACGATGCAGCGGAGAACAACCATTCTGAGGGAACAAACGTTGATGGTATTGACAAATCATAAAAATAAATCTTGTTCCTCCTTCGTAGAGACACGACTGCAGAAGATTTGAAGTTCTGGGCTGTAGTAGAATGTCGAATAAATCTTTTGTATTGATTTCGAAATAAGAGTATTTTGAAATTAACTCCTTCTCCTGGGAGTTAATTTCTCACATGGGGAAATATATACTTAGAGCCGACAAGGGATTTTTATTTGCAGTTTGGCAAAGCAAGGTACTAGTAGATTAAATTTTCAGTTGCTGGGATAAACTGCAGCTCGATGAGGGGTTATGTTGTTTTCAACGTCAGCTAAAGGGAAGAAACTGATAGTTAAATTTTTTAATACGTGATCAGATTCGAATATACTTTCCATAGTTGGGATTACATAACTCAATATTAAAAAAACTTTATTTTCTGTTATTCTTTTTCATAAATTATAGTGATATACTTTTATTAAAATGTAAAAATATTGAGCTTCTTACGTTTGTTCTAATTTGGAGAAGGGTTCGTCATCCGGATGTAGTTTCCATAGGTATACTAGAGATCCGGGTAAAGGATAGAATGAATCCTTACCCCCAAATTAATGTCAAGTTTTGTGTTCTTGAATAATAATAGTCAATAGAGATTTGGGAAGAATGGATAAAAGCTGTTCACCGTAGGGAATTCATGCAGTCCTTAAATTTAATGTAATTTCTTTTAAGATTTAGCAATATGGAAGTCAAAGAAATCCAATTCATGAAAGAACAAGTGACTGAAACAAATAATAGATATGAAATCACAAAGAAAGATAAATCAATCCGAAGGTCATGATTCTCTATTGGATAATTTTTTTTTTTCGGATTAAGGAGAAATTAAGAATATTTTCTTTTACTGTCCTGGGAATACTTCTTGTTCAATTTTGTTGGAAAACAAATACTTCAATTGCAACATTCTTTTATAAGTGTGTTGAGCTCCATGAAGAATTACAGATCAGACAATGATCCACCTGGTAATAGACGAATAAGGAAATTGTCCAAATAAACTATTGAATAAATAGTTGATATCTGATATTTTTAAAATATTTAATATTTATTATCAAATTATATGACATAGAAATATAAAACCATTTCATTATAGTTGTTTGCTTGAGCATTTCAGTTCCATACTCTTTCTACCTCAAACTTTAGTACTCATTAACATAAATACTAAAGTTTTTGTTAAAATACGAGAATGGAGAAGATGTTTTTCTTGACTTAATACACATAAATACTTAGATGACTAAAAAACTTTAAACAGAACCCTTCTTCATTTGAGTATAATAATATCCTGTGCTGTAGTCAAATCCATCTTTGCCGACTTTTATTCATTTTAAAGATTCCCAGACTACTCTAAATTACACTGCCTTTGTGTTTTCCTGGAATATTGTTCAAGTTGAGTCTGATAAATTATATAGTATCAAACTTCATACCAATACATAGAGACGATTATATCACTTTACAGACTTAATTAAACATATATCACTTTCCTATATAGTAATATCAGTCATTTCAAATCACAAAAACTAACTGAAATGTCTGTTCTAAGCCTCTGAAGACATATTTATCTCCCGATTTGCTTAATATACATACAAACACGTATTCACATACAAACTGACCTCTTTCAACGCATGTCATACATCATTCTTGTCATCCAAGTCGCATTGAGAGCCTTAGATGTCCATAATACATTTTTTTCCAAGTGAAAGTTATCATGGTTTTGAATCCAAATCCTCATGCTCCTAAAGGGGTCCAAGTCATTATACCTCTAAGCTAAGACGTCACCGGATCCGATATAAGTACATTAAAATAAATTTATATTATTAAAAATCATATGTGACGTCATTTCTTTGAAGGTCCTCACTGTAAGCTGGAGTATATTACTGAAACTAGGGTGCACCTTGTCGCCTCTGTGTATTTCTTTTTCTATGATTTCTCCGTCAAAAGAAGCCCACAAACTCGAAGATTCATTTGAAGTATTTGAAGCAGGGATTTGATTTGATTTTCATACAATATGCCCGATTCTTAACTTAAATTTTACACAGCGCTTCGTTTGCTCTCTTCCTCCCTAAATTATCTATTTTTAAAGCTTGGACGAAGGAGAGTTGAAATACCCAAAGCAGTTAACTTTTTCAAATTGTAACTCTAATTTGTCAGGCTAGAAGGTTCCGGCCGTGGTCGTAAATAGACTTAACAGATACTAGAAATTTGACTAATTATTACACAAATGTTGGAGTTGTGATTAATTTCAAGAAAAAAATCAGCTTTAGTAAATTCGAATTTTATTCGAATTCGAGTAATACTCGAATCCCACAATAAAACAATAAAGTTATCCAAAGGTATTTATACAGGGTAACGATTTGAAAAATTAAAAAAAATTAAAAAAATTAAAAGTCTTTTTCACTTATACATTTTTTTAATGCTTTTTTTTGGCAAACGTTTGATGAAAAAATTGGTAATTTAACAATTTTCTACACTTTTTATTCAATATGGTTCCTTCCATTATAAAGGATGGCTTCAATACGGGGACGAACAGAAGTACAACTGGCCTTGATGAAGGCCAGCTGTGCTTCCAAGCCAAGGACAAGTTATTCTACTCCTCCGTGATAACAGCCTTCAGGGCATCGACATTCGGGCGAGAAGTCTTGCTTGTCTTGCCCTTCAAGACGTACCAAACAGCAAAGTCCTTGGGGTTCACCTCGAGTGAGGACGAAGTCCAGAAGTCTACCGGACATAAGGCAGTAATGTTCTTCCTGCAGAAATGTTGCACCTTCTTTGTCTTGGGTAAACACATAATTTTTCCTTGGGTACGTGCTCTTCAACCATGGTAAGACATGGTACAATAGCACCGTGACCAGTACCTTTGCCTTAAACAATTTTGCCTTCGGACATTTTGCCTTATTGTCATTTTGCCTAAATGATATTTCACCTTAATTTTCTCCAACAAAATATGTAACGTTTATTAATGTAAAAAACATTAAATGGAGATTTCTTGTTAGAATAATGATTGGATTATGCCCCAAAATTACATTGGATTTATCAAAACCACACTATGTCATGAGTTTGAACAAGAAAAAAAAAGTAATATAATAAGAAAAATAAACAAAGATGACCACTACTCGAATGGAAGAAGTACTTTATTCATATTGGAAAAGACTCATAGATAGACTAACACGTATAACATAATCTTTTCATTAACTTTATTTCTTGTCAAATGACTGCAGTTTTCATTACGTAGTCACATAAGGGATTCAAATAACTTGAAGTCTTATACCTAGGACTTGGAATTCATACCACCAATGGATCTCAAGATAAATTATGAGAACTATAACAATTGACTTATAGGCTCATTCAACGAATTTCGAATGTATTATGATACAATCACATTTGAATATGTAACCTCATTTGTAATAATTGTGTTTACTAATATTTTTCAAAGAATATGATTATTACAACTCTATATAATCATTCATTCTAATTTACAGTAATAATCCGGTATTAATTTGTAAAATTTATATTAATGTCAGTGTTTCATTTCGTCAATTAATCAATTTATTAAATAAATGTAAATTCATCTAGAATTATAATGGAAACAACTCAAAAAAAAATATTCTTCACTCAATGTAATTGTCTAACTTTGTATTATTGCAGTATGTATGGTCGGAGCCAACTCAAAGGGCCTCAAAGAGATCAAGTGGCTTATATTTCTCAATAAATTTTTGTATTTTAAATATCGGTCTTTTTTCCTGGAGTGTTTGTGAAACTATTTGATACAAGTAACGCTGAATTTACCCATCAATTATTTTATTTTTTATTATCAATTAATTAGGAATAATTTTAGGGCCTCTCAGTGGCTTACCTCACGATATTCAACCTCTTTTTCTTTTCACACATTCCGGATCAAAATTAAGTGAAAATCCCCAATCTTTTGCTCATATTATGTATGTTCGTCTATCCATGAGTCTTTCCCATTATGAATTATCCATATTGTCTAATGATAATTAATAACTGAGAAGTGATTAGCACTTGTTCTGTTCGAACAGTTGTCCTCTTTTTTTATTTTTCATATTTTATTACATATTGCATTTCTGGTACAAACTCATTACATAGTGGGAATTTGATGGTATTATTGTAATTTTGGGGCATAATCCCATCATTATCCTGAAAGAATACCTCCATTTAATGATTTTTATATTAATAAACATCACATATTTTAATTAAAAAATTTAAAGGGAACATCAATTTTACTACAAAATAAACAAAAACGACATATTAGCCTCATTTATTTATATATTAAGATGGAATATCCTTTAGTTAAAAAGTCATGAGGCAAAGTAGTTTCAGGCAAAAGTACCTAGCGTCAAATAGGACGTCCGTATTGACTTTGTTGTTGTCCTTGAAGAAGTAGGGAGGCATCTTGCTGCCGTAGCATGCCACAACGCCGAGGACCATGTCCTGAGCAGGATATTTGATCCTGAGGTTCCCTCCTGAGCTCTTGATTCGGCCAAGAAACGATTATTTCTCCTGTTTAGAACTGTGTCCACTGTGAAGATCTTATTGTCGAATTTCGACTTGTACACAGAGGAGATCGCACACCCTCTGCCGTTTTGCTTGTTGCTCAGAAAACCAAGTACAAAATTGTCAGACGTTTAGAACTGAGGCTAGAAGGCCTCGAAGTGGATTCTAATTTTTGAGTCCTCACCCTGTATATATATTTTTTTTAAGTACAGAACTCATAAGTATACCTATAAAGATAAAGTATTATTTTTGACACTTCTAGTAATTATATCTTGTTTAAGTAGTATTTCTAATAAATTTATTACCATATAAAAGTTTTATTAATGAGGAACAGATTTAGCATCTGAGTAATAAACATGCTTAACTTTTTGTATGAGGTTTACACAAATTGATTTATTTCCTATATTTTATATATGATGTGTTCTTCGAAATATAAGTAATATGGATTACAATAAACCGTTACATTTAAACATTGAATTATACATTCAATTACCGGAATGATAAAATCTTATCGTGGTACTTATATTCGAGCATGTATTTGTTCATGTGTCCTAAATACCATTAGTATTATAAGTGACATATTTGAGTAAATTGTATAGATTGTATTCAAATTTATGGGATTAGTTAAAATATTTTTTAGAATTTTAGGAGCAATAGTATAGCTCAATTATTTGATTTAAGAGATTTATATTGGCCCCTTACAAATAAAAACTTTAACCCTTTATTTGTAAACATTACTTTTTAACTCAGTTAGTGAACTGGGGCAAAAGTCACACCTATAAATAAACAAATTGTATTTCATGATACACATTTGGCAAATTATAGTTTCTTATTAATATATTTAGTATATACGTTGAAATTTTATTTTATATATACAATTTTCTATGATATATTAGTTACTTTAATGCCATTTTGGACACCAATTACAAATTCACTACTTTTTGATGAGTTTAAGTATTAAATATTTATAAAAAAGCAGCTTATTTTACAAAATATCAATGTATGCAACTCAAAAGTTTAAAAAAAAAAAATATAAAGAACGATTTAGAAGCGAATAAATTAATAAAATTCCCCAAAATTACAAAATACATCAATAATTCCATGAACCCAAGGTTAATAGACATACAAGGTTATACCATTACGCGTGTACGACTGATGTTTGACTTCCACCCCGGTTTTTTATATTGACGTTACAGTGTATGAGTAGTTGTGTGTTTTGCCTTAACCTGAATTTCCTGCATATTAGTCGCACAGGCTATATTTTACAGAAAAAAACGGACAAAACCCCTAAATATTAATATTGTTGAATTAGGTTTTTTTGTATACATCTAATAAAAATGTGTCTATATTTTGTTATTGAGGCATTAAAAAACAATTCAATGAACAGTAACATTGTTTTTTTATAACTTAATTCGCGAGTATTTTATACATATCAGAATATACAAATAATATAGAATAATCGAGTTAAAATTTGAAGACTATTTAGAGCTTTTAAAACAATTTTAAATAAAAATATGTCAATGCATTAATAAAGCGTAGCTATTTTACATTAATATTTTGTAAGTTTTATATTTATATATCATATAAAAAAATACTTGGTCGTTTTTGTATATTTTACTATTTTTATGATTTAAATTGGTGAAATTATTTATACATCTAATGTTTTAGTATAGAAGAACAAGTGTACACAAAAAAAAAAAAAAAAAAAAAAAAAACCCAATGAGGTTACGTAGATATATCATTAATGAAGAGTATAAAATAAAATAAAACCTGCACATATTTGCGCACCTTTCTAAAATAATAATTTTGCTTGATAGTGTACTGAAAGTTTGAACAATCTAGAGAAGCATTAAATTAAGAAATTTTCAATCCCGGACTTAATCACGCGAGAAAATCATCAAGAATTAGCAGCCTTAACGATCAGATTCACCGTCTTTTGATATGCAGTCACCCCTAAATATCTCATCTTTTAAAATGTAAATCTAAAGGAAATAAACAAAAGTTATTGGCTAAATCAATGTTTATAATGATAAAGTAAACGATGATTCTGATCAGATAGATTAAATTTATGTTTTGGTTTTTTTTTACATGTACCAACAAATAAATTATGTTTCAATTATTTTCATAAATAAATACTTTAAAAATTATATAAAATGACTTGAAGTTCATATATTTTTGATAAATAAATTATATAAAACTTAAATTACAACTGGAATTGTAAAAATAAATGTATAATATCAATTTTTATAGTTTTGACCGTTTTTTTTAGAAAATAAAATACACTGAGTTGGTACGATATATCAAATTGAAAGTTCTAGTAAGCCCAATTTCATGAAAATCTTACATTGCATTTATATTAGCCTTGCTGGATTATTATAACACAAAACGGTTTTGAGTATTTTCTTTAGTGTTTCAGGAGCATGCTAAAAAGTTCGGCCGATAAAATGTAATTTAAATGGAATTAAAAGAAGAATAAAAACTTGGGGTACAGATAATCCCAGTTCTTTTTGAAAATAGCAATAGATTTTTGAATATTTTTTTAGCAAAGAATTTAATTTTTGGTGTATATTATTAGATTTTTACGAAAAAATTAATTTTTATGAAAAGCTTTGGACTTTTGTAATTTTTTTCCCAAAAATTATTTCGTGAGTAACTGCAGATTTTTGATTTTTTTTTAATTTTTGGGACAAAATTTGAATATTGGATTTCAAATACCAAGCCCGTCCTAAAAAAAAATATTTAGGTATATATATATTTATATATTGTACATATATTTGCAACATATAAAAATAAAAATACAGTCTTTTGCGCAAAAAATAGAAACATAAATATATATACTATAGATTGCGTACACGATCACACAACATTCACTACTATTAAGCACTTTTTCTTTCTTTTCCTCCTTTCCTCTTGTTTTCTTATGCCTATTATGAGTGTCTTTTTCACCTTCATTCACTCTTGCTTTCCGCTATGCAAGTTAAATAAGTTTAGAGCATACATTTATGAGCTACATGTAATTGTTATTTATTAAGACTATATTGTATATCTTTATATTTGTTGAGTGAACACAAAAACAATCTTGAGTAAAAATGGCAATTTATTTTTTACTTCATTTGTAAAAAATTACTTGCAACCTCTATTTAACAACCAACACGACTTTTTAAATAGATTTTCTCCTAATGAAGCGAAAAATACGAAATTACTTTTTCTCCAGTGAGATATCGCTTGTGCCGAAAAGAAGAAGTAGAAATTGATAACAATATGTCCGGAGTTAATTCCATTAAGTGGTCACGAATCTTCATTTATATCAAAATGTAGACTTGTAAGTTGCGATAGACTCATTTACACCTGCTAATATACATATGTGACGTGTCATGATAAAATCATTGACATAAAAATGAAAAAAACTGAGGAAAAAAGATTTTTCTTTTTTGAGCTATTTTACTTCATAAGAAATTATTAGTTGACTTTTTTCAGAACATTATGCACCCTTATATTTCCAATAATCACATCCACACAACTGCAATTTCTTACTTAACAAACATTAAGAACCTATAACTACATTTGGTATGACAACTTCTTTTACACAGCTTTTAATGTATCAATCGACTGCAATCACATGGAATTCACATTTCTGCCTTTAACAACTTTGCCTTGATAATTGTCTCATAAACAGTCGGTAAGTAATAGTCCTTATATCTTCCTCTATTTTAGTTTAACAATATTATTAGAAATTATTGCACCTTTCTGCACTTGCTGGGGTGCTGCTTGTTTTCAAGATCTGTTTTTTTGCAATTTCTCGCTAGTTATCCCAACTTATTCACAATAGACTCACTTGAGATGAGGTATACTACAACCATAAAAGATCAACCTTTAAATTTGGGAAAAAGTAACAGTTGTCGAGTTTGAGGGATTATATGCTGCGTATGAGACCCCAAACCATGGATTTGAGTTCACTTTCGGCCATGCACATGACCCCTGGTGTGGCTTTCATATTTGATCACACGTCTTCGGACGTAGCTAATAAGAATAATGTCAGATAATTCTCAGACCTTGACCAGGCTGGTAAGAGCATTGATAGATAGACCTCTTTGAATCGCCAGATGTGTACTTTTTTGCACTTATTATTTCGTAGCCTGTAATTCTGCTAATTGAAAATACCTTCTGAATTGCATAAATTTACCGTCATCTTTTTTCTCCTTCCATTCAGGAAACATAATGCTCGGAAGATCGATGAACGGAGGTATTATCCGTTATAATTCCCCTAGCTCCAGCAATCCCTTTACTAACTGGACTTGACAACTGATGCATATGTCACATGGTGTATCAAATCTCAGCATAACATCTACCTCCTTTACACTCATCATGCCCATAAAATCTTAATCTTCCGACCTCAGCATTCTACCCCATACCCATATGAATAATTATACACGGTAACTAAGTAATTTATTCACATTACTTCCATATGTTATAAGCACAACTGCTCCTTATAAAAATAAACAGAACAATTCAGCACAGGTTTCGTGACATGACTCTTCATATTTCATAAACCCAGAAAATAACTCAAAAGTCAAAACCTAACAAATGAAATAAAAGGGATGAATTATATAAAAGAACAAATTGTACAATGTACATGTTTTGGTGGGTTGTGTGTTTTTATTTTTTTGGCACGCGTCAAGTGCAAATTATTGGTTAACATCGACATTTATTCATTAGCTAATCAATGAAAAATGATGGATATAATCAAATTATAATACCATTGTACTAAAGTAAAACAGTTAAGTTTGATACCCGATTTATTTATTATTGAATGTAATAAAGATGTTTTTCTGTAATTCATTCTTTTGTAGTCTACTTTTAAAAAAAAAAAATTCATTTTAAATATTCAAAGCTAGCCAAGAATTATGTAACATTATCTGGGAACCTTTTAGGTGATTTGAATTAGAATAAATCCTGAAGGGAGTTGAGTTCTGTTTTTAAAAGAGACTCCTTGTGGTGTCTTTGTTTACATAATTATATATGGTTTTTTACATGCAATCATAATAAAAATCCTTTTGAATTATATTAGTTGTTTAAGACGATTTTTATTTAGTTAGTTCTTTAAATTTATATAAGTCCGTAATATAGGTATGTGATGACGTTACCTGGTAACAACAAAATATCCTAAGCAAATTAAAATATTTAAAGTGGCAATGTGGCTCATGATATGAAAAAGTTGGACATTTAAATTTGTATTGTATTTAAACAATCAAACTATTATGTGACAAGAAATTGTCACAATTGACTCCATTTTATTTTGCAAATATACCTCGGTCAACAAGTTGTGCAGGTGGACAACAAGTCCTTAAGGGGAATTAAAATCTATCGCCACCACTATCCTGAGTATCGAAGACCCCTTCTAATATATTATAACACACTCCGTCTCAAGGGTTAAGCAGCTGAACAGCTTGTTCACAAGGAAGATCAAACCCTATCGCTGCAGCTATACTGACTTTCAAGGACCCTTGTAATATCTTATGATAAACCCAGCCCACAGGTTGTGCAAGTAAACCAATGGTCCAAAAGGTGGATCATTACCCACTGCCACTGTTTCCCAGAGCGTCAAGGACCCATTTTAATATCCTATAATACGCCCCAGCCTATGGTTTGAACAAGTGAACTGCTGGCCGAAAAGATGAGCAAATAGCCACCGCAACCGCTTCATTGAGCATCAAGGACACCATTTGATAGTCTATAATAGACCTCGGCCCAAGAGCTGTGCTAAATTATCAATTGCTTGCAATGAAATTGTGTAGTAATCAAATCCTTTATGATCAATTTCTTAAAATGAAATTAATTATCGTGTTACTGACAATGTAAACAAACGTAAAATGACCACTCTATTCGAAATTTTAAAGATTCCCAAGGCATTTTTCACATTCCCTGTACCATATACATAAATATATATTTGTTGCCAATTTTATTATTTCTATGAATAAATTTCGTCTATCATATACAAATCTATGGATCCGCTTTTCTTATATTACTACTAATTAATATTATATGCATATCGGCGTGTCATATTTTCTACAAATCATAAGTAAATTTAAAAAATAATTTTTACTAATATCATTTTTTTATGTTATTATATCAACTTTGAATGATATTAGCCTCAATTACATTAAAATAAAATTAATGTTTTTGTAGTACTAAACTCCCCAAAAATTAACACTTTATCAAATTATAATATAAATTATGACCCAAGCTTTTAATAAATTTATAATTCGAATATAAATCAATACTTACTTATGTTCGGACAAAATTATTAAGACTTTACACTTATGTCGATTTTTCTTTTAAATTTTAAATAAATATAAATACATGTTATTAAAATTGTATTCAACCCTTTAAAATAGCTTCTTCTCTGAAGAGATGCATAATTTCTTATCTATGACATTAATTGCCATTATTCTCAGAAGTAGTTGATCAAACCTACTATATAACACAAATAGTAGGTATGAGTTTTGAAAATAGGATAGTAAACAATTATTTGCCTTGGAATCAGTCTTACCTAATTTTTTTAAGCCCATTTTTTTTCGGTCTCACCCTATGTGCCGATTTACTCGTTATCCGGATTTATGCATCGCGTTTAACTTCATCACGGCGTTACTTCAAAAGTGCAAACATATACTCATTGTGAGCTTTCGATGTATTGGCTTCTGCACTCGTAATGAATAATCTGAAGATTGATTAGTAAATTCGAATTCGCTCTTGTGAAGATGCGAACAAATCTTAACTGTTATTGAATTACAATAACTTAGTTGGGAAGAATTGGCAACCTACAAACTGAATTTAGCCCTTTTTTTCTGTTTCTATTAAGATGATAGTTTGTGTGATAACATTAATTTAATGACGTGTCATATGAAGTTATTTTGCCACTGTTTACTATTTTGAAACCCACATGATGTCATCAATAATTCATTCATAGAATCTGTCTATGTAGACTGAATTTTAGATGAGACTGATTTCAACCGATTTTTCTGTAATACAGATCCAGACTCCTTTAAAGGACCGAATTATTGTGGTCCACTAAAAATCATAACTGTTGCAGACCAGTCTAGGCTTTGTAATTATAGCCACAACACGATTTCAGTTTTCATATGATATGACAAAAATAGATCTGTAAGATCCTAACAGAGAAAATTGTCCCTTCTCAGCTGTCAATAGTCGTCCCTTTTCTCAATTTTTTTTGCTTTAATTTAATAAATAATGACTCATTTAAAATAAAAATAATTATTTATAGTTTCACTCATCAATGATGGTTTTTAACATATGAATTTAGAAATACACAACTTCATTGCCAATCAGTATAATCTTGAAAATCTTTAAGTATTGTAGAAAAAAAACCATTTTCAAATTTAAATTACAATAGTTTGACAGTAAATAGCTCCAATAAATAAAAATGTGTATAAATTAATCACAATAATTTTCAATAGTATAATATACGGTTACATCAAATTAATTTCAAAAATTTTAAGCATTAAAAAATTTTTAATTATAGAATACCATCAAATTTATTGCAAATTATTTTTTTGATAAGAGATGAATTTAATACCGAAAACATCCATTATAGTACAAAAAATATTGGCACTCAACGAGTTCTTTACGTGAGTAACATACAAAGAAGGTGTATAAATAATATGAAACCGGAATTTATTAATAGATAATAATATCAGTCAATGTAGTTGCCGTCAGACAACGCCTTTGTATTATTTCTTTATTCTAACCTCTGGTAAAGAAGATTTTACATTCTCCACAATACAAGTTTCATGCAACAAAACAGTATTATAGCGTTGAAAATGTCTAATATTATATGGAAATTACAATTTACGGACAACATTGATTTTCTATAACCATTTGAAAAAAAGACCCAGCTGCAAAATCATATGGAATGATTGTTGTAGCTTACGATAAGCATGCTCTAAGTCAGTGTTTCTTAACCTTATTAATGGTACTTAACCCTACAAGCTTCATCAGTGCTTCGTGATAGGAAAAATAAAATATGATTTCTTAAGAACATAGGTACCGGGTGTCTGGAAAGTCCTGACTGATTTCTAACTTCCAACTTCATTAAGATCTACATGGACTAAAAGTAGAGACACAGAGAAATGTTTTTAATAAAAAAACTTCGCTTGGTTATAATCTATAATATGTTTTTAACAATTTGGCCTTTAGCTTCCATAACAGCCACAACACGGGGACGGAAGGAGGAGCAGAGGTTCTTGATGTAGGTGGGGTCCATCTTGGCCCAGGCCTTGGTGATACTGCCCTTGAGAGCTTTGGTACTGCTGCGGCGTTTTTTGCAAGCCTGCCTCTCAATGTGCGCCCAGATGCTGAAATCCATGGGGTTCAGTTCGGGGGAGGAGGGGGGCCAGAAGTTCTTAGGCCAGAATTCCACATTCTCCTTCAACCACTTCTGGGTGTTCTTGGCTGTGTGTGCGGGTGCCCCATCCTGCTGGAAACACACCCTCTTGCCAAGATACTCCTTCCTGATCCATGGGACCACCTTGGTCTTGAGCACCTTGATGTAGTCCTCCGAAGTGAGCGTGTAGCCCTCTCGGAAGAAGACTGGAGGCATGGCTTTACCATCTGAGCCAACAACTCCAAGCATCATGATACTGGCTGGGTGCTTGGTCATGGACACATATCTCTCAGATCCCACATAACCATTAAGGCTAATGTAGCGATCATTTTTGCGGTTGAATACTGGATCCAGTGTAAAAGTTTTCTCAACGGAAAAAATGAGAATTCTGTCCCCATTGCTTTTCATGTTGTTCAAAATATTCTTGCATCGGATGTATCTGGCCTCCATATTGGCCATGGACAACATGGGACGGGTGGTACGGACAAAGGACTTGCCCCCAATGTCCTTGACAATGTTGGTAGCAGTAGTCTTACCTATGTTGTTCTTCTTGGCAATAGTTCTGATGCTCAGAAGAGGGTTTATCTTGATATGGGCCCTGATGTTCTTCTTAGTAGCCTTGGTGGCCTTTAAGACAGGTCTCCTAGTTCGAGGCTTGTCTTCAAGGCCTTCCCCCTTGTCCAATCTCCTCTTGATCCTATCAATGGTGCTGGCGGACATGCTGGTGGCCTCAGAGATCTCCTTGTGGCTGATTCCTGCACGAAGCAGAGCAGCTACTTCATGTCTTTTAGCCTCTATGTCAAAAACAATTATGAATTTTGAAATGTTATTGAAACAAAATTTGTTAATCTGAAAACGTTTTTAACTTTTATTTACGCAACATTTACGTAAAAAGTCTCTGAAACCTCGAAAAAACCATTGAAGGTACCGGTCAAGACTTTTGGGACACCCGGTATATATTTTATTATTGCACAAAATGAACAATGCATCAGTTACAACGATAAACCACTGTCTTCATAGAACAAAACCAACAAAATATTGATTACACAATAAGATAACCCGATTAATGCTTGCATGCAAATCAATGTGTCTTTTGCTGTAGCCTTTCAGACACAAGTTCCGAAATGCGTAGCTTCACCTTGTCAAGTGTCACTCACATATCGTTTTTGCAACAGAGTCTGTTCCTTTTCTTCTTTTTGATGTCAAGCATCCTCAAAAAAAGATTTCTCACAAAGATATGTTGTTACAAATGGGTTGTAATAAATAATCTTATGCAGTTTTTCCTCACGGTATGATATTCGCCATCTTCAACACAGCTAGTTTTACAAGTGTTTCGCCAATTGTGTGTGACTTGCCCTGCTTTGCAATGATATAGGTTACTTCGTACAATGTTATAGTGGTTGATTTGTTGATGGGTACAAAGCTGAGAACAGGCAGAGTAGACGCTTCATCAAATCTAGTTCTCTTCACCTTCAATTCAGCAAGGGTTATGTTCTTATATTTCCAATCTCTGTGCAGCTTTGGGAAGTGTTCTTTCAGTTTGCCAGTGCTAGACTAGAATTGAGCAACTTGGAAGTGCAAATCATGCAATGCATTGAGGAAGCTGACTCCCACCACGTTCCTTTATACATGTGAATCCATATTGTATGTATTCATCAGACCACTCTCTGTTTTTGCTCGACATAGTTGTTAAGAAGGTATTGAAATATTAAAAGAAAATAACAATGACGTGCAATCACTACAGCCACAAGTTGACTAATGAGCTCACCATGTTCCCTACACCAGAGATATCAAAGCTTAGCAATGTGGCTTGCAGCCAATGATCGACAAGTTGAGCGTAACGTCAAAAATAACACGAATGAGTTGTTTTTATTTTGTGTAATTCATTTTTCCTTAGCAACTAAATATTTGTAATCTAACACAGAGAAGAGATTGTATTGAATCTCACAGCGGGGCACTTCCCTTGTTTTTTCATGTTGTTATCCCCTCGCCCTGAGCGATGCAACACTGTTGCGGCACACTCGCACTAATACTTGGTCGCCCCGATCGACAGTTACGTCAGTGGATGCAGAGGGCTTGACGAACACCTGATAGTGTCTCACCGAACCCTGGTTAAGAACCAACGTTCTAAATATATCACAGTGCTTCGAGCCGTTTAAAACGAACAATATGAAAATCACCAAAAAAGTTAGAAGTCTGCTATGAGCTGCTAAATCCTGATAGAATCGTTAACACTGAGCGCAAGCGTCAACAAATTATCAATTTGGTTATACTTTTGTGTGAAAAACGACTGGAATATTAAAAATGATAACACAAAGGGATTTTTCTTCATGATTATGCAACATAGCAAGCAGCAAAACCAGTCAAGGAAACGATTGAGACGTTTCGTTGGAAAATACTTTCGCATGCAACTTGCTCACCAGATTTATATCCATCTGATGATCACATGTTAATATCGATGGGATACATACTTGTTCTGTAGGGGTTCACTTCTTACAAAGATGTGTAAACATGGCTAGATGGCTAGTTTAGCTCAAAAGAGTAACTATTTCTTTTGCCGTGGTATCCACAAATTGTCTAACAGGTGGAAAAATATAAAGCTAGTGATAGGTAATACTTCGAACACAATAATATTTACCGTTTTTGCGCAATAAACTGTATTTTCTATTTAAAAAAATCAAGTTTCATATTTACATACTTATTTTTTTTTTCTGTATTCAGAATTTAGAACTGTCTTTAGTCAAAATTGTTTATCCCTTGAAAAGCCCTTGTTTATCAACTTACTCTAGAAAAAACTAAACAACTAATTTTTTTATCTTTTCTAAAATAAATAATTTGTCAAATAATTTCTTTCCAAAGAAATGTAACATAATAATTAAACAACAATTACAATAATTGGCCTTTTTTGAAGGATTTGGATAATATGACTTATTTGAGCTTATTTTTGGAGACAACAAATCATTAAATAGTTAGACTAGACGACCTTATTCAAACAAATTAAAAAAAAAAAAAAAGAAAAGTACACAGAGAGATTATACAAATTTGCATAATTTTACATGAAATTTACATGAAAATAACAAATTAGAAGTAACAACACTTTTAGTACCTAGTATTTAAAGTCTATCATGAGTCGTTCAAAAGTCCGTAAGGTTAAAATTTGGATAGAGCAGTTTACTCTGAAACCATTAAGTAACCTTTTCAATAAAAATTTATCTTATGTATGTTTGTTGAACAATATTGTTTATAACAGAACTAAAGTCGAGACCACATGTCAAGTCTGAGTCAAGTTTCAGTCATCAGTATCCGTCCGGAGTCAATTAAAAAAGAAACAAGTACGGAGATGGGCACTGGCTTATACATATTTCCATTCCTACGGCAAGTATATAAAATTCATTTAGGAACTGGAGACAGTTCAAGAGCATTTGATCAAATGGGGGCCGAACCAGTAAATAATAGAAAAATAACCTATTATCAGTGTTGCTAGTATTTTTTTATATTTATGAGTGAGGTAGTTGCAATATGATCAACGACCGAGGGGTGAGGAGGCTGACTATAAATATCTAACCGTAAAATTTCCTAATATGAGCAAACCAGAAATTTGTTTACTCCTGAGCACGGAAAGTAATTAACATTTCGAAATTTAAATTTATTATTTACTAATTATGAATGATAAATTTATGTATTTTCCCCCCTATTTGTGAAAATAAAATTAAAATTTTAAAAACAATTAATAATTTGTAATTTGTTATGAAATTCCACTAAATATATTAAGGAATTGGTATCAGAATCGTGCATAATAAAGGTATTGGAATAGGAACCGAAATTGCCTGAAAATTTGTAATCGGTACATCTCCTGTTAAAGTGAAATCAATTATAAAATATACGATTTTTCATTAAACAAAGAGCCTATATTTCATTTGAATCATCAGTAATAATTGTTCAGTGATAAATATTTTTTGATATATCTCAAACAAAATTTTATTTTAGGTGCAAATTGTTATCTATACTGGAAAAATAATGGGTATTAATAATTTGTTAACGATCATGTACAAGATTTCGTAGATACTTAATATATTTATATGTATAAGATAATTAATCATCATATCTGTTTCATTATAAGAAGGTACAATTTTGTTATATAAAAATTATCTAGGTATGCCATAAGAGTAGATTAAATATAGTATCAATCATAATACAATCGGCAAAATAAAATTCACAGCCTAAAACTCTCGGGGTTTCCTTTATACATATATGTTGTCTAACAAAAAGAGTGCGTTGATTTTTTTATAGAAGTTATTTCTAATTATTAACATTGTTATGCATGTCACCCATCTACTATAAATACAGGTGATTTTGCAATTCAGCATAGACATTTGTGTTTCTACTGTAAAGAAGGTAAGATGATCCATTTTATGCGTTAAAGCAAACTTGCTTTATAATCTTTGTAAATTTTTTTTGTAGTCCACAATGAGAGGAACGTTTTTAAATATAGCCTTTATGGCAGTCTGCTTTTCCCTTACTCAAGCAACACTAATTCTTCCAGCTATCACAATCGGTGGTGGAGCTCTTGCAGGATTAGCTCTTCTCAAAGCAGCTGCCATAAAGGGTGGTATTGTTGGAGCTATTATCGCTCGTGGAAGTGGACGAGGAGGTAGACATGGAGGTAGAAATAGACACTACGGCAAACGTTCCATCGATGAATTTGAATCTGTTTTACTCTCTGCCTCTCAACACGATGCTTCTGACTGTGCTAAAAAATTAGTCTGTGAAGTGAGTGGACTTACTTTGGAGGATATGAACTCTGAGGAAACCATGATCGCTCGTTTATTCAATCCTGATCATTTGGACGTCACGAAAGCTACAGTTGAATTCGATTTAGCTGCTCAAATTGGAAAACGTGTTGGAATCCAACAATGCTCAGTCATCTATGAAAGATGTCCTCACAGCAGACGTCAATTAATTGACATTTTCAGAGATCCCCGATTGGGAAATGAATTCTAAGTATTAGCTGTACCATGTCCAACCTTTATACCAAATTTTTATGTATCCTCATGTAAATCAAATTTATAGATAAATGTATAACAAAACAAATTTATAGATAAATGTATAACAAAACAAATATATCTACTACTTACTATTTAAAATTGTCTTTTCTTTCTAACGAACTGGTTAAAAAACACTCAACCCATTTTATTGTTCTCTCATTGATTTTAATGTTTGGGTATTTCACTTTTCGGGCTTGGGTGCATACCAATCCTTTTGTCTTTGACTCACTAAATTTAAGCCAAATTACAGAAACTTGATGTGTCATTTCATTTACTCGTTTTTGTATTATATCGACCAAAGACCGTATGTCTATGTTTATGATAATAATTCTGGAAAAGTCAATACCATTTGGTTCCAAATGTTTTTCAATTATGTCGAACGAGGTTAGTCAAATACTTTTTCAATCTCAAAGAAAACAACAATAACATGTTTTTTTTTTTTTAGGACGGCACTCTTTTGCTCTATCAACTAAAATGACAATAGCAGAATCAGTTGATTTCCCTCTTTGACACCCAAACTTGTTGGTCTTTGGAACATTTAGTTGTAAGAATTCGATGTGCCAATAAATGATTCATTCAATTCCTTTGACTATTGTGTTTGCCAATGTTATGGGTAGAAATGCTTTGGGGTTTGAATAATTATTTTTATTTGGTTTTGGTAAAAAAAATACTTTTGCTTCACTCTATATCTAGGAATCCATATCCAAGTAAAGAATTAAATAATAACAATAATAGCTTAAAAAGAAAAATAGAAACTTTGTTCAAATTATCAACTAGAAAAAACACTCTTATTATCTAGGACCTATCTCATACACCCATGTTAATACCAGCCCTTAATGACATACTGTTTTATTATTTCAAAATGAATAATTTTAAAGTTACTTACTTTATATGTAATTAATTACTTATTAACTGATTGACTATGAGACTTTTGCATACTTGATCAATAACGATATTAATTTAAATCATTAAATAAATAGCACCCATAATTATGTAATTTAGTATTTATTCAACTCTACAAAATTTACGATTCAACATCCAGGTGCTACATTTTTTATTTTTTATTCAAAATATCACACATAAGACAAACATATTGTAGTCGTTGTTGACAAACTATGTTATTGAATTATAAGAAATTATATTTATGAAAACAAATAAAAATAACTTTATTTGATATGAAATATCAAATAAAATAATTTGATATAGAATATGATGAATCAAATTTATTAAATATTTTAATAACAATCATAATTGTTTTAGAAAAACCATTCATTGACAATTCCTGATATATATGAATATTGATATTTCATTATCAGCAGTTTTTCTGGCTCGTTACAACAGAAGTATACAAGAAGCTTTTTTTTAAAATTAAATATGGATTATAATTGTATTCTACGACGAATTATCAACAAATTATTTTTGAACACAATGGAGGCACTTCAAACACTTCAGGCTGTAACTCAAGGTCAGAAACAGGATTGTAAGGGTCCGGTAAGACACTACGTGGGCCCACCTCATCTCATGTAATCCAGTCCACCAAAATAAACATGCATCTGTCGCACAACCCTACATCATTATCCACCATCACATAAATATAAATAATGGCTCAGTGGTTCTCAACATAATCTATGTCTATATAATTGAATATTTATTGTTATAAATATCTAGTTATTTACAGACCTCCAAGGAGGTAAGCTATCAGCCCATTTTTACTTTTATACTTGGTTTGTTAACGTCAGTTCAGTGAGTTACATACATTATGCACATGGCACAGCAGTTCAAGGGTAACTATTGTAATAAAAAAATCTTCAGGCCATTTCTTGCAAGAAAAGTGTGTTGACTGATAAATCTAAATTACTTTGTCAAAAAATAAATGGAACAATCAAATTCATCAAACTTTCTAAGTGTTAAATCCATACTCAGCCATTATATTAACCAATTTATATTCTATTTGCTTTCTAACAGCCTACATTATCAATTTGTTCAGTAATATGAACAAGCACTGATTTGAAGAACCAGCATACCAATTTAGACAACAAAATAAACTATGCTAAGGAATGAATACTAATTAGAGATATCACATTGATGATGGACCCCTTTAAGAACCTTTGGGTATGGTAACAAAATTACCACTGTTACCCCTCTCTCTGAACCTCCTGAAATTACTCAGATGTTGATCTTTAATTTTTGTAAGAGTCCACAAAGTACTTACACTTATAACTCCTGATTGAACCCTCATAATTACTTTCAATCTTTAACGAGCACATTTAAAAGTTATTACATTATACTTAGTTGTTCTGTAGTAAAAAATTAAATAATAACGATAACAGTTTATGGAGAAAAATAAAAACCTTTTTCAGATTATCAAATAGAAAAACCAACTTCTAGGAGATATCTCAGACACGAATTTTAATACCATATCTCACTGAAATACTGTTTTATTAGTTCAAAACGAATAATTTTAATGTTACTTACGTTAATTAATTACTTATTGAATTGTTTACTACGAGACTTTTCCATACTTGATGAATTACAGTAGCAATTTAAATTATAAAATATATACACCCATAATGATGTAATTTAGTATTAATGTCTACAAAATTTACAATTCATCACCAGGTGTTGCTTTTTCTTTCTTTTAAATATCACACATAAGAAAAACATATGGTAGTTGTTGTTGACAACCTATGTTATTGAATTATACGAAATTAATATTGTTTAAAACAAATAAAAACAACTTTACTTGATATTAAAGATCAAATAAAAGAATATTATATTGAATATCATGAATCAAATTTATTATATATTATGTTGCCACTCATACTTGTTTTAGAAAAACCGTTCATATGACGATTCCCAATATATATGAATAAAAATATTTTATTATCAGCAGTTTTGTTGGCTCGTTATAATAAAAGTATGCTAAAATGTTATGTTTTTTCTCAAAATTGGTTAGGGATTATAACTGCATTCTTTGACGAATTATCAACATTTCTTAGAAACAAATTATACTAAATTAACCTTATGGATTATTGCAAAATATACTTAAAGTAGGTAAAATTTATCATTACAATGAAATAATAATATGTTTTATTTGAAAGGAACCATAATAGGCCAAATATATGTACCTAAAATCAACTAAAAAGCAAAATAAATACAATTGAACCAGAAATTATAATGATAAAAATTATTAAAATTATAAGAATGAGTGAACTTATTTTACAAATTTAATAAGAAGTATTCTTTTAAACCTATATTTTTCTAATTACGGGAATAAAAAAAAAAGTCGACAAACTTAGATGTTCATAGATTTATTATAACTGTCTTAGACACAAATATGACATAGTCAATTGTTTTACCATCTTTGCATCCCTTAGTTACGGTTCTAATATGCTTACTCATCCTACCTACATTAATACATAGTCATCCAGAGGCTCTTCATCTTTGGGACATGCTGCAGATATGAGTACAACTTGACGCAACTCTCTGATATAACTTCTATTGTATTTTCGAGTTCCTTTTATACCATTAAACATTAATTCTTGATTTGAATGATTTATTTGTTAAACATTAGGATTTTCACGTAGGTATGGTAGCAATAAGCAAATCTATCATCATCCAAATTGAAATCCTTAGAGTTGACATGTTTGTGAGAAATAAAGGAGAACAAGGAGCAGGTGGGAGTGAAACATATGGTTCTACTGAAAGACTCTTTTTCATATCAGCTGTTTTTTATATAACTTTTGGGGAGAAAATGGAAGACTCCTATAAAGAGGACAACTTTCTATATTAAAAATAGCATTAGTATATGGAAAATATTGTAATTTTATTTTAATTTATTTTATTAATCATTTTTAAAACAATTACCACAAGAGATAGGAGAGCGTGCTTACTTCAAAGGAGGAGTTATTACGACGATGATCACTTATATAATAAACAAAAAAGAAGATAGAGCATATATTTTTCTTTATTAATTTCTTACAAAGGTTATAAAACTATTGGCTCTCATAATGACCGCTCTAATACAAAAGTTGCAATAAGGAAGATGTCTATAATTTACATTGTAATAGTCAAGTGTATTACTAGATCATTTGAATATCATTTATATTTTTATTTAATGGATCATATATTTTTATTCTTTATTGACTAAATTTAGCTTGCAAATTGTGTTTTTTTTTGTATAAAATTTGACAAAGTCTTGCAAAACTTAATTCAAAACCTTGAGTAATCTGTTTTTTTTTGTTTTCAATTAAAGAAATAGGAACTCACAAAGAGTAACAAAAGATTTTTGTTTCCCAATGTAATTCGTTTAGAACATTTTTGAAAATTAAAAAATAATTAATATATTTACGTGTTTATTTGTTTTAGAATGGTGCTACTTTATACACACAAAAATATTGACTAAATTTGGTTATCAACCATCGATTTTCTTGCTTTTGGTCTAAATTGCAATTAGTTTAATATTATTTAACATTTTATCAAGTTATTTTTTAATAATTTTTATCTCCCATGGCTAACCCATGTTCCTCAATACTCAATTGTATGATAGTAAATGACAGAATTTCCAAGAAAACTTAAAAATATTGTCTCTTACATGAAACCACGCCCTCCCCAATACCCCTTCTACAACCTTATTGCCAATGGTAGGGAAAATTTCACATGATAAAAATAATATAACTGAATTTTTTTATTTTAATAAAAAAGTCTGGACATTGTACACTCCAGCTGACTTTAATATGTCAAACCTATTTTTTTTGTATTTGAAAAAGCGAATGAAAATAATATTAAAAAAGTACCTTAGTATGTAAGTAATCCTCAATCCAAATTATATTATAATAATATTATTAAAAATCAAATCATCTCTATGTTATAAATGAAACAAATGTCACTTTTTTAAGAAATGGATGTGTTAAAATGCAAATATCATTAAATTATTATATATCTATTTATTAAAGTAGCTACATATTTTTTTACCTCCACAATGGTCTAGGTATATCATAACAGTAGATTATATATTGTATGAATCATGATACAAAGGCAAGATGAAATTCACAACTTAAGACTCTCGGGGTTTCCTTTATACATATATGCTGTCTAACAAAAAGAGTGCGTTGATTTTTTTTTAGAAGTTATTTCTAATTATTACCATTGTTGTGTATGTCAACCATCTCCTATAAATACAGGTGATTTTGCAATTCAGCATAGACATTTGTGTTTCTACTGTAAAGAAGGTAAGATGATCCATTTTATGCGTTAAAGCAAACTTGCTTTATAATCTTTGTAAATTTTTTTTGTAGTCCACAATGAGAGGAACGTTTTTAAATATAGCCTTTATGGCAGTCTGCTTTTCCCTTACTCAAGCAACACTAATTCTTCCAGCTATCACAATCGGTGGTGGAGCTCTTGCAGGATTAGCTCTTCTCAAAGCAGCTGCCATTAAGGGTGGTATTATTGAGCTATTATCGCTCGTGGAAGTGGACGAGGAGGTAGACGTGGAGGTAGACATAGACATTACGGCAAACGTTCCATCGATGAATTTGAATCTGTTTTACTCTCTGCCTCTCAACGCGATGCTTCTGACTGTGCTAAAAAATTAGTCTGTGAAGTGAGTGGACTTACTTTGGAGGATATGAACTCTGAGGAAACCATGATCGCTCGTCTATTCAATCCTGATCATTTGGACGTCACGAAAGCTACAGTTGAATTCGATTTAGCTGCTCAAATTGGAAAACGTGTTGGAATCCAACAATGCTCAGTCATCTATGAAAGATGCCCTCACAGCAGACGTCAATTAATTGACATTTTCAGAGATCCGCGATTGGGAAATGAATTCTAAGTATTAGCTGTACCATGTCCAACCTTTATACCAAATTTTTATGTATCCTCATGTAAATCAAATTTATAGATAAATGTATAACAAAACAAATATATCTACTATTTACCATTTAAAATGGTCTTTTCTTTCTAACTAACTGGTTAAAAACCTCTCTACCCATTTTATTGTTCTCTCATTGATTTTAATGTTTGGGTATTTCACTTTTCGGGCTCAGGTGACACCAATCCCTTTGTTTTTGACTCACTAAATTTAAGTCTATATTTAAGCCCAATTACAGGAACTTGATGTGTCATTTCATTTACTCGTTTTTGTATTATATCGACCAAAGATTGTATGTCTATGTTTATGATAATAATTCTGAAAAGTCAATACCATTTGGTTCCAAATGTTTTTCAATTATGTCGAACGAGGTTAGTCAAATACTTTTTCAATCTCAAAGAAAACAACAATAACATGTTGTTTTGTTGAGGACGGCACTCTCTTGCTCCATCTACTAAAATGACAATAGCAGAATCCGTTGATTTCCCTCTTTGAAACCCAAACTGGTTGGTCGTTGGAACATTTAGTTGTAAGAATTCGATATGCCAATAAATGATTCATTCAATTCCTAGAAATGCTTTACGGGTTGAAAAATCATTTTTATTTGGTTTTTGTAAAAAACAATACTTTTGCTTCACTCCATATCTAAGAATCCCTATCCAAGTAAAGAATTAAACAATAACAATAACAGCTTAGGAATAAAAATAAAAACCTTGTTCAAATTGACAAATAGAAAAACCACTCCCATTATCTAGGACCTATCTCATACACCTATGTTAATATTTTGAACATTGATTGGGTTGATTATAATTGTTTAATATTCATTTAAAAACAACTCCAAACAATTATGGCATAATCACTACATAAATTGGAAGAATTGGAGAATTACAAGTCTGATTTGGGACTTATTATGTGTACTTTTGGAAGAAATGTTAGTGCTATATTTAAAGTAAGGAAGAGCTAAATTTCAATAATTATTACTATAATTACTAACACATCCTATGGTATTTAGAAAACTTTTCAGAATTCAAAAAGTGAGTCTATTTTACAATAATTCAAAATATGAAGTGAGTGGACTTACTTTGGAAGATATAAACTCTGAGGAAACCATGATCGCTCGTTTATTCAATCCTGATTATTTGGACGTAACGAAATTACAGTTAAGTTCGATTTAGCTGCTTAAATTGAAAAACATGTTGGAATCCAACAATGCTCAGTCATCTATGAAAAATGTCCTCACAGCAGACGTCAATTAATTGAGATTTTCAGAGATGCCCGATTGGGAAACAAATTCTAAGTATTAGCTGTACCATATCCTACCTTTATACCAAATTTAGTATGTATCCTTATGTAAATCGAATTTATAGACAATATATGATAACCCAAAAATAAATATATCCTTTGTTTATACATAATTTTATCTATTTTACTCCATAAAGGTTCGACTAATTTTTTTATCTTGAACTAATAGGTATATTTATTTTGTATGAAATATGATGTTGCTATTTTTTTTTTTTTTTCATTTTGAAACATAACATGCAACTTTGAAAATCATGAATATATTTAAATTGCACAAACAAAGAATGTATTCCAAGAAATATGTGTGTCAATGTTGCAAAACATAATTAAATATGACAATGGAGATTGTACTCCATAACAGATAAAAAATGAAGAGGACGTGATTAGAGTATATCAAATATTTATATCATTAAAGTTTAAATATATTTTTTATTTTTAAGAGCCTATGTACATATGAAAAAAAAAATTACTGGAAGTCTGATTTGAGTTTTTTTTTTATAGTAATATTAATATTGGTGTTGGTTTGCACTTGTAATTTTGTATTATCTATTAAAATAATGATATTATCTTAAAACTTATCATGAAGTCTAATTTTTGCTTAGGTCAACAAATAATATGGGTAAAAAAACAAAGTTCTACAAATTTCAGGATATCCACAATACCTTTTAGGGGATTTTTTAGGTAGATAACAAACTTACAAATTTAACTTACATAGAACCCTAATAAATTAGATAAAAATAACAAAACCAAATAACTTTTTAAGATATTGAAACACCAATCTATTGTTACTATTCAAATATCCCCTATAAAGTTCTGAAACTGTATTTTTTAATATTAGGACATTGTAAATAAAACTATTTCTACCGAAATATGAACTATAAATGAACATGGTAATCATGACAATTTAGAAATCTTTTTGGAGGAGAGCAGCTTAGCTGTCATTGAGTTCTTTTAAAGCAGCTGCAATCAGCTTAGCAAGAATGAAATAAACCCAAATCCCACTCCGTATCTAGCAAGGACATATAGGCTGTAATTTAAGGTCAGAAACAGGATGGTAAGGACCCGGTAAGACACTGCGTGGGCCCACCTCATCTTATGTAATCCAGTCCACCAAAATAAACATGCATATGTTGCACACCCCTACATCATTCTCCACCCATCACATAAATATAAATAATGGTTCAGTGGTTTTCAACACAATCTGTGTCTATATAATTGAATATTTATTGTTATAAATATCTAGTTATTAACAGACCTCCAAGGAGGTAAGCTATCAGCCCATTTTTACTTTTATACTTGGTTTGTCAACGTCAGTTCAGTGAATTACATATATTATACACATGGCACAGCAGTTCAAAGGAAACTATTGTAATAAAAAGATCTTCAGGCCATTTCTTGCAAGAAAAGTCTGTTGACTGATAAATTTAAATTACTGTGTCAAAAAATAAATGGAACAATCAAATTCATCAAACTTTCTAAGTGTTCAATCCATACTCAGCCATTATATTAACCAATTTATATTCTATTTGCTTTCTAACAGCCTACATTATCAATTTGTTCAGTAATATGAACAAGCACTGATTGAAAGAACCAAAATGCCAATTTAGACAGCAAAATTGTAGTGTTCTACAAACACCATCAACAGACGGAAGTAACGGACCGGAGTAAAGCCAATAAGAAGCCCTTTTGATTTGGGGTACAATCATACACTAAATATAAATTCCGTAAGGGATTACACTTAAAAGGATGTACATAGACATATCTATTAAAATATATCAGCACGTAAAACAAAATACACATTACTATCTATTTAAAACAAACTCCTACATCCCCAATCTTCCAGCTATCCACTTGGGCTGGCAAAAGCTGTACCAACGGCACCACATGGCCATTTTGATTTTAAATTTTTTCCGTTCGTGATGAAGGAGGAGACGGAAGGTATCCATCCAATCGCGTACAAATACGGCGTGTGCCCAACAGCTCAGCTGGCGTGCTCCCACACTCCAACGGCGTTGCCCTGTGGGCAAATAAGATTTCCTCAAGTGATACTTATATATTTTTCTTTATCCTATTTTTAATAATCCTCTTTCAGCTTGCCCATCGAACTGCAGTTGATATTGGGGAGAGAAGGAATAGATTACCCCCCCATTCGAACATCTTTGCTTTGAAAAAATCACTTACGAATTGTGAACCATTGTCCGAATGTACTTTCCTCACAAATCCAAAACGCGAAAACCACGCAAAAACTTGCCTAAGCGTATCCTCTGACGATGTATTCGTCATGTACGCCGCTTCTATCCACTTGGATGCAGCATCCATTAGTATTAAAAAATATTTGCCCTTTATCTTGCCATAATCCATGTGGACTCTCTCCCATACATTCGCAGGTAAGAAGGGAGTGAATTATGACGCCGGGTCGGAGCACTCGCCTGACATGTGCGACAAGCTGATACAAAATCCTCAACATCATTATCGAAGCCAGGCCACCCAATCCCAATTCGAGTCACAGACTTCATCTTTACAACGCCTTGATGCGTCAAATGCAACTTTTCCATAAACTTTCTTCTCAAGGGAAGAGGGACGATGAGGCGGACACCCCAAAACAACAAGCCATTCTTGAGGGACAAACAATTCTTCCTTTGGGAGTAGGCCCTGTGGATGCCACTGTCCCATACACCTGCAAAGCTCTTGATCCTCCTGTAAGGCGGATAGGAGGGACAATTCAGAAGAGCGTGAGCTAGAGATAGCTCTACATTGTAATAATTCTGTGAAATTGTCCAGACACGGAGTATTTTAGACAAGTACGAGGGAAAAAGCATCTGTGTGGGAATGGTCGATGCCTCTCTCATGTTTGATTGACTAATCAAACGTCGACAACAGCATTGAAAATCTAGCGAGACGGGCAGAGACGACACTTGGCAAGTCTTTACTAGGTTGATAATATAATGGAGTGGTTTGTTGTCCGCCTTGATCTTGAAATGACGACCAATCAATTTGTGAGTAGTTAGCTTCGCTCTTTGATAGCTTTCTTGAAGAAAACGCCACCGGGCGCTCCATACCATTTTCCAACTGTGCTAGAACGGCCCAAGACCAATAGGTGAGGCATCATTCGACAACACCAACGGCAGAGACGGGTCATAATGAGTGAGAACATGTGAGTTTGTTATAGCAGGGTTTATATTTTGAAAACTCAGCTATCTTTTTTTTGACCACGAGAAGACTATGTCCTTTTTCATCAGTTTGTGGAGGGGAGAAGCTTCCTCTGATAGAGGCGGTATAAAATGCCCATAGTATTGTACAACGAAACGAATTCACCTCAGTACACGATGCAGGAACAGGAAAGTCCAGAACTGGTCGAATCAACTCTGGATCCAGGGATCGGCCACTTTGGGATATGTTAAACCCTAAATAAGTTAACTCCTCACCCATCAAGATACACTTGCCAGGCTTCAGAGGACCTCCATTATTCGAAATTCGACTGAACACTTCATTTAAAATACGAAAGTGTTCCTCCATATTTCTGGAGAATATGAGGGCATCATCTATATAAACCTTGACACCCCGAATACCACTCAGTAGCCTCTCGTGAGCTGCCTGCACAATAGCACGAGCCGAGGCCAGACCATAAGGTAAGACGTTATATCTATAAAGTCCTAACTGTGTATTTATAATTAAAAACTCTTTTGATTTTTCTTCCAATTCATATTGTTCATAACACCTCGAGAAATCCAATTTGGAGAAGACCTGGCCTTAAGCAAGGTCTGCAAACAATTCATCTGGATGAGGGAGTGGGTCCAACATCTTGTTTACAACTGGAGAGATGGTTTGAGTAAAGTCGGCACAAACCCGAACACTTCCATCTGGTTTGAGGACTGAAACGATTGGAGAGGCCCATTCTGACGAATCAAACTTGGAAATGGTACTGCACTTCTCCATCTCTCGGATCTCCACAGCGACCTTCTCACAGAGTGCGAGTGGCACTGAACGTGCTCTGATGTAACGGGGACAAGCATTATCTTGCAGGTGGATCACTGGTTGCGTATGTTTCATTGTGTTTCCTTTAAAGTCATCGAATATAATGTAATGTTTCTTCTTTAAAATTTCCATACGGGATGCCGTAGAATCGCCAGCCGTACATGCATTGGTGGAATTGCTCAGCTTCACCAACAATAAATCTAGGCAATCACTAAAACCAAGGATTGGCTGCATTGGCTGCCCAATAGGAGAGACAATAAACTTACGAAGCACCGGGTCCGAACCATTTAATGCAACCAAAAACCTGATATAGCCTAGAGACTTGACCTTTCCCCCCACCATAAACCTCTATTAGACCCATATTCTTGATCACCTTTGACATATCAACCAGATGTTACGGTAAGATATTCACGTTGGATCCAAGGTCGATTAACAGTTTAACTCTTCTCCCATTTATCCTCAGGAAGGCATATGCCCCATCCCCTACTCCATCCTTCAACTGGAAAGAGATGGATGAACTAGACGGTGCAGATGACGGACAGCATACTCTAAAATGGCCCATCTTCCCACACCAGGAACACTCCTTGCCAAACGCAGGGCATTTTTACTTCTGGAAGACTTGGTTTCTTCCACAAAACTTGCAGTTCCCTCTGTCCATCTTTGGATTAGCCTTTTGCATCGACCACGTCCCTTTGGAGGGACAAAGACCTTTTGGCCCCTTATACTCTGATGCCATTACAGTTTCACTCAATCCCATTTATTTGGCGTGGTTGATGGAGGTTTCCAATGCGATGGATAATGGCAACACATCGGTCAATTTGGTCCTGCCTCTCTTGAAGACAGTTTGACGGAGCTGTAAGGACCACGTGTTCTTAACGTCGAGAATAATTTCGTCTTGCAACGAAACTTTGCAGCTTCCACACGCAATGCGACCAAAGTTTGCCTGGCCACGCAACCGAGTCACTTAATCATCCACAGGCTCCCTGTTTCATCTCAGACACCCGGATGCGTTCAAACAAAAGATTTTCTGTTGGGGAAAAAGCATCCAAAATTGACCTTACCGTCAATGTGAATATATTCTCCTCAAGCAAAGCAACATTTTGTATGGTGTTGAACCATTGTTGGACTTCTGTCCTAGCACAGTGAAGCAGGAGAGATTTTTTAAGTTTCCGGAGACAATTCCCCAAACAAGGACACGTATATATTGAATTTGTCCCAACATAACGACCATCTATGGCCCCTTCGTGCACCATCCATAACGAATGGAGAGGGCTGCCGTGCCCCCAGCTGTCCCGTCGTACTTGAAGCACCATCTCCAGAGGCTTGAGCCCCATCGTTGAAATTGAAGGACTTGGGATCACAGCCACAACCCTTCGATGTACTATCTCACCAATGACATCAGATCCATTTTCTTTTTACCCTTCAACTTGTCCTCGCTTCCAAGTTCCAACCTGGAACATTTGCATCTCAGCTCAGCGAGCGTGAGCTTCGGTAGTAGTTTCACTCCAACAGACGGAAGTAGTGGACTGGAGTAAAGCCAATAAGAAGACTGATTTTGATTGGGGGTACAATCATACACTAAATATATATTCTATATGGGATTACACTTAAAAGGATGTACATAGACATAACTATTAAAATATATGAACACGTTAAACAAAAGGTATATATCTATTTAAAACAAATCCCCACGTCATGAGCTAAAAGACAAAACATAACAAAAATATACTATGCTAAGGAATGAATGCTAATTAGAGATATCACATTGATGATGGGCCCCTTTAAGAACCTTTGGGTATGGTAAAAAAATTACCACTGTTACCCCTCTCTCTGAACCTCCTGAAATTACTCAGATGTTGATCTTTAATTTTTGTAAGAGTCCACAAAGTACTTACACTTATAACTCCTGATTGAACCCTCATAATTACTTTCAATCTTTAACGAGCACATTTAAAAGTTATTACATTATACTTAGTTGTTCTGTAGTAAAAAATTAAATAATAACGATAACAGTTTATGGAGAAAAATAAAAACCTTTTTCAGATTATCAAATAGAAAAACCAACTTCTAGGAGATATCTCAGACACGTATTTTAATACCATATCTCACTGAAATACTGTTTTATTAGTTCAAAACGAATAATTTTAATGTTACTTACGTTAATTAATTACTTATTGAATTGTTTACTACGAGACTTTTCCATACTTGATGAATTACAGTAGCAATTTAAATTATAAAATATATGCACCCATAATGATGTAATTTAGTATTAATGTCTACAAAATTTACAATTCATCACCAGGTGTTGCTTTTTCTTTCTTTTAAATATCACACATAAGAAAAACATATGGTAGTCGTTGTTGACAACCTATGTTATTGAATTATACGAAATTAATATTGTTTAAAACAAATAAAAACAACTTTACTTGATATTAAAGATCAAATAAAAGAATATTATATTGAATATCATGAATCAAATTTATTATATATTATGTTGCCACTCATACTTGTTTTAGAAAAACCGTTCATATGACGATTCCCAATATATATGAATAAAAATATTTTATTATCAGCAGTTTTGTTGGCTCGTTATAATAAAAGTATGCTAAAATGTTATGTTTTTTTCTCAAAATTGGTTAGGGATTATAACTGCATTCTTTGACGAATTATCAACATTTCTTAGAAACAAATTATACTAAATTAACCTTATGGATTATTGCAAAATATACTTAAAGTAGGTAAAATTTATCATTACAATGAAATAATAATATGTTTTATTTGAAAGGAACCATAATAGGCCAAATATATGTACCTAAAATCAACTAAAAAGCAAAATAAATACAATTGAACCAGAAATTATAATGATAAAAATTATTAAAATTATAAGAATGAGTGAATTTATTTTACAAATTTAATAAGAAGTATTCTTTTAAAACTATATTTTTCTAATTACGGGAATAAAAAAAAAAGTCGACAAACTTAGATGTTCATAGATTTATTATAACTGTCTTAGACACAAATATGACATAGTCAATTGTTTTACCATCTTTGCATCCCTTAGTTACGGTTCTAATATGCTTACTCATCCTACCTACATTAATACATAGTCATCCAGAGGCTCTTCATCTTTGGGACATGCTGCAGATATGAGTACAACTTGACGCAACTCTCTGATATAACTTCTATTGTATTTTCGAGTTCCTTTTATACCATTAAACATTAATTCTTGATTTGAATGATTTATTTGTTAAACATTAGGATTTTCACGTAGGTATGGTAGCAATAAGCAAATCTATCATCATCCAAATTGAAATCCTTAGAGTTGACATGTTTGTGAGAAATAAAGGAGAACAAGGAGCAGGTGGGAGTGAAACATATGGTTCTACTGAAAGACTCTTTTTCATATCAGCTGTTTTTTATATAACTTTTGGGGAGAAAATGGAAGACTCCTATAAAGAGGACAACTTTCTATATTAAAAATAGCATTAGTATATGGAAAATATTGTAATTTTATTTTAATTTATTTTATTAATCATTTTTAAAACAATTACCACAAGAGATAGGAGAGCGTGCTTACTTCAAAGGAGGAGTTATTACGACGATGATCACTTATATAATAAACAAAAAAGAAGATAGAGCATATATTTTTCTTTATTAATTTCTTACAAAGGTTATAAAACTATTGGCTCTCATAATGACCGCTCTAATACAAAAGTTGCAATAAGGAAGATGTCTATAATTTACATTGTAATAGTCAAGTGTATTACTAGATCATTTGAATATCATTTATATTTTTATTTAATGGATCATATATTTTTATTCTTTATTGACTAAATTTAGCTTGCAAATTGTGTTTTTTTTTATAAAATTTGACAAAGTCTTGCAAAACTTAATTCAAAACCTTGAGTAATCTGTTTTTTTTTGTTTTCAATTAAAGAAATAGGAACTCACAAAGAGTAACAAAAGATTTTTGTTTCCCAATGTAATTCGTTTAGAACATTTTTGAAAATTAAAAAATAATTAATATATTTACGTGTTTATTTGTTTTAGAATGGTGCTACTTTATACACACAAAAATATTGACTAAATTTGGTTATCAACCATCGATTTTCTTGCTTTTGGTCTAAATTGCAATTAGTTTAATATTATTTAACATTTTATCAAGTTATTTTTTAATAATTTTTATCTCCCATGGCTAACCCATGTTCCTCAATACTCAATTGTATGATAGTAAATGACAGAATTTCCAAGAAAAATTAAAAATATTGTCTCTTACATGAAACCACGCCCTCCCCAATACCCCTTCTACAACCTTATTGCCAATGGTAGGGAAAATTTCACATGATAAAAATAATATAACTGAATTTTTTTATTTTAATAAAAAAGTCTGGACATTGTACACTCCAGCTGACTTTAATATGTCAAACCTATTTTTTTTGTATTTGAAAAAGCGAATGAAAATAATATTAAAAAAAGTACCTTAGTATGTAAGTAATCCTCAATCCAAATTATATTATAATAATATTATTAAAAATCAAATCATCTCTATGTTATAAATGAAACAAATGTCACTTTTTTAAGAAATGGATGTGTTAAAATGCAAATATCATTAAATTATTATATATCTATTTATTAAAGTAGCTACATATTTTTTTACCTCAACAATGGCCAAGGTACATCATAACAGTAGATTAAATATTGTATGAATCATGATACAAAGGCAAGATGAAATTCACAACTTAAGACTCTCGGGGTTTCCTTTATACATATATGCTGTCTAACAAAAAGAGTGCGTTGATTTTTTTTTTAGAAGTTATTTCTAATTATTACCATTGTTGTGTATGTCAACCATCTCCTATAAATACAGGTGATTTTGCAATTCAGCATAGACATTTGTGTTTCTACTGTAAAGAAGGTAAGATGATCCATTTTATGCGTTAAAGCAAACTTGCTTTATAATCTTTGTAAATTTTTTTGTAGTCCACAATGAGAGGAACGTTTTTAAATATAGCCTTTATGGCAGTCTGCTTTTCCCTTACTCAAGCAACACTAATTCTTCCAGCTATCACAATCGGTGGTGGAGCTCTTGCAGGATTAGCTCTTCTCAAAGCAGCTGCCATTAAGGGTGGTATTATTGGAGCTATTATCGCTCGTGGAAGTGGACGAGGAGGTAGACGTGGAGGTAGACATAGACATTACGGCAAACGTTCCATCGATGAATTTGAATCTGTTTTACTCTCTGCCTCTCAACGCGATGCTTCTGACTGTGCTAAAAAATTAGTCTGTGAAGTGAGTGGACTTACTTTGGAGGATATGAACTCTGAGGAAACCATGATCGCTCGTCTATTCAATCCTGATCATTTGGACGTCACGAAAGCTACAGTTGAATTCGATTTAGCTGCTCAAATTGGAAAACGTGTTGGAATCCAACAATGCTCAGTCATCTATGAAAGATGTCCTCACAGCAGACGTCAATTAATTGACATTTTCAGAGATCCCCGATTGGGAAATGAATTCTAAGTATTAGATGTGCCATGTCCAACCTTTATACCAAATTTTTATGTATCCTCATGTAAATCAAATTTATAGATAAATCTATAACAAAACAAATATATCTACTATTTACCATTTAAAATTGTCTTTTCTTTCTAACGGACTAGTTAAAAACCTTATAGAAATATCAAACATATTTTAAATATAGGATCTATGACATGAAAATCTATAAATTATCAACGGGGTTTATCCTCTTCCCCTTCACGTGCTGTAACACAAAGGTTCTTTGTAATGCAACTCCAACATATGATTATGGAATACAGTAGATTTTATTCGTAAGAATCTTGGAAAGAAATCTTTTTTTAAGAATTTACGGTACCCTGTATCTTTAGAAGACGAGGCACTCACAAGAAATCAGCTAACTATGCATGATATTTGTATTCCCCTTGTTGTGTTATGTACCGGGAACTTTACTTTCCTCATATGAAACATACATGCTAAACATTTGGCCCGTTCCTTGGCATTTCAAAATAATTTTTTGTAATTAAAAAAAAGACTTTTGGTTGTCAAGTTGTGATGAATGGATTAAGGAAAGAATTTATCTAGTAATTGGATACATAGGGTTATGTCATCTATTTCCCGAATAGCTGATCGAAGAAAATTCAGGGCTCATATTCAAATAGCCACGGGAATTATGTTTTTGGGACTTCATGTAAAGATTGTGGTATATTATTCAAGACTAATAGACGTGCTTTTTCGGAAGGTCCTCTGATTATTTATTAATTTACACCTGAGGGCTCTAGAGAAAAAAACCATTTGTATAATTACGGCTTGAAGACCAAACTATTTTTAATTGTTTTGATGAAGGATGCGTAAGGAATGTAATATATTGCTTGAGAGGGTGCTATTGATTTGAAATGTATAAGACGTGAGAGCCTTACCAAGATGTAGGAGATGGGGTCGGGGGAGCAATATTGCCAAATCCCACAAAAAATGTTAGAAAAACATGGGAAATTAATTTGCTATGCTCGGGTAATTAAAAAAAAGTAATAGCCCGAAATGTTTATTGAACTAGTTTTTAACATTTGTGTAAATCTCTTCCATGATTATCATCTATTAGGTTTACCCCTACATTGAATAAGTAAATCAATGTGTTAATTTTCAGACAATGAGTGAAAGAAGCAAATGGAGTAAACCATATTAATAATCAATATATGTGGCCTGTAAACACAAAACCAAGCAAAAATTATTATTCTCAAAATTGAGTTTGAATTACATAGCATTTTATACACATTACCTTTAATGTCTATTCTTTAATTAACCTTATTAACCATTCAGAGGCATCGCAAGTTGCATTAAAATCAGGCAAAATTGGTCACCACAATAAAAGAATGAGAAATTGACAGTTTTTATTTGAAAGACCATATTGTCGTCAAATAAGGTTTCAAAAATCACTAAAAGGTACTAAATTACATCTGAAATTCTTGGCTATCTGAACCTATCCCACAAGTTAAAAAACAAAGCCAATTATATATTCAAATTTGGCTTTGAAATATTGAGTTGAATTTATATTTGAACTAAAACAAATAAATTGGGAATTTTTTCTTTTCTTGATTCAAGATTGTTTTTTTGTTGACGCGCTACATATGTACATTGGTTTTCGATTAAACAATCGTTGGTAAATACAAAAAAAAATTATGTGAGTTTAGCAAAAAGGAAAAATATTATGATTTAGCATATTCATCAAATATCAAAACCTGTTTGAATATTTGGGTTCCGTTATTTGTTTGGAAATAATTCCCTTTTAAAATACTAATAACTAGTTATGAACCCTGCAATACATTCATTTTGATTTTTAAAACTGGTCTAGAGTCGGTTTACTTTTTAGAATTATCATGACTCAGAGGATTAGAAGAATACTGCCTTGTTATAGTATATAATTGTTTATTTTTCCCTCAGTATATATATCTTTTTAAGAAAAAAAATGAGACAAAATTAAGACATTTTAAGGCTATGTAACTTATGTAACAGACTTTTTTTCTCAAACATCCAACAAATTATATTAAAGTAACCAAGTATCATGATTCATAATTAATATAGTCGAAACACTCTGAGCTTAGACGAGCACAAGACTTGCTATTGCAACCTAAACAGGTTTTTTTTTTGAAAAAAACTTATATCCTAATTTTTTGAAAAGAGTTATGGATTTTGACATTTTTTTCAAAAAAAAAAAAATATATTTTATTGAATATTCAATTTTTTTTTTCCTCCAAAATATTCAATATTTGAATTTACTTTTTTTTCAATTTTTTCCCCAAAAAAAATGATTTCCTGGAAGAAGTTATGGATTTTGACATATTTTAATATTAGAAAAAATTAATGTGGGATTTTTCTGTAAATAGTTGTAGATTTTTGAATTTTTTTGCAAAATATTTAATTTTTGGATTTTTTTATTCTCCTTCACTATATATCACTATATATATTAATATTTCTTGAATTGGTGAGATCGAGTTGCACAATAAGCATTATATTATTACATTTACTCCATCTGATCTAGGAATCTTTTTGAAGTAAATATATAATAAACATACTTTATAATTCCTTCCCCTGGAACGACTGGGGCGCGAATCTACGTACACTGAGTACAAGAGAATAGTTTTTTCAGAGCGCGTTGTCCATTGAGCTACATTGTTTTATTAGAATTAAAATTTTGGCTAAAATTTAATAACTAAAATTTACCTCTTTTCTCACTAAAAAAAATAAATTTATGTAGAAAAATAAAGACACTCTTAAGCGAATATGAAGAACACGACTAACATAAAATAGATATATATATTTGTCATATTTCCAGATCCGGGGAGGCTTTTAGAGAAAATATTTACATGAATTCAAAATTTCCTCCCTGTTCTTCTTCTTTCTTTTTACATCTCTAATATTAGCATTAGTATTGTAAATTATAAGCATTTTTGTAACTTAAAAAAAGACCGAACTTCTTTAACGGACCGAATAAGTTCGATCAAATAATAGTTATAACTGTCTTAAACTGATGTAGGATTTCAGACCAAATCCCAACCTTAATTTCTACCTTAAGTAGTTATATAATTTACAAGGATTAAAAAATTAAAAAAAGTATGTATATGTAAATTACAGATAACTTCTCGATATATTTATTAGATGTTATCCTATAGAAACTTGAGGAATTTACTCAAGAGGCCAGGAGTTTTAAATAAATATCATTATGCATGAAATCATTTGAGACTGACATAATGTAGATCACTCAGGCAAAGTTATCTGTATGCATGTGTAAGTTAATGTAAAGTGTACACTCTACAATCCCTTTTGAAGTGTCTATGTATCTTTTAAAATTTGAATATTGTAGCATGAATCATCAAAATATAGATTTTTATTTCTTTTGGGAAAATTTATGTTCTGCATTGTAGTTATTTAGCAAACTGTCTGTTCCGTAATGTGTCTGTGCAGGGTTTGACTGTCGCTAACAAACAAATATTGTAGGGGGTAAGTTACAGGTACTTTAACTTCTATTTTAGTTGTTTATAAGAGATAAATACAATATTATTAAAATTATATTATCATAAAAACATATTAAGTATAATTAATAACCAATATTATTCAAATAAATTAGTTATTTCAATCAAAAAAGCTGTACATAGATGTTATCATAACAATAACAACTTTAAAAAAAGAATAAAATTTTGGTATACTTTACTTTATACTTTCTCGAGTAGAAATGAGCTAATATATATCATGTAAGTAGTTACATGTTCATGGAAATGGTGAGGTACACCGATGAATTCGTGAGGAGTTCTCTTCAATATTATTATAAGAAAATTATTATTTTGATCTACACCTAAGTACTCCGGGCAATAACGGTACTACTTCTAGTGTTTTTAAATTGGAGTTATTGAAAGGCTTCAGTAGAATGAGGAATATCTTTGTAATAGTAGTTACTCATTTTGTATAATAAAAAGAAAATTTAACCAGTTTGACTAAAAATTTAATAGTATATGGATAATATGATAGACATCAAAACTTTACTAAATTGTTAAAAATATGCTACAATAACAATAAAATTATTTGTACAAATAGATTGAGTTTTAAGTTTTAAGTATTAACTCAAGTGTGAATGTTTTACGAGTTGTCAATATGATCACTATAGACTGCTTGATAATTCCAAATTTTTTATCTAAGACAAACCCATGTAGTCAATGTGTACCATATATAGTAGTCGTGTAGCATGTATATAATGTTCCCTCATATATACCATAAACATATTTTGATCTAAAAAATAATATATCTGTCGTATTAAAAAATACTAGAGTAAGTTTGCCCGTCGTTTTCCAATACATTAAAAAATTAAAATGAATTCTGAACTCTTCTGCATCATATAAAACAAAAAAATAAAGACTGTGAAATTTTAAGAATTATTCTCGCTGTATGTTTTTATGTATCTTAGCACAATAAAGGCTGATGAAAATCTTTATGAAATAGTTAGTCTTTGTCAAAAAATTGTTTTTGATAAAAAAATATATTTATTGAAAAGTTACCATGGTCTAGATGACGAAGCCTTAAAAAGGAAAAAAAATCAGTAAAATCCATTCATAGGTTTGAGTGTTACTCTTGGACAAACATATACATTGCATTTAATATATAAATTGAAGGTGTGTGCATAAAAAATCGAACATAAATACAGGGAGTACTGTTTTTATTTTTACATAGTCAGCACTTTAGAGAATTACTCCTCAGTGATCACCAATGATGAAATCCAATGTAGAATAGCCTTATAAAAAAACGGAAATCAACATGGTAACCTTGAAAATTTGTAGAATGTTTAAGAGGAGAGAAAAAATAATGCTGATAACGTTTCATTAGGTCAGCTACAATCAGCTGTTACAAGAAAAGATGGAGAAAATGATGTAAAATTGGACATTTACTTGAATTACTCTGATATCGGTCCCCAATTCTACTCCGAGTTTATTTTTCGAATAGTTAATTCTAATTTTTAACATGTTTTTGCGTGTGTCAATCAACTACTATAAATACAAGTGATGTATGAACACATGGAACAAAAATATACTTTTTTGTTGTTATTTAGTCGAGATATGGTTTGAATATTAATGAATAACCTCACCTAGAAAATGTATGTACATACATACATAAATTTACACACTAGAATACTAAAGCTTGCAAATTATGTTTCGACATAAAAATACCGTCTAAATTGTAATAAATACTAAGCAATTGTTATTGTGTAAAGTAAAACGACAAACATTAACTTTTTAAATGTTATTATATACGTAGTGCGTCAACATAAATTTAATCTATAACAAAAACTAAAAAAAAAAAGAGAAAGTCCAATTTTTTTTTTACTTCATATTAACAAATAGTCGAATATTTTACCCAATTACCTCAATAACTAGTCTTTTGAAATCAGAGACAAAAAAATTATTATCAAATCATTTTTATTGACATCAAATTTAAGAATCAAGTGTGAATCGAGCTTATACCAATTTTGTAATGTACGAGAAATTATCCCCTTCTTCCATCAACAAGTAATTCTTATTAGCTCAATGGAGGCGCTGTAAATTACCTTTGAAGTAATCAAAACTGAAAGTCCCAGTAAAAAAATGAGAAATTGATGTGTTATAATTTGAAAGTTCATATAGGGACTAAAATAAATATTTTAATCCAAATAAAGATAACACATGGAACAAAAATATACTTTTTTGTTGCTATTTACTCGAGATATGGTTTGAATATTAACAAATGACCTCACCTAGAAAATATATTTACATACATAAATAACTAAAATTATAGGGTATCTTGAAAAAAATTGAATATGAAGTCACGAAATAAATGTGAATTGTCTACTTTTCTTTATTTGTGTTCAAGATTAATTTCATGTTTTGTAATATTTATTTATCTAGTCAGAGTGATAATTTATGACAGTTTGATAAAATATATACAGCTGTATTTTCCAAGACTTTTTTTAAGTGAGAAAATTAGATAAAAAGAACATAATTTTATAAAAAAATAGAAATGAGATAATTATCTTTTGCTATAAAAAAGTAATTATGATGGGCCAAATTTATTGGCTTTATTCTTTTTAGAAAAAAAAAATATATAAATTACATTTTTTTCCCCCTCAATTTAATGTGAAAGCCTTTGAATAATATTTTTAGCATGCAATTTTTCATGGGTAATTCAGTAGTTCCTATTGAGACTATTTAGATACGTCTAATAGATAAACTTTGTTCTTACCGAATAATTCCATCGATCAATTGAAATTCTGGCATAGTTTAAAGTAACTTGGGTGTTGTAAGATAATTATGACTCTCATCAACATATCCATATATTTATATTTTTGCTTTGTTTCTGAGCAGTGACATCTGGGCAAACAAAAGAAGCAAGGTTTCTTATGACAAAAAATTTAATCGAAACAAAGAATATGAAGGTGTAACTTTCTTTAAAATTTATATATATTAGTTTATATTGTACATACTTATACTTATATGACATGACCCTTGGATATATACAAAATCATCTATGTATATAAATCTGATCTCCTTACAAGTAGGGCTTCATTAATATCGATTCTAATATAATTAACTCAAGTATTACAAGACAACCATTAAAAATAGTATAGTTTATGGAAAATGAGATAAAATGAAAACATCAAAGGAAATACTTTTTCTTTCGGCTGCTCTCTTTAGAGAAGTCTCTGAATGGACTCAAATTCAGTTCAAATAATTTTTACTGGGCCTTCCTTTACTCTACATTGCAAGTAAAGGCAGTGATCTCCAAATTGATTGTTTAGTTGGTTTTTTCACTTGGCCCTTCGGTTTGGGGATTTGGATCTGAAGTGTGATACATCTTTTTAATAGTGACTCATACAATAAAATTATATGATGTAGTATATTATGTTGTGTTTGGGGATCAAAACTCAATACATCTACTGACTGTGCTAAAAAATTAGTCTCTGAAGTGAGTGGACTTACATTGGAGGATATATACTCTGAAGAAACCATGATTGCACGTTTATACAATCCTGATCATTTGGACATCACGAAAGCCACAGTTGAATTTGATTTAGCTGATCAAATTGGAAAACATGTTGGAGTTCAACAACGCTCAGTCATCTATGAAAGATGTCCTCACAGCAGACGTCAATTGATAGACATTTTGAGTGATCACCGGTTGGGAAATGAATTCTAAGTATTAGCTGTACCATGTCCAACCTTTATACCAAATATTGAATTTATCTTCATCGACAAATCAGATTTATTGTTGCGTCTTGACGAGGGAGACACACACACTTATTTATAGTAGGAGAGATCCAGGATGACCGAGAGACAAATGAGAAGAAGAAATGGCGTGGAGGAATAAGATTACACTGTTTATAAGATCATATGTATTGTTTATAATACAAAACCATACTCGTAATTTATTTACAAAATAAGAGACTATTTATAATACGTAAAACACAGTACTTTAATACACTAAAGAACATACAAGAAAATAAGAACAAGAAAGGATGAACTACATAACATTTATATATAGAGAAAATATATTACAAACCAACTAAATTGATATGTTAATTAATTCATTGAAAACAAAATGAAACTCAAGTAAGCCATTAGAAAAATCTATTATACTAAAATATGCATATATTTTTTCTCATACATTTTAAAAAATTTCCAAACTTTTGAATCTTCTATCCCTAGTCTCATTGATAAGAATCTACTTTACATGCTAAATAACAAAAGGTGAGACCTTGTCAAAATTCACATTTGTTTGCCCAATGATAATGCCACAATTTGAACTATCTTAACTCATGATATATTTAAGTTAAAGAAAATCTGAGACTGATTGCAATCTGATCAAATTGAGCGTATATTTTGTAAATGAGAAAATCACCTATCAAAAATATTTTATGCAAAATAACTAAAAATGTATTTTTAGTATCTATATTTACAAAGTAAAGAGTTTTTATCTTTGTTCATAATTTAATCGAGATGTGCAACCTAAAAATGACCTCGTAAGAGAATGCAATTTGGGTATGAAATTTTTATACAAGACCACAAATTTTACCGTTATCAGAATACGTACAAAATTGTAAAAAGAACTGAGATCTACTTATAAGTAGATTGATGACTTTTTTGTTCCAAAGTTGGATGAAACCTTTCAATTGTATCAAAAATAATAAAATAAAAATAATAAAAAAATTCTCGATAACAGATTTGATACAAAATAAAAAATTACAGATTATTAATCAGCAACGTCCAATACAAATGTAATAGAATTAAATATGATCGTAAATGATATTTTATCATCACTTGTGTTTTTTATTCATGAAGTTCTAAGCCTTTTCACACAATGTCGTACATTAACATTTTAAGCTGATAAAGCTTGTAGCTTAAACTACGAAACTTTAGTAGCAATAAATTCTTATATACTAAATTAGTATTTAATGTTTAAGTTACTCATACAAATTAATTGATTTTATCTACAAAATTCTTTTAAAATCTTATTTAGTTGTCTACAACCACAAACAAATATCCTTGTATACGAATTTTAAGTACACCAAAATATGTGTTATTTACTTTGTTTTCTAAATTTGGTATTGAAAACACTTTAGATTTAAAAACCCTTAAAATGTTACGTTTTTTTATCATGAAGTATGTTTCATAATAAATTGTCGAGGCATTATTTTTGGAGTACAATAAACTCCAATTTTCTTTCTTAGCGTTAGACGGTAACCATATGATGATTTCGATTTGATTTTTTAGATGTAGAGAGTTTTTATAATATAGTAGGTCAGAAATTCAAATTTATTCCCTGAATTTATATTCAATTTTTTTTAAGATACCCTAGAATTTTAGCTAATCCAAATTATCCCATTACTCACTCCGACTCTGTCTCCAACAGAATAGGCACCGTCTCCGACATCACAGCCCTGCTTTGTTTAAAAGCTTTAGCTTAGTACAACTGGGTCTAATAATTTTTTTAATCCAACCATCCTCAATAATCTAAGAAAGATGTCCTCACTGTAGATATCAATTAATTGATATATTTTGGAGTCCTTAAAATTCGTATACATAGATGTGGTATGTAGACAAAAAAATCAGATTTGTAGAATTTTGTTGATAAAATCCACCAAGATTAGAAAGATTTTATGATTTTTTTAAAAATATATGCATATTTAGTATACTAGATTTTTCTTATGGCTTAATTGAGTTTCATTTTATTTTCAATGAATTAATGAACATATCAATTTAGTGAGTTTGTAATATATTTTCTCTATATATAAATCTGATTTTCATGAGGATACATACAAAATTTGGTATAAAGGTTGGATATGCTACAATTAATACTTAGAATTCATTTCCCAATCGGGGATCTCTGAAAATGTCAATTAATTGACGTCTACTGTGAGGGCATCTTTCATAGATGATTGAGCATTGTTGGATTCCAACACGTTTTCCAATTTGAGCAGCTAAATCAAATTCAACTGTAGCTTTCGCGACGTCCAAATGATCAGGATTGAATAGACGAGCGATCATGGTTTCCTCAGAGTTAATATCCTCCAAAGTAAGTCCACTCACTTCACAGACTAATTTTTTGGCACAGTCAGAAGCATCGTGTTGAGAGGCAGAGAGTAAAACAGATTCAAAGTCATCGATGGAACGTTTTCCAAAATATCTAAGTGAACCTCCACGTCTACCTCCACGTCCACCACCACGTCTACCTCCACGTCTACCTCCTCGTCCACTTCCACTAGCGATAAGAGCTCCAATAATACCACCCTTAATGGCAGCTACTTTAAGAATAGCTAATCCGGCCAGAGCTCCACCACCGATTGTGAGAGCTGGCAGAATTAATGTTGCTTGAGAAAGTGATAAGCAGGTTGCCATAAAGGCTAGAGTTAAATGTGTTCCTTTCATTATGGACTACAAAATAAATTTACAAAGATAATTAAACAAGTTTGCATTAATATGTAAAATGGATTACTTACCTTCTTTACTGTAAAAACAAAAATGACTTTTCTGAAATTCAAAATCCCCTGTATTTATAGGAGTTGGTTGACACACGCAAAAACATGTTAAAAATTAGAATTTACTCGTCGAAAAAAAAAAAAAAATCAACGCACTCTTTATTGTTACATAATATGGACGATAGAAACTAGAGATGTTCTAACTGTTAATTTTATATATATATATCATTCTTTAAGTTATTAATTTGTATATCGAAACAAACTACCCTCTTTGTGATGTTTGTTTTGTATATATTTATATCGGGTATTTGAAAATTGGTATTTGACCACTTTGATTGTTGTTCAAATAACCTTGTGCAAAAGATCATAATTTAGGTTGTACAGAAAAATTTTAAACTCTTTTTTTTAATTTACATACTGAAGATTATCATTGATGAATTTAATTTCCATCAGCTTACATTACAGCTTCCTGACCAAGTTGTTAGAGTCGACTTTAAAGCCTTTGAACTCAATATGCTACCACATAGTAGCCTCATAAAAACTCACAGGATTGAGATAAGATGACTGGGAAACCAAAATTCTTTGGATCAGAAATTTATGTTTTTATTGGTCTTTCTCCATCCTCCAGAAGCTTTCTGACCTTGTATACAGTACTTTTTCGTACATGTAGTGTTTTCATTTTATGTGTTTGTCAAAAGATATATATTTTTTTTGAAGTTTTCGATGTTTTTCCGTAAAATTTTTATTCATGAAGAAGAATTTGTTTCTCAATGTTGTGTTTTCTCTTAAAAATTTAGTGTACAAATTACATAGAAATGAAATCATATCATCTTATTCTAATAATCCTAATATCTGAAAGTTTCTAAAAATTTAGTGTACAAATTACTTAGAAATAAATTCATACCATCTTCTACTTATAATCTTAATATCGGAAAGTTTTTTAAAAATTTAGTGTACATGAGTACAACCTGAGGCAACTCTCTGATATAACTTCTATTGGATTTTTGAGTCCCTCTTATACCATTAAACATTAATACTTTATTAGAATGATTTATTTGTTAAAAAATATGGCATTCCAGTAGGTATGGTAGCAATAAGTAAATACGTCATCATCCAAATTGAAATGCTTAGAGTTGACATGTTTGAGAGAAATAAAGGCGAACAAGGAGAAGATGGGAGTGAAATATACGGAACTACTGAATGAAGACTCTTTTATATATCAGCTGTTTTTACTATATTCTTTAAGAGAAAATAAAATACTTTTATAAAGAGGATAACCTTCTATATATATGTATATGGAAAATATTGTAATTTTATTTAAATTTATATACATTTATTTTATTGATCATTTTTAAAGCAATTGACACCAGAGATAGGAGAGCGTGCTCACTTCAGAAGGAGGAGTTATTAGCACGATGATCACTTATATAATAAACATTTATTAATTTCTTAGAAAGGTTATAAAACTATTGGCTCTCATAATGACCGCTCTAATACAAAAGTTGCAATAAGGAAGATGTCTATAATTTACATTGTAATATTCAAATGTATTACAAGATCATTTGAATTTCATTTATATTTTTATTATTATTTTATTTAATAGATCATATATTTTTATTCTTGATTGACTAAATTTAGTTTGCAGATTGTATTTTTTTTATAAATTTGATAGTGATGCAAAACTTAATTCAAAACCATAAATAATATTGTTTTGTTTTGTTTTTTTGTACCACAACTTTGAAAAATAAAAAAATAATTAATATATTTATGTGTTTAATCGTTTTAGAATGGTGTTAATTGACAACCACAAAAATAGGGACTAAATTTGGCTGTCAACCATCGATGTTCTTGCTTCATTTCTCCTCATCAGTATTTTGAACATTGATTGGTTGTATTAAAATTGCATTACTTTAAACTAAGAACAATTCCAAACAAATATTGAATCATTTCAATAGGTATTATTATTAACACATCCTTGATATTTAGTAAATTTTTAATAATTCAAAAATTAGCCCATTTTTTAATAATTCAAATGAAGCATATACACAACAAACAAATATACTTTCAGAAAAAAAAAAATGTTCAATTCAAATATAGGTCATTCATGAAAAAAATGGAATGGAAGGTCAAATAATTCTATTATTAGGTTTGATTGTGGAATGAATACGCCCTTGGCTTTTCTACTATGTTTTACTCCCCTCACCATAGTTTATAGGCTATTATTCTTACCCATAATAAGGAATATTATCTCCAAAATAATAGCAAATAAATATTTTTCCACTAATCGAAACCTGTTTCTCAACGACGATGAAACTCCATTGTGTTATGCAAGAGGTTACATTTTAAATTATCAACAAAGATATTATAAATTACAGTGCAGGGCCACCACTGGAATGGGGTTGGGTTGTAGCCCCTTCAAATGAAAGAACTTTTTAAAGTTCCGAAAGAAAATCTTTGTATGGAAAAGGAAAACAAATTAATGTATAAGAAGAAATAATTTTTTTAAGGATTTCTTTGCTAGAAAAAAGTTCATTCACTTAAATTAATCAATGCAGAAGTTTTTAAATAAAAAAAAAAAAGAAAAAGCATCTCCCAAAAAATTAATACTACGGGCGACCATACAATGTCTGGTATAAGATAATTTCTAGACGTGCTACGATTTATGATTATAAAAAAAAATTCAATAATTGAAAACTATAAAATTTGATATAAATATAATTTGATATTAGTGATATTATAATTCAGTTTCGATTGGTACAAAAGAAAAATTAAGACTGGACCAGTCTTTTTTCAAATTTCTACTTGACCGATTTTAAATATGAACTTTTGCTGATGTCACGTCTGTTTCAAAACTGTGAACATCTACATCAAATGAAGTCAAAAATGTAAATGTGTCGATTTGTCATATTTTAAAAACTTTAAATAACTTGGGATAATAGGAAAATCGGATCATAGATTGATACTAAAAGAAATTGTAAATATACTGCGACCAAATAAATATATTCATGAGCCACCAACAACTTTGTTAACTTACACCCATTGACGAAGCAAGTTGACGCAAAAATTGGTTGCACAGCTAATATATCATTTGCTATACCGGGAGGAATATTGTAGCCTGAACACTTACAAATTCAATAATATATCAGGGCTGAGTGTTTAAAATGAATTCATATTTCGATATATTAAAGCATAAATAGTTAATTACAAAACCAAACAAACCTGAGCTCTAATGCTTACGTACAAATCGAGAAAAGGACAGTTGAACGTGATTGACGAGTTTTCATTCACACACTCCAAGCAGGTAAACGTCTGCAGGACTACTGTCTACGCCGTCAGCAAGTCCAAAACGTTGGAGAGGAATAGGGGTCTGTCAAAAAGGCCAAACAGGACTTGGAGGAGTTAAAGAAAACAGACAAGGTCAGCCCTCTCTAGTCTATTTTGGGGGTTCACACCAGAGTGTTCAGATAGCTATCAAAAAGTGGGGCCCCTCCGTTCAAAGACACTTTTGCCCCCCCTACAGCCCTGACACTAACCCTGCTAACCCCCTCGATTACATCTTTTGGGTGAATGTCGACAGGAAAACCTCCAGTGTCCCTCACCTAAACACCGGGGCACACAAACACCAATTTCAACCCCCACTGGGATGCCATGACTAATCGGCAGCAGATGTTCTGGCTTCCACCTCCACTTGGAAGTAATCATTGCCTATAAGGGCGACTACATGATTGATTAAAAAAACTTAAATACACATCTACTTTCAAAATAAATTTTGTTCAAATTCTATAGTTAATGAATAATTTATATATTGTTGAAGTTTAAAATCCAATGTGTTCATATTTTAATCTCTCTCCACGACTTGATAACAGAGAAACTCGTACAATCCATATAAAAAAAACTAATATAGTTGGAACCCTAACATTATAGAAATTATTCATTTTTTTTATACAATATGGGGTGAGTGTAACCCCTCCTGCATAAAAAGTCTCTGAGGTATTAAAGATATTTATCTTTCTTCAATTCAAACAATTGCTTTTGTACATTAAAAATTGAATGAATAAACTGATGCTCATAAATCACAAAAAACCAAACTTTGGAGCTAAATTGCAATAAGTTTGATATTATTTAACATTCTATCAAACCATTTAATTATAATATTTATTTCCGATGTCTAACCCATGTTCCTCAGTACTCCAATGCATGATAGTAAATGACAGAATTTCAAAGAAATTTTTTTTTAAATATTGTCTCTTACGTGAAACTCCACCCTCCCGATTAACACTTCTACAAGCTTATTATTATGTAAATATTAAAAAAGTACCTTTATATATAAGTAATCCTCAATCCAAATTATATTAACTATTTATGTTTTAAAACATTAATATTATAAAAAGTTAAATCCTCTCTTTGTTGTAAATGAAACAATTGTCACTTTTTTAAAGGAAGGAATGTGTTTAAATGCAAATATAATAAAAAATTATTATATCTATTTATTAAAGTAGCTACATATTTTTTTTGCCTCAACAATGGCCTAGGTACATCATAACAGTAGATTATATATTGTATGAATCATTATACAAAGGAAAGATGAAATTCACAACTTAAGACTCTCGGGGTTTCCTTTATACATATATGCTGTCTAACAAAAAGAGTGCGTTGATTTTTTTTTAGAAGTTATTTCTAATTATTACCATTGTTGTGTATGTCAACCATCTCCTATAAATACAGGTGATTTTGCAATTCAGCATAGACATTTGTGTTTCTACTGTAAAGAAGGTAAGATGATCCATTTTATGCGTTAAAGCAAACTTGCTTTATAATCTTTGTAAATTTTTTTTGTAGTCCACAATGAGAGGAACGTTTTTAAATATAGCCTTTATGGCAGTCTGCTTTTCCCTTACTCAAGCAACACTAATTCTTCCAGCTATCACAATCGGTGGTGGAGCTCTCGCAGGATTAGCTCTTCTCAAAGCAGCTGCCATTAAGGGTGGTATTATTGGAGCTATTATCGCTCGTGGAAGTGGACGAGGAGGTAGACGTGGAGGTAGACATAGACATTACGGCAAACGTTCTATCAATGACTATGAATCTGTTTTACTCTCTGCCTCTCAACACGATGCTTCCGACTGTGCTAAAAAATTAGTCTGTGAAGTGAGTGGACTTACTTTGGAGGATATGAACTCTGAGGAAACCATGATCGCTCGTCTATTCAATCCCGATCAATTGGACGTCGCGAAAGCTACAGTTGAATTCGATTTAGCTGCTCAAATTGGAAAACGTGTTGGAATCCAACAATGCTCAATAATCTATGAAAGATGCCCTCACAGTAGACGTCAATTAATTGACATTTTCAGAGATCCTCGATTGGGAAATGAATTTTAAATATTAGATGTACCATGTCCAACCTTTATACCAAATTTTTATGTATCCTCATGTAAATCAAATTTATAGATAAATCTATAACAAAACAAATATATCTACTATTTACCATTTAAAATTGTCTTTTCTTTCTAACGAACTAGTTAAAAACCTTATAGAAATATCAAACATATTTTAAATATAGGATCTATGACATGAAAATCTATAAATTATCAACGGGGTTTATCCTCTTCCCCTTCACGTGCTGTAACACAAAGGTTCTTTGTAATGCAACTCCAACATATGATTATGGAATACAGTAGATTTTATTCGTAAGAATCTTGGAAAGAAATCTTTTTTTAAGAATTTACGGTACCCTGTATCTTTAGAAGACGAGGCACTCACAAAAATCAGCTAACTATGCATGATATTTGTATTCCCCTTGTTGTTATTTACCGGGAACTTTACTTTCTTCATATGAAACATACATGCTACACATTTGGCCCGTTCCTTGGCATTTCAAAATAATTTTTTGTAATTAAAAAAAAGACTTTTCGTTGTCAAGTTGTGATGAATGGATTAAGGAAAGAATTTATCTAGTAATTGGATACATAGGGTTATGTCATCTATTTCCCGAATAGCTGATAGAAGAAAATTCAAGGCTCATATTCAAATAGCCACAGGAATTATGTTTTTGGGACTTCATGTAAAGATTGTGGTACATTATTCAAGACTAATAGACGTGCTTTTTCGAAATGTCCTCAGTAACATATTCTCTGATTATTTATTAATTTACACCTGAGGGGTCTAGAGAAAAAAACCATTTGTATAATTACGGCGATAATTCTGTTCGATATGTCATTGAAAAATAAAAATCATACTCCTAAAACTATATTGATCGAGAATGATTTATTAAATGTTAAGAGTTACCAAGAAAAGATTATAACTATAGGAGTACCCTTAATTGCAGAGGATATTCGTGCAATTATACTTTTACGCAAGCAATGTACAATGTATTCAAATTGAAGATTCCTTTTACAATCGAAGGTGCTTGAGACTGGGCCTGTGATCTTATTAGATATTATCCATCAAACGCATTTTGACTTTTTGGACTTTGCGGGAATTATTATTTTTTTTTTATAAAAAACGTGAGGAAATGAGATATTTGTTAGTTTAAAAGCAAATTTGCACTTAATGTTAAAAATTTATATTTTATTAATTTTAGATACTAATATTTTTAAATTAGATACATTAGTATTATGTGTTTATAAGCCTTAATCTGGGCAATAAATTTTAAAATATAACCTACACCAAATTGGATGAAATTTTTCAGACTAGTTGTCTAATAAAGTATTATACATACCTTTCAGAAGTGGTAGGTATTGGGGTTTATTTTTATTTATTATGGAGTATTTTATTTGTATAACTTTTTAAATAAAAATTCGAGTGGGCTAGAAAAATGTACAACAACACACATACCAAAAAAAATTAAGTAAATAATAGAATTTATCAGTTTGTAATGTTTTTAAACAAAGAGAAAAATCGTCCCCCGAATAATTTATTTACTTTTTACTAATCATAAACGAGGCCTGATAAAAAGGAAACCTGAATTTTTTAACTTCAATTCCAAATTCAATTCCCATTCGATTCTTAAAAATATATTTGTGGTATGTTGGTATACATGTACAGAACATTTGTATTGTTTGTTTCTTTTTGGTAAATAAAAAATGGAAAGATAAAATCAGTTTTAAGAGATTTTTGTAAAACTTATAAAATATTCTTTATTCTACAAAAAAAAATTTTAAATGACTATTTTTAATAATTAACATCAGTTCCAAAGTTTTCTAATAATTTTACTCTAAATTAATTTTTTCTTGAAATTTTCTCAATAGTGGAAAATCGTGCCAGCACACGAAAAGGTGTATAACATTTTTATTTTTCAAAAACAAACCAACGCTGCAAAAAAATGATATTGTCAATATACGTTGTGGACATGTGTACCATTATAATACATAAATAAATTTGTGAACCGAATGAGTATTGAAGTTGAAATTAGGCAATAATAGTTTCGTATTTATCAAGCAAGTATATATAATGATTTAAAAAAGTGGATGCTTAAGCATTTTTAGTAACAAAAAAATTATATTTTTTACCTCATTGAGTAGAAACTTTTTGATAACTTTTTAAAAGATCGAAATTACTTTTGTACGTGATACCTAGAGAGTTGGGAAGCAAACCGTGGACTGATAGTTAATGTTAATGTTTTCATTAATATAGGAAAGTTTAGTGATTATTTTTACACATTCTGACTTAGCCATTCTTTCTGTATAAACAAACTATGATAAACATTTCGTCAACAAAAGTAATTAAAACCTAAAGGGTGTGCATTTCTGATCTCCTAGATGCTGAAGATGAATTACGGACATTGGGAGGTACTCCAGGAGCCTGGGTTTCAATGTGGATACGATAAAAGATGATGAAAAAGACCTCTCTCCAGGAAAGCAAGAAAAGGAGGGCACAATTCAAGGAAGGATCCAGAGCTCCTGTCCAGCTTTGGGAAGAGATCAAGGAGGACCCCACTAAATTGATAAATCACCTCACCAACGACTTCTCCGTGGCTATTAGGGCCATCAGGAGGGCCTTGAAGGGTGACTCGGAATTGTTATCATACACGAAAAAACCACACCACCTTCTTAGAGGGTTATGAAGGCCAAGAGGCTCAAAAGTCCATATTTTGGAAATGTCGTTGATGTGAAATTTAAAAGATTTAGGAACTTCTACCATAAAAAGGTATATTTAAAAAAAAATTAAGTACAATATCAAACATTTTTTTGGGTTTTATAGATTATATATACTTAATTCACTTTTCCTTTCAAGACCAAAGCAATTTTACAATTATTGCAGAAGAAAATTTCAACATTTCCAACATGAGATCAATATTTTCTTTTGATCCCTAATTTAGGTCCTTTACATTCTTGTACTGGGATAATGTGGTCTTGAAGACTAAACTATTTTTAATTGGTTTGATGAAGGATGCGTAAGGAATGCAATATATTGCTTGAGAGGGCGCTATTGATTTGAAATGTATAAGACTTGAGAGCCTTACCAAGATGTAAGAGATAGTGTCGGGGGAGCAATATTGCCAAACCCCACAAAAAATGTTAGAAAAACATGGGAAATTAATTTGCTATGTTCGGGTAATTAAAAAAAAGTAATAGCCCGAAATGTTTATTGAACTAGTTTTTAACATTTGTGTAAACCCCTTCCATGATTATCATCTATTTAGTTTACCCCTACATTGAATAAGTAAATCAGTGTGTTAATTTTCAGACAATGAGTGAAAGAAGCAAATGGAAACATTTTAAGTATAATTAATAACCAATGTTATTCAAATAAATTAGTTATTTAAATCCAAAAAGCTGTACATAGATGCTATCATAACAAAAAAAACCCTTAAAAAAATATATGTATACTATACTTTATACTTTCACGAGCAGAAATGAGCTAATATATAATATGTTATGTAGTAGTAGTATGTTATGTAAGTAGTTATGTGTACGTTTGTTCATGAAAATGGTGAGGTACACAGAGGAATTCTTCGGGAGTTCTCTTCAATATTATTATAAGAAAATTATCATTTCAGTCTACGCCTAAGTACTCCGGGCAATAACGGTACTACTTCTAGTGTTTTTAAATTGGAGTTATTGAAAGGCTTCAGTAGATTGATGAATATATTTGTAATAGTAGTTACTCATTTTGTATAATAAAAAGAAAATTTAACCAGTTTGACTAAAAATTTAATACTATATGGATAATATGCTAGATATCAAAACTTTACTAAATTGTTAAAAATATGCTACAATAACAATAAAATTATTTGTACAAATAGATTGAGTTGTAAGCTTTAAGTATTAACTCAAGTGTGAATGTTTTACGAGTTGTCGATATGATCACTATAGACTGCTTATTAATTCCAAAGTTTTTATCTAAGACAAACCCATGTAGTCAATGTATACCATATATAGTAGTCGTGTAGCATGTATATAATGTTCCCTCATATATACCATAAACATATTTTGATCTAAAAAATAATATATCTGTCGTATTAAAAAATACTAGAGTAAGTTTGCCCGTCGTTTTCCAATACATTAAAAAATTAAAATGAATTCTGAACTCTTCTGCATCATATAAAACAAAAAAATAAAGACCGTGAAATTTTAAGAATTATTCTTGCTGTATGTTTTTATGAATCAAAGCACAATAAATGCTGATGAAAATATTTATGAAATAGTAAGTCTTTGTCAAAAAATTGTTTTTATATATTTAAAAGTTACCATGGTCTTGATGACCAAGCCTTAAAAAGGAAAAAAATCAGTAAAATCCATTCATAGGTTTGAATGTGACTCTTGGACAAACATATACATTGCATTTAATATATAAATTGAAGGTGTGTGCATAAAAAATCGAGCATGCATACAGGGAGTTACTGAGCCCAAATAATGTCATTCCTGGATGATTACTCATTGATCTCACCAATCAAAGAAAAGTTTCGATACATTTATTGAAAAGGAAGACATTTAAGACGCCAAACCAAAGTCTTGAGTTGAGGACTCATCTTTAACAAAGAGCGTGTGAAGTTCAAGCTCAGACAGGTAGTCTTCTAGAGGCTAAAGTAATCGTTGGGTCTAACTGGTAGCATTTTAAAAAAGAAACCAAAAATCAACATGGTAACCTGACAATTTGAAGAATGTTTTAGAGAAGTGCAGTTTAGGTTTCCATGACATTTCAATAGATCAGCTACAAACAGCTGTAACAAGGGGGAGATGTAGAAATAAATAAACAAAAACTGAGTGTAGGAATTACCCAGATGTTGATCCTCGAATATACTATAATTCTAAGTCCAACTAGGAATGCAATTATAACTCCGCAACAAATCTTCAGGCTTACTTCGGGTTTTTTATGACCACATGTTAATGTTCAATCGGATTTCGTATACATCAATGATAGCTTGTACGTAGTAGAATAAGAAGTTCAGGAAACTCTTCAGGAATTAAATAATATTGACAGCAGCTTAGAAAAAGAAAACTCACTCATCAATTGGCTAACTTTAAACAAACAAGGGAGCTAAAATCTACTCATCACGTAATATTATGTTGCTTTTCTCACGGTGTCATTAATATTCTTTCATTCTTGAAAAGATGACATCAAAGTACTGAGTAGCTACATGGGATGATGCTCATAAAAATGGAGAGTAAATCTAATGGTTTGTTGAGGAGGTGCTCGGTACTACCACAAGTAATTAATAAGAGCATAAGACCTGTAACATATGGTTAATTGAAGGACAATCAAAGAGGTCAAATACCCGGTATAAATATGAAGAAAGATACATACATCACATAGGTTTATATAGATATACTAATTAATAACTTAAAGAAAAACAGAATATGTAGATGAAATTAATAGTTAGAATATCTTTAGTTTCTATCGTCCATGTTATGTAACAAAAAAGAGTGCATTGATTTTTTTTTCGAAGAGTTAATTCTAATTTTTAACATGTTTTTGCGTGTGTCAACCAACTACTATAAATACAGGTGGTTTTGAATTTAAGAATATACATTTTTATTTTTACTGTAAAGAAGGTAAGTAATCCATTTTACATATTAATACAAACTTGTTTAATTATCTTCGTAAATTTGTTTTGTAGTCCATAATGAAAGGAACGCTTTTAACTCTAGCCTTTATGGCAACCTGCTTATCACTTTCTCAAGCAACATTAATTCTGCCAGCTCTCACAATCGGTGGTGGAGCTCTGGCCGGATTAGCTATTCTCAAAGTAGCTGCCATTAAGGGTGGTATTATTGGAGCTCTTATCGCTAGTGGAAGTGGACGAGGAGGTAGACGTGGAGGTAGACGTGGTGGTGGACGTGGAGGTAGACGTGGAGGTAGACGTGGAGGTTCACTTAGATATTTTGGAAAACGTTCCATCGATGACTTTGAATCTGTTTTACTCTCTGCCTCTCAACACGATGCTTCTGACTGTGCCAAAAAATTAGTCTGTGAAGTGAGTGGGCTTACTTTGGAGGATATTAACTCTGAAGAAACCATGATAGCACGTTTATTCAATCCCGATCATTTGGACGTCACGAAAGCCACAGTTGAATTTGATTTAGCTGCTCAAATTGGAAAACATGTTGGAATTCAACAATGCTCAATAATCTATCAAAGATGTCCTCACAGTAGACGTAAATTGATTGACATTTTCAGAGATCCCCGATTGGGAAATGAATTTTAAGTATTAACTGTAATATATCCAATCTTTATACCAACTTTAGAATGTATCAAATTTATACATAAATGTATAATTAATTGTAGCATATCCAATTTTTTTACCAAACTTTGTATGTATCCTCATGAAAATCAGATTTATATAAAGAGAAAATATATCATCAACCAAATTAATTGATATGTATGTAGTTTATTGATTTGAAGACAAAATGAAACCCAATTCAATCATAGAAAAAAAATATATTATATATATGCATATATTTTTTAAGAGATAAGAACTTACATTATTACTAAATAATAGAAGTTGAGACCTTTTCAAAACTCAGATATGTTTTTTAAATCTTAATAACACAATTTGAATTATAGTAGCTGATTATATATTTATGTTATACTTTTTTTTTTGCAAACATTTTTTATTATATAATTATTACCAGAAGTATTTATTTACCTCACTTGGAGATCAGCCCTACAAAATAATTCACCAAAAGGCATTAAAACAAAGTTAAATAAAATCTGAAACTTATCACACTGAGCAAATTGAGTATATATTTTGTACGTGAGAAAAAGAGCTATCAAAATATTTTACACGAATAACCCTTAAAGTAAAGAGTTTTTTGTCTTTTTTTATAATTTGATCGAGATGTACGACATAAAAATTACCTCATAAGAGAATGCAAATTTTGATTATTCTACTTATTTTCTACTTATAAGTAGATTCATGACTTTTTTGTTCAACAGTTGACTGAATTTTTCAATGGATAAACACTACTAAAAAAATAATTATAAAAAAATTATTGAAGACAGATTTGACACAAAATAACCAATTACAGATTATTAATCAGCAACGTCCAATACAAATGTAATATAATTAAATATGGAACATAAACTGATATTTTATCATAACTTGTATAATTAAGTGAGGAAGTTCTAAACCTGTTTACACCATATTATACTTTAACATCTTTAGCTGATTAAGCTAGTAGCTTAAACTGCAAAACTTTAGTACTCAATAATTCTTATATGCTAAATTAATATTTAGTGTTTCAGTTAATCATACATAATAATTGATTTTATCTACAAAATTCTTTAAAATCTTATTTAGCTGTCAACAACCACAACCACATATCTAGGTATATGAACTTTAAGGAGAACAAAAGATGTATTATATATTTTGTTTATCTGAATTTGGGATTAAAAAATCTTTAGATTGAACAGCCCAAAAATTATTTACTTTTTTATATGATGAAGTATGTCTCATTGCAATTGGCCATTGACCTTTTTGATATAACACAATGCGACTTCTTCATTTCGGACCACTTGAAAGATAAGGTCCGCGCCAACAGACCAGCGTCGATTGAATACCTCAAAAATAGAATTTGTGAAGCTATTGAGGGCATACATGAGTCACTTTGCAATTTTTTTATCATAAAGTGGATACGGACTTGTAAGCGTAGCTGTGGCGGCTATTTTGCTGATACTGTTTTGCATTAATAATGCCCTACGTTTATCTTTATATTGAAATAAACATCTGATCATTTATCTCAAAAAATGCAATTTTTCATTGAATATCATAATAACAACTCTTATTGGAAACCCCTTTATTATAACCATTTCAACAATATATAAAATAAAATTTTATTTTATATGACCAAGAAGGTGCAATGGGCTAACAAATATTCATAAAACATTAGAATACAAATAATGAAGCATAGTGTTTAATAATGTTTTTTATTATCAATAATTAATTATCATAATCCACTTTAATTAGACTGAGAAACAAATAATATTATCTTTGAAATAGCTCCATTGTGATTTGGACTAGATAACAAGCACAACTACTTGTGTCTAACGTAAGAAGAAGATAACTTGAAGCATATTTGTTGCTCATCAACATAAAAGTATACTAAAATTATTTTTCTTAAAATTGAATGTGCATTACTTTTGTAAAGTACCATAAATTTTCCCCTTTTTCTATCAACAAGTTATTCTTATTAGCTTAGTGGAAGCGCCGTAAATTGTATTTGAAGTAATTAAAACTGAAAATCACACTAAAAGAATACGAAATTAAAGGACTTTATTTGAAAGTTCATATAGGGACTAAAATAAATATCTTAATCCAAATAAAGATTATTAGCTATAGCTATAATTCTAGGGTATCTTGAAAAAAATTGAATATAAATTCAGGGAATAAATTTGAATAGTCTCCTTTTCTAGATTTGTGATCAAGATTATGTCTATGTTTTGTAATATTAATTACTATAGTCAGAGTAAGAATTTATAATAGTTTCCTAAAAAATATACAGCTGTATTTTACAAGACCTTTTTTTAGTGAAATATTAGATAAAAGGAACATTATTTAATGTAAAAAAATTGAAATGAAATAATTATCTTTTGCAATAAAAAAGTAATTATCATGGTCCAATTTTATTGGCTTTATTCTTTTTAGAAAAAAATGAATTACATATTTTTCCCTCTCAATTTAAAGCCATAGCCTTTAGCTAATATATTTTAGGACGCAATTTTCCATTGGTGATTAACTAGTTCCCATTCAGACTGTTAAGATTCGTCTAATAGATAATTTTTGTTCTTACCAAATAATTCCATCGATCAATTGAAGTCCTGGCATAGTTTAGAGCAACTTGGGTATTGTAAGATAATTACGATTCTCATCAATATATCCATATATTTATGTTTGTACTTTGTTTTTGAGCAGTGGTTTCTGAGCAAACAAAAGAAGCAAGGTTACTTATGACAAAAAATTGAATCGAAAAAAAGAAATTGAAGAATGAATATATACTTATACTTATATGCCATGCCCCATGGATATATACAAAATCATCTATGTATATAAATCTGATCTCCTTACAAGTACGGCTTCATTGATATCCATTCTAATATAATCAACTCAAGTATTACAAAACAACCATTCAAAAAAAGTAGGGTTTTTTTAGAAAACTAGATAAAAATAAAAATATCAAAGGAAATACTTGTTCTTCAGGCTGATCTCTTTAGAGAAGTCTCTGAATGGACTCAAATTCAGTTCAAATAATTTTTACTGGGCCTTCCCTTACTCTACTTTGCAAGAGAAGGCGGTGATCAAACATATTAATTTTTAAGTTGTTTTTCCCTTTGACCCTTCTGTTTGAGGGATTTGGATCTGATTTTAATACATAATTTTAATGGCGACCCATACGATAAAGTTATATTAGGTATTAAATTATGTTGTGTTTGGTGTTCAAAACTCAATACATCCCTTATTGTTGTAGTAAATTATAAATTATTGTGTTTTCATTGAAAGACTATAGTTCTCAAGAAGGATATTTAGCTCAAGATGTAAAATTTATTCATCTCTTATTGAATCTAATAGGAAAAGAAGAAATTTTTATGGTTCCAAATAAAACTTTGCGATTAGAATTTAGTTAGATTCAAAATTATGCTTAAAAAAATAATAAATTTTTATAGTGCATTTTTAAATATATTTAAGGTTTTGATAGGATACAAAGTTACTTTTGTTAAATAAAAAACCATTAATAATAATATTATTTGAATGAGTTAGCCATTTGATACAAAATCCAACTTTTTTGATTCGCTCTTTCATAATATGCTCTAAATTAAAAATCGAAATTAGAAACTTTCAGATTTTAGGACTATTAGAATAAGATGATATGATTTTATTTCTAAGTAATTTGTACACTAAATTTTTAAGAGACAACACATTATTGAGAAACAAATTCCTCTTCATGAATAAAAATTTTACGTAAAAACATCGAAAACTACAAAAAAATATATATATTTTGACAAACACATAAAATGAAAACCCTACAGGTACGAAAAAGAAACTCATATTGAAAGCAATTTACTCTATGCTTGGAATGATATTGTCACATTGGTCCATGTCGCTCAAAGCTACTCTGACATTATTCAGAACCTGAAAGTTAACTGTCATACAGTATACAAGGTCAGAAAGCTTCTGGAGGATGGAGAAAGACCAATAAAACATAAATTTCTGATCCAAAGAATTTTGGTTTCCCCAGTCATCTTATCTCAATCCTGTGAGTTTTTATGAGGCTACTATGTGGTAGCATATTGAGTTCAAAGGCTTTAAAGTCGACTCTAACAACTTGGTCAGGAAGCTGTAATGTAAGCTGATGGAAATTAAATTCATCAATGATAATCTTCAGTATGTAAATTAAAAAAAAGAGTTTAAAATTTTTCTGTACAACCTAAATTATGATCTTTTGCACAAGGTTATTTGAACAACAATCAAAGTGGTCAAATACCAATTTTCAAATACCCGATATAAATATATACAAAACAAACATCACAAAGAGGGTAGTTTGTTTCGATATACAAATTAATAACTTAAAGAATGATATATATATATATGAAATTAACAGTTAGAACATCTGTAGTTTCTATCGTCCATATTATGTAACAATAAAGAGTGCGTTGATTTTTTTTTCCACGAGTAAATTCTAATTTTTAACATGTTTTTGCGTGTGTCAACCAACTCCAATAAATACAAGTGATTTTGAATTTCAGAAAAGTCATTTTTGTTTTTACTGTAAAGAAGGTAAGTAATCCATTTTACATATTAATATAAACTTGTTTAATTATCTTCGTAAATTTGTTTTGTAGTCCATAATGAAAGGAACGCTTTTAACTCTAGCCTTTATGGCAACCTGCTTATCACTTTCTCAAGCAACATTAATTCTGCCAGCTCTCACAATCGGTGGTGGAGCTCTGGCCGGATTAGCTATTCTCAAAGTAGCTGCCATTAAGGGTGGTATTATTGGAGCTCTTATCGCTAGTGGAAGTGGACGAGGAGATAGACGTGGAGGTAGACGTGGTGGTGGACGTGGAGGTAGACGTGGAGGTTCACTTAGATATTTTGGAAAACGTTCCATCGATGACTTTGAATCTGTTTTACTCTCTGCCTCTCAACACGATGCTTCTGACTGTGCCAAAAAATTAGTCTGTGAAGTGAGTGGACTTACTTTGGAGGATATTAACTCTGAAGAAACCATGATAGCAAGTTTATTCAATCCCGATCATTTGGACGTTACGAAAGCCACAGTTGAATTTGATTTAGCTGCTCAAGTTGGAAAACATGTTGGAATTCAACAATGCTCAATAATCTATCAAAGATGTCCTCACAGTAGACGTAAATTGATTGACATTTTCAGAGATCCCCGATTGGGAAATGAATTTTAAGTATTAACTGTAGCATATCCAGTTTTTATACCAAATTTTGTATGTATCCTCATGAAAATCAGATTTATATATATTACAAACCAACTAATTTGATATGTTAATTAATTCATTGCAAACAAAATGAAACTCAATTAAGCGATTAGAAAAATATATTATACTAAAATATGCATATATTTTTTCTCATATATTTTTAAAAAATTTCCAAACTTTTTGGATCTTCTGTTCCTAGTCTCATTGATAAAAATCTACTTTACATGATAAATAACAGAAGGGGAGACCTTGTCAAAATTCACATTTGTTTTCCCAATGTTAATGCCACAATTTGAATTATCTTAACTGATGATATATTTAAGTTAAAGAAAATCTGAGACTGATTGCAATCTGATCAAATTGAGCGTATATTTTGTAAATGAGAAAATCACCTATCAAAAATATTTTATGCAAAATAACTAAAAATGTATTTTTAGTATCTATATTTACAAAGTAAAGAGTTTTTATCTTTGTTCATAACTTAATCGAGATGTGCAACCTAAAAACGACCTCGTAAGAGAATGCAATTTGGTTATGAAATTTTTCCACAATACCACATTTTTTTTTGCAATAGCCGTTATCGAAATACGTACAAAATTGTAAAAAGAACCGCCATAGTTGATATTAACATACACTTTAGTAGAAAAAAGGTCTTAATTCTAAGTAGATTGATGACTTTTTTGTTCAAAAAAAAATCTTGATAACAGATTTGATACAAAATAACAAATTAGAGATTATTAATCAGCAACGTCCAATACAAATGTAATATAATTAAATATAGAACATAAATGATATTTTATAATAACTTGTGTAATTTATGGATGAAGTTCTAAGCCTTTTCACACAATATCATACATTAACATCTTAAGCTGATAAATCTAGTAGCTTAAACTACGAAACTTTAATACCAATAAATTCTTATATACTAGATTAGTATTTAGTGTTTCAGTTAATCATACAAAACAATTGATTTTATCTTCAAAATTCTTTCAAATCTTATTTAGTTGTCTACAACCACAAACCCATATCAATGTATACGATTCTTAAGGAGAACAAAAGTTGTATAATATATTTTGTTTATCTGAATTTTGGATTAAAAATACTTTAGATTGAAAAACCCTAAAAATGTTTAAGTTTTATTATGATGAAATAAATTTCATAACAAATTAACAAGACCTTTATTTTACGGAGTAAAATAAACTCCAACTTCCTTTCTATGCGTTAGACGGAAACCATACGATGATTTCGATTTAATTTTTCAGAAGTATCAATTTTTATAATATAGTAGGCCATATATTCACAGTTGAATAAGCCTTCACCCTCAAAAACAAGTGAATCTAAGGTTCATTTATTTCTTCACTAAATGTTTGATATGCAACATATTGTAGTACATCATTAGATTTAATAAACAGTGACACACACCTAATCATCAGGTATCATCATGTATACAAAAACTTTACCAATTATCTTTGGAATTTGTATATCATAAACCTTCTTATTAAATGCGAGCTCCATCTAACGTAAAAGAGAGTGCATTAAAAAAGAGCTCCCTTTTTAATATTAGTAGTAAAAAGAAATAAATAATTCTTCCAATAGATGGATTTAGTAAGGTGTATCTTCTGTTGTATAAGTTTGTTGAATTTACACTAGATGAAGTCAGAAAGATAACATTTCTTAATAAAAAAAACCTCATTTAACAGTTTGTGATTGTTTAAGCGCTTGTCTAAGATTGTACCAGGAAAGAGAAAATACGAAATATTTGAGTTTTTGTTCGATAAAGTCGAAAACACACGTAAGACGATTTACAACGATCAATTTTGGTTAATCGATTCCATTCCAGTAATTTTGAAATCAAAAATAGCATTGTTTTGATTGTCATGGAGATAAACATTGACAAAAAAAAATTTAATTAATATTAACTTTATTAATGATCCTTCATTTTTCTGGATTTTTGTATTATTAAACACATTTTGTAAGAACTATACTCAAATAAATTTATGGATCATTTAAAAAAAAACTATAATGACCAAAACCTACTGTTTTTGAAAATTGTAATGCTCATTTTTTTGTCCTATGGTTTAAATGGTTACATATTGTAATTGTGTATTTAGTCACTCGTCTTTAAAAAATCCTGGTTGTTTGTTTTTTTAACTTTTCTGCCTTCTGTTTTGGTCTTATATTATTATTATTTAAACCACATCTTTTATTTATAGGTATTTACGTCATCAATTTTTTGTTGTTGGTTTGCTCAATATATAAACAATCCATGCTTAAAAATTAGTATGCTTAGAGAATTTGTAATACTCCATTAAGAATGAATAAATTAATCTTTAAAAAAATGATGAAAATTGCAATTTGTAAGCAAAATCTTAAAAATAACCTCATAATATGTTGCTTGAATTGTTTTTTGTTATTAATATGTATAATTCTAAAATATCACTTATGGTACCACGACAATTGCCCAATGGTAAATTGACCTGAGCGGAATATTGTCAGCAAAAGACCAACTTTGTAGTTACCTTTGAACATACAAAGTCAATTAAAAATATGAAACACTAAAAGACAATTTAGTTTTTTGCAAAAAAAAAATGCATCACTTACTTTTATCAGTAAAAGGCTTAATTTGCAATATTAAACTCCAAATAACATATTTTTTGGCAATTTTAAATAGTATTTGATTAAAAATAAAGGAGGATGACTAAAGTTCATATTTATCTTTAACAAAAACAATCTCATCTCTATTATCATTCACAAGTTCATAGAGAAGACAAGTTTCACCATTGTATTTTAGATTCTTAGAAAATGCAAAGAATGAAAAAAGTAAGCTGAATAAACTTGTGTCTCTAATGATCTTATGTTCCAAAGCCCACTTAGTTTAAAAATTTTTAGTGTTTCCAAAAATTGAGGATAAAATTTTATGTGTACCACCTTGATCAATTTTACTAGTACCATCATATACATTTATTAACTATAATTCAATGTTAATTTTATTATTGATCCGTTTTGTAGTAAGGGGAGGTGAAGTAAGTTGATAAACGAGTTCTTTTTACATCCTCAAAAGGTTCAGAACCATCTATGTTGGGTTATATTTTGCAACTAAGTAGCCAAAAGGATTAGCTAACAAAGTGTACTTATGCATGTATATGAAATTCTTTTTCATTTTTCAATTATATAAACATTGGCAAATGTATCAACTTACCTCGGGGTAGGTGTTAGCTAATACATGTCATGGGAAAAGTTGATACATGTAATTGAATGACTGATTAAGATAAAAAACAATTTAGAAAAATTGATATATTGACGATATGAACATTATCAAGTCTATTCAAATTTATTCCATAATTAGGTATATATCACACACCTATATCATACACTGTCATGGCTTTATAAAGACAATTTTAATTTTATTCATATTACTTTCCAAATACAAAAATATTTCACTTAGCTCAGATAATAATCATAATTTAAACAATAAATTATCCTTTTTATTCACATTTTATTGGTTTTTTTGTTAAGAATAGAACATGATACCTTGCAATGTATATTTTTGAATTGTTTTTGTTGGGATATAGGTAGTAAGTAACTATAGGAGAGACTTCACTTATTGTTGACGATTTGCCATTTTGTATTGGACTACATGAATTTTTGAAGAATTGGACGGCAAAGATTCTTTACTCTTGGTTGGCATTTTATATTCAGTAATTTCAAAAGGTACGTAATATCATAGTTTAAGGGGAATATAACCATGTTTTTAAAGACTGATAGATTATATAGAATTAAAGCTTGAAATATTGGTTGGCTGGAATGCTGAGACAACTTATAGATTGAGATTCTTTTCCTGGATTCCTTTCGGTAGGCGTCCATGCAATGATTGAAGTAATTTTTAAGTGGAACATAGCAGGTAACATCCAGTGGCTGTAGTCTATATGCAGTACTTAGCATATAATTTAATGAGAAGTTAAAATAGTGTACCCATCAATATGTTACAAGTAAAGAGCTTGGAATTATCAATATTTCTCTCATATTTAGTGGGGTATCAACTTACACGGGGATAGTGAATTGCCCCACATTATCCTTTTGGAACTATTCTTTTTTTTTTTTCATTGATATGTTTTGTTAGTTTTCGCAGATATCATTTATAATAAAAAACATGTTTTCTTTGTTTTAAAAAAAATGAACAAACATATGTCCTTGAGAAAAAATAAATAGCTCAGGAATGTTTTATCAAGTACTCGCATAATTTATGTTTGAAAATTGTTCTTTGAGCTTGAAAAATAAATATCTTATTGTTAGGCCCGGTTGTACTAAGCTAAAGCTTTAAAACAAAGCAGGGTTGTGGAGTCGGAGACGGTGCTTTTTCTGTTGGAGTCAGAGTCGGAGTGAGTAGTGGGATAATTTGGAACGACCCCGACTCCGGCTACAATAATTATAATAGTTTATTTAAATAAAACTAATTTATAATCTAAGGCTTACGTTGAGTATTGTTATGGGTTTTTCCTAAATGATTATAAAAGCTAGGTGAGGAAATTGTTGCAGTGAGAGATTACGAGTTCATAAATTATGTACAAAAACTTATGAATGTAGTATCAATATACGTAGATAGATTTTGATCCATTTCATTTGTTATTCATCTTTCTTTTTTGTTCTTTTTTTTTTAATTTTTTGTATGTCCAGATAAATTGGGAAAATCTTTAAAGGTTAATAACGAGTAAACTAAATGGGTTGGAACTATTTTTTTTTTTATAATTTACATGCTACATTCAATGATCATTCAATTATTTATAACGAAATCCGCCTCGCTTGAAAACTTTATGAGAATGACGGTATTAATTATGTGTAGCAAAGAAAAGACATACTAAAGTTAAATGTTTTATTGTGTTGACAAGTAAATTTTACTTGAATCTACTTGTTTTTCTAATGTAGCAGTTCTGTCCTTGACTAAAACTTAAACTTTGTTCTTAATAATATAGAAAATAACTCCATAAGAAATAATCAGTGCCTCTCTGTTTTTAATGAGTGCATTAACACCTAACTACTCAATACTTAAATGTTCTCTCCTCAAGAATAAAAAAATAATAATAAGAGCTTAATAAAATAAAATATTATATAATTTGAGGGTCCGCGGAAAACTTTAACTCGTTGCTAAAAACTATTATTTTTATTCTAGTTTTCGATAATACCTATTGCCCAGCTTTGCTTTTCTGATGGATTTCCAACATTAAAATTGATATAATTTTCAATGATGGATAATTGATAACAAAAGTTGCATCTTGCTTTCAATGTTGCAAAAAAGATTCAGCTGTCAATATCACTTCTCCAAGTACTGTATCCCAAAAAATGAATTTCGTACAAACTACTTTCAGTCTAATATTTATTTATATTTTTGAAAATATTAATAAAGCAATGTTTGTCTGTATCGATGTTTGTTGACTCCTCCTTTTTGAGGGTGTCCTTAAAATCTGGAAAAGTAATACTGCACGCATTTTTTAGTTGGAAGAATACAATTGTACAAGATAGTAATTTGAGAGCTTCCAAATTTTGGAGCACAAAAATTACTAACGTGGCATTTTCTTTCTCTAAACAAGGTACATTCTTTTTTTTAAAAGGAGAACTGTTGCGGCTTAAGATGATAATTTGCATAGTTATTTAGCCCTACGTCAGTGAAATGGGGTATTATACACATTGAGATTTAAAAAAGCAGCTTATTTCCACTCCGAATCTATATTTTATCAACAATACTTTTCTATATGCTCCTGAAACAGTAAATCGGATTATATGCAATATTATTATTGTTTACTATTTATTTGTATATTTACCAATTTTTAATTGGGGTTTAGTCACTTAATAAACTGTTTTACTTCAAAGTCGATCCTTTGGTTTTCCGTTTGATTTCTTGGATTCATCTGCTTTTCGATATGAAAACTGAAGCAAATACGAATAATTACAAAAATATAGTTTTTTAATTATTATTTTACATAATATCTCATCAAAAACTAATGGTTACTAATTTGATTCCCAAAATTTACATAAAATAATGATTATTTCATAAAAAAAATTATTAAAAAAGAAATCCGATATGAGACACCATGCATTACATTTACAATAATTTTTCCCTAAAAAAACAATTGCTGCACCGACTGCATGAGTTTAGAAAACGTATGTTCACGTTCAGTTTGTGCTAAATTTCTTTCTTCTCTGTTTTCGAGTATTACAGTCACAAATTATTTTACTATGATATTTTATAAAACTATAAGACTCAAGACATAAATTCATACTGTCGTTTTTTGTATCTTGACGGATAAACTTTATATATATATATTTTTGCAAATAACTGTAAATTTTTGAAAAAAAATGTAAGAAACTACAGGTTTTTGAAAAGTTTTGGAAAAAAATGTAATATTTAAAATTGAATTTTTGAAATTTTTGGTGAACAGGTGTGATTTTGAATAACTATAGATTTTTTGAGGGTTTTTTTTCAAAAAATTTAAACATTGAAATTTCATTTTTAATTGATATTTGAAATTTTATTTACACATTTTTTTCAAATAAATTAATTTTCTGTGAATAGCTATGGATTTTTGAAATTTTTTGGCCAAAAATTTAATATTTGAAATTTTATTTCCAAAATTTTTTTTTTTTGTGAACAACTGTAAAACTGTAAAAAATTTCATTTTTGAAATTTCGTATTTGATCTTTTTTTTTCCATCCTCCCCAAAAAAAAGAAACTTCCCTGACCTTTGAAACAATATTTTCAGTACTTCTATCTTAAAATTAAAGATAGGACGGAAACAAACTTTCTCGGATCTGGGGCGGTTCGAATCTATATTATCTACAATTTTAAAGATTTTAATATAGGGTAATTTCATATATTACGATTGATACGCATTTTATCCTAGCCAAACTCCATCAAACAAATTTTTAACACCACTTCTATACATTCGTTTCTGTTTAGCATTCAACTACTTTGCTGAAATAACAATATCAACAGACCAAATAACAGACCTACTTCCATACATGTGAAGTCGGATAAAATGTTAACAATTAAAAATCTTAATAACTGTATTCAAATCACTTAAAATTATTTATCTGCGATTCAACATTTCAAATTATTATAAGCCTACTGCATATCTGTTAAATTAAATTATATCAGATAATCAGGTATTTGTGGAGTAATTCGTTGAAACATTAGTGATGAAGCACGATGTTTCCTCCTTTAAAAAAAAGTGTATTTTTTTGTCAGTTGTGAATGTTTTTTGCTTATTTTCATGCTGTTAAAATTTTGTTAGTGGAGTTTGTCTAGAGCCAAATGTGCATAAATCGTATCGTGTGAAATTAAGTTATGTTAAAATCTTTATTATAAATCAACCTTAATATTAGAGGCTAGATTTCCAACTTCTAACACCTTATCTGAAACAAATGAATCAAAGCTCATTTGTTAGTTTATTCCATTAATTTCTAAAAATTATGATTTTTTTAGGATAATTACAATTTTGTTTCGAACTATGTCTATTTGTAAAATAAAATTATTATTAGCTGTATAATTTTATTTTACTATATTTATATTTATATTACCCCCCCCGCATAATAAAAGCGTCATTACGGCACTGAAACTTAAAAACACCGTTTATTTATACTGCTCCTTCTGATGATATATTTTGTCTATGAAAAAAGAAGATTTTTTTTAGTTACTGCATAATAATATTTTTTTGTCTATTTTTCATAAAAAATACCATGTTCTAAACAAAATTGTATAATATAAAATCATTTAATTTGATACTTAGATAAAATTAATATGTTTTGTGTGAAAAAAAAATTAAAAATGTTTCCTTGAACCGATTTATCATGAAACATTTTACCATCAACTAATCTATCAAATTTGAAAAATTTGCTAGATAAAATTTTTAACTTTCCTGCATATTTTAGATTGGTTATACAAAGATTACGTAGAAGTTATCTTTTATTTTCAATTTTATTAATCAATTGATCACATCATGTTATCTATTGATAACAAATTAAGTAAGAAAATATTTTATGACCAATGTAGAAACAAAATCATATATAGTTTTTGTTTGAACGGTATGGAACTTTAAATATATATATATATAACAATACTAGCAAATATTGAAATTGCAGTGTTTAGAGGTAGCCAGAAGTTACAATATAAAGAAAATAATTATTTGGTTTTGAGTAGATCAAAACTAAACTACATATTCATATTAAACCAATATAAACTGGTCCAAGAGGAATTTATTTTACAAAAGTATTGGATATATTGGAGAATTTGACTTGTTATATGTCACTGACAAGAAAAAAGTTCTGGAAATACATTCCTATATCTAATTTAATAAGCTATAGATAAAAATAAATCTTGGATGGCAAAAACATTCATAAAATTTAGTATATGCATTTGAATTCATGTGTATAAATGCATACTAAAATTCTCTAATAAGGAATGGAAGTAACAACAAATATTGAGTAAAATAATAAATACCAAATTGATTCTGTACTTTAAAATTTTATCAAATTTTTAAACATAACATATTAGTTGATGAATTTATGCTTTATAAGAAATTTGATCATTTTACGATAAATATAATAGTATAATCTTATTACCTAATTAGAAGGTACTATGCAATGAAAATTTCTTTAAAAAGAAGTATTTCTATAACAAAAACATTTAATTCTGTAACTTTTTCTAAAATTCCGTTATTATGCAGTTCGCTGAGTAAAGCATTTTTTTCCCACAGAGATAACATGTTTTAGTATAAATGGGCAGAAGAAGAATATCTTCAGCTTTTGGGTGGAGTTAGATTCATTAACTTTTTTGTTTATCAGAGGGTATATTAGCATTAGGTACAAGTTATGTCCCTCCCCCCCTACATTTCAGAAGGCCTCAATATACCTTCATAATGTAGATATGAATAACATATGACGTTGGAGTGGCTCAAATACTAGTATTATGAACTATTTTAAACAAGTAAATTATATAATAATTCTGTGTTTTTATTGAGCTCTGCTTCTTGATCGGAAACAATATCGTTCAGCTAAGTAATGGTTGGAAAGTGTTATGGGAACTCCGCTTCATAAAACCAATAAAAATAATAATATACGATGAACGTTTGAAAAGTACGTGCAACCTACAAGTGCTGGTGTGTTTCATGGTTATGTAGCATCTCTTGGGGAAAAAACACACGAACTTTCACTCGGATTGGAATATTACTGTCTGTTTGATTCGAGGAATCGGTCGGAAAATGATGGTGAGTGTCTTTGGGATTCGCAAGGAATGATCCTCATAGAATATTTGGAAAAATGGTTAAACATATTATTCAACATTATTGGAAAGAACAACACCCAAGATTGGCCCAGCAAAAAGTTATTTCCATCATGACAATGCACCAACTCACACCTCAGGAGTTCTGATCGCAAAATTAATGGAAATAGAGTTCCAACTCGAGATGCACACAGAACTAGCAATCTGATGCACCTTCACTCTTCTGCCATCCATCACCATATCAAGGAGTTTCCTAATTATTTCTGGAGTAGTCACCTCCTCACGCCTTCCAGAACGTTCAACATCACTTGTGCCCACATAGTCACTCCAAAAAATTTGAAACCAAATATAAACGGTAATAAACGAAGGCACAGAGTCCCCACAATGTTTGTCAAGCTTCTTCTCAGTTTGCTGAAGGGGTTTTCCTTTCATAAAGTAATGTTTAATCAACACACGAAATTCTTTGTTATCATTTTTTGAAAATCACTCCGCTTCCCTGATTCAAACTAAGGTCAAACAAAAAGAAATAAACTGATATGGATAAAGATTGGTGTGTGTTCTTCCAAGAGATGCTACTAAATCAACATCACCTCGATACGCGCTAGTATCTTTGACTTTGCACGGGTTTTTCTAATTACCCTAGTATGATTTAAAAAAATCCAATTTTGAACTAAAAAAAACGTGTTTTCTTTTTTTAAGCCCGGGACTTGTCATATTGTTTTAGGGTTCTTTAATAAGTAGATGGCTCATAAACTACTTGATAGACTACTTTTTTTAGACAAAGGATTGAACATCATATATTATTTTACGTTAAAGTGAATATGGTTCTATTGATAAAGCTCTGAAGTATCTGACCCAAACAATTTCTTGCGGAATATCAATCCAAGCATAAGCTAATCCTTGCTGACTATTGCAATAACATTGGATCTTCACTCCATTCACGCCAAACGTGGTAAATTTAAGGAATTCCAATGAGAAAATATTTGGACAACCCCTATGTTTTCACAGACATTTGAATACGTCAACATAAAAAAATATATATATTGCTGTAGTTAAGTACCGAGACTGTTGTCAGATTTTAATATATTTTATAATATTAAATAAAAAATTAAAAAAGCAGGAAATTGAATGAATGCCATAAAAATATGACTTTGGTTTTAAAAAATGTCTTTTATAAATGAGACAATAAATTTGAAATATTTTCTTTTTTTTGCTTTTATTACTTACATTCGGGCAAAATTGAAGAAATCATCTACCCTAATAGGCATACTCAATTTTAAACAGACAACAACATCATATTGCTGTTGGTAAAAGAACAAATCCGTGGGTATAAATATTTAGATATTATCAAATTGGTATAATAAGACGTATTAAATGACCATACCAATTTACAAAATGTATATAAGCAATTCAACTATTTTAAATTTCTATTAACCAGTTATATCCTAATATATAAATGATTTGAAATAGACAAGTTGTAAAATAAGAAGGCATTTAGTTAAGTATATAATTCATCCCGCAATAATTGCTTAGGGTTGAAATAATTAAAGAAACAAATTATATTTTCTTCCAATTCATTCTCTTAAAAAATCTGATTATGAAATTAGATATTCTGGACATAAAAAGAGAAACCCCTAATCAGATTTTGATAGATACATAGTAAATAGTTGTACTCCTTCATTCTTAATGGAAAGATGCTTCCAAGTCTAGTAAACTAACAACCCATAGAGTAACGTAGAGTTCAGTGGACAAAGTGCTCGAGAGATGTGATACTCTTGAACTCAATGTGCGTATGTTCGATTCACGGTCGCTCCTAGAAAAGGAAATGTACTTTATATTACAATTTATTTCCCTAAATACATTAAGATATTAACAAATGTTTTGCTCTTACATGAGGGGAGCCATAGCAAAATCAATCACTCAAACATCTCCAGCTTCAAACATTGCATCCAACCTGGCCCTAAATCTGGTACAGTCCTTGATGAGGAACTCTTTGTCAATGTTGATCACTGCCTCGACTATGAAATTCCACAGTATTCAACAGTCTTATAAGCACGTTTATTGAACTTTCTCTTCAATAATCCCAACACATAGTAGTGAGCTAGTAGGTTATATGTACATTCATTTATATGGTGTATTCCATTAATTTATTATTAGCTATAAGCCCTAAACGTAGTATTAATTGTTTCTAAGCCATGAGACAACTTGAAAGCCTCGGCCATATCGTAAATAGTTGATTTGGGTAACTTCGCTAACTCAATAATATCTGTAGCGGTCTTTTTGGCATGGAGGTGCACAATAATGGCAGCATAGCGTTTGCCTTCGGAGGACATCTCAAAGATTTGTATTTTTATTTTACACAAATTTGTCAGCTAAATCTGATAACACAGTTGCATAAGTATATATCTTAGGCTTGCCATGATATTGAGGTCTAAACAAGTTCCGGATTTATAATCCCACCCCCATTTACATTTTATTTGTGGACTTCAAAGGCAAGTCCTGGGTCAGATGGAGTAATTGTATTAGTGTTGAGTCTGGCCTTATTTAGATCTGCAGTTCTGTTTAGTTCTGTCCTGCATAGTAGTCCTAAAAATATATAAAGTTATGCCCTGGATGACGTACCTCAACTGTATTTATTCTTTTTTATCCGTTCTAGTATGGACAGTCCGAAGGACCGATGTTCTTAAGACTGAACTGGACCGAATAAATAAGGACCGACACAGCAATAATTATATACTATAATTTTGCCTTATATATAACGAGTGACTCTCCATCAACCAATTAAAGGAACAGAAAAAAAGTAAAACAGCACTCATACTCAAGGCTGGCTTTACTGTGAACAGGGTATATGGCAAATAGAAATGGGCGGAGCCGTTTTCGTTTATGTGTATCCTTCGCTGTGTGAAGATTTCCAGACACCCCTTCGGACTTGTTTGTACCCTAGATTGTCTGTCAGGATTCGATGAATTTTTTTTTTTTTTTTTCAGTAGACAAACTTATGGCTGTAGTCTAGTTTAAAACAGCTTGCTGAGTTGGGGAGTGTTCTGACTAAGTGTTGGAGAGTTCAGGATACATCTCTGTGAATGATTTTCCCATCCTCTAGCAGAGGTAGACAAAGCTTCAAAAACAAAAATTATACATCGTGCTGCAGTGAAATAACAAACTAGTATATTTGACGCATATGCCTCGCCACTTAATACAAAACTAAATCCTTTATTTACACTTCAGGTCGTGAGAAAAACGATGATCACATAATTTTTCATCAAGCGTGTATGTGAAAAAGTTGAGGCACATGCAAAATATTGATGGGTCAATCTAGTATATTTAAAACAAGTGAACATTTTGCTATTCTTCATAATTTAGGAATTGTAAAATGAAACAAGATATACTTATGATAACATCACTTATTTAAATATATGATGACAACATTTTTCAAAGATTGCTCTATAGGACAGATTTGCGTCTTATTCGAACGCGTCCTTAATATTCCAAATGGAACGTCAAAATTTAGAGACTGAGACATCACTTTTATTAATTATTCAAATGTTCAGCTTTTATTTGAGTCTGAAACACATTTTCAATCATCATAAAGAAATAAAAGGTTCAGCCCATTGATTATTCTATGTAATGGTATAAAATTATCAAGTATTGCTTGACAACAAACTTTATAGGAGGCCATGTGTATGTAATGGTCAAAATTATTGAGGTATAAAAAAACTTATAATGAACGAACAATTATTTTTTTAAACCTGAATTCTATTGACGCTTGTTTTATTTTTTATGAGCACCACCCTTTTGTAAATGGGTTTTAATAAGGAAAATAATAATATGCAGTCATTATTTTGTGCATTCAAATATTTCAGATTATGTAACAAAAGTATTTACTTAAGAATATGAAGGTTTTTTTTTTTTGCTGCATCAACCCTTGGGATTCCCCAGAAAAAGAAAAATTCCAAATAAAGAAGAAAACAATACGTTTTTTTTTTAATACATAGGAATAAGAATAAATTTCTACTATAAAAATGGGTTACCTTCAACTCAAGCCTAACAATTTCTTCATAACCAACGCCAAGGTAAGATCTCTCGTATATTTTTTAAGTAAGGAGAAAATAACTATTGTGTATTTTTAATCATTGTAGAAAGTTATAAAGATCATCATATCGAAATGAAAGGGATTATTTGGATATTAACCTTACTGGGTTGTTGCTTCATGTTTTCTGAAGCACTCCTTCAAGGAGGAAATGGAGTAGGACTCCTTAAACTTGGTCTTGTAAAAGGACTTGTGGCCGGTGCTCTTCTTTCTAATATTGGGGGAAGACAAGGAGGATTTGGAGGAGGAAGACGAGGTGGAGGCCGTAATAATAGAAGACACGGCGGACGATTCGGCGGTGGAAGACTCGGCGGTGGAGGATTCGGTGGTGGAGGATTCGGTGGTGGAGGATTCGGCGGCGGAGGATTCGGGGGTGGAGGACTCGGAGTTGGAGGATTTGGAGGTGGAGGATTCGGTAATGGAGGATTTGGAGGAGTTTTATTACGTCGAAAACGAGCCATCAATGAATATGAAGAAATCCTTTTATCTGCCTCTCAAGAAGACCAAAATGACTGTGCAAAACGATTAGTATGTGAGATTTCAAGTCTTCCACCTACGGCCATGAGTCTTGAGGAAGTTCAAATCGCTAGTGCTTTTAATTCGAATTATTTGGACATCTCAAAAGCCACTGTTGAATTTGAACTTGCTGCACAAATTGGGAAACGTGTTGGACAGGAGCAATGCTCAGTTGTTTATAAAAGATGTCCCTATTCAAGGACTAAACTTATGGAAATGTATAACGAAACAAACGTTGAGGATGAATCCTAATTTTCTATAATTGTATGCACTTTTATAACTAAAAAAAATTATAGCTTAGAAATTAATAAACAATTTTATATATCTAATATAAACAGCCTATTTAAATATATTATCATGAGAAATAGGTACTAAGTAACTCGTAAAAATATACTTTTTCCAAAATATATATAATTATTTTTATATGGATGTACTTTAACATCCACTATTAATATTTCATATAGTATATCTCCTTACGCTCTTACACAAATCCCATTTCTACACATATCATAAAAATAAATATTGCAGGCGTTTACATATAGCGCCTATATATACATTGCACACGCCTGTACTATTTATACATTTTTATTCATTAGATCAAAATATCTTCCTACCCGAATATTCGTTTTCCTATATACATACATTCAGACATTCATACAGACAGAAATACCAACTTTGGATTAACGATAAAGATAATAATTTTTGTAATGAAATCAAAGTTAGTCATTGCACGTTTTAGCTGCAATTTGACTGATATAAATATCCACTACATAATTTAACAGTACATTCAATTAAATATTAATGAAATGTCTATATCTAAAGTGACATGAAACAAAGAATATGTATGTATAAATTAGCCTACGCAATTCCCATTCATTTACCTGTCTATTAATAATATTAGTCCATATTATCGAGTTATATATACGACTTAAGAAATGAACAAAAGCATATTTAACTCTTGTAAAAAAATCCTTATGAAAACATCAAATTGATCTGGGAGTATATTTTTTTTAATAGAGATGCTTTAAAAAGTGAAAAAAATTAATGAGTTTAAGATCAACATTATTGAATGCCAAAAATGTAGAATTGTACAACCTTACAACCAACAAAAGTGAAAACATATTGAAGCCATGGATTATTTATTTCAAAAGGACGTGAATTTGCATACTTGTGGGGCTTCAAACATCAGGATATTCATACCTAAGCATCATTATTTCTTTTTAAATGAAAAGGTTCTCTGAATTTGAACGTTTCTTGTTTGTAGGAAAGAAAATGGCACAAAAAATTTGTAATTACTAAAAAATAAACTTCTGTTGTATTTTATCTCCTTTAAAAATCCACCTCTTGATCTTAATGATCTTAGGTTCGATAATCTGTCGTGTCTAGAGAAGGAAATTTAAATTATATATATTTTTATAAAAAGATTTTGTTGTCCATGAGTCGTGATAAAAATCCGGTGTAAGTTTTTTAGCTCGGCGTTTCTTTGTAATGGACATCTGAAGAATTAATATTCTTTTACTTAGCTTTTGTCATTATTATTTAAATCCTGAGTAGTGACCCTTTTTTTCTACTGCATACAACTATATTCAAAACCTAATTGAACATTTGTGTGTGGCAAGGTTGAGTCTGGCTCAGGTTCAACAGTTCTATCAGTCTCGGTTCTTTCATTTCAACGGTTTCGGTCTTGGTCTGTTTTCTGCTTGAATAGTCTCAGTTCCGTCCCATTTTGTCCTGTCCTTGATATTGGTCTGAAAAAACCTACCAAAAATTAAGGTATTCTCTACATTGTATAATTTTTATTAATATTATAGCAAATTTTTTTCAATTTACCATTTGACTTAGTTTATTAAAAGGTTAAGTACCTTTAAAACACGTGAATATTTTACCATTATGTTTAATTTACGCTTAATTAAAATATTTATTATTTTTGGAACAATTGACCCTTAAAATCCCGGATTAATGGATAATGACATCACAGACATAATAAATTTGGGAAGGCTACAACTCCAAAGTATCATTTTTATATATCTTACTGCAAAATTAGATTTATATTTTTTTTTTCTGTTTTAAACTGGCCTCCTGAATCGATACATAAAATACCCGTCTCCGACCTTGAATCCAACTGCAGTATTTTGAATGTCAAGGACTCCGACTCAACACACAGTTATTTAATAATATATTGTTTAGCCTATATCAGTACTATTGAGTCAATTGAGTTTAGAGACTATAAATTTAGATCTCGTTTATAGCCATAAGTAGTTATTACTTAAATAATTGTGCCAGGTATAAAGAAAATATTTGGAATATAAGATATTTAACAAAATAAACAACAAAATATATCTATTGTTAATACATTCATAATTTTCTGAACATAATTTATACACTCGTAACCGAGAAACAACAATACAAACAATCTCTCACTGCAACGTCACTCATTAATCTGATGACAATACTATTCGCAGGGCTAAGTAATGAACTAGCATGGCTAATGTATATACTCTACCCAACATAACAATTTAACTTAGAGATGTTCGGAAATCGTAATTGTATAGACCAGGGGTCACCAAACTTTTTTTATACGGTGGGCCTGATAACTGAAAAAATGACGAGCACGGGCTGCATAATCATTATTTTATTCAATACTTGCAAGCCGGAACAAAAGCTCTAGAAAAAAAAGAGAGATTCGGTTTGAAATTGCTGGATCAAATCCAGAGAATTGATTTCAAATATTCATCAGTCAATGGACTTCGCATAATTCACTTTTGAAAATGTTTGCTGACAGACTTAAGTTGTTCAAAGGACTGATGCCATAGAGAGCGGCAAAGTTCTTCATTTTGACAAATTCATCATCAAACAAGTAGCATTAAAATACAACAAGTTTTCCTTCTCTGTGTTCCTCTTTCAATAAATCATTTGATTACAAGTCAATGAGCTCCAACTATAGTTCAACTGGTACATCATTATGGTTACAAACGAAAGGGTTCTGTACCAGATTCTGTCAAGATCTCAAAATATCATCAAAAAATGTTGGACTTCAAGTAACAAATAATTTGTTTGGAAAATCGACGTTGATATCTTCGGCGACTGTAGTGCAAAATACTTTGAAGCAGTGAAAATGGGAAAAGTTTGTTCTTTCCAGTTGTGTTTTCTTCAAAATCCCCTAATTATTTTATGAAGATCATTATGGGATTTTATCTTTTACCTAATGTTTTAAGTTAAATTTATTTATGTGGAATATAATGTCTCCCAAAAATGACAGCTTTGACAGCCAGATAGGAGCTGACATTTGTTGATAAGTTCTATCTTTTTCATTGAGAAATACATTTTTTTTGTTTCGGAGGTTGTAAAAACGAACAAGAGTTTACTACAGCTCAGCCCCATGACTGCAGAGTGATAATGATAGTCACAGAAGTCCGAATCAATTTCTTCAAGTAAAGTTGGGAACTGACTGTGATTGAATACATGTCCTCGAATGAAATTCACTACAGAAATGAGTGGATTTTATTCACAAGATGCATTGCTCAGAGTTATTAGATGTTAATGAAAGGAGCAAAAATACAGAAAACTTTGTTCTAATCGTATATAATGTTAGAGTTTTTGGGGTTGATTTTAATCTACGGTTCCTTTTTATATGTATCACACTTGCATTATATGCAGGCTTGTACCCGTTCATTTTTTCCCGTTCAATCGTTCATTTTGAAAAAACTTTCCGTTCGCCATTCATTCGTTTATTTTTCCCTTTAATTCCTTCGTTTTTCCTACTGTATGTTTTCTTTTTATAAGTATCGCACTTGTATTATATGATGCACTTTTATACCCGGCAATATATACAGTTCCTTGGTGTCAAGGAACAGACAAGCATTACTTTAATAGTATAGAAAACAACTTTCCAACAAATCCTCAGTTAATTTTCTGTTTTCCATAAGCACACTCTCAAGTATTTCCTCCATATTTCATACATCGGAAGATGTACTCACAAACTCAACACTTTCAAGGACTCAAAAGAAAAGTGGTTCCACTATAGAATGGCTACTTCAACCCTTTTTACGAATAAGATAAAAATTCTGTCGGGCCAGTCTAAAGACTCCTAGACATCTGTATTCGAATTGCTAAAAAGGTTTCTCGTAATGTCACCGCTACACAAAGATTTCACTTCAAAATAGAGTACCTAATCATGAAAGTGTTATTTATTCTTTACGCATCAAGAAGTAAGAACTCTTGCATACCTATTCAAACAACATATTACTGCCTAAGGGAATAACCTAATTTTTATTATTTACAATTATCATGTGGTTATATATAAATATCTATCCATTTTATAATCATTTTAAGTTACGTTAATCTGTAAGAAAAGTTCTGATACCATTTTTTTAAATTTTTTTTAATAAAGTAAATATGACATTCCAGCATTTTGGAAAGAAAATTTAATCTTGTTGCCCAACTATTTAAATACTCTATTTTCGAATTAAAATTATACATATATTATGTATATATGTAACTTTTTGTATTTGATTATAATCATTTTATTTCTAGTTGCATAAGAATTAAGCAGTTGCAAATTGTTGCATCTTTCTACAGCAATGTTAATCTTTTGTATTCAATTACAAAAAAATACAGATAAAGGGTCAATTGGTCTCAAAAAATGTGTTCTGAGTTTCTTTTCTTCACCTATTTAACGTATACACATAAAATACATTAATTAGGGTTGTATTTGTTCTTAATATGGGACTTAAAATGGGTCCAGCCCCATCTTTTACCCTTTTATAGCTCCTTAAAAAGGAATCAATTTACAAATATTATAGTAAATTATTTCAGTTTACCAGTTGAATTAGTTTTGTAATTTGTATTAGGTTGAGTCATAAAGAATTTGAATTTCCTATAAAAACTTGATTCTTTATAAAAACGCTAAAATGCTAAATAGTAACCCTGGGATGCTATTACATCGTAGAAGCGGTTTCTTAACTTGTTCAAAGAGTTCTTCTTCTACACCTTTTACATCGACCGCAGCACTCCAGACGGAACCTCCTCAGAGCCGTCAAACTGACCTCTCGGAGTAGATATTTCATCTTCTTGAACAAGAAACGGTTATTCAGATATTGGTTGGCCCTATAAGGGAGCTGTTTCACACGCCAGGCCACTCTATTGGTAATAAAGTCATGCGTATCCTTCTCTGCGTGAGAATATTCAGATTCAAGAGCTGTTTATATCCTGGATCGTCTGTCAGGATCTGTTGCAACTTTTTGAGTACTCAGCCGAGTTTTGTAGTCGAGCCCGGGGATTATCTAAGCAATCTTTCCTCTGTAGAGTGAGAGTGACAACCTCATGACTGATTTTCTCGTCTTCCAGCGGAGGTATACATAGCTGCAAAAAGAAATGAATAACTAATACGTTTCACGCACATGCCTTAACACTTAGTACCAAAATGAAATAAACTTTAGGGTGTGATAAAAACGATGATAACATAATTTTTCATCAAGCCTGTAGGGGAAAAAAGTTATGCACTCGCAAATTGTTTATGGCTCAATTTATTATATTCAAAATACGTGAATATTTTCCCATTGTTCATAATTTGGGGCTTATTAAAGTTTGAATAATGTCTCTTATAATTAAAGAAGATTGATTTAAGATAACGTCACTGGTACAAAATCTATGATGACATAATTTTTCAAAGATTGTTCAATGGGACGGATTTTGTTTTTGATTGCCACTCGTCTAGTGTTGGATCAGTCCCAGGACTAATCCCTAATACATCAGTCTTTCAGTTCTGTAGTCCTAACTAACTTTTATTTTATTTACTCATAGCTGAAATGGAAGAATATAGGAACTAAGAAGATGATGAAAAAGGTAATGAATTATGATGTAACTTCAGCTAGTCAATCAACGTAGTTAGTAATGTAATTTTAGCTGATGTAGTTTTTACAAAAGACCGATAAGGACAGGTGCTAGGACTGGCAAATTTTATTAAGGCCTGACTGATAGCACTGCAGTCTTTTTAGTCTTTTCTAGATCGATACAACACCAAATACGTCCATACAGAATGTCAAAATTTGGAGACTGACAAATCACTTTTATTCATTATTCAAAAATTCAGCCTTTATTTATGACTGAAACACATTTTAATCATCATAAAGAAATAAAAAAATTTACTCATTGATTATTCTATTGAATGGTATTGAGTCTATCAAGCATTGCTTGACAACAAACTTAATACGAGAACATGTGAATGAAATGTTCAAGATTATTGAGGTATAAACAAAGTTACAATTATTTCTTTTTTTAAACAAAAGAACTTGAATTTTGTTAATGCTTGTATAAATTTTATGGGTATCGCCTTTTGTAAATCGGTTTTAATAAAGAAAATATTAGTATATACTTTTTGGTTGACGATATACAAATATTTCAGACTATGTTGTAAATATCTACTTTTAAATAAGAAGATTGAATTATTCTTTGTCTTTGACCACATCTACGTTTGGGATTCCCAAGAAGAATAAAAATTTCTAATAAAAAAGAAAACGATACGTCTTTTTTTTTCTTTAATAATTAGAAATAAAAATAAATTTCTACTATAAAAATGGGTTACCTCTCACTCAAACCCAATAGTTGTTTCATAACCAAAACCAAGGTAAGATCTTTCTTAGATATTTTCAGTGCGCAGAAAATAACTATTGTAAATTTTTAATCATTGCAGAAAGTTATAAGTAAATCAAATCGAAATGAAAGGGATTCTGTGTATATTAACCTTACTGGGTTGTTGCTTCATGTTTTCCGAAGCACTCCTTGGTTCTGGAGTGGGACTCCTTAAACTTGGTCTTGTAAAAGGATTTGTAGCCGGATCTCTTCTTTCTAATATTGGGAGAAGACGAGGAGGATTCGGAAGACGAAGATTCGGAGGTGGAAGATTCGGAGGAGGAGGATTCGGCGGCGGATTCAGTGGTGGATTTGGTGGTAGATTCGGTGGTGGAGGATTCGGTGGTGGAGGATACGGCAATGGAGGATTATTGTTTCGTGGAAAACGAGCCATCAAGGAATATGAAGAAATCCTTTTATCTGCCTCTCAAGAAGACCAAAATGACTGTGCAAAACGATTAGTATGTGAGATTTCAAGTCTTCCACCTACGGCCATGAGTCCTGAGGAAATTCAAATCGCTAGTGCTTTTAATTCGAATTATTTGGACATCTCAAAAGCCACTGTTGAATTTGAACTTGCTGCACAAATTGGGAAACGTGTTGGACTGGAGCAATGCTCAGTTATTTATAAAAGATGTCCTTTTCCAAGGGCTAAACTTATGGAAATGTATAACGAAACGAACGTTGAGGATGAGTCCTAATTTTCGATAATAAAACTAAAAAAATTATAGCTAAGAAATTAATAACGAAATATATATGTAATATAAACAGCCTACTGAAATATATTATAATGAGAAATAGGTTTGAAGTTACTTGTAAAAACATACTTTTGGATTGATTGTTGTTTTTGTTTCTAATAAATACCAAGTTTGACAAAAAAAAACTTTTATGGTAGATAGTAATATTCATAAAGGTAACTCTATCACACCTGTTCTAAGCAGATAAGATATAAATTTTCCCACCTTATTTTCCAGATCAAAAGCTACACTTCCAAACTTTTGTAAATACTATACATTCGGATCAGATCCATAAGATTGCTTTAATTCCTTTTTGGTGATAAAGACCGGTCAACAGTTCAAAAAGACTCAGTATGACATCATTTGATGGATTTAGTAACCAAGTACACATTTTGGAAATGACACTATCCAAAATTGAAAAAAAAAATCCTTTTGATTTATTCTTTTTGACTTGAAGCAGGAGTGTTGATCTTATATTTATGTAATCAAGTCCTTCTTGGAACACATTCTCCTCTTCCAACTCTCATACAGAACTGAAGAATGACCAAATACCACGAATCAAAAATTTGATGCATCCCACTTCTCATCTTCCAACACCTTATACATTTTTGACGAGCCAGAAGAAATATTTGGATCTCCCTTTTATAGTTTCACTGAGATACCCTTCAGCAGTTTCTTAGAGATATATGGGATACACAGTTTTCAAAGGTTCTGATGGAAGCAACTATTGCCTAAGCACGGGAGAGAGTTTATCGATTCAAGTAGTAGGACTCCTCCAGTAAAGATTTGTTCTCTATCGTCCCAGTACATCTGAGGTATGACCATAGTTTCAGAAGAAGAAACAAGACTCTTTGGGTCACCAAGGAAGTTTTCCATCCTATCAAATCTTTCACCCAAGTAGACCATTTCATTAGAGTATTCAATGCGATATTTTTTTTCTATTGATATTTCCTTTGAGTCTCTTTAGGAAACGCGGTCTAGGGCAGTAGATGGTATACTTACTTTTTTTATTTCAAGGTGCAGATTTAAAATAATATATACCATATCAATGAATGGCCTATCGTCGTAAAAACATTATTTTTTCCTCGTATCTTAATATTTCCTAACTGTACTTATAATTTGTTTAGTAATTTTCTTAACTTATTTTCTGTTTGAATCTTCTTATTGTTTGGGGGAAGGGCTATTGCCCCAAATCCTCCCCCCCCCCCTATCTACGTGAAACCTGCTGAGGATTTGCTATGGAGATATAATTGTAAGTCCTTGTTGGTCTCTTAGAATTGAGTATCGACATTGGAGTAATTTTTGCCTTATTTCCTTATCGCCCTCCTCCCTTGTCACAGCAGATTGAAGCGGATCTCCTCAAAAACATTTTTCAAATTTTTAGGGTTACCATATTTATTTTTGAATTCTTTTTTTTTAGCATGCTCATCATTAGATACTATTTTCATCACTACTGATGCGTACTTTTGTCTGAAGGAGCTTACACTGAAGGAACATGAATTCTGAAAAATTGTTGTCATATTCGTAAACATTCGTAGATGCATTCACCCTTAACCCAAATCGTTCTCCGAATATTTTCCGACACATTTATCACCCTAGACGCTTGGGAGCCAATGATCTTTCAAAATACAGATGAATCAATGTAACATCTTCTGATTTTGCGTGGAATCACTAACAAAAAAATCATTACATCTTCCAGGACAGAACCCGAATTGAGTTTTTGGAAACTTGTTATTTATAATCGCTGTTAGTCTTTCTCTTATACACACAGATTAAATTTTAGACTCAGTTTCGATTAGTGTTAATGGTATTGTCTTTTTCTTTTTTTTTTTGGTATTAAAATTATATAACCCTTTTTTCGATTGTTTGAGAGACCTGGGACAAGAAATGAATTGTTGAAGAGTTTTGCAAGGTATACGGTTAATTGTGGAAAATTCTTGTGAAATTCAGCTGTGAGTCCGGTTATACCTGCAGATTTTTTTACCTTAATTTTTTTAGATATATATTCCCAGATTTTCAATGGTGTAAATATCTTTGTCAGACCCCTCTACTCTTTTTCACAGGTATCAAATTTTCCTTTTTGGCTTTTCTCTCAGTCTATTTCTTGACTGTATATAAGCGTTTATAAAATTTCATAATGAATTTAATTTTCTGGTCTGTGGTGCATTTTCAGTCTCAATGATACTGAGTATATCAATTCGATTAGTTTTTCTATTTTTTTAATGGATTTAAATTTTTTTAATTTATATTTTCATTTAAAGTACGGGTTCTAATTCAGTCACCTTACATTGTTTAACAGTGATTAACGTTTCTAAATCTTCTCATAATATACGGTCTTCTTTCTCTTCCAATTATTTTTGATCGATCTCTTCTCTTCTTTGCCTCAGTCTTAACAACAAAAATTAAAGTTATTTTTGGGGTCTTGTAAAAAAGACTTAATATTTAATACAGTCCATCCAGAATTTATATCTTGATAAATGTCCTCAATTGCATTGGGGATTTCCAGGGAAGCATTAAGGCCTTATCTGTTGATCGATGGGTAGATACGAAGTTATATTTTTGAATTTTCCAAAAACTGCTACTGAAGTGTCTTCAAACTTTTTTTTATTGTGGGCCTCATAACGGAAAGAATGACAAACACAAGCCACATAATCATTCTGTTCAATACTTGCAAGCCAAGACAAAAGCTCTGGGGAAAAAAAGAAAAACTAAGTTTAGCATTTCATGTTAACCATGGGGGAGAGGTGTGCAACAACGACAAAAAAAAACATCTTTATATAAGGAAAAAATTATCAAAGAATTGATGTTAGCAAAAAGATAGTTACATCAGACATAGTGGGCACGAATCTTAATGTTACAAACTAATTAGCAAAAATGATTAGTGAGATTTGTGATACTGACGTTTGGCTTTCAAGGTATCCTCAATGTTCGGTTTGGAATTACTAGATCTGATCAAGAGAATTACACTCAAATGTTCATCTATCAATCGCCTTCGATGTACTTACTTCACATTATTCACTTTTGAAAATGTTTGCTCACAGACATAAGTTGTTGCAAACACTGACGCCATACTAGCAGCAAAGTTCTTCAGTTTCAGAAATTCAAAATCTGGTAAGCAGCATTCAAATGCAATAAGTCTTCCTTCTCTGTACTTCTCTTTCAAGAAATCATTTGCAAGGTTGTGTTCAGGTTCAGCGGTTCTATCGGTTCCGGTCTCGGTTCTTTCATTTCAAAGGGTTTGGTCTCATTCTCGATTCGGCTTTATCAGCCTTGATTCCGGTCTTTGGTCTCAGATTTTGTTTAATACAGGCTCAGCTCGGTAACAGGCACCTGAAATATGTGGCGTCGCTAGAAAACTTGAACCCAGAAAATGTTATTCGATACAAACAGGACCAGGGACAAACAGAATGCGTAGTGCAACAAGTTCCAGTGGGGGTCCCCGAAAACTAAGGCTGCTGAAGACAATGATTTACATAGTAAAGTTTGGGAAACCCTGGCTTGAGAAATATTATAGTTATCATAAGACAGGACGCCGACAAGATTAGTAGTAGACCTGGATCAATAATCTATTCCATCCCTCCTCTTTTTCATTTATACCATCTGATGCCTAATACCACTTTTCTAGATCCATAAGAAGCCCTTAGCTATTTGGAACTTAGATACAACTGAATCATTAAAAAAATCATTGGAAAAAGCTCCAATTATTCAAAAAAAAAAACACCTCAGAATATTGAATTATTGATTAAAGATAATCTATTTTTAATAATATATATTGTATTTTCACTATATATTCTATATAGGAACTAAATCACAAGAACCAAGACTGTTATGCAATATATTGCGGTCTTGGATCCAGTCTTGATTCGACTTGTCGGTTCCGGTTCTAGCAGTTGAAGAACCGGAACCATTTGAAAGGCTAGAGCCATAAGAGCAAAACCTTTGTCGGTTGTTTGCAAGTGAATGAGGTCTAACTGTAGATTAACTGGTACATCATCAAGGTGACAATCAAAGTATTCTGGAACAGAAAAATAACTCTCAATCTGTCAAGATCTGGAAATCCCTTCAAAAAATGTTCCTTCTAGTCCGAAATAAATTGTTCGGAAAATCGAGGTTAACATCTTCCACGACTGTAGAGTAAAATTCTTTGAAGCAGCGAAAATGGGAAAAGTTTTTTTCTTTTTAGTTGTGCTTGAAAAAATTACAGATTTCTCTGAAATCCCCTGATAATTCTATAAAGATCACAGAAGAGGTTTTCCTTTTTTTTTCATTTTAATGTTCCTTTAATTGATGAGATGGAGTTGCACAGGTTAAGACTAAATAAACATTATAATATTACATTTACTCCATCTAACTTAAGAATCTTGGGGTATGTCCATATATATAAAGTATATTTATTTCTCTAGAAATAACCGGGGCGTGAACCTACACACATTGAATTCAATATCACACTTGTATATATCAATGTAGTAGAAGCAGCACCCAACAATGTCTACAGTTTTTAGGGGCCGAGTAACAGATAAACTTTAATTTAATAGTATAGAAGATAACTTTCCAACAAATCCTCAATTACTTTCTCTCTTTCATAAGCACACTCTCAAATCTTTCCTCAATATTTAAATGTTCTCTCCTAAATAATACAGATAACAGCTTGATAAATTAAACAATATTGTTCAGGTTGGCAATAACAACAAAACTCGCATGTCTTCTATTTTAATATGAGACGCTGAATTTGAACAAAAAATTAGGAAAAACATCGACAGTTCACAAAAAAATATATTGTTAATTATTATAGTAGTTATAGCTCAACAAAAAAACTCACACGCCAAAAAATTCTTTGGATTTACAAACCCAAATATTTGTAGTCTCCTTTTCTTTTCTAATTATTCTTTTCTTTTGAATTTTAAAGAAAAACGAGTAAAAACATCGACAGTTGACAAGAAAATACATTAGGAAAACAACACGGATTTTTGCAAAATTCGTCCTAGTCACATTCTTTTTTACCCCTGCCAACAAAGTTGTTGTCTCTGTAAGGCGTAATAAAGTTAAAGAAAGTTATTTAATTGGATCATTTTTTTTCTTTAATTTCTTCGTTTTTACTACTGTAGATTTTCTTTTTATAAGTATCACACTTGTATTATATGATGCACTTTTATACGCGGCAATATATACAGTTCCTTGGTGTCAAGGAACAGGCAAGCATTACTTTAATAGTATAGAAAACAACTTTCAAACAAGTCCTCAGTTATTTTTCTGTTTTCCATAAGCACACTCTCAAGTGTTTCCTCCATATTTCAATGTTTTCTCCTCAAGAATAAAAGAATAATGATAACAGCTATATAAAATAAAATATATAACACTTTTCTGGTTGCCAACAACAGCAAAACTCTCACCCCAAAAACATCTTAGGATTTACAAACCGAAATATTTGTAATCACCTTTTCTTTTTTTAATATGAGGCGCTGAATTTTAAAGAAAAACAAGTATAAACATCGACAGTTGACAAGAAAATACATTGTAAATTAGTTCAAAAGAAAACAACACGCATGTTTGCTAAATTTATCCTAGTTGGATTCTTTTTTCACCCCTACCAACAAACTTTTTGTCTCTGTAAGGCGTAGGAAGGTTATATAAGGTAAAAAGATACTTGAGAATTCATTTACAGCACACCTATTATTATTTATTATTTTTTCAAGCCAGACAAATATATTTATAGAGTAGAATAAGTAGTATATTTGCGTGTTTGTTCTATTACAACTCCACTACAAAGGGGACGTTGACCCTTTTTAGCATCGTTACAAGGAAATAAACTGGATTTGAAAGATTTAATTTGTAACATTTATAGATGCTACATGCTTTTTTGATGTTCTTTTAATTAGTCAGATGAGTCAAAATTATCATATTCCATTTGCTCCATCTCACCAAGGAATTGTCTTTGAAGTCCATTAAGTATTCTTCTTTCTCTAGGAGTAACCGGGATACGAACATACGCACATTAAGTTCAAGAGAATCATTTTTCCCGGGCGCGTTGTCTTTTGATACTACACGGAGATCCCTGTACGACTACGTTATTAAATTTTGTATAAAGTAAAACTGGCTACAAAAAAACTAATTTTAATACAAGTCTTCCTCTTTCATGTACAGCAAAGAATGTCAAATTATCGTTTTCACTCACAACTTATACAGTTGTTTCTTATTACTTAGGCCTGGTCAACTCAGGGACGTTGGATATTTATCAAATTTTTATAGGGAGTAGCAACATAACTTACTTTTTCCAAAAGACAATAGTAGAACAAATTTTGTAAATCACAAAAGTTTTATTTTTGTTTTATAAGAATAGTATAAAATAACTGTTCATACTCTGAATAAACCAAATTTTGTTGTTTTAATACGTGGTGATTTTTGTGTTTCTCCAGAAATCATCCTCATTAAGAGGTTTAAGAGGGGTATTTATTTTATACAAAAACATCCTTAATTTAATTTATAGCATGGTTGGTTTTGAGTTTGTGGATAATTAGTTGGATAAGTAATTAGTTATTAGCAATTCCTTAAAATGTTTAAAAATGTTGATTTTACAGAAAAACATCCGTTTCCAAAGACTAGATTACTAAATATTACGCAAATTTAGAATCCTTGTATAATTTCAAATCTTATGGGACTAACTTTTTTACTCTAGTATTATTATAAGGAGAGTTATTTGTTTTTAAAAAAATTGCAAATTTCAAATTATGACAATGAATTGAAAAAAATTGTTTTTGTACATATATTAGACATTAAAGTACTTAACTGATTTCCATAAATTGTGCAAATAAAAACTCAAGAGATAAACTGCAATTAGTTTAATTTTATTAAATATTCTGTAAACCTTTTTTTGGCTATGTATATTTTGGATGGTGAACGTACTTTCCTCAATAGTCCTAATAGCTCTAGTGGATCTGACCCAAACAATTTCTTGTGAAGTATCATCAAAGCAGCTTTGCAGCTGCCATAAGCTGCTCCAAGCTGACTATTGCTACAGCATTGGCTCTCCTCTCCATCACACAACAAATTTAGGTAATGGAAATTCGAAAAAGAATGAAGTTAAACAAACTTGCCCTCAAAATATTGCTCTCCCATTTTGCAAAAATTTAAAATATTTGGACAATCTTAAGGTTTTCATAGCCATGTGATGACGGCAAGATAAAAAAACGTATTTTTTTGTTGTTGAATACCCTTGGCTGTTTTTAGATTTTAATATATTTTATAATGTAAAATCAGTATAAAAAAAGCTGGAAATTATATTACAGCCACAAAAATTTGGCTTTGATTGAAAAATGTACTTTATAAATACGACAATAAAATTTAAAAGTTATCAAATTAAAAAAATAAAAGAATTTTTTTTTGCTTTACTTATTAACATTTGAGGAAAATTGATGTTATCCACATAAAAAATCATTTTATCTTAATGAAGATATGATTTGCAACTTACAAGTTTCCTTGATAAGTGTGCCTTTAATTAGGTATATAATTCATTTAGCAATGATTACTTAACTTTTAATTAAATCAAGAATTACATTTTATGGTCTTCCAATTAATTCTCTTAAAAATGTAATAATGAAATTAAATATTCCGGCATGAAAAGGGAACCCCCAAATCAGGTTTTAATAGATAGATTGTTAGTAGTTGTACTCTTACTCTTAAAGATAGATGCTTGTAAATACCCACGTAAATGTATCAGTTATTAGGGCATAAACAAAGTAACAAAGCACTATTATTTGCAAGATAGTGCCGAGTCTAGTATACAAACAACCATAAGAGAACGTAGCTCAGTAGACAAAGTACTCGGGAAAAATGATAATCTTTTTTTTATTCATTAATTGACCACAGACAAATATTTTACAGATTGAGAATTGTTATATACATATACAATAAAACATCCTTAAAATATACACATTTTATCTTATAGTTGATGTAAATTCAATAGTACGAGAAGAATAAAAGATAAAAGAAGAAACATATCATTTCATAATTATTTTTCCCCATTTGCTCTCCAGTTAAAAAACTTTGCACTGCAGTAGTTCTATTTTCTCTCTTTTTTTTCTGTCATTCCGTTTTCCCTTCTCTTCTGACGTTAGAGCGCGGGAATCTTGTTCACTTATTATGGTAATTAAAAACAGAGGAACTAGCCATCCCGAGTCCCTCTGGTATAGAGGATTCCCAGGTCTGTCGGTAAGCTTTATACACGGTTCATTATTTTCCTGTTAAATGATAATCTTGAACTCAATATCCATATGTTCGGTTCACAGTTCCTGGTGGAAAAGGAAATATCCTTCATATTACAAAATATTTCCCAAAATACATTAAGGTATTCACAAATCTTTTGCACTTACATGACGACATGACGGGGTCCATAGGGAAGTCAATCAAACCACCAACTCCCAGCTTCAACCACTGCATCCAACCTGACCTTAAATCTTGCACATCCCTTGATGAGGAACTCCTTGTCCGTGATGGTCACTGCCTCGAGAATGGAAGCTCGCAAGGAGTTAACAGTGTTATGTGCACGTTTATTGGACTATTTCTCAAAGACTAACACATTATAGTCCAAGGGGCTCAGATCCGGCAAGCTAGGAGCCACTTGTCAATTCATTTTAATCATGTATTCCATTAATTTAATTAACCGATAATGAGTCTTAATTGTAGGTGTTCCCAAGCCTTCAACCTTCTTAAAAAGCCTTGGCAACATCGTAAATTTTTTTTTGGGTCAGCTTTGTAAACTCAATAATCTCCGTGGGGTGCACTCGGCAAGGAGGTACATAGTATTGCAGTATGGCGTCCGTATTCGGAGGACATCTCAATAATTTTGTATTATTTCTAATACAGTTTTGTCAGCTAAATCTGATGAGCAGGCTTTCATTAGCATATATTGTAAGGTCTAAAGATTTTCTGGATTTAAAATTCCCCGTATTACATACTATTTATGGACTTCAAAGAGAGGTCCTAAGTTAGGTAGATTAATTAGTATTGTAATTGTCCTTATTTAGGTATGCAGTTCTGTCCAGTTCAGTCCTTCATATCAGTCCTAAAAACTTATAAAGTTCGGTCCTTGATTACCTAACACAACTGACATAACGGAGCTGTACCGAATAAATAAGGACCGACACAACACTAATAATTTCCCCTTATACCTAACGAGTGCAACTCCACTCCATCTAACCAATTAAAGGAGCATTAAAAACAAGGTAAAACGACACTCATACTCAGGGCCAGCTTTACTGTGAACAGGGTTTACCGCCAATATAAATGAGCGGAGTCTATTCTTATTTTTTTAAATTTGAATTTAATTTGGACTTTTTTTAAGTTAATAAAATTTGAAACTTTTTTCGCGTGTACTTCCATTTATTTTAAAACATTGAATTACTTTATTTCATTTATTTGGTTCTTATTGCCCAACTATTTACATACTCTATTTTCGATTTAAAATTATACATATATTATGTATATATGTAACTTTTTGTATTTGATTATAATCATTTTATTTCTAGTTGCATAAGAATTAAGCAGTTGCAAATTGTTGCATCTTTTTACAACAATGTTAATCTTTTGTATTCAATTACAAAAAAATACAGATAAAGGGTCCATTGGTTTCAAACAATGTGGCCTGAGTTTCATTTCTTCCCCTATTAACCTATACACATAAAATACATTAATTAGGGTTGTATTTGTTCTTAATATGGGACTTAAAATGGGTCCAGCCCCATCTTTTACCCTTTTATAGCTCCTTAAAAAGGAATGAATTTACAAATATTATAGTAAATTATTTCAGTTTACCAGTTGAATTAGTTTTGTAATTTGTATTAGGTTGAGTCATAAATAATTTGAATTTCCTATAAAAACTTGATTCTTTATAAAAACGCTAGAATGCTAAATAGTAGCCCTGGGATGCTATTACGTCGTAGAAGCGGTTTCTTAACTTGTTTAAATTAGTTCAAGAGTTCTTCTTCAACTCCTTTTTCAATGACCGCAGCACTCCAGACGGAACCTCCTCAGAGCCGTCAAAATTGACCTTTCGGAGTAGATATTTCATCTTCTTGAACAAGAAACGGTTATTCAAGTATTGGTTGGGCCTATAAGGGAGCTGTTTCACACGCCAGGCCACTCTATTGGTAATAAAGTCATGTGTATCCTTCGTTGCGTGAGAATATTCAGATTCAAGAGCTGTTTATATCCTGGATCGTCTGTCAGGATCTGTTGCAACTTTTGAGTGCTCAGCCGAGTTTTATAGTCGAGACTGGGGATTATCTAAGCAATCTTTCCTCTGCATAGTGAGAGTGACATCCTCATGACTGAATTTCTCGTCTTCCAGCGGAGGTATACATAGCTGCAAAAAGAAAGATTCTCCATCTCACAGCAGTGAAATGACTAACTAATACATTTGACGTACATGCCTTAACACGTAGTACCCAAATGAAATAAACTTCAGGGCGTGAGAAAAACGATGATGACATAATTTTTCATCAAGCCTGTAGGGGAAAAAAGTTAAGGCACTCGCAAATTGTTTATGGCTCAAGCTAGTATATTTAAAACACGTGTATATTTTCCGATTATTCATACTTTAGGGATTATTAAAGTTTGAATGAGGCCTCTTAAAATCAAAGAAGATTGATTTAAGATGATATCACTTATATAAATATATGATGGCACCATTTATCAAAGATTATTTTATGAGACAGTTTTTGAGTCTGATTTGAACATGTCCTTAATATTCCAGACGGAACGTCAAAATTTTGAGACGGATTTATCTCTTGTATTAATTATTCAAAAATTCAGTGTTTATTTGAATTTGAAACACATTTTTAATCATCATACAGAAAATCAAGGTTCAATCAAATTGATTAATCTATGTAATGCTATAAAGGCTATCGAGAATTGATTGACAGTTAATTTTATAGGAGGTTATGTATATCATATGGTCAAAATTATTGAGGTAAAAAAAAGATATAATAAATCACAGAATTCTAAACACATAGGAGACTCACGCTTTTATTTTCCCCTTACTACAGGTTCAAGTGTTACGTGCTTTGATTTATTTACTTAGTTTATTATATTTTCTTATAGAGATCCTATAGCGGCTTTGCTATTCATAATTGCAGTACATCCTTTTCTCAGTCAAATAAATAATAACAAGTTATTGAGGAAAAGCCAACCTAGGGAAGGTCTTTCTGTATAGGCCTACGCAGACGATACATCTGTATAAGAAATGGAAACACCGTGTTGACAATAGCATAATTCATAGAACTCAATAGAGTTTTGTAAGACATCATGAGTTGCAACAAGAGAGCAATTATATCCCAAATATATCAGTGTACCAGTTTCATAAAGAAGCTTGGATTTTAAAGGTGGGATCGAATTGATCTATCCGTGATTTCTAAATGCCTACATATCATACGTCTAACTGAATTCGAGGAAAATTTGTGCAAGGAGGTGGACAAAATTCGTCTCAGATTCCTTGATCTCACCAGAAAACGTAACAGCACGATGAGGAGAATAATGTCTCCGAAGAGGTGGGGAAGTCTAGGAATTATTAGTTTCCGAGACTTATAGAAAGATATGTTAGCCGAGTGGTTGGTGAAATGCTTAGAAAGAAAGGACTTATGGGACCGCTATGTCATAGGTAATACGCTAAATGAAGAGAACTGCCATCAAGTCGATTTTTCAATCCCTAAGTGCAGTTGCTTATATAAATAAACTTATCCCTAATACAAAAGAAACCTTCAAATTGTTTGAACTATCTTGTGGCGTAAATGTACCTCTAGTTGATGCATTTCTCAGAAGTGAATTCTTCACTTCTGTTAATGGAACGCTTCGGAGACTTAGTGAACAGAAAGTATATTTTCACACTAGCTTCCAATGACAAGATACATCATCACACAGTGATCCTGAAAGTTCAACTATATATCTCGCCATGAATGCATCCACCACCAAGCTTGACGGTGGCGTGATAAATATTTTAAGAAACTATATAATCATTCTTAATACAATTAAGCTTAGGTCTTTGGGGATTTTAATGAATGTTTGTATGTGTTTTATTTGGTTTTTTATTACTCTATTGTATTTTTATGTAATATTCCAAAATCTTTGAAATAAATTCTGGTTATGAAAAAAAAAAAAATAGTAGACTTTAACTTAGGCTGCTGTATTAATGTCATAATTTATTAAAAACTGACTATACGTTTAAATTCTGAAGAAAAAAATAGTCCCCCCCCTCACAAAAAAAGTGTGAGTCCTTCATGAGTCTAAAATTACGTGCAATAAACGAACAATGATTTTTTTAAAAATGAAATTACATTAATTTTACTTGTATAAATTTTTTATGAGTATCGCCCTTTTGTAAATTGGGATTGTTAAAAATAATAATAATAACATGCACTCATTGGGTTAAGGATACAAATATTTCATATTATGTTACAAAATATCTTTTTTTAAAGCAGAATATTGTGTTTTTTTTTTTGCCCGCATCAACGTTTGAAATTCAAAAGAGGAAGAAAAATTTCAAATTGAAAAAAAAGTGATATGTTTTTTTTTTAATAATTAGGAATAAATATTTATCTTTCTACTATAAAAATGGGTTACCTTCCATTCAAGCTCAATAATTGTTTCATAACCAACGCCAAAGTTAGATCTCTCTTAGTTATATTTTCAGTGTGTAGAAAATAACAATTGTGAATTTTTAATCACTCTAGAAAAGTAAATCAAATCGAAATGAAAGGGATTCTTTGGATATTAACCTTAATGGGTTGTTGCTTTATGTTTTCCGAAGCACTCTTTGGAAGAGGATCTGGAGTTGGACTCCTTAAACTTGGTCTTGTAAAAGGACTTGTGGCCGGTGCTCTTCTTTCTAATATAGGGGGAAGACGAAGAGGATTTAGAGGACGAGGAGGATTTAGAAGACGAAGAGGATTTGGGAGACGAAGATTCGGAAGTGGTCACTATAATGGGAGACGAGGTGGTGGAGGATATGGCAATGGAGGATTTTTATTTCGTGGAAAACGAGCCATCAATGAATATGAAGAAATCCTTTTATCTGCCTCTCAAGAAGACCAAAATGACTGTGCAAAACGATTAGTATGTGAGATTTCAAGCCTTCCACCTACGGCCATGAGTCTTGAGGAAGTTCAAATCGCTAATGCTTTTAATTCGAATTATTTGGACATCTCAAAAGCCACTGTTGAATTTGAACTTGCTGCGCAAATTGGGAAACGTGTTGGATTGGAACAATGCTCAGTTATTTATAAAAGATGTCCTTTTCCAAGGGCTAAACTTATGGAAATATATAAGGAAACAAACGTTGAGGATGAATCCTAATTTTCTATAATAAAACTAAAAAAATTATAGCTAAGAAATTAATAAAGAATTTTATATATCTAATATAAACAACCTATTTAAATATATTATAATTATAAATATTATAACTCACTACCTGTTAATAAATTAAACAATTTATGTCCAACCCGGTTCATTCCGTAAAATATTATTTTTAAATATATACTTTTTCTAAAATATATTTAAATTTATTTATTTATTTGTACCTTGTAGGGGATTGAAAAATGTTTTTGTTGTTTACAAATGCAAATTTCACACAAAAAAAAATGAAAGATATTAAAATGCATTATTCAGAAAGGTAACCAACCCTATTACACTTGTTCAGAGCAGATAAGAGATAAATTAGCTAAACCTTTAAAAATTTCTCACCTTAATTTCCGCATCAAAAGCTACACATCCAAACTTTTGTAGGTGCTATACTTTCGGATGAGATGTATAAGATCGCTGTAGTTCCTTTTGGTGATAAGGTCGGTCAACAGTTCAAAAAGACTCAGTATGGCATCATTTGATGGCTTTAATAACCTAGTACTCATTTCTGAAATGGCACTATTCCAAATCGAATAAAAATGTTTCTTTTGATATAAACTTTTGGACTGGAAGCAGGAGTGTTGATCTTATATTTATGTAATCATTTCCTTCTGGGTACGCATTCTCTTACCTCGAATCAAAAATTTGATCCATCCCACTTCTCATTTTTCTCAGGCCTTACGATAACGTGAGTCAAAAGATGTTTATAGCCAAATAGGAAATTTTATTCCTTTTAGTAATCAATTTGATATTTTTTTATGGAAGTGTATGTGGCCTCTTTCCTATGAGTCTTTTTTTGGAAAACGGTCTACGGTAATAGATGTTATACTTACTTTTTCTATTACAACGGTTCAGATTTAAAATAACATACCAGATAAATGAATGGCTTACGGACGTATGAACATAATTTTCTCCTCTTATCTAAGTATTTCTTCATTAAACTTACTATTGTCTCACCACAATGGCTAACGTCATTAACTGAAGTAATCAATATTGCTGCGTATTAAGAACCAAAAGAGTTCTTGAATGATGAAGATATTTATGAAATCATCATGGGCTTATTGAACAAACTATGTACATCCCCAGAGTTGAAGTCAATTGATTATTCAAATTTGTCATTCATCATAGAACAGATAGCATTACTCTTCAAAAACTCAATAGAAGGAGATTTTCTCTCTGTTAGTCTTCTGTGGCAAAATGTTAGTACGGCCTTCCTAATCAAATATTCAAGTTGAATTGCCTTACAGTTCCATGTCACAAGTATCGTAGAACTTTGTCGACTGTAGTTCCGTAGATACTGAACTACCTTCATCTATAGTTAAATATCTTGGAAAAAGATCAAACACCTTAACAGCAGAGAGTGTAATGTCAATCTTATAATCGATGGGGTTTACTCCGCAGAAAGAGTCGAGTTTGTTAGAAGTAAGTTCTTGGGATGCAAGAACAACCAAACGACTAAAAAGGTCCTAATATTTATGATCAAATCCGTTCGAGGAAACTACATGGATATGATAGCACTGATTCCAGTTGCCAAATTAAACGCTGAATTCCTCTACCATCATTCCTCTACTCTTTTTAAGAAAACCCTCTATCAAATCGGATTTATTTTCGTGGCTGTATTAGTTGATAACCACCCTGTCAACAGGACGTTCTGCACACATTTTCTTTGTGGTGGTGAGCTTTAGACTTCAATTACTCACCGACACAACATCAATAGAAAAGTTCATCTCATCTTCGATCCTGTTCACAATTTTAAAATATTTATAACTGCTTCCAAAGACAAGAATACTTCAGCATTCCCCAGAACTGTTTAGGAGTTAAATCATCATTACAGCCAAATTTTGCTCACATCCGAGAAATTCACCATAAAGAGTCAAGAAAGAGCTCATAAACTACAATCCAAGCAATGGTTGATACTGTGTGAGATCAAGGTCACAAATGTACAAGCATTCTCGGCAAGATTTCTCAAATCCTCTTCAACGAGATGAGCGAAAATTTGGTTTCTCAACTCAATGTCAACATCCCATAGGGAGGGAAGAAAAAGATCATCTGAAAACAAGCTCAAATCTAGAAAGGTTGGCAAACTTCATTCTGATAATGTTTAAGTTATGAACATTAATTTTTCTGGTGTGTGCATCTATTTTTGAAATAATTAGTGTACATTATTTTGGTGATATATTGCAGATTAATTAGTCTTGAATTCTTATTAATTATCCTATTATGTATAAATATTCATAGATTCTTACTCATACAATCTGTATTGAAAAACCGTAGGTATTAATATATATATTTTTTTTAAATAACATATTTGTGAACTTCTTTTCTTGGAGTGTACGTTTTCTAGTCTGTTGTCCATGTGCTCGAGACGTCCATGATTTAGTGTAAATAGATTTAAAAATGCATAAAATAAATATATATGAACTTAAATATAATTATTTAACAAACAAATTAACAAAACATTCTTCAAATGATCAGGGTTACCATTTTACCATTACCCCCCCGGTGGCTCATTTTCCTATAAACATACATTTATACATACTGACCGACAGAAAGACCAAATTTGCTTAAATGATGTAGATTACATGTGGAGGCCTCTGCATTGTATTGACATAAAAGTTATTCATGGCACGTTATAGTATAAACATCCACTACATAAGTTGTCAGTATATTCAATTAAATATTAATGAAATGTATATACACATAGTTACATGAAACAAAGAATAGGTTTGTATTAATTAGACTACGCAATTACCATTAAGCTACCTGTCTATTAATATGTAGTATTATGGTGATGAATATTCGACTTAAAAATAAACAGAAAAAAAATGCACACGATTATATCAAATTGGTCTAGGGAATATATTTTTAAAATAGAGATCTTTCAACAAGTTAAGTAAAAATAATGAGTTCAAGAGTAAATTATATAATGCCAAAAAATGCAAATTCGGACAACCTTAAAACTTGTAGTATACTAAATTTGTGATTGCAAAACAATATTTTTCAAGTGCAATAATATCTATATCAGCTGAAATAATTTTATGAAATTTTGCTTGTAGATAGAAAAAAGCCTAGAGTATACTGAATCATGTCCATATTTTACCAGAGATATCTGGAAGTTGGGGAAAACTAACATTAAAAAAAAATTATTTTAAAAAGTTGATTTTGAATGTTTTAGAGCTGTTGAAACAAAAAATGTTTTACACTAAGTTGTAGCTCGGTTCATGAAAAATAGTAAACTGAAGAAAAGAAATAATAATAATCAAATTTGACAGAATAATTCAAAATAGAAGAAATACATATATTTAATTTCTTTGAAAAATAAGAAAAACCTTTTAAAGTAAGTAGAATAATTTGATGGTGGCGTCCTCTAGTATAGTAATCTACAAACTTGGTGGAATAGGTATGAGTTTTTTTTTAACAGCATATATTATCTCTTGGACTTTTGAAACAACATATTCAATTTTCAGGTTTTCTTTGTATTTTGATGATGGTTCTACTAACTAATCCAAAGAGCCGATATCTTGGCCGTACTTTTCATGTATAATTTAATCCGCCATTTTAACAACAGAAGCCACTTTTGATCAAAAAAAAAAAAGGATGATATCTCAATGTTTTCTTTACAAAAGGAACACAGTCTAGACTCAACATTTTGTTTTGATTTATTAGTAAATAGTGAAGAGGTGGCTAATGGGTATCTTATTAATTTTTGACTGGAATCTGTTAAGTTCTTTTTGGATATCGTGTTAAGGTTGAATACCTTATCCATTTTTTTCATTTCCAGTCTTTCTAATCTTCTCATGACAGTAAGAGACGGCCTTCCGTTGTTATCACTGTTTATTGCACATCTAATTCTACTATTACAGATTGCTTCCACTGCTATGAAGAAGGGTGTTGAAGGCTCGAGGTTACAGATTTTGGAACGGTAGCTTGGGAGCCACAAATCATAAAGTCTGGAATAAAGCCTTTCTTAAATATTTCCTTGAAAACCCTCGCGAGTATTGGTGAAAAAAGTGAATCAAAGGTTTTATAGCACTCCAAAGTCATGCCTGAGGTGCCAGGAGATTTGTATTTATTCCCATAACTACGCAGAAATCTAAGAATTTTATCAACTCCTCCATAGTATTTGTATGAGCAAAATCGTGGGTTTTTCTTTCTCTGTTGGGGGCTCCCATTGCTGAATACTAACATTTAAAAAAATACTGACTTTGTCCATGTGTAGTGATCAAAATCCGGTGTGTTTTTTAGCTATCCCGTTTTTTTTTTAAATTGGTTATGTGAATAATGAATATAACTTTTACTCAGCTTATATCATTATTATTTAAATTCTGAGTGATGAAGTTTATTTTCTACTGCATTCAATTATATTCCATACCTGATTGAACATTCGTGTATCTTCATAAAAGACGGAAAAGGACATTGAGAATTTGCTGCACAGTTATAATTGAAGTCATTGTTGGACTCAGTGTAGAATTGAGGATTGACACTTGAGTCCTTCTTACCTATGTTTATTTCCTTCTCTCTTTCCTTTTTCGCAATAAGTGATTATAGCTGATCTCATGTATCATCATGACAGCTAAGCTGCTCTCTTTCAAAATATTCTTCTACTTGTCAGACTTATACATTTGATTTTCGTTTTCTTTTTTTTAGCCTGCCTAAAATACACACGATTTTCATCACTATCCATGATACATGAACATTTAAAGACACCTGATATATATATAGATACAAAAAGGCTGGTATATTTATTTTATAAGAGACTTAAATAAGTTCCGTCCCGTCAATGATATCAGTCTTAAAAACATACCAAAATTTAAAGTATTCCCCACAATGAATACTTTTCATAAATATAGTAGCAATTTTTTTCAATTTATCATTTGAACTAGTTTAGTAAAAGGGTAAGTATCTTTAATACACATGAATATTTTACTATTATGTTTAATTTAGGCCTGATTGAAGTATTTATTATTCTTATGAGCAATAAGCCCTTGAAGGTTGAGATTAATGGATAATGACATGACTGACATCACAATTTTGGGACGGCAACATCTCTAAAATATATAATCGACAGAGTTATGACGTGTCGTTTCCTCCAAGACTAAACCAAAAAAAGACCAAAAATCAGTTGGCAATAAGACAACTATAGCTCAATTCTTCCCAACTTTGGAACTATTGTTGAATAATTGATTGGAATTGTTGGCATCTAAACAAACTCCATCAATTAACATTCAAAATACGGATTAGAGGAAAATCAGTTGAAATATCGACAGGAGATAAGAAAATACATGGTAAATTTTGGAATTAGTTATGTAACGGCGTGATGACTTTAAAAGCAAAATGGCCATTGTCGAAATTAGCAGTGATGGCAGAAAAATTCAATTGTTATTAAAAACTTCACCCCAATAAATAAAATAACTTTGACCAGGGTGTTCAATATTTTAGGTCAAATATATATTTTAATTTTTTTCACGAAACAAAATTTAAATTAATGCAATATCTCAACTTGATATTTTGTTGGACTTAATTTGTTAATTTCTTTTTGAAAGGTTTATCCAAAGTGTGTTCAAATCTATAAATTATAGTAGATTAATGCATTAATTGATTTTTCTGAATTTTACCTCTACCAACAAAGCTGAACTTTGATCTTTGAACATCAAAAAATGTTGTCTTTTTCTTTTATTATCTTCCAATTACAAGCAAATATGATTAAATGTATTCTATACCTTTAAAAAAATCGTTCAAACAAATATGAACAGACCTTTGTTCTTAAATAAATTTCTTTGATTTGAAACGGAGTAGTAGTGAAAAATTGTTTAACCTATTACTCACAGTGCAGATTATCTATCTTCTTTTTTTTTTATCAAAGAGCAATATTGCCAAATCATAAAGGCAAAAAATACTCAATGTTATTAGAAGCACTTTGATCTTTAATAAAAAGTTCTTTTATTAGCTTCTTTTGGTACAGTAAGTCATTAAATTTCTTTAAAAAATTATAAATTTATTGAATTGTTAAAATTAATGAGGTATAAACGAACTTACAATAAACTAAAAATTATTTTTTTTAAACGAAAAAATTTGAATTGTATTAAAACATGTACGAATTTTTCTATGAGTTTGGCCCTTATATAAATTGGTTTCTAGTAATAAAAAAAAAACATACACTCTTTGCTTTATGGATACAGATATTTCAAATTATGTCACAAAATACGTAGGCTGCTATATATCTTTTTGGCCTAATAATGAAAATGCGAATATTATCATCAAAAATGGTTTTATGTTTTTTAAAGTATTCTCCAACATGATTTATACACTTTTGCATGCGCTCGAATCAATTGTCGAAGCTGTTTTTCCACTCTGATTGAGACACCTCCAAAACATGGTTTTTAAACGCTTCAACAGCGTCTTTTGGCGAGGAAAACTAGATGTGCAGAATAAAAAGAAGTCATTGGGTGCCTAATAAGGGCCGTATGGGAGATGACACATCAATTCGATGTTTTGGCTGGTCAAAAAGGCACTGATTTGAGCCGATGTGTGAGAGCTCGCATTGTCATGTTGAACAATGATTCGTCCTCTCTTATTCGTTTTTCGAATTTCTCCGAAGATTTCAGGCAAACAAATTGTGATGCACCACTCAAAATTTACCGTCCTACGATGATCAAGTGAAACATTCGCCACATGAAAAGTTTTGCCGAAGAAACAGGCGACAATTTACTTCGAAGGGCTTCTTCCACGAACAACTTTCGTTGGATTATGCTCGTCTTCGAAGACCCACACGGTCGATTGTTGTTTTGTTTCCAAATCATACACCTGTCACGATCTCATAAACGTCTTTTGAAGTACCGTGAGCGTATTTTTTCAATATTTCTTTGCACCAATCGATCTTTTGAGTGATTGTCCAATTGTGCAGGATCCCACGAGAACAAACCTTTTTTACGTCCAAGTGTACATGCAATATCAAATGTATGCAGGTAGAAGAAATGCCCAAGGATGCTTCTATCTCACGGTATGTCACTTGACGATCATGCATTATCACTTCACGTATGGAAACAATGTTCTCCGGCACAACGGCTGTTTTTGGACGACCTTCACGGAATTCGACTTTGAGTGACTGTTGGCCACGATTGAATTCATTGAACCAGTTTTTCACAGTGCTATAGGATGTTGTGTTGTTGCTTTAGCACCATACAAACATTTAAGTTCATCAATTTACCATTCTTGTAATAATCCACGTCAAAAGTTGTGAAAAATGATCGCACGAAAATGTTCACGACATACTTTCATTTTTTCCACAAATTGTTTTTTCAAGTCACTGTAAACAGCATAAATGATGGTCGTACGTCAAAACATTCTGAGTACGATTATGCTACAAAAATGTCAAACTTTCCAAAGGAAGAAGATTCAAATCTTTATTAATTTTTTTCCTGCATCAACGTTTGGGATTTCCAAGAGGAAGAAAAATGTCAAAGGGAAAAAGAAAACGTAGGCTTTTTTAATACTTTAGTATAAAAATAAATTTTTACTATAAAAATGGGTTATAATCCCATCAAGCCCAACAATTGTTTCAATACCAACGCCAAGGTAAGATCTTTCTTATTTATATTTTCATTGTGCAGAAAATAAAAATTATTAATTATTCTAGAAAGTTACAAGTAAAGCAAATCGAAATGAAAGGGATTCTTTGGATATTAACCTTACTGGGCTGTTGCTTCATGTTTTCCGAAGCAATCTTTGGAAGACAAGGAGGATTTGGAAGAAGAGGAGGATTTGGAAGACGAGGAGGATTTGGAAGACGAAGATTTGGAGGGGGTCGTTATAATAGAAGACGAGGTGGTGGAGGATTTGGGCGCGGATTCGGTGGTGGATTTGGCGGTAGAGGGTTCGGTAATGGAGGATACGGCAATGGAGGATTATTATTTCGTGGAAAACGAGCCATCAATGAATATGAAGAAATCCTTTTATCTTCCTCTCAAGAAGACCAAAATGACTGTGCAAAACGATTAGTCTGTGAGATTTCAAGCCTTTTACGCACGGCTATGAGTCCTGAGGAAATTCAAATTGCTAGTGTTTTTAATTCGAATTATTTGGACATCTCAAAAGCCACCGTTGAATTTGAACTTGCTGCGCAAATCGGGAAACGTGTTGGATTAGAGCAATGCTTAGTTATTTATAAAAGATGTCCTTATCCAAGAGCTAAACTTATGGAAATTTATAGCAAAACCAACGTTGAGGATGAATCCTAATTTTCTATAATTCTATATACTTTTATAAACCAAAAAAAATATAGCTAAGAAATTAATAAAGAAATATATTGTAATGAGAAATAGGTCGAAGTTACTTGCTACCCTTTAATAATAAAACAATTTATGTTTAAACCAGTTTATTACGTAAAAAATGCAAAAAAATATATATTTGTGATATATATATACACTTTTTTCTAAAATATTTCATTTTTATTGACGAATATCTTTGTTTCTTATAAATGCAAAACAAGACAAAAAAACTTTCTGGAAACATTGTTATGTTAAGAGATTAATTGGCTTAATTTTTAATTTTCCCACCTTACTTTCCTTATATATTTTCCAAACTTTGTAGATACAAAACTTTTGAATGAGATCTAGAGGATCAGTATAGGTCCTTTTTGTGATACGGTCAGGCAACAGTAGAAAAAAGACTCAGTCTGACATCATTTGCTGGCTTGGAGAATTGATTCTAATTTCTGAAATAACACTATCCAAAATAGAATAAAAATGGTCCTTTTGATTTATTCCTTTGGCTTGAAGCAGGAGTGTTGATCTTATATTTCTTTAATGAAGTCCTTCTTGGTACACATTCTTCTCTTCCAACTCACTAAATGAACTGAAGAATGTCTGAATACCGCGGACCAAAAATGTTGTCCATCCCACTTATCATCTTTCTCAGGCCTTCCAATTTATTATAGATTTTTGACGAGCCAGAGGAAATATCCGGATCTTTCTTTTGTAGTTTTATAGCAATACCCACTACAGGTACTAGATATATAAGGGATACCCAATTTCCAAAGTTTCTGATGGAAGAAACTATTGCCTAAGCACGGGAGAGAGTTTATCAATTCCAGTAGTAGGACTCATTTAGTAAAGATTTATTCTTTTCATCGTAATGAGAATATACGAGGCATGACCATAGTTACACAAGTAGTGACAAGACACTCTCATATAGATCAAGGAAGTTTTCCATACAATCAAATTTATCGTATCATCTCGTACGCCAGAGTCCAATCAATTTCTTCACACTATTTTTATTTTTAGACAAATAGGCAATTACTTTTTTAAATATCTCAGCCCCTTAGCATAATAATTAAAGAAAATGGTTGTTTCATTAATCATTGTGATGCAAACACGAATTTGTAGCGCCTTGCTGGTATTTGCAATACTCATATTCAATTTGTGGGGGTTATTGGCGTTTTCAGTGATCCTGGAACGTCTCTCATGATCCTTTATTTGCAGACCAATTATATTAAATGACATGCATTAGTAGTGTAATAAGACTGGCTCCTAATGTCCTCTTTTTACAACCCAGTAAATTAAACTTCTGATATGGCTAATCCTGCAAATGCTCAGCCGTTATTCTCTCCACAGAAGAGCCATTTAGGAACTTTTCATCTATTCATATTCCAAATAATAACGTGAGTCGAAATATGTTTATAGTCCAAGTACACAATTTTATTCCTAACAGTATTCAATCTGATATTTTTTTATTGAAGCGTATGTCCCCTCTTTCCTTTGAGTCTCTTTAGGGAACACGGTCCACCGTCTTGGTTTTTTTCATTATTATTACAAGGGTTCAGATTTAAAATAATATACCAGATAAATTAATGGCTTATCGTCGTATGAACATAATTTTCTCCTTTTATCTAAGTATTTTCTAATTGTACTTATAATTTCTTTAGTGAGCTTTTTTTTCTAGTTTTTTTTACTTGAATCTTCCTATTTATTTGGGAGGGCTAAAGCCCCTAGTCGTCCTCTGTGTGCGCCCCTGCTGAGGATTTATATAATAGTAAGTCCTTGTTGGACTCTTAGAGTTGTTTATCGACATCAGAGTAATTTTTGTCCATGTCGTTGTTGATTTCCTTCTCCCCTCTTCCCCTTGTCACAGCTGACTTGATCCCCTCTAAAACATTCCTCAAATCGTCAGGGTTACCATTTTGATTGTTAGTTTTTTTTTTGACATGCCCATTATATACAGAATTTTCATCCACTAATTATGATTAGTTTCGTCTAAAAGAGCATCACTAATAAAACAAACAAAATTCATTTTGACATACCAGTGTTTATATTTTATACAAATCTTAACATATATATATATATGAATAATGAATAACAGAGCAATAATAAAAACAAACAGACACAGCGCTCTTATTATACGCACACCCCTGCAAATATTTCATGAATACAACTACATTATTCATTTTTATATAAAAATATTTATATGATTTACATCAAGGAGTACTATATACAGTGCACCGTGCATACACGTTGCATGATATATATCATTAGAGATGGGTTTTTATTAGATTGCAAGAAGAAAGCGAGAGTGAAACATGTGGTACACTTCAATAAATACTTAAATACCTCTCCTATGACTTTGGTGGTAGAAAATGAATTACTTTTATAACGAGGAGTTATTTCTTCCTTGAAAATAGCATCAGCGTAGGGATAATATCTATTCAATCGTTCATTTGCAAAGAGGAATTCACCTATTTACCTCCTTACCTAAGTCTTCATGTTCCTTTGGTAAGAGTTCCTATATGAGTTTCAACTACGCCTCTCATCCTCATTTAGATGATAATATCAAATAAGTTAAGTCCTCGGAATCTGTCTGTCTTGTGACTAAGGACTGACTCAGGAGGCTAACGAAGAGCTCCCATCATTTTGGATCAGGATTTTTCGAGAGAATATCACTGAATATAGTCTATTTATGAATTACTGATTGACACTTAGTCACGGATGAATAGAGTTTTAATAGAGTTTTTTGCATGAGAGTTAGTTACATGAGCTTTGAGAAAAGGAACCAACATTTCTTCTCATCCAAGTCAAGATAATTCATATTAAGAAATGATTAATGTAACAAAACAATATATACTACTAGTTTTTAGTAGCTAAGATTTTTGGGGAAAAATCTTCGAAAAATATACAGTACGTGTGAAAAAAGTGGGAAAATGTACCTACCCACGAAAATTGAGCATTTTTTGAAAACGCTGTAACCTAATTGCCCAATTCCTACTTTTAAAAGAACTGTAATACATCTTCTAAATTATGCTACAGTAGTCGGATCAATCCTCTGGTTGGGCATTGAAGTCAGGATAAAGTTGTTTGTGTATTATGAAAGGATTCAAAATTCAATTCTATGATATGACTATGGAATCTATGGGGCTGAAAATTAGTCGATATGGAAAGCTGTCAATGCTACTAACTTCAGAATTATTGGCCCTTGGGGCTTGAACCTGATGACAATGGGACCCATAACGTATTTTTCCCTTAATACGTTTAAAACACTCGGAACTTATTGAACGATGTACTGGATCTAGATTTAGGACTGAGTCCTTCTTGTAATTCCACAATTTTATTCATCTTGTACACAAGGGTCTTACCCACGTTTTCAGCCTCACAAATGTCCTTGACTTTTTGGCCATTGGCTGAGAGGGCTGAAACAAGGTCACACTTTATTTATTTTCATATCTGCTCGTAACTAAGACAAGGAAACTCCGATTTCAACGTGAAGTACTCAGTTTGAAATCCTTTTTTCTATTATTTTTTAACCCTTTCAACCCGTTATCATAATATAAAAAACACATATAAAGAATAAGTAAAGAAGTAGAGCTTACAAACAGAACAAGGCTGGTAGAGTAAAGTTTCTATTAACGTTTTAAGCTATTGGTGCATTTCCGTTCTCTTTGACATCCGTTTCATTTTACTGGATGGACAAAATCCCTGGTACGCAAAGTAGTTGCAAACAATCATGCACGTTCATGAAGGTATCACTTTATATCACTAAAACACATTATCAGCTGAGATTAAGACCAATATAACAGTTTTTGTAAGTGGGACTTTTTAGTCACATCTGCAGTACACACAGACAATTTTTATTTTATCGATGTAATTTTTTCAAGACTGTCGACAAAAAATACAAATATGTACTATACACACCCTAATATTCATTTTTGAATAATTTATAACAAATTTTTTTTTTTAATTTCATTCAGGGCAATTAAGATTTAAACAGCTAGATTTAACGCAGTCTTTTATCAATTGTGTTTTTACCATATGGAGTTGAATTTTGAAAACGTTTATAATACAAAATCAAATCAGAAGTATGATTCTAACTAATGAAGTATCATTGGAAAGCTATATTTGGCCTCGTTTAAATAAAATGAAATATGTTTTGTAGATCTTAGGGTTCTGAAGAAATGGCCAATTTTTTGGGGGCAAGTAAATTTTCGGGAGTTTTTTTTTAATGCAATGTATTTTTATGGAAAAAATCACAAATGAAACAAATAACTCTAAGTATTTGGGGAATTCCACACTGTATGAAAAAATTGAAACTATATTTAATTATGACGTAATATAAATCCATATTTGAAAAATGGTGTAGTTCAAAAAATTTAGTTGCTAAAAAGTGTACTTATTTTCATGATCCTGTTTTGCTTTACTCTCATATTTCTAAGTTTAGATTCATCATATAGTTGCATATTTTGATACAGCGTCTAATTACATAATAAATAGTTTACTCTATCTTGAGTAACTCTAATACAATATTAAATATAACCTGTTGTATAAAATATGTGATGTTTATTAATTAGGTAAAATATAATAGATATGATTGAAGATAGAAAAATGGCATTGCATTAGTATTTTAGAAGCAATATTTTTAGAGCAGATGAGGCAACCTTTTCATGTAGTCAAGTAGATGAGATTAATTTGATAAGTTCGCAGGCCACAGATCAAATAAAACATCCGGCTTGGTTTTTATCTTTAGAGTATTCTAGTAAATATCAGATACACAAACTTTTGGATACAAATCTCTAAACAAATCTTAGACGAATACCTGTCTCGAATTTTATTAGCATTTCAGCTAAATTTCTTATCTAAAAAGGATTTAGCTTATTTTCTGCTGATGACTCATGCCGAAATAATAAATAAACCGATGTGGTTACTATTAGAACATCATTTTTTGGTACTAGTGGCATTATCCGAAGTTATTACGGATCGACGAATATTCAACATTTTTTTAATGATATAGACTATAACAACCCAATAAATCCTTTGTATTTCCTTCCATTTTTCGTAAACTTCTAAAATAGCTACTTACTAGTGTTGAGACTCGGTCCAGCACCGATTTTTTTTTTTTTTTTTTTTTCAGTTCGGTCATAAGTGATTTTTATAGACAACCCCGATTTTTCGATTTTCCTTATTTAGTCTCACCTAGTAGGCCGATTTTTTTTTCGGTCTCATTTATTATGAGACACCAATTTTTTTTTTTTAGATCAACTGTCATTCATTTTTTTCAAAAAAATCTCAAAAGAACACGATAAGTTCAAGAACAAATACTGTATAGATATAAGAGACAGGGGGATCAAAATTAATCCGAGCTATCTCTGTTTAAACTTCGTATAACGTCATTGTCCTTGAAAAAACATATGAGGTCATGTTATAAACAATTTATCTGTAAAATTGGTCTAGCCAAATTTTTTTGCGACCGAACTTGATCGAATTTTATATGAGACCGGTCCAGACCGAGCTTTTTTGTTGGACAAAATTAGTTCGGTCCAACAAAAAATATAAAGGTCTCAGACCGGTCTCGAATTTCCAGATCGAAACCCAACAATACTACTTACTCAATCCTTAGACATTCTATCGTCAGGATTATCAAAATAGCAATAACAAAATGAGGAAAAAAATTATTTATGATTGCTAAATCTAATCTAAAGTTACATTCTTTATTTTTTTTTATATATAAAGTACTTGACGCTGAGTTGAATTAAGCGCCGGTGAGCTATCATTCATTTTATACAGTGGTCGCTTTTTATTATACTCCCTTTGTTCATTATAGTATATTGGTATATGAATCAAGAATCACTATATACAGTGCCCCCGGTGACGTTTTTTCATACGTGAATAAATTTATTTTTTACTCGCTAAATGACAATTAAGTTGAATAAGTTTTACATTGTTCACACTTATTAGCAAGATCTTTCATAAAAGAAAAGATGTTTTCATTTTTGTATCTCATCATCAAATAATGAAATATCCTAATTTTCTTAATGAAATATCCTTTTAGATCGAAGGAAGCAATAATTAGATTTAGTCATGGAGTATAAGTATGCTTTATTCACAGCATATAATACTAGAAATTTTAGGATTAACAATAACAGTATATTATACTGTTTGACGTCACTATTAAAAAGCGTGATGGAAGTCAAAGTGGTGCTTTGTTTACAAACAAATTTAAGTAAACAACGCTCATATCCCAATAATAAAGATTGGATCGTGGAACTACAAAAACTACTAAATTGCTATAAAATCTATTTATGCTTACAGACAAAGTTGGTATAGTAAATTGATATTATTAGAAAAATTGAAGATTTTGAATATTCTTCCTACTAACTTTTTTTAGTTTTTCGGAAAAACATTAAGAAGCAAGAGCCACCCACCATTAAAAATTAATTAACTCGAAAAATATTTTGCATAGGGAAGTTTAAAATGATGGAAAACAAAATGTAAGGGTGAGAAGAGTCAAAGTTAATCAGTGATTTTAAGGACCACCTTTCTGGTCACGACCAATTTTTGGGAACAACTGCTCTATACACCCATTGATTCTTAAATTATGTTATAAAAACTTTTTCTTAAGAACAGATGTGATATGCACAGTAAACTGTTTAAAAATCACTGTATTGTAGCATTAAAGAAATGAATTAATAAAAACAAAGCAATCAAATATGAGTAAGCAATTTATGGATGATTATGCTAAATATGTTTTTATTCATATACATTCGCTCATAGAGATATATTTTCTGAAGGAGCTATCTGACGGTGCTACCTCGCCAATACAAAAGTACCCTATGACTTTATTTGGCAGATGTTTGTAAGAATACTATACTTATGCTCCTTTCCTAAAGGACAGGAATAAAATTTCTTGTTGATCTCCCGTAACGTTGTATATTTATATATATATGCCATTTGATTATATATGAAGAATGTATATAAATATATAGCTACACTTTTAAAAATATATTACCAAACAATATTATTTTAAAGTATCGAATTGTGGAGAAATAATATAAAAATGAAAGTCTGAGAGTAGTAAAGAGATTAATAGTATTTCGGTATGATTGACTTATTTGTCTAACTTCCAGATGATTTGGGGTTCTTTATCTTTTTATTTTTAAAGAAAAGTTAGATGAAAAAATAAAGGTAAAAACGTAATCAAAATTTTAGATCACTAATAGTGTCTTTATGCAGACAAAATTAACTACTTATTTAGTATCAGAGCTTGTATTGAAGTTTTGCATTCATCAATCCATAATTGAAGGGATTAGATTTCTTATACAAATTCTATTTGATCACTACTATTATATTGTAACATTTACGATTAATCTAGTGATTGCCTCCACATCATGTCAATTATCAAGATCATTTTATTGAATGTTTCCCCTAAGCAAATAAGAAGTTTTGTTACTTTAAATTATAAATCCTTCTTGATGTTACCTCGCTAACATAAAAATATACAGTATATTTTGTTGTCAGTTGTTGAATTTTCTTCTTTTGTTTCCTTATCAATTTTCTGAACATTGATTGGTTGAATTAGATTAATCTTCTTTTATGTTTTTACGTATTCTCAGCAACTATAGAATAATAATCCATAGTTGGGAAGAACTACCAAATGATTTTGGCCCCTTTTTTCTGGTTCTTTTTCGAAGGAAAGGTTGAGTGATATAATAAAGGTAACAATGTGCCCGATGCAATGGTTTATATAGGTCTCGCTCCAAGCCCTAATCCAGAGAAATAGAGATGCTACGTTCAAAAGAGAGAATATTTTTTATTTTTTTATTTGGATTAATCAATACTGCAAACTTTTTTAGATCCAAAAAATCCCTTGGATCTTCGTTACGATCTGGAAAAATTTGAGTACAGATCTTTTTGCATAGTACAATTTTACTTATATCAAACTTGGGTATTTTGGATCCGGATAAACGACCCGTCCTATTTCTAAAAACAACTCGTGTAAAATTTGTGAATTTAATGAAAAAATGAAGAGCATGAGAATTGATGATTAATATAACGTGAGACTAGCTTAAAGTTTATAATTTATTCTTAGAATTAAACAAAGGAATATATTATTTGCTAGGAAGATCCCGCAAATTTAAAAATTGTTGCCCGGGAAATGAGAAATACTTATAAAAACTTCAATTATATAATATGAAAAAAAATAAAAATGGTTTGGACCTCTTTTATACTCTATTTGCCTTTGTTCAAAAATAAAATAATAAATCCTGTCCATGGCAAACGCATTCAACTTTATAAATTCATAATTTGTTATGGTAGTCATCGACCAACCAAACTTGTTTTTAAAAGATTTTTTTTTTTTTTTAAACAAAGAGCAAGATTCAACTCACTCGCAGGTTCATGCAGGCGTATTTAAAAATAATGTACATTTAATATGAAGGTGTTATATAAATATATTATCGTAGTTTTGATTTATTTATGTGGCCCCTCAACACAAAAAAAAAAAAGCTAAAATTGTTTTTCTTAAAATTACATTTGTATTCTTCAACAAATTATCGACAATTTCTTTCAAAAAAAAAAAATTACCAATCCTTTCGGTGTGCCACAAATTGTACTTAAAACGTCCTAATATGATATTAATAAAAAAATGGATTGATGCCATTTGAAAAAGGGTCATATCAGGGTCAATATAAGGTATTTTAAATCTAAGACTCTACGTTATCTTATTTGTACCACAAATTTGAAATATTGGGCTGAATATAATATATTTACACTATACAAGGTTCGTTTGAAAAGTACTTGCAAAGTCCAAGGGACGGCACTAGTGCAGTGGCGCGTATCGAGGTTATACTTAGATTGTAGCATCTCTTGGAAGAACACACAACAACTTTGTCTTTCTGTTTGGCATTCGTTGTGTTGATTAAACATTACTTAATGAAAGGCAAAACACCTCAAGAGACTAAAAAGAAGCTTAATAAACAGTAGAACTGTTTATAAGTGTTTTCAAAATTTCGGGAGTGGCCAAATGAGCACATGTGACGAGGAACATTCTGGATGCCCTGTTGAGGTTACTACTCCAGAAATTATTGATAAAATCCAAGAGATAGCAGAATGTTACCTCCTAACACAAAAATAATCTATGTATTTTGTTGTCAGCTGTCGATTCCCTTATCTCGTTTTAAACGACATGGCTATTTCATACTGTATTCTTTTTGATAAGTAAACTAAGAAATAACTTATTCTATAATTATGTTCCGTTTTCAAAAGAATAGGAGTACAATTTCTGGTTGATCCCTCATCGTTTATTTAATATATATATTGGCCATTTTATATTTGATACGAATAAATTTTGGCTATCATTTAGAAATACACACTTATATATTATATCACTACGCAATATTATGATACAGTATGGAATAAAATACCAAGTAGATTATAATATTACGAAATATATATATGTAACTCATTTTAAAAATGGTGAAGAAATAATTTGAAGATGATAGAAAGGACATAAGAGATATATAGTAGTTGGTCTGAATACTTATTTGGCTAACTACCAAATGATTTGGGCCCTTTTTTGGTTTCTTTTTGGAGGAAATGTTGAGTGATACAATAAAGGTAACAATGCGATGCTGACAGATGACAGAAGAGTGAAGATGGGTGAGATTGTACGTGCTGTGGGCATCTCGAGTGGGAACCCCATTTCCATATATTTTGCGACCACAACTACTGAGGTGTGAGCTGGTGCATTGTCGTGATAGAAAAGGTATTTTTCTGGGCTAATCTTGTGCGTTTTTCTTGCAGCTTGGTTTTCAAATGGTCCAATAACGATGAATGATATTTACCTGCAATAGGTTTACCCTTTTCCAAATAGTCGAATGAGGATTATTCATTGCGAATCCAAAAGAGAATCACCATAATATCTCCGGCCGATTCTTTGATTTAAATGAATGCCAAACAGGAATAAATAGACTGATCTTGCTTAAAGCTGGTGTGTATTCTTCCAAGAGATGTGACTAACAAAAAATAACCTCAATACGCGCCAGTAGTCTCATCTTTTGGACTTTGGACGGACTTTTCTAACAATCCTCGTATATGATGTAATAAGATGAAATTTGGATTTTTTCTTTTTTTTTTTGATTTTTGCTTAAAATTATTTTTATGTTCACACATCACATATATGAATTACTCGTTTCCTTTTAATAGATAGGAATGTAGATAGGATTTCACATAAAGGGTAAGTGGGTAATATTATTATGTTAAGCAACTTTTTTTCGGAAAAAATAGCCATAATGTTGTTGGTAATTAGGTAATTCTTCCGAACTAAGAATTATTATTAAATAATTCTTGGGAATTGTGTTTACCTATAAAAAATTTAAAACAAAATTCAACCAATAAACGTACAGAGCATTAATTAGGAGAAAAATATAGAAAAATCGAGAGCTGACAACAAAGTCACAGTATATTTTTGTATTTGCGTAGTAATACCGTGAAGGATGATGCACAAAAATTGAAATCACAAAATCTCTTATTTGCTTACAGGCAACCTTTTCAAATAATATATTTGACATCATTTGGAGACAAGCCAAATAACAATATTCATGAAATTTTGTTCTTAGAACAAGTACATAAAACAACATGTATAACTTACTAACATATTATATGAGCCAATGAAAACCAATATTTTATTCACAAAGACACCATCTTTTTTAATTATGTAAATGAATGTTTTAGCGACTCCAATAGAAAAAGTTTTAGTGCAATAAAAATAACATCCCCCGTCCCCAATAATGAATAAGATTAATAAATACAATAATTTTGAGATTTAGACACATACAAATGATTCAAGATACATATGACCAATTTATTCACTCTTTGTTTTTGCTTCAGGATCCCTACATTTCTTTTGCGTTACATATTTTCATGTACATAATCGAGGAAGCATAGCTTATAACTTTAGTCTTAGTCTTAATTATAAAAAATATCCTGTGGAAATTGTAAAAAAAAAAGTATCCCTACCCCCAAATAAAACCTTTATGACGTCACCTTTATATGTATACCAAAATTGATTCCCCCCCACTTTCAAATACATTCCGCCCCCGATGGCTATCAAATATCCAGTTTAAAATACCCAAGAATATTAATTATCTTCAATGGATTTTGGGAGACTCCGACCTTTCAAATAAAATCAATCAATTTCTTATTTTTAATTATGACTATCCATTGAGGTTATTTTAAGTGCAATTTTCGATACAGCCAATGGGTTAGATAGTTAAAATTGATTGTGAGAAGAATATAAGAAATAGTAAGGCAAAGAACACGACCAAGATTAATAGAACTACAAGGTTAGACCATCATGTAATCAGGCATGCTAGAAGTTTTAATCTGATGTATTGTACCGACTGTTGAGCAACACAGGCAGATTTTGACAAAACAAGCAACCACTCTTAGTCTATGACGTCACTATTGCTAGAATTTTCAATTTAATGCATCGCACTGACTGCTGGGCAAGAGAAACAGATTCTGATAAAACATGCAACCACTCATCTACTATGAGGGCAATATTAAAAGCGTAGTAGAAGTCAAGCATCAGTCGTACACGCGTTATGGTATACCTTGTATATCTATTAACCTTGAACACGACCACAAATTGCAGTATTTGTGCTACTACAGTAGATCCTGATTACTAGTTAGGTATTGAAATATTTATCATTATGATTTCTTTGATTGTTTTGGTTGACTGAAGACGACATTGTCAACTCTGGCAAATAACTTGCCCTTTTTTGTATGTTTACAGTATTTTCCAGTTCAGTCACCTTTGTTGAGAGTCTTTTTATCGCTTCTTTGAGTCTTTTACCCCATTCCAGATTATACTAGTTTATTTCTTGGTCTTTTTAGGGATCCATTGGCATTGTAGTGTATATACTCTTGATTTTCTTCTCCCCTCTTCTTATTGTCCTTATTACTATTTAATTTATTTGATAAATATATATATATTTAAAGTACAATGTTTGATCTTAAGAGTATAAATAGCCTGTCCCCTTTTATTATTGTTATTGTAGTAGTATATAATATGTATTTACTCATAATATATGTGTTCCTTAAAAGTCGTTTAACGTATATACGTATCTTTCTCTTCGATCGTTCATGGATCCCTGGTTATAAATAGTTTGTATCTATCAAACTCGTCAAGACACAACAGACATAATCAACATCTTCATTGTTAGCACAATTGTTGGCGTCAATTTTATCATCTTCGACCTTATGATTTTCATCCGTATTGGCGTCAGTATTAACATAATCATTTAAGTCATTCTTTTCTTGGTGTTGATCCACGTTATCATCATGTGGTTCTTGGTTGGGATCTTTGTTAGCTTCTTCTTCTTTCATTTCCTCTTCTTGTTCTTCCTGGATAATTGGTGCATTCCTTGGGTCTCGAAAACGTACTTTTCCAAAGGGAGACCATTCTGAAAGTGAATGGAATCGCCATAGCTCATGGACACTGGACAGCACCCTCGAGAGTTATTCTCTTGAACTTGATGTGTGTACTTTCATGCCCCGGTGATTCCTAGCGAAAGAGTTATACTTTATGTTTATGGATTTCACCAAAAGATTCCTAGGTTAGATGGAGTAAATGTAATATTATAATGTTTACTTATACTTAATCAGTGCAACTCCATCAACCCAATTAAAGGAACATTTAAAAAAAAAAAAGTGAAGTCTACAGATTGTAGATCTTCAAAGGCCTATTTTGTCATTTCTGATCTTACAATTTCTACAGTGCCGTTGATGCAAAGAGTATTATATTGGTATTATATTGGTTCGCAGAGTATTTGATCACTTATGTTTCTTTTTTCCCATTTTTGCTTTCAATTCTTACCTCCAATGGTAGAGTTTTTGCCTCCTTGGTTATTTTTGTCCTCGGGGTTCTTTGGAAGCTTGCTTTTGGACCTTGGGAATTGCTCTGACTCTTTTACCTCACTTGTTGTATGTCAAATTATTCCATTTCATTTTATGTCATTGTTTTCTTTGTTTTTTGGATGTGGGTACCAATTTGGGTTGTTGGAGTGGTCTCCTATGTTCTTTGGAGTTCCTCTAATGCCATGAATTTTATACTTATATCCAAGAACGATTTCTATTAACTAAAAGAAGAGGTCTAGATAAAAGGAGTCTAGACCAAGATCACAAGAAGAGCCACCCAAAAGGAGTATTAAGAAGAATAGGTTTTAAAAAATGGTATCCACACTTAATTTTGATTAGAGTAATTTTTGCTCACTTTTTTATTGACGAGCCACATTTATCGTCTACTAAATATAAAGAATTATTATCATTCTAAACTAGTACGAACACGCTATCTTAGAGATTTTATTTATAGTGTGCTTGTTTATTTTAAAATTCTAAGTTAAATCGATCTACCATAAATAATTAATAGGTAAATTTTTACTGTAAAACCTCCTTCTATACAACATTTGTTGTTGTCTTTTGCCAATTTGATTTAACTATATCCTCTTTTGACACTCTTGAAAATGCAACATATAATTGACCATCTGAAAATACTGGTTTTTTGTAAAAATAAAGCAATTTTTTCAAATATTTTGATCCTGTGGGTTATTTATTGCCATTGCTGACTTCGTTGGAAACTGTTTTCTTATAAGTGAACATAGAAACTCATCGCCACCAGAAGTAAGGGTGATTCTTGGAATAATAACTATTATTATTCAAGACCATCATGAAGATACATACTAAAACTAATTCGCTTCTTACTTTCTTCCCTATTTTTATCGTATTTAATATACATTCTACCTTTTTCCTTTAGCGCAATTATTTGTTTGCAGTATTTTTGAACGCACAATCTATACCTTAGAAAACTTTGTGAAATCTTGTTAAATGAAAAAAAAAACTTATTAGCGGAAAAAAAAACTTTACCTTCAGAGCCCAGGAATCTGGTATGCTCAGAATGAAACGTATCCTTTCATACGTAACTCAGAATTATGAACCACTTTTATTTTATATTTAAAGTCTGTATCTGTCTACGTTTTTGAAATATCATATTTTTTCCCCCAAGCAGGATTTGCATTAGACGCACACATAAATTATTTTAATACTACGTAGGATTTATTATAAATTATAGATATGTATCTGTATGTAGAAGATAGACCAAACATTAGACTATAATTGGTACTTGATGCATATATTATATGCATAGTCTTGGAACGGAAGTCATTGGCCCAACAAATTTTGAAAAACAATACAAATGATAAGTTGTGTGAATGTGATGTGACGTTATTTTGTATTAAATTGAACAAGACCAATTTTGAATAAAAACCAAAATAAGGATAAATATTAAATTTATGGCTTAAATCATTCAAGCCAATATTTTGCTTAATTCATGCTTTTTGACTAAAAAATTTAATTTTTGAATTTTTTTTTCAAAAAAATCAATATTTCAAATTTAATTTAATTTATCAATTTTTTTTTCCAAAAAATTTAATTTATCAATTTTATTTCCAAAAATTTTAATATTTTGTGAATAGCTATGAGCTTTTGAAATGAAATCTGAAAAAATTTTAATATTTTGTGAATAGCTATGAACTTGTGAAATTAAATTTCCTAAAAATTTAATATTTCAAATTTAATTTTTGAATTTTTTTTTCAAAAAATTGAATCTTTTGTCAACAATTGTGGACTTATGAACTTTTTCCCCCAAAATATCTGTTTTTTGAGAATAGTTTGGATTATTGAAATTTGAAATTTTTGAAATTTAAAATTGTTATTGGATGTTTTTTCCAAAAAAAATCAAAAAGCTAAGCCCCCTCCCCACGCCCCACCCCCAAACAAATATATATATATTTATATTTCAGTCGGTTCCGTAAATGTTTGCATAGTTTAGAATTTTCCTTTGATTCATGCAGTTTTATTTGGCCCGGATATGTCATTTAAATACAATTTATCAATTTCGCATTCTTTAATTGTGATAATAAATTTTTCTCGGTTTAAGTGCAGTTTGCTGCCCCACCATAGAACTAAACAAAATAATATTCTTTTTATATTGACTAGTCGCATATTTATTGATATTTTGATTATATTGTTTCCAAATAAATTTATCAAACGTTTTATGCAAATTCTTCATTTATATATTAGATATGAAATATACAACTCTTTGAAAATATTATTCATTTGATTGGCCTATTCAATTAGCCGTTCAATCATAAATATGCTCAGGATAGGACTGCATTAGTATACTTTTTCAGCTAACATAAGCAAAAAAATAAATAAATTGTCGAACTCTTCAATTTTTGGTTTCCAAGAATTTTAATATTTAAATAGTTATAGGTGTTGTGAAAAGAACGATATGATTTTGATTTTAAAAATATTATGGGAGAGTTTTGTGTCTCAGTATTGTTTGAGTACCCATCAAAGAGGGTCCCCAGTTAAGAAAAAAAATACGGAGTATTTTTCATTTTTTCTTCGATAAAGACAAAAATGCAAGCCTGGTAGTTGAAAATGTGAGTAGTGTTTATGCTGCTGATACTGTAACAGCAAATTATGTGCAATTTCAGTTTTGTAACTTCGCTTCGGTACTTTTGATGTCAAATATGTAAAACGCTTTGAAGGCCAATTCTCGATAATGTGGATACAATAATGAAAATCGTCGAATCCGACTATTATGTAAGTACTATTTAGATAAGGAGTTAAATAGTTAAGGAGATAAACCGTTTATGGTGGGAAAAAATCCACTAAAAATAATGGATTTCTTTTTACTATAACAAAAGGCTACCTCGGGCCAAGGAGGGAGCGGAAAATAACATTGACAATGCTCAATGGCACATCTTTTAATGTTTAGATCCCTTTGGTGTGGGTGAACGTGTGGGCGATAATATAGCCTTTTTATAAAATATGAAATGTATTATTATGAACTTACAAAAAAAAAAATATTTGATAAACTTCAAATTATATACTAACATACATTCATAAAAAATTTGGGGAGTCCATTCGTCAATTTTGTCAAATTGAAATCGAAATTCTCAAAGAAAATTGAAAAAAACTGTTTTGTACTCATCTTGCGCAAAAAAGTTGTAAAATTATTTAGTGGAATGGTAAAGAGGAATCAAAAACCTAACAATATTTCTTTTGTACTTACAAAAAACAAAAAAGTTATCGAGAATACTGTCCTCTAAAAATAACCCTCGATAACTGGTTCATTTTTGATGATATTGCAAAAAAATAACTAATTTTGGAAATTGAAAATATTCGATTGTGCATTTAGAGTTGAAAATTTTATGTACAAAAAATGTATAAATTTGTGGTATTTTCTATTACAAATTGAAAATGACGTTTGATAAAAAAAAATAATTGAAAAATTGGAAAAGGTAAAACATCACTTAAGCATTAATTTTAATGAGTCAAATGTATCTGCATTCAAATTTCCAGACAAATTTTTAAAAAAAATTATTTGATCCATGAATCCAGTATTCCATTTAAAATTCAATTTTTTAGATCTGAAAAAAACAAAAAAAAAGTGCAATTTTCACTGATTTTTTATCCTGTCCATAACGTTTTTGAAAAACGTAGACTGTTCATTCATGTTAATTTTTTCATTAATATAAGAAGGTTTAGTGATTATTTTTTGACATTCTGGAAACACTATCTTTTGTCTATAAAGAAATGATTATAAACATTTTGTCATCTCGTCATCGTAAGTGAGCAAGAAGCCAAAAGGCTGCGCATCTCACTTATCCTAGATCCTGAAGTTGAGGTGGCAAGGATTATGAATATTGTGAAGTGCTCCATGAGGCCGGTTGATAAAGAATGATGGAAAAGACCTCTCCAGGAAAGCAGGTAGTGGATGGGGATAATTTAAACAGGGTTCCGGAGGTCCTATCCAGTTTGGAGAAGTAGAACCCACCAAATCCATAAATCGTATCACCAACAACTTCTTTGTGTCTTCTAAGACCATCAAGAGATATGTGAAGGGTGACTTGTGTTTATCTTCATACACAAGGATCCGACACAACTTTCTACCATTGGTAATGAATGCCAGGAGGCTTTGAGAGACCACATTTTGCTGCCAAAAACATGTATTTGTTTTTTTTTAGACGCCAGTACTTTTTGATTAATAGCTCAACCCTATATATATTCTCATTGAGCTGAAAAAAAGAGTTTTTGGGTATAGAATAAACTATGCTTTTCTTCTCCAAAACATTTTTCAATTTTGTCTGGGTGACCACATCTATTTTTGGAATTTATTCTTAGCATACTGGCAGTTTTTATTATTTTCAACAATTGTATGTATCGTACAACATATCTTAAAAATGTAATACATGGTTAGTAATTTAGTTTGTCTTACGTTACGAGTATTTCGGAAGTTGGTTTTAATCGTAAAACAAAAATATTTAAATAAAGGAATGTGGTGATTGAGGTATGCCTTTCCCCTCCATTTTGTAGAATGATTGACAGATATTATGTAAAGAATCTGTAAAAAAGATCATTCTTTTCTCAGGAAAATATAAGACAGCAATAAACATCCAATATATTAATATTGGGTTTCGGTATAAAAAATATAACCCGATCTCAGAGCCTTATGATTTTTAGTGGACCGAACTAATTGTTCCCTTAAAGAAATTCTGTCTGGACTGGTCTAAAAGTAAAATTCGATTTAGATCAGTTCCAAAGAAAAAATCCAGCTGTATCCGTCTTACAAAAGAAACGTTTTGGACCGATTATTTGGATGAATTTTTGATGACCTCGCGTGTATTTTTAAATAAGAATATCGTCCAACAATAAAGTCATATGAAGTGTTGCATAAATTTTATTTGTACAAATAATACGTAGATCAGAATAGGGGAGAAAATATGTGTACACATATAGATTGAAACAGAAAAAAATCGGTCCACGATTTGAAAACGATTAAACTTTGGTCTACGGTCTAAGATTGGGATGCAGACAGAAATATTAATCTTAATCGGTCGTGGACCAAGTACCATATCTACTGTTTTTATAAGGTGACCATAAAATCTTTTTCTTTTTTTTGGAAAAGTAAATGGCATAGGCTGAAAATGGCTCCTAAATTGTACAAAAAACATTTAAGAAAAGTTTCAACAGTTTTGAAAAATATTTAGAAGTAGCTCAATGGCACCATAGTTTTGAAAATTTACATTTTAAAAGAAAAAACTGAGTATTTTCTTTAATACTGTCCATATACTTCAAATTAAAGCTTTTTTGTAAAAACAATAAATTGAACTGACTAAGTTTCCAATAAATATATATTTTATAATTATTTCAACAAAAATAATATTTATATGTTCGAAATAACGTCAATTGAAGTTGATTGAAATTTAGCTCATGACCCTTCCTTTATTTCTTTAGCTTATTGGAAACCAACTATTGAACTAATAAACATGAAAATTTGCAATTACGTTTAAATCACATTAAATTCATCGAAAAAAATTAAATTTTTAATAACCATGGCCTTAGGTACCTTTTAATGTAAATTGACCATATTAATTAGTTTAATGCCATATTGATATTAATGCCGTAGAGCTACCTCTAAATACCGGTTGTTGCATAAATACGCGGACTAATTTTTAAACGCTTATATCTCGAGGTTCCGTGACCAGAAATAAAAAATTTCAGCACAAGTAACTCGGTAAATCTTTTGGCTTTGTTTTTGTTTCTCTTACTCGCATCAAACAAAGTCGTTTACCATGAATGATGAGGCCAAACATCATATGTTTACCACTCTCCTCCGCGCCGGTAGGTCTGTCCAGGAGATAATCAAGGACACTGGACTATCCAGGACTACTGTGTTCAACGTCCAGAAGCTTGTCAAGGAGATCAAAGATCTGAAAGACCTGCCCATACCTCTGGAATGACTCAGGATTGGCTCGCTGCCAACATGTCATTCTGGAACAAAAACATTTGGCCACCTCAATCACCTGATTTGAATCCCCTTGACTACAGTGTGTGGTGGCAAATTGAGAAGAAGGCCTGTGCTACCCGCCACTCGAATTTGGACTCATTGAAGGTCGGCGTCAATGAGCAATGGGCAGCCATGGAAGACCATTACATCATCAATATGTGCAAGGACTTCCGCGGGCGCTTGGAGGGTGTCATAGCAGCTGATGGGGGTTATATTTAGTATTTACATTAAATTTTATACCAGATTAACTTCCCTATTATATAATTCTCAATTAAAAATACGTCATACGAATTTTATTACACATTTAATTATTTGCCACAAATAGTCCGCGTATTTATGCAACTACTGGTATGTTGCAAAACTGTTGAAACGTTTCTTAAATGTTTTTGTACATTAAGGAACCATTGATTAACCTAAGCCATTTACTTTTCCAAAAAAAATGATTTTATTGTCACGCTACTGTTTATATATTATCATGTAAAGAAATCCCCTAGGCATTTCTCCGTTTCATAATTTTTGTTCAATAAAACAATAATTGGTGTACAAATAAATCTATTAGTTTTCCAATAGATGATTTAGTAAAGGGTATCTCACGTTGCCAAAGTGTGAACAGTTTATGATAGATGTCGTTAGAAACATGAGATTTTATCTAAAAAAAAATAATAGAGAGTTTTGAGATTGTTTCCCTCAGTATTGTTTGAGTGCACGTTAAAGATGGACACCAGCAAAGAGAAAATACACCATATTTTACATTCTTTTCTTCGATAAAGGCAATCTAGACGGTTGAAAATGTGAAGAGTGTTTATGATTGTTATACTGTACGAGACAATCATACACAGTTTTGGTTTCGTCAATTCCATTCCGGTAATTTCAATGTCAAAGATGTATCACACTCTGAAGGGTCAATTGTCAAAAATGTGATAAAAATAATGGAAATCGTCGAGTCCCATTGTCATGTAATGTCATGTCACTATTTTGATTGCCAAGACATATGCGGAACATATTATTTCATATTTAAAAGAAATAAAATAGAATATCCATTATAATAAAATAATTGATTTTCCACGTAATGATATCCTCAAATTATCAACAACAACTATGTATTTGTGACAGATGCCAATTTTTAAGGTTCTTACAGGTTACAACTAGTATTCTGAACATAATTTGCTTGGGCTCAAAATTATTTAATGGCGTAAAAATTGTCTCTCATTAAATGAAGTTTAGTTCCACAGGTGGCGCGAATGAGCCAACTACAGGGGCGTGCGTATGATTATAAATATATATTTATATCTATGTGTTTTTTTTTTAAATCCAAGTATTAAAATTTTGTGTAAAAGAATTTCAAAAATCTACAGCTATTTAGAAAAAAAATAAACTTCATCAAAAAAATTTCAATAATCTATAGCTATTCTCAAAAAATAAAAGTTTTTGGAAAAATATTTCAAAAATCTTCAGCTGTACACCAAAAAATTCAAAAATCCCCACCTTTTTCAGAAAATATTTCAAAAATCCATAGCTATACTGAAAAAATTATGCTGATTCCGATTCCCGAAAAAGACACCCGATTCTTCGATTTGCCAATAAATTTCCAACTCACTATTACATATATTTCCTTTAATAATTGCAGTCAAATTACCGAGATAAAATGTATTAATAAATAAACAGACGTTGGTGGTGTGCCTAATTACCATCTGTTATTTTTATTTTTATCCATGAACATACACACGCTGTTGCAAAAACTTTGCATATTTAAATATATATATGAAGGCAACTGTTGTTCACATAATTGAAGGTAAATGAATCATTAAACCAATTTAATATAAATACTGAGGAATGTTGAATACTATTGTATTATATGCAGAGATATAAATCAATAGGTATTCAAAAAAAATTAAATTTTTTAGAAAAAAATATTGAAAACTTTAATTTTTTGTGAAAATATTTCTATTTACAAGAAAAAAATTTCAAATATAAAACTTTTGTGAAAAATTTTTAAAAATTTTTCAAAGCTATTCAAAAAAAAATTTCAATAATGAAATTTCAGATATAAAATTTTTTGGGAAAAAATTTCAAAAATCCACAGCTATTCACAAAAATTAAATTTTTGTACTGATGCATAATTTGTCAGGGTAACAAAAAATATTTCTAGTAATAAGAAAATATCTTTAATTGGGTGGGTCCCCTTTGGCGATTTTGGGATTTCAAAAATTTTGTCCCGCAAAAACTGTCATTTTTTGGGAAAATTGTTCAGAAATTCCAATTTTGCGGCTAAACAACACTAAATACATGATTGAAACTTAAAATATCATAATCTACAGACATTTTTACCCTCGAAAAGACTAATTAAACAATTATCAATGTTTTATACTCTAAATATTTTTTTCACACTTTTGGTAGTGATGCTGGGGTCAAATTTTCAACAATATCAAATATATATAGGTATAAATTTGTCTTTTCCTAATTGAAATACTTTTTAAATAGGAATAATAGTCAAGTACATAGTAAATTATATTTTATTCTGTTATGACCATTTTATATTCATTATTTATACCATAATTATTTAAAACGTCAATTGTCTATAAATCGAAAGAAATTAATAGTAAACGAATTTGTTTTTTTCGGAATATCATGTCAGTTTTTTATTAATATTATCAATTTCCATTCAATCCAGTGTGGTTGAAATACAATAAATGATATTTTTTGTATGACAACTTGTAAAATATCAAAAAGAGTGCATATTCCTACTTTAGAGCGCTCCCATGATATCTTTTTTTATTTTGGTCAAGGTTGCGTAAATGATTGTAGATGCATGTTTTTTGTTCCAATATTATTTTAACTTTCTTATCACTACTTTCCGAAGAGATGCTTCAGTTGAAGCTATATACATTTAATATATCAAATTATGTCAATTAACATTTCTAAGCGATTTGTTCAGAAAGTTTCGAAATTAAAACTAATTAAGTTGATTATTTGACTAATTGTAATGTGTAATTAATATTTAAATATAAGGAGATATACCAAAATTTAAATATGCTTCATATTCTATGTATTTGATTATTATGCACTATTTATTCTGTTGTATAATTGACTCATTTATATTTCATTTATGGTACTTTTTTCTTGCAACCTTGCATTGCTTATATATTCAATATCTCATAAGAAATTTAAAGTTAAATTTTAAAAATCAATCAAACTCGATCCTATTTTGCATAAAAAATTTTTTGTGATATTGTAATAAAAGGTTAAATCTTTAATTTTAGCCATGATATAAAACAATTGAAAATTAAATGAAAAAAGTATTGTATCCAAAATAAGATCCTCGTCATTTTACTTAATTTTGTTTGTTTAAACACACATGTTAGAAATTGTAGTAAAGATAACGTAATTAATGATTAATTATCATAATTCCATCTAGAAAATAAATAATTCTTAATTTATATCTTTTTTTAAGGAATATAATTTTCAACCATTTGAAAATATTTTGCGCAGGGTGAGACTACCCATGCCTATTTAGTAGGGATGGTTTAGCACGGGTCGTACCGCAGTTCGGTTTGGTCGTTTTTACCATAAGTGCAGTACGTATATGTGTAATCAGTAATAACTTCACTTAGGATTTTGTAGAAATGTTTTCGCCCCAAATGAGAAAAAAGAGTGCTAAAATTTTGAAGAATGACCCGCCAAAATATTAAATTGAGCTTTTTGAAATTAAAGAAAAATACAGTTTTACAAGGATAATTTTAAGTAATCGGTGTTGATATATATATTTATATTTTTATATTGGCAACATTAAGTGGTGTATTTTTTTAGATTGTCTAGAGTCATTTGTGGTGATGAGGCTCTTAAGATTCGTCTTGGTCTCGTTTCAGTATATAACTCTAAAAATATACTGTTATCATAGCAACTAGTTCAAAGTTCTCCTTTTGTAGATCGTTTTTCTTGATTCATTGTTAGTCTCAAACCCTTAAAGATATGGTATCGTCTTGGGCTCGATCTAGTAATGCTTGGTCTCGACTTTTCAATCTCTCGGTTGTTTCTTCTTAGTCTTGGGTTATATTGGCAAGACCATAACACAAGCATTTGATCTCATCCTTAAAAAATCAGTTTACTCGAATAAAAAATATAAAACTATGATTACGAGTAACAACAATTAGATTGTACTAGTTTGCGTTCATACAATACCAGTATAAGAACCGGGAGTTAAATAATAAATTATTATTATTATGGAGTGAATGACTTGAGTTATATTATACAGCAATACCTTCACATACGAGTTTATTTCTTGTCTGGACAAAGCTCGTATGTAAAAAAAAAATTACTAGTCATAGCTAAAGTATTATTAGTGATGTGTAGTTTACAAACGTTCTTAATCGATCAAAAAGTAATAATTTATACAGATATGACGTTCATGTAAGTATTTAGATACAACACTACTTTTTTCTTAGTAAAAAATACCACATTTTATTTGATTTCCGGAAATTTTGTAAATATAACTTCTCTTCTCGTAAATTTGCAAAATAACCTATGTATTAATTACCCAATTATATCTTTGTTTCAAGAGTATTACTCATTTTATTGATAAGAAAAAAATAAATATAAAATGTATCTACGTACATTCCTTTAGAATGTGTTGACATCAAAGCTAAGTTAGGGTAATGATGTGTTTTTGTTGTTGGTGGATAAGAAGTTACGTAGAATAATTCACAAAAAACCGGACAAACCACTTAAGATATATTTTTTATTCTTGATTGTTTTGTATGTTCCACGAGTCCAAGTCCTTGCCACGAGTCAAAAAGGCTGTATTTTTAGCTGGCCCGTTTTTTTCTTGGAATTGGTATTCTGAAGAATATAATTCATGGGTAGTTGTCATTACTATTTTTTACACAATAGATTTAATTATATTCAAAACGTAGTTGAACATTTTTGCGTGCTCAAAAAAGAAGGAGCGTGACCCTGAGGATCTGTTGCAGAGTTATAATTATCTGTCCGTGTTGGACTCAGAGTAGAATTAGGGATACACATCGGAGTAATTCCAGCAAATGTCCTTCTTTATTTTTATCTCCTTTCTCCCTTGTCACAGCTGATTGTAGCTGATCTAATGAAACGTCATTATCATTTTTCCTTCTCTCGTCCAAAAATTCTTAAATTGTCAGGGTTACGATGTTGATTTTCGTGGTTTTTTTAACATGTCTCTTTTACACAGGATCACAAGCTCTGAATAAATTAAAAATGACACAACACTATTTATTATTACTAAAATACTAATTTACTAATTTGTATAGTCGACTCCTCAATAGTATAATTAATCTAGTTCAAATATTTATTGTATATATGTTCTGTAATAATAAATATGTTTTCAGGGCTATTTAAATACGCATTAGTGTTGGGGTTCAGTCTGGAAATATTATACTGGTCTGAGACTGTTATCACTGTTTTTCAATGGAATTATAAATGTCTAGATAATAAGTCCAGTAAACAGAATTCCATTATTTTTAAAATAGATAGCCTAGGAATGTCCCATTAATGTATTAATTTGAGCTATGCAAACACCAGAGGCATCAAAATTTGCGTAATCTTACACAAAAATAGAAAGAGAAAAAAATTGAATCATTTAAAGGGCTCTCCCCCTTTTTCAAAGTTTTGTAAAAATTTACGTCTTCACAGATTTAAACCGTATGTCTAAAATAATATAAAAACGAATTTTGAGATTTATTTCATGATTAATACAGGAATGGCACTTGGCAGAGCCCAAAACCTCCCCCTGTGGTCATTTTTTGGTGTGACTTTAACCTCTCAAAATGTAATGGACTCTTACCGTGACCATATATAATCTTAGTACCAAGTTTGATCCTAATCGATTGTAACTTTTATTATTACATTTTATTTTGTTACTAAAATCAATTATACTAAAATCATTTGGAGGGCTCCATCAGTTTTTGATTTTTTTTTTTTAAATTAGATTTTTCCATAATTAAACTGATTACATAAAATAATACATAGATGAATATTGAAAGGTATTTTATTTAAAAATCAATTATCTAAAATATGGAAAAATAATATAAGTAAATTAGAGATTATATCCCACGACAAAACTCAGGATTTAAACTTATTTTGGTCAAAAATTTGGCATTTCTGCTCGAGATTGCAATCTATTTCTTATAAAGACATCTCTAGAACTAGTGTTAGTTACACTTTGTGAAGCATATGTTACCAGTTTAACACATCTTTCCACTGACTGACTGCGATAAGGAAAATCAACAAATTCTAATTTCTTATTTTTGGCCATGATTTGAAGGTCTTCATTAGAAATATTTCGAAGAACCGGTGGTGCTGTAACTTGATATTTGTCCCACACAATAATCTTGGTGTGTTCTCTCGCATAAAAGTTTGCTTTTGGTAGTTTAAATATTCTTCTTTTAGTGGTACTTTCAGTATCCCTAACTTTTATTGCTTCGCAATGCCAAATCCCGAATGTGTTCCTGCTCATTAAACAGCATACAGACAAGTAGGTTTTCTGAGTGCGCAAAAAAAAGCATTTCTTTCAATAACAGGGTCCACGACACACTTAAGATTTTCTGTTAAAAATCTAGAACAAACAATCAGTTAAAAAAAAAGACGTTTTTTGCTGGATTAGGAACCAAACTTGGGCGTAGAATTTAAGTACGTAGTTGACAAGCACTTACAAGTTTTTTGATAGATTATGAGTACTTTCCTCGGTTTTATATACATACAAGATTCAAATGAAGTACATTTACTAGCAGATACGTCAAAAAGCTTCTCAGATGACTCAAAAAATACTTTAGTTTGTTTTGAAAACAGTCTGTTTTTGAGATATCTTTTCAAATTAAGGTACTATTTAATATAGGCTTTTAACAGTTGAATAACTCGTTCCTTAGTTATTATCGGAATCGAACCTTTGGTACAAATATTTTTTATCTCTTTATGGAGAATCGTATAAAGACCTTAATTAGATGGATCTTTTTCCATTATAATTTAATTTCAAGTCGTTCGTGACAATAAAATAAATTTAATGACGTTGTTTATAGTTGATAGCTGCAGATCATCAAGTTATTTGTATGGTCCCAATATCAAACAAGTAGTTTCACTATGATTCGAACTCATTACTTATAAGCCACAAAATTCACTAGCTGAAATTGTAAAACTATAGTTTTAAAGCATCAACACACACAAATTATGAAAACTCTCTTGAGTAAAGTCACAGAATCCTCTAAACAGGTTTAATCTAGATAAAGTTTGCAGGTCGAAACCTACCCTCGTGACATTGTACTTTTATAGCATAAAAATTAATCTAGCAATTATGAAAAATATCGTGAGAAAGTTTATGAAAATCCTCTGTCAAGTTTAATCTTGAGAGAATTTGCAGGTCAAAACCAGTAAAATTCGAAATTTCTAGGAACGTAGTGCTGCCTGCTTTTCAATTCGCCGTCTATCTCAAATATATTACACGTTGTTATCTTTATTGTATCACGTAACCTTTCCTCCAAAAAGAAAGAGAAAAAAAAGGGCAAAATTATTTGGTAGTTAATCAAATAAGTCAATAATACCAACCACTATTTATATCTTATATACTCGCAAACTATCACAGTCAAATTATTTCTTCACCTTTTTTAAAATTAATTACATATTATTAAAATCTACATAGTATATTATTCGATACTGTATTTTAATATTGCGTAGTAATATTTGATTATTAGAGTAGATATGATAAGTTATTAAATGGCCAATATATACTATATAAACGACAAGGGATCAACAAGAAATTGTGTTCCTGTTTTTTTGGAAACAGAGCATATGTATAGAATAACTTATTTCTTTGTGTATTTATGAAAAAGAATTAATTATGAAATAGGCCGGACGTATGAAGGGAGAAGAGGGAATCGACAGCTAACAACAAAATACATTGGGCATTTTTGTGTCAGCAAGAGTACGCTATGATAAATATAATGCATTATATTCTTATTTTGTTTAATAACAATAAATATGAAGAACAATATATTATTAAAAAAAAGAACTATTTTACTAAATTTTAAGTTTTTGTCGTGGATTATAATCTCTACTTTGCTTAAAATATTTTTCTATATTTTGGATGATTGATTTTAATCATAAAATAACTCAAAATTCATTTTTGTATTATTTTAAACATAATCTGTGAAGACGTAAATTTTTACAAAACTTTAAAGAGCGTTAGAGCCCTCTAAATAATTCACAATTTTATTTTTCTTCTATTTTCATAATTTGTGTAAAATTACGCGAATTTTGATACCTCCAGTGTTTCCATAGCTCAAATCAATACATTAACTGGACACCCTAATTTGCATCTCCCGTTTTATAAGTGCAATCAGATGGAGCTTAGAGTCCATAGTTTCTTATGAGCCAGAAATATAATTAACTACCTACCTAGCATTAATTTTAAATATAACTTTAAAAAACTAAAATTTAAGACGTATTTAACTTCATTGGTGGGGTCAAATGAGTGTATCAGACTTTTTTGTACATAACTAAAAACAATTATATGTTTTTTTAAATAATATTTACATTAAATGAAATTCGTCTTCCCGGCGAGCCTTTTTCAATACTTTTTTCCAGTGCGAGTAATCCCAGAGCAAACTTTTGCAAAGACGAGCTTTTTTATCTCCCTTCACAATAGATATTCCTTTTAACTAACAATATCTGCACTGAGTGCACGTGTTTAGATCCCTTTTGTTCACGTTAAATATGTGTTCAATTTGTTTCTACTCAATTTTTTAGCATTTTTTATCACGAATGATTTTATTACAATATTTATAAAATTGTAAGACTCAAGTAACAAATTTATATGGTCGTTTTTTATATCTTGACGGATATATTTTATATATATATATTTTTCATAAATTAAAAGAGTAATAAATAGTTAAATACAAGTAAAAAATAATAATACATATAAGAATTGGAATCGCAAATTAAACATTATTTTCTTCATGCCAATTACCGATATACACCGGTTTCTCCAATTCCAATTAATCGTCCCATGACTACCAATTATAATTCAATTAATCAACGATTATAACACTGAGACATAGTGTTTTATTGGTCCTTATTTGGGACCGCTGTCCAGTCTAGTCCAATATGTCAGTCCTTGAAAAAGGTAAATTCGATCCCTCGTGACGTAAATGATGGGGATTTTCTTTTATAAATTATTCAGTTATATAATAGAATAAATTTTATAATTATATGAAGATATGTGCAACAATCTTAATACATATTTCATAAATCATATTTGGCTTAATAAACCATCGATATTTTTATAAAAAGTTCCAAGGACCAGTCCTAAGACTGGATCGGACCAAATAAATAAGGACCGACACACCACTACTGAAAGGGAGGAAAGAAGCGAAAAAATCGATAGTAGACATCAAAATACGGTCTAAATTTTTGTGTTAGTGGTGTAAGGCCGTGAGCAGCAAGTGTCTGTAATTACAACTCAGACTGTCATGTTTAAAAAGAAAAGGGAAACATTTATCTAGGTTTGTATTCGTGATGGGACGATTCCAAAAAAATCACGATATACTCCAATAGGATTCTAGTGAAAATTACTGATTCCTATTCATTAATACTTTAAATAATAGTTCAAAAATACAATTTTGCTATCAGGGGCGTCTCTAGAATTATATTATAAGAGGGGATGGTTTAGTTTTTGGAATTTTTGGGGAAAAAATAAAAAAATTGATATTTTTTGGAAAAAAAAAAGGAAATATCCAATAAGAAATTAAATTTTTTTCAAAAGTGTTACATTATTCACAAAAAATTTATTTTTATGGAAAAAATTTCAAAAACTCTCGGCTATTCGGGAAAAAATTGCAATTTTTAATAGAAAAATTTCCAAATCCATAACAAAGAAAATTTTTAAGAAAAAAATTTTAATATTAAATTTTTGGCAAAAAATTTCAAAAATCCTCAGTTTTTATCAAAAAAAATGGTAAAAAATTGAAAAATTGAATTTATTTAAAAAAAAAAAGAATACTAAACTTTTCAGAGAAAAGTTTAAAAAGTATTTACTTATTCACAGAAAGTTACTTTTTTTGGAAAAAAATTAATTAAATTTTCTTGTAAAAAGTAAAAATTTCTTAATTTTATAGGAGCTTTTTTATTTTTCTTCATAACCTAAAAGTAATAAATTGTTAAATACCAGTAATATATAAGAATCGGAATTGCAAATTAATAATTATTTTCCCGTTGCTGATCGCAATTCCATAAAACGAAAAACAATTCTCCGATTGTAATTAATCGTCCCATCACTAGTCTAGTATGTTTACGAAAGATCGAAAAATCATATTTTTTTGATATACCCACAATTATTTAACATTATCTAAAAAACGCTATGACGCCAAAATTACCTTATCTGGTTAAATATTATTCAATAAATAAATAAATTGACAAAAGAATTTACATTATTAATATTTGTTTTACATGTTAATGAAGTTGGAGCAGGATTCTCATTCTAAATTGAAATGAATAATAAATGAAATATATCTTATAATGTTCATATTCTTTGATAAATATCACTAAAATAAAGACCATTATTATTTATCACAAACATAGTTACATATTCTAATGTCATTTCATGTAGAAAAATACACATAGAAATTCCTTGAAAGAGCCTATAAGTTACTTGTTAGGGTTGTCATAACTTGGCTTGATACATTGGAAGTATGAATTCAAAGTCCTAGATAAACAACCTCAAGAATTCTAGTTGCTTAGGTAACTACGGTATGCATCCTGTTTTGTTCTCTTTGGACAATAAAGAAGATATATGAAGAGACGAAGACCATCGTTCTATTGCAATTTCAGATTGTTCCAACAATATTGATTTTTCTTTTATCGTAATATATATTATATTGGCATAGATTAGTTATTAGATCAGTTTACAAGAATCTTGTCATTTTTTCCACTTAGACACGTTTCCTTTTTTTCTCCTTCTATTTTTTCCGTTGCCATTTTTTCCTAAAATCGATTTCGGTCTCTTTTTGGAGGAAAGGTTGCATGATATAATAAAGGTAAATACAATAAATACTAAAACAATTGTATTATAATTTTGTTACATTTTAAGTATTGTTTCCAGTAAAACAGCTTATAAAGGGAAAACATCTAATAATTTATTCATTTGTGTTGAGATCCTAGATCTTTGTAAGAATAATATTCCGATTTGGTCACAAGCAATTTCGCTGTTAAGAAGAGGATTCACGACTCAATAAGTTAGAAAGCTGCAATGGCATTCAAATATTTCGATAGAACCTCTAAAGAAGTTACGAGGTCTAATATATTTTTTTTCAAGACATAATCAAAACAGTTTCATATAACAATGCTTATAAATATACTTTGCAGACCAAAATATCAAAAAAAAGAGAAGCACATTTTCTTTATGAGTCTAGAATCATCTTCCACTTGTTTTCCAATGACAAAAGAGACTCAGTAGTAATAAAGAAATCAGATTGTAGTGTCCAGGTTATATCATTATCCGTATAGACCGTACGTCACAAAGTCAAAATTATAATTGGAATTGCTATAAATGTGATTGAGATGAGTGATTTCTCTGTTACATACATCAAAAACACTGAAGGATTCTTATTTATGAAATAGTTTTCTTAGATTAGGAGGAGCTGTGGATGGAGGAAGATAACTCTCTCTGTTCCTCACTGGGTCGTCTTTCTGTCGTTTTATGGAAGTCCTTATATGTAGAAGTATACTATGATTTCGTAGAAGATCTGGAGGAATTTATGTTTAGAGACAACGATTAACGAGCTCCAAAGTCACTATCATAGACCTAGACATTAAGAGGAAACTGCACAATGAACAATCCTTCGATTAAAAGAGATGAGATCTACCGAACGAAGCACAAAGATTGGAAATCCCCTGAGCAGGCCTTTACATTGAAGAGTGTATTAGAAGGCATGTGGATTGCATATCCAAGTGGAATTCCTAGGAACAGGAAGGATGGATTGATGCAGATCCATATATCCGGTAGTTCTTTAGAAAAGATCCATCCAAATGACCACGAATTAATTTTTTTTGCACACTCACTTCCCTCAGTGCAGAGTCAAAGTTAAAGTTCATTCTACAAAGGTTAACCCTACAAGCGTCCAAAGGTTTAGTAAATCAAAAATAAGTTACCAGATTCATAACAGTTCAAAAGAAATCCTCATATGACGTAACCGTGCTCCACGTGATGTCATCATAATAAATAACATTTAAGCATTTACTTCTAAAGTTAAAATTGTAAAATATTTTACGTTTCATCTCAAATTCAATTGAAATATGGTAGAGGAGTCCATGCCTTCCGTTCAAGAATTAAAGGGTGTAATGTACTTGGATCCGAGCTGGTTTGACATCATTAAGTAAGCACACCAACTTTCTTCTCTAATTACTCACTAATTTTTTGTCTTTCAAGCATCCCAGATGAAAAAAATAAGGGTCTACCAATCAAGTCCTGGATCAGTTTTAAACCCTTTTGTCAAAAGGGATATCACGGTTTTATGAGTCATTTAGGCAAAAAGTATCCACCAGAGTCAACAAACACAGATGAGTTCCAAGTTCAGTCCTATGGACCTCATCATTTAACTGTTACGTTTAATAATACCAATGAAATGCGATTTGTGGGTACGAAGGACGTTTTTGCATCCATTCACCATTCTAATGTGACCCATATGGATATTAGTAAAGGTGGTATTGGAGTCTCACTTGGTAAAGAGGGGAAAAAGTCTGTTTTTCGAATTTGGGAGTGCAGTACTGGGATTATTAGGGTACATATTGATTTCATCACAGTTTTTATACTAATCAATATAAAAATTTTCTCGGTTTGATGTAAATGTTGTTGAATTTTTTTAGTTATTAACTTACGTTTCGCCATTTTATTTGTAGTTACCAAGGTTATTTTATGTCTTTCCGATTTAAAATGTTTGAGCAGTTATTAAACAATAACAGCCAGTGATATACATTGAAGTAATTTGGTGTTGTTAATTTTTGTTTTGTTTTTTTCAAATTGGAGAGATGAAAGGATTTAAGAAAATTCAGAATATATTATATATGACTTGTCCACGCATAAGTAAACTAGAATGATTTTTCTCAAAATTGAGTACAGACTACATTTGTATTTTCGACGAATAGTTGTCAATTTTATAACAATAGATTATTTAAAGTAGACCAAATCGATCGTCACAATATAAGAATGAAAAAGTAATCTATTTTTTTTTGTATTGTATTAGGCGCAATATAAGTCTCTTAAATCAAATAAAGGATATAAAGTATAAATAAAATACTGAGTACCTTTACGCATCCCACAAATTTGAACTCAAAGCCTATAATTTAAACCAACTATTTCAATGAAAGATTGGGCTGTTAGTAAATATGAAGTAAAGAAATCAATTGGGATTTTCTCCTTTTCTTGATCTTTGTTCATGATTATTTTTATATTGACGCAAATATCCTTGCAATTTTTGATTTGACAGCGATGCTTCAAAAAAGTCATAATTTTGGCATATTTAAGATTTTGTTTTGCAAAAATTTGTTGGGATATGTTTTTCACTTAATTACATTTTATAGAGAGAATTGGATGGTCATTGTGGTTATGGATACTCTGTTCGACTCTTTCCATCGGGTATAGTCATTATTACTTCAGGTGGTGATATGGTGCTCAATATCTGGTCTGCTGAAACGGGAAAATCACATAGAACCTTAAAAGGCCATAAAGCTGGAGTTAATGATACAGCCATTGTTGGTATTGGCAAAAATGTCGTATCAGTGTCCAAGTAATGCTAATGACTTTTTTATATATTAAATTAAGCCTTACATCCTAAATTAGCTATATTGTTTTTGACATTGAAAAACTTATTTATATGTTTATGTAGAGCTAATAATTATTTTTCTTTTATATTTTAATGATTTTCATTGATTTATTTATATGTATAAGCGATTCAACCATTCGCCTATGGAATTGCGGAAGTGGCTTGTGCTTGGATGTAATATCAAAAATTGATGATGTTCCAATTATTTGTGAAATTAACGATTATATATTCAATTGCAATAGCCATAATTTAAAAGGTGGATCAAAATGAATTATTTTATTTAAATGTTTTTTCTTATCAATATTCCCACAGAACGTAAAGAAGGTGAACATGATACCGAAAATAAGTTATTGGTTGTTGGATGTGAGAAAGGGCTGATTGTAGGCATTAACATATTTGATAGAGCTATTGTGTTCCAAAATAAAATAGATTCTGGAATCAAGGATATAAAATTTAATGGAGAAAATGGAATATTAGTTGGATGTGAAAATGGTTCTTTGCACAAATACTCTTTGAATTCTCTGGTAAATCATTTTTGGATTGCCTTGTGAACATAATAGGTTCATAATTATTAAAATCAGAGACTGAACGATGCATTAGGCGTTTATATATATGAGCATTAAGTTTATTATTTAAAAAAAAAAATTGAACAATGCTCTTATAAAAAACAATGTGTAATAATTAATATCTGTTATATCGGCTTGACTCTATAGCCAACGAGTCAAAACATAATTAGTTTTTTTATGTGAACTTTTTTTTTAAAGAATGGTGATATGTCTCTACAACTAGAACGAGTGTGGTTGGATTCCGAGAGCTCAATAGAAAGTCTACTTGTAGTAAGTGATGGAGTTTTTGTCGGAAGAAGAGATGGAAGCTGCATATGGTATTCCGAAAATCATGATGTGGGTATTAAACGAATTTCCCTTGTTGGAGCTGATGCAGATCCCATTTATTCATTGGCCAAGGATGATCAATACATTTATACCGGTGCTCGAGATGGAAAAATTAGAAAATATCTTTTAAGTCATATATTTAAGTCTTAATCTGTCTTTTTTTTCTATTTCTGATATAAATTCTGTCATTAATGGAACGGGGAGGATTCTATTCATTCATGTCTTGCATAAGTTCCAAGCTGTAATTATTTATGAAAATAATCGGAAGTGTTGGTTTCTGTAGCTATGATAATGATGCAAAAATTACTTCTAAGTAGTATACATCTATTTTAGAAATAACAATATAAAGTCGTGCAGAATGCCAAAATTTTTTTTTTAAATGTCACGTTTTAATTGGTGAAAAGAATTATCTGTCTTATTCAAATTCATTTGTGATATTTATGTATGTGCCTGGAATAAAAAATATATTTACAATAAACTTATTTTTTTATTAAGGTGTTTTGCTTTAATTGTAATATAAGGTCCTCAGACACACCTTTTCGGCTATAATACTATGTAACTAAGATTCCCATTTATGTGCTCCTAGGCAAACTAGTATTTGTCATTAAATGCATATGCTTCATCATTATACATAAATTCAATTTTTGAAATAATATTCAGTGAGTCTTCATCATCGTCTTCTTTCGCATTAAGAAATTAAAATGATACAATAGATTTTGGATGCAATCAATTGTATCAACTTTATGTTTTTTTACTATATGCTTACATTTTAAAAGTGGAAGCTTAAATTATAACTTATCTATAACAATGCTTAAGTTTACAATAGGTTCCTTGAGCTCATTATAACAAATGAATAAAAAAGAAAAAAAGTATAGTAATGGGAATTCCGGCTCTTTTGGTTCCCAAATTGCTCTACAGATTTTTTTATTACTTTAAGAGATATATTAAAATTATAGAGGCATCTGCTGGGGGTGGTCTGGAGGGACTGGATCCCTCTCCCTAAATATCCAAATTTGCAAAAAATTTAATTTTTCCAAATAAATTCCAAAAAATTTAATTTTCTGTGATTTTCTATGGATTTTTGAAATTTTTTTCTAAAAAATTTAATATTTGATTTTTTTTTTCAAAATTAATAATATTTACAATTAAATTTTTGAAAATTTGTTGCAAACAATTTCATTTTTTGCAAACAGCTCTGAATTTTTGAAAATTCCAAAAAGATTTAATGTTTGACATTTATTTTTGCAAAAAAATTTACTTTTGAAATTCTGATAAAAAAATTTTAATTTTTGGATTTTTTTTCCAAAAAAATTCCAATACCAATTATTTATATAATCCTGTGGACACCTCCGCCGACGGATTTTATTTCACAAAGATTAATAGCTGCATAATTTGCCAAAATGACCTTTTTTCAGAATATAACTCCTTACAATAAAAATTTATCTCCTAGTTTTGCTTCAAATTTTGTCATTTTTTTTTTTTTTTTAATATCTAAAGCAAAAAATCCTTTCTTTTGGATGTGGCTACATCCCCTCCAGCACTCCCACCTGCGGACAATCTCTGCAGGTTCCCGTCGTTCACTTCAAAGAACCATACGTTCGCGAACGACACATCAGTAATACAGTGGCAAAAGTAGTTTCCTAATGATTTCCTATTTAGTCCTACTCTATTTCTGTGGAACTTCTGTATCAATTCCCCCTCTCCGTTAAACCTCATCACTTCTGTATTTGGGCTCACTTTTACAAAGATTTGTGGCCCCAAAGGAAGAAGTTGTAAGGTGTTAAATCACAAGATCTCGCAAGCGGGAGCAACAGTTACGGTGAATGGATTGTGCTATCACGAGATGATAAATAATTTTATATATACGGAATTGGATGATATTGATCTGGACGATGTTTACTTTCAACAAGAATGCGCTACATGCCAAACAAGCAACGAAACCATCGTTCTTTTACGGGAAAAGTTTCCGGACCGTGTTACCTCTCGAAGAGGTGATCGCAATTGGCCACCGAGATCTTGTGATTTAACACTTTGGGACTTCTTCCTTTGGGATCACGTAAAGGATAAGGTCTACACCAACAGTCCAACGTCGATTTAAGACCTCAAAGATGGAAGTTCTGGAGGGCATACAACAGCTACTTTGCGATTAGGTGATATAAGGTTTATAAAAAAGATACAGTCCTGTAAGCGTAGCTGTGGCGGCCATTTGGCTGATATTGTTTTCCATTGTTAATGGCATACCTTTCTCTTTACATTGAAATAAATATCCAGTCATTTATCTCAAAAAATGCTATTTTTCTTTGAATATCAAAATAACACCTAATTATTAACAACAAGGGGTATTGGATTCGTATTAAAAATCTCACTGAACTTGGTTTTTTTTACTATAACATCAATTTGTGATGGACATACTACGAATAGAAAGTTCGTAGAAGAGCTTAGATGCAATAAGGAAATTAGCTTTGTTATTAACAAATTTGCCAAAAATACTCCCCTTTATAAAATATTTCCTATTTTTGACACAATTCAGTTATTCAAGTCAATTTACACTAACTTTCTTAATAGAAAGGAATTAAAATGCCCAGATTTTGATGAAAAACAGTTCGTGCTAGTTTGAATCATATTATTGAATTATACAAGGAATAAATGTCATATTAATTTCGTTATGTTCATCAACTCTATCATACAATAATTAATCCAAAACCAATCGAAAGATGTAACGAGAATTTAGTTGTCATGTTTTTCAGAGAAATCAACAGATGCTAGATTACGCTATTACTGTGGATAAGAAGAAAACACCATATGGATTTATACTGCAAATTTTATTAGCATAATACATTCCTTCTTCAATATAATTAATGTAAAATCTTGCTATGGATCACGGAGTACTCGTGATAATTCAAGAAAAGCCGTATATAGGAATGACCTAAGTCAATGACAATTTTTCAAAGTTTTATGAATATTTAGTCACTTTTCACTATGGCATTATCATAATAGTCAATTTGTTGATATATTATTAGAACACTAAATGTTTTTTGTTTTTTTTTTCATTCTTCAGAATGGAATCAATATGAAAAAAATGAAAAGCTCAAAAAGGTGATTGGAACAGCATTGCTTCACATCGTTAAAGGACTGATTAACTTTTGATATTTTTTTATTTGATGTTAGTGACCTGAATTGTATATTACTCGGTAAGATAAACTCTCATCCTGAGGAAATAAGGTTTAGATTGTACAGATGTCTAAATGATGCCAACTTCTATGGTTCCATTCGTTAATTCTTCAAGTCGGAAAAAAATAAGATTAAAATCTCTCCTAAGATTTAACAATATGGAAGTAAAAGAAATATAATCAATGCAAAACAAAGTGAAGTCTATAAATAATGTTAATCAAATCATTGAAAAAGAAACGTCACTCCTAATACTGTGCCTCTCTTCTTGGGAAGATGATGATTTCTTAAATTTTTATGATTTGGAAGAAATGAAAAACATTATTTTACTGTACAGGGAATATTTCTCGTTAACTTTTATTGAGGAACAAATGCTACAATTGCAAAAATCTTTTAAAACAAGATAAGGTTGTTGAACTCCCTAAAGAAATAGACAATTCTAATTTTTTTTACGGATTTAAAAGATAGAGGAGGACTGATTTATTCATCAAATTTTGTGTTTTGACTACTCTTCCTTCTGTAAAATTTAAAAGAAGATATATTTTGGGGTGTAGCCACTAAAACATTTTTTTTCTTTTCAAAATCCACGGGATATATTCATAAGGTGTTTCTCTAATAAGATTAAAGAATTTGAGGTTTTATATTGTTTCTATTTCCAAATTTTGTAAAGATAGTCATTCTTTTTTAAATGTATTGAAGAAATCGCCAAGAAAATTTTTAAATACATGACCAAACACTTGTGAATGACAATGTAGTTGAGAAAAGGAGCAGAGAATGATCCAACTGTCAAAAGGGGAATAACAAAATTATTTTTTTTAATAAACTTTTGAATAAATAGTCGGTGTCTTATAATTTAAAATATTTAAGTATAAGTAGTTGTTTGATTGATAGTTTCAGTTCCATTAAAGTTATTTCGTGAAACATAAGTCTAATGGTCTCACCTTCCTGACTCAGGCTTGTTTTATTCATTAAAATGCCTACTTAGGTTTCTTTTAAAATACACAGAAAGTAGAGGCGACAACGATGTTTTTCTTTACTTAATACACATAAATCCTTAGAAGACCAAAGCACATTTATCAGAAGAATACTCAATGAAATGTCTATTACACCGCTCTGAGATCGTAATTATCTCCTTATTCACTTAATATACATACGAAGATGATTAAATCCGAATTTGAATTGATCTTGGAAAGATCAATTCATCCGCGAATCAACCTCTTGCCATGCATGCAATACATCATCCATGCCATGGTACATAGATCTTCAGACGGGTATAGTACATACTTTTTCAGAGTCCAATTCCCAATGCTCCGAGTCCAATATGAGTCCAAGTCATGATACCTCTGAGGCTTGATAAAAAATGTGGACTAGGATGAAGTGATTATTAGAAGTAAAATAGTATCAGAATCAACAGCTGGACTTCTCGTTTTCATCTCCATTGGTCTTGAATAAAGCTTTAAACCAAGTAGCGAAATGCTACCGTTAGTCTGAGGAGATAGACTGGTGCAGCGTTTTAACACTGTTTCGGAAGATGTTGCTTTTCATATGACGTCACTATGTCATTTTTCTTACTACCGAATTAGACTGGGATGTAATAAAAATATTGATTGATGAAGCACCTAGCCATGGGCAATAAAAAGGGGCACTACTTCTGAAATTGACTTTAGTTAATATCTCTACGATAGTATACTTTAGCAGTCGATATCTATTTCTATTCAGTTAAGCTTTAAACCTAGTGGCGAAACGAGGAGCCACGTGATCAATAGCTCTAAAATGTATTGGTGCAGCGAATTTTTTTCCCCTGGCTAGAGGTATTGTTTAGTCATTATTTGGAGATATATCAGATATAATTAGGAGTTAACTAGAGAAGATTTTTATAATATGGAGTTTTGTTTACCCAATAAATTGTTTATTTTGTTTCAAGGGTTATGATGTTTATTCTACGTTATTTATTCACATATCATTAATGTAAAAATATATTTTTTACATTAAACTATGGAGACCAAGTCAAGTCTTGAGTCCAATTTCTCACCTCAGACAATCAACAAATCATTGTATCTTAAATAATACATTTATTATTATAATAACAATCAATCAATCATAAATGTATATTTGAAAACTTTGGCCTCTTCACTTAGATGAGAAATTCAATAAACGAAAAATCTAAGAATCAAATTATATCTTCTTTCCACATAGTAATTTTTGAGTGTGAGCTAGGCGTGCTTCATACATCAGTCATCACTCTTTTTATTACATCCCAGCCTACATCAGTAGTAAGAAAAGTTACAGAGTGACGTCATATGAAAAACACCATTCGGTTCTTCAGCTATTTTTTTTCTCATGCCATTTTGTTTTCTAGAGAGTATCTTCCAATTGAATATCTCAGCTTCCTCCATGTTGATTTATTCAGAAAGATAATTTAAACGCCTTTTTCTATTTTTTTTCCATTAGCTGATATTGTATTTTCTACAAGATGTGAATTCTCAATCATCTCTCCAAGACGATGTATATAATTTATAAAAGAGAGATTCCTATTTTCACTAATAATTTTTTTGTGGCACCTTAATTTGTTGATTATATGATTCTGTGGATTGAAGCTGAGTTTGTAATTTTCTAATCTAGCCTTCCCTTTTGCTTCTCTCACACTTCATTTTTTCAATTGAAATTCTTTTAATTTCTTTTAACAAAGCTTTGATATGCTTATTTACGTTGTTTGGATTATTATACAGAGTGAAGCTTGTCTTTATTTCTTTCGTCTCATAGCTACTTGATGCTAATTTAATGAAACGTCATGACAACTAAGCTGTTCTCCTCCCAAATTTTCTTCAAATTGTCAGGGTGACCACATTAACTTTGGAGAATTTTTTTAAATAACGGTATTTCATATTAGTTGAATATCTGGACATTGGTATTAAATCTCCTTCCTCATTTTTCAGAGATTTTCCTGAAAGAGAAGAAACTAAGATAGGATTTAACTGACGATATATATTTAGAAATATCAAAATTCATATCACGGACGTAATAGTTCTTAGATTCTCATTAGATTCCCAATAGAACATTTGAAACGTATAAGAGTTATTTTATCTAAATATTTTTATATATGTATTTATATCAAATTAACATATCATTTTCGAGTAATCTATCTAAAAAAAACAAAAATCAACAACAACATAACAAACTATTCATTCGTGATCAGCACATTAAGATTATTGTAATATATCAAATCTAATTTTCCGAAAAGTTAAGTTAAGTTGATTTGTGGTATAACTAGAAATGTGAAAATGCTCTATATCCTCAGGAACATAGATTTATTTTTAAAGTTTACGTAAGTACCCTACAAGATATAAAGGCTCCTTAGTATCGGATCAGTGCTAGGCTTGATCGCCTAATTAGTTTTTTTTATAAGTCCGATCTTTTATACAATTCAAAAGTCTTTAGGACTGATACATGGGTTTTTAAGTCCTCTGCTCCTAGCTATCCTTTTATTTTCTTCACTCCTAGCTAAGATTGAAGAATATAAGAACTAAGAAAATAATGAAAGATAACTTTTAATAATATTTTCGAGTCACACACATTTCACTTCGGGTATCTTGTATCTTTGAAAGAGTTATGATGAAACTTCAACAACTCACATGACGTAGTTAGTAGTAAATACATAACTTCAGCTGTTTTAGTTTCCATAAAAGATTGAGAAGGACAAGTCTTAGCACTGACAAATTTTATAAGGAGTGGACTGTTAGAACTGCTTACTTTTTAGTTTTTTAGTCGGATCCAAAATTAATGCTCTTATTAAACATTTGTCCCTATTTTGAAAATTAGAGCAAGGATAACTACTGGGTGTAGAAAAAGTAATGAGACCTTCAAAAACTACAGTTTTGAATTGGCTTTGTTGATTAAATCTTAAAGTTCTAATTATTTTTGAATAGATTAGACTCTAATTCTAAACTCTATGACTGTGACTGTATAATCCTACCTGTAAACTTATTCCAACAATTATGATCGATAAAATCATCACAAAATCAAATGAAAAATTAATATATTATAAATTTAAGACTTACTATTAGGTAACAAAATGTTAAGTTTGAATAAGAAACATGATTATAGACTCTAAACTAAGGCTAAAAATAATTCAATCAGGCTTTAAATAAACCGTTATCCTAGAAAAACAAAAATACCAGTACGAATCCGTCAACAGATGGACTCCGAGATAACTCCCCCTAAATACTCCATAAGAGCTAAATTCACAACTTCTTCCACACAATAAAAACTTCCATCTACTTTTGTGACCCTACAAAGTCACGACAGAAAACCGATAATTCGAAAATATTTAAGGTGATTTGATACTGTCGGTCAATATATTGTACAAATGTATTGTTTATATACATACATTTCATTATGTTTGTACAAAAGGATGCACAGTATGCTTCCTTACAAAAATATCATTGTCAGATTATTTCTCCACAATTTTTAAAATGTATTATAATGTAAGTTCTGTACGAATTTTTGAACATATACTTCATCCTCTACAGTTGTAAAATGAAAGAAATCATAACTATCTGGAATATGTTTATGTCCTTTTGGACATTCCTTTAATCTCAAAACTCCATTTAAGAAAGGTTTTAGATTAGATGTGTTGTTTTCCATTCACCATAGGTGTTTCATTCACATCGAACCTCTCCAGTACTTTGTGGGATCTTAAGAGAAGTCTGGGGATAAATTTTAACTCCAAAACAATTTGCCTCTTAGCTCACCGGATCTGAAGGAGAAGGAGTTCCTCATCAAAGGCTGAGCCAGATTTAGGCCCAGGTTAGGTCATGTGATTGAAGCTGGAGGTGGTTGGTTTGAGTTTGATTTACTTCATTATGGATCCCGTCATGTAAGTGCAAAAGATTTGTGAATATCTGCATGTATTTTGTAAAATTTACTGTAATATAAAAGAAATTTTCTTTTCTAGGAGCAACCGTAAATCGAACAGACGCACATTGAGTTGAAGAGTATCATTTCTTCCAAGCGCGTTGTCCACTGAGCAAAGTTACTCTATTGGTTGTTTGTTTACTTGACCTGGCGCCATCTTGTAGCTAAGAATGTTTCTTTACTTTGTTCATGCCCGTATGAACTTTTTGTTGACATTTACATGCATCTCTTTTTAAAAGTAGGAGTACAACTATTTATTATGTATCCATCATAAACCTGATTCGGGATTTTTCTTTGTATGAGCAGAATATTTAATTTCATAATCACATTTTGTAAGATAATGAATTAGATTCATAGTTTATATATTTAAAAATATACTCCCAGAGCAATTTGATGTTTTCATGTGTATAATTGACTACAATTAGAATTTTTTTTTTTTTTTCAACTTTCTTTATTTGGTTTATATATTATATAGAACATACATATATAAATAAACCGGAGCAATTGTGTAAAAAGTACATAAATAAACATTATAGTTTATACTTAATGCTCCGGGGTAGAATTTGAACAAATATTCTAAAAATCCATCTTAAAAAACAATGGTAAATTAACAATTATGATAAACATTTGTTAAAATTTCTTAACACCCTTTTTTAAATACAATCAACTTCCGTGAAGTTGATTGAAGGTGCCGGAGTTCTTCCCGCGCAAAATTCTATGACTCACATCCTGATTTAGGAATTTTCATAAAATATATATAGCAGGCTGAAGCTGCCAGGATGATACCTCTCAACTCATCCTCCCGAATAGGCTGATAGTTAGTTAGTCGGATGGTGATGAGGGCTTTATAATTAAGAATAACAAAGTCTAGAGCCCTTGTTACCTCAGGAGTTCCACCCTTCTTCTTTGAAATTCCAAAAAGGACAAGACCTTCAACATATTTTTCTTCCCCATTCGTCAGCCCTTTTAGATTTATTGATACAAAATAATTAAGGATATAGATGGCAGGGCAGTCCACAAATGCATGAAGTGTGTTATTGTATAGTTTTCTACAGTCCTTGCTGGTCCTAGTATATTTAATACAATCTGTGGAGATTTGTAACTGCATGGTAAACTTTTTATCATCATTTATTCCCCTCAGAGAAGACACTATTTTTCTTTTCCAACCCTTGGGGGCCCAAACGCTTACTATGCAGCTCCCTGTGTCCATTCACTGCTGCATCATAGTTTTACTGCTGTACAAAATATAATTCTTAAGTTGAATCTTGTTGACTTAACAAAAAAATTCAGTCCCGAAGAAAGTATTTCTCAGAGGAGAGGGAATCAGTCTTCCAGAATTGACTTGGTTTTGATTTCTCCTACCTTGACTCATATGTTAAAAAAAAATATTTTATACACCTGAAACTTCCTCTGATCATAAATTGGTTTGTCTGGAATTACACACACCTTATAAAACTTCTCAATTAAGGATACCAAAAGGGGTAATAGAAGACGATAAATACAATACAAAATTAAAAAAAGAACTGCTAGGAGGTTTTAATGACTCTTTTTCATCCAACCAAGCAACTCAAAGGCTCATAAAAATAATTAATTCAACGACTTTACGGGTTCTTTAGAAAATAGGAAGGACACCCCAGGCAAGTGGATAATGTTCTCAATAATGGATCAATTTTTGCACGCACTTATTTTGCAGATTCTCTGATTTTTTTAGAACCACAGAAATTGCTGAGGCCGAAATGATAGAAAAAGTTGAGTTAGAATGGTCTGCGTGCAGAAGGCTTAAGAAATTTTTTAAGAATGACAGATTTTCTGCCCCCAGTGTAAAAAAAATTATTCACGAAGGAAAAGTTATAACTAAACCGGTAAATGTGTTAGACTACTTTCATTCCCATTTCCAAAACATTGTTGGCACAAAAAGAGGCCACTTTCCGAAAAGAGAGGTAATTTCCACTGTTCAAGGGAAATATATCTTCTCCTAAGATATTATATTTAACTTTATAGGAAAGTATTATAAGGATGATAAAGCCTGTGAAGTCGTTCCGTATCTTTTAAAAATTGGTCTTTCTTTGGAAAAGTTTGGACGACTACGCAAATCACAGACAAAAGGAAGAATTGCATTGCTTCCGAAAAAAGGAGATGGGACAAACTATAGCCATTGGAGACCAATTACTGTTCTCAATGAATTATACAGGATTCTCTCTGGAGTATTGCCTAAAAAGATAAAACCAATTCTCAACAACAAAATTGGGATTGAACAAAAAGGATTTTTAAAGAATACAAAAATTTCCGATTTTTCACGCAATATTCAAAATGCAATTGACACAGTGGAGAGTAAAAAAGTTTGGAAAAATAATAGCAATATACTTCTGCAAAGCTTTCGACTCTATTTCATATACGCAAATTCTTAGATCTGAAAAAAAGTTTCCTTCGAAACGTTTTTTTAACCCCGTACATACCTTGCTATATAACGGCATTTCAACCATCTCATTAGATGGACTAGAAAACCAGCCGATCATTTTAGAAAAGAGCTGTCGTCAGGAATGCCCCTCGGCTCCACTTCTTTTCATAGCTGCAATTCAAGAACGTTGTTACAAAGAGGTACAGAGGCTTTGGGATTGGCTTTGAGGGATCTCAGCATACTATTGATTTGTATGCAGATGATATATAAATATAAATAAAAAGTTCCTTTTTAGAAATTTAAAGGACCCCTCAATTTTAGATAAATTTAAATTTGGAAGAATTGCTCAAAGATAGTAAAATAAGATTTCCACATGTTAATTCTTCAAAATATTATTCAATACCATCCGTGGCACGTTAAGATGGCCCCCCTAATATTGGAAATTTTTTCCCGAAAAATTTAACATTTAAAATTTAATTTTTGATTGTCAACAAAACCAGAGGAAAACTCTTTCCTCAAATCATAATTAGAGCTATTGAAAGATGTCTGTTATTATATAACTCTTCTGATTTTGTAGACTTGGGAAATGAGAGTAGTTTCCTTTTTGGAGCTCTGATTCCATAAGTTGAAGTTTTCTCTCAAAAGTAGTAATTTGACCAAACATTTCAAATACAATCTTTTTCTTTCCTTGAAGTTCAATATTCAATGTGTTCATATGGGTCGTGATGTCCACTGAAAAGGCTAATTTACCAACTTTGGTAAATTTGGATCTTGAAATGGATAAATATTTTGTTTTCCATGCTCGCTAGAAACATAGATTCTCTCAATGCATTTACTCATAATAATCGTATAATTATTATACTCATATAATAATTATTTATTAAACTCTCCATCTGTAAAAGGGTTGATCCTTTCTGCAATTTATTTTGATACCTCGTTGCTTGGAGGAGTGTTTCGGTCCCTTTGTTCGTTTTTTTTTTTTTAAATAAAAAAGGAATATTGCTTTGTTAAATTATTTATCAATCGTATTATTTGCACTCTCCAGGTGCAAAGAAAAAAATTAGTGAAGGCTTTTAACTGTAATTTTGGATTAATATGCCTATATTTAGATGCTTGTCCATGATATCTCATGGCCAGCCGGTCAAAGTTCACTCACAGGCCAAGGGGTTGCAAACCTCTGATATAGGTTATATGCACACGCTTGCAATATTTATTGTTAAGATATATGCAGAGATGGGATTTGTGTATGATTGCTGTACGATAATTGATATGTAAAGAGGGGATGTGAAAGTACAAACATCTAAAAATACACAATATATATATTTTAGAAAATATACATATATATATATATCACATACCAGTATATACTTCTGTTACATTTTTTTATTAACGTAATGAACTGGTTTGAACATGAATTGGTTCATTTATTAACAAGTAGCGAGTTACTAAGTATCTCTTTCTCATAATATATTTATATAGGCTGTTTAAATTATAATTATTTATTAATTTCTTAGCTATAATGTGTTTAGTTATAAAAGTGTATAGAATTATAGAAAATTAGGATTCCTCCTCAACGTTTGTTTCTTTATATATTTCCATAAGTTTAGCCTTTGAATGAGGACATCTTTTATAAATAACTAAGCATTGCTCTAATCCAACACGTTTCCCGATTTGCGCAGCAAGTTCAAATTCAACGGTGGCTTTTGAGATGTCCAAATAATTCGAATTAAAAGCACTAGCGATTTGAATTTCCTCAGGACTCATGGCCGTGGGTGGAAGGCTTGAAATCTCACATACCAATCGTTTTGCACAGTCATTTTGGTCTTCTTGAGAGGCAGATAAAAGGATTTCTTCATATTTATTGATGGCTCGTTTTCGACGTAATAAAACTCCTCTATGGCCAAATCCTCCATGGCCGTGTCCTCCATGGCCGTGTCCTCCATGACCAAATCCTCCATGGCCATGCCCTCCATGGCCAAATCCTCCATGGCCATGCCCTCCATGGCCGAATCCTCCATTGCCGAACCCTCCATTGCCAAACCCTCCATTGCCGAACCCTCCATTACCGAACCCTCCATGGCCGATTCCTCCACCTCCAAATCCTCCCCCACCGAATCCTCCCCCGCCGAATCCTCCGCCACCGAATCCTCCGCCACCGAATCCTCCGCCACCGAATCCTCCGCCACCGAATCCTCCCCCGCCGAATCCTCCGCCACCTGTTATAAGACCAAATTTAAGGAGTCCAACTCCAGATTCTCCTTCTTCGTCTGCTTCGGAAAACATGAAGCAACAACCCAGTAAGGTTAATATCCTTAGAATCCCTTTCATTTTGATTTGATTTACTTTCTACAATGATTAAAAAACTCAATAGTTATTTTCTGCACACTGAAAATATCGAAGAAAGATCTTACCTTGGCGTTGGTTATGAAATAATTGATGGGCTTGAGTGGAAGGTAACCCATTTTTATAGTCTAAATTTATTTTTATTCTAATTATAAAATTTAAAAAAACCTACCTTTTCTTTTTCTATTTGTATTTATTTCTATTTTTGGTAATTCCCAATTGTGATGCAGGCAAAAAAAAAAAAGAAAAGAAAAAAAGTTGAATCTTTTCATTTCCAAGTAGATATTTTGTAACATAATCTGAAGTATTTGTACCCGTAAACCAAAGAACGTATATTATTATTTTCTTTGTTAACCCGTTCTCTAAGGAGTTAAAAATAGATTTCATGGACAGCACGCTCGGGAGTTATTCTCCTGAACTTGATGTGTGTACGTTCGCTCCTTGGTGATTCCTAGAGAACGAAATATACTTAATGTATATGGATTTCACCAAAAGATTCCTAGGTTAGACGGAATAATTGTAATTCTATAATGTTTACTTATACTTAATCAGTGCAACTCCATCTACACAATTAAATGAACATTAAAAAAAAAAAAAAAATAGATGAAATGAATTTAAAAAAATCTTTATTTTATTGCAATGTTTTGACTATAAGAAACATACCCTGTAGATTTTTTTTTTATTTCTGTACAAGTTGTAAATTGTATAAACAAAATTTACCAGTTACAACCAAAAGAGGAGATGGAGGATTTCCAGTTCTTGGAATAATGGTAATGGAGTAATTGAATATTCTAGGGATGGTCGAATGCTGTATTTTTTGGCTATTTTTAAACAAATTATTAAAATATAAGTATTTTGTGACACATTCTAAAGTTCAAACTCCGACAGGTATATTATATGTATAATATAAAAGATCAAATTCATTTTTTTTTCCTTTTAAACCTGTTTTATCTAATAGATAATGGTAAAAAAGACATTTTGATACCAAAATCATGTCTCTAGCTTAAATATTTAGGCAGTTATAACTAATTCATCACCCAAATAGCACGCCTTATTTACGTGCTTTTTATGTTATTACCTACACCAAAATTTGTGATCAAATATGATATTACAATAAAACATCACAAATTTCTGAAATATCAAGAGAATTAAATGAAATTTTCAGGAATTACAGACTATAGTATTGTACAAAATATAATAGTTTTTAATTGCTGCAATTGAATTTTATAATATGAAATTTGAGTACATGAATATCTTCCCACTCAGACAATGAATAATAATTAAAACACTATCCATCAAAATCACAATTTTTTATGCCCTGAAACAGTATATGCTCAACTTAGTAGAGTTTAATCTTTTGATTCCAAATATTGTCTTACATTTTCTCCCTCGTGGTCTTCCAAAAAAGGCTATACCTTTTTTTTTTGGCAATTTTTAAGGTTCAAAGCTATTTTAAGCCCTCGGTGTTGAAGATAGGGATAAATTATGATAATATATTTTAAAGCTGAATAGGAAAAATTCGTCTGCATGATTCTTATAACTCGAGTTATCTTTTTTAAAGTGGAAAATAGGGGTATTTTGTTAAAAGGCTCAGAGCTTCAAGTAAAATATATTCAAAATTTTAAAATTATATCATCTGATAGCTGAACGTCTAAACTTCATTTTTTTTAATAAAAAGAGCTTTCCCACGAACACGCTATATTGATGTCAATTTGAGACAAGGCCAAGAAATTATTTCAAAGGTAAAACTCATTTTTGAATTCATCTCATAAGAAAATTCCATATATATTGACATATCCCAACGAAAGGAGAATTATTCGGGGTCAGTGTTCATCAATGAAGAGGAATGTATGTGCAGGAAGGAATCCCTGGTAACAAACTCCATCTGAACTGCCCCTGTCCATTAGGATTTGCTCTGAGGAATTCCTTGAATGTCCGTCTTACTTACTACAATTCTGCGATGAGTCAACATTTGGATTTAAAATATATTATCATAGTTTATCCATATCTTCAACACTCAGGACTTAAAACAGCTTTGAATATTAAAAATAGGTTAAAAAAAAGCCATAAAAATATGGCCTTTTTTGAAGACCACATGGCTTTGAGAAAAAAGGCCATATTTCGAATCAAGAGATCAAACTCTACTAAGTTGAGCATTAGTGTTCTTGATCCATTTTTGCTATTGAAAAAACTACTTTGATAAAATATTTAAGGGGCTAATGTTGGGTTAAAATATATGTACTTTTCATCGACAAATTACTAAAAAAACTTTAAACGATACAAGATATGTATATATGTTTAAATATTCATGATACCTATTATTTGATCAATTACACATCATCCGTAATTTTAAAGGCTATCGTGAGATGACTTATTTTACAGCGAATAGTGCGATTAAACAAAGCAGCGGATTGAAAAAATAAATAAACTGGATGAAAGATTAAAAAATAATCTTCATTGAATATAAATGATGTCAAATTGATTTTTCTCATTTAAGTAATGAAAATCCAGCATTTCTATGGGGATCTCCAAAACTTTCATCCACGCCTCTTGCAAGTTTTTCTTTCTCTGTTATTCGTCATTTTGTAACAAAACTATATATTACTTATAAATATATATTAATCTTGTAATTTTAATGTATCAAAATAAAATAAGAGTATAAGCCAATTGGAAGGTAATTAGAATTACCAATGTTGTAATTAAATAATGAATTTTCAGCAAGGCTCAACACCCACACTAGACTCCTATCCTGTGACTAATAAAAAACACTTGGCTTAGTGCAGGGTGGCCTATATCTAGCCCGTTTGGCTACGTACTCTATGTTGGCTCTACTTTAACTAATTAGTACCGATGGGAAGTTAAAACACCTCAGTATTCAAATTAGTTTAGACATTTGATACCTCAATGAATATTTATATAGTTTTTGGCTCACTACGCTTAAGAGGATGGAGATAACATTGTATTTTATTATTCCTTACTCAGGATTATATATATACTTTTTTTTTAAACGTTTATATTAATATTTTTTGGAACAAAATTTCAAAAATCAACAATTACTTAGCAAAAAATTCAAAAACCCACTGTTGTTCAAAGAGAATTAAAAAATAAAAATCAAATATTAAATTTGTTGGATTTTTAAAAAAAAAATTCATAGCTATAAGAAAAAATTTAACTTTTTGGAAAAAAGTTTCGAAAATTAAATTTTCAATATAAAATTTTTCGGAAAAAAATTTCAAATTTCCAAGGCTATTCATAAGAAATTAATATTATTTTCAAAAAAATTTCAAAAATCCATAGCTACTCTCAAAAAAAATTTTAAATCTACAGTCGCACAAAAAGAAATGTATAAAAAAAAATCAAATATTACATTTTTTGACAATGTATATGTTTATAAAAATATTTTAAGAAAATGAATAATTCCAATAAAAATATTACCCTTATATTCTTGTGATTTTTTTTATCTTATTACATTTTATATAAGACTAGTACGGGAATGTGTGGACAAAATTTGAGAGTTTTTGTTAAAAAAAAATCAATTTAATTGAAGGAATTGCAGAAAGATGTAAAATATTTTAGAATTTTGGCACTAATGGGTTAAATATTGTATATACATAGGCAATTGTGAGTTCAAATCATAAGGTTACAGGTGAAAGTGAGGTAAATAGAGGAGATTACTTACTTCTATTTAATGAAAAAGGGTTATGATAATTGAAAGCCATCCAAAACAAATGACAGTCAGTACAAATGAGTAATGCGAATAAATAAGGACTGAAGATCTTGAATTGAAGATGACAAGGATAAACAGTTAACACATATCAAGTCTTCCATTTTACTTCTCTAATTGGTTTGAGTCAAATCAAACATTTTTTTTCATTCTGTGCTGCAGTCCACTATGGGATAGTGATCCTCTTGAATGCTTCATTACGACAAGGAAGATCCTGAATGGGTTTGGATGTCTTTAATTAAATTAAGTCAGTGTCAAATTGAAAAGATGTTGAGACAGAACCAAAGAAGAGGGACTCCGATTCTTTAAATAAAAGAGTATTGCCAGAGTTGTGAGATGAGAGCCAAACCCAGGAAACGAATGTTTTTCACTTTATTAGTGGAAATATGGATTCCTAATGTCCAGAAACACGGAGTAGATGAGGAGAATAAATGAAATGGATGACTTTATAAAAGTAAATATTGACAGATGAAGCATGCTATCGTAGAGACATTGAATGAAGTCAATTTCAGTAGTAAGTCCCACTTTTTATATGTCACTCTATAATATCACACTCTGAACGCTCTGCTTAGTTTTCGGTACATTTTCTTATCTGATGCACTGCGCTAGTATCGCTACAAAACTAATAGGACTTTAAACGATCATTAGGACGGAAAACATTATAAAATGCTCAAACCATAGTTTATATACCAAGAAAATGATTCCACGGAGTAATTTGAACTTACGCGTTTAAAATTTGATATTTTGTCAGGTTTTGACTAAATAGAGGGCAGGGCGCCCTAATGGTTATTCCTGTGCATCAAAAGTATCTATAATAATTAGCAAAAGGGACTGTTTTACATACGACAAGTCTTGTTAGGTAAAACACAGCGTTAATATCCCGGAGTAAAAACTCATTCGATTTGAAATGAAGATTATGACTAAACACATTTTGAAATGTGAAAAATCCAAGCTTAACGTAAAGTATATATGTATTACAAGACAACTATAGCATGTAGTAATTTGAATTCTTTGAGAGAAATTCCGACTTGCTCTAAGTGTTTTATAATCTCAGATCCTGTAAGTTTTTGGTTTGATAGAAGGTGCCTTAGCGGGCATTTTTCTACATCAAACAGTTCCTAAAAAGTACAAAGGCTACAAGTAATATTTGACTCAATTCTGTCTCTATTTCATCTCTCAAAAAGTACTTAGTATTCTATAGTTATATAAGTTTACAATAAATTATAGGAAATAGTTGGGGGTGTTATAGTTCGCGGATATTCTGCCTACAACTTAACCTTAAAAAGAACTGATTTGAAAGTTAAAAATATAACAGATCCAATATCTACTCTGAATGAAACATTCCATCCAGTTAATTACTCAAATGTATGTAGATATGGCTTTATTTAATATATAAAGATAGGTTTATGTTCAAATGGTTTTAATGCCATAAAAACAGATTTTAAAGTATATATGTGTATTTGATGAACTTTACATATACGAGTATACTCGGGGGCTCGACCAGTCTTTGACCACTTATATATGACGATTAAAGAGGTGCTGTAAAGTTTCGATAAAAATTTTTCATTTATATCACAGGTGGAGATGAGTTTCTTAGCTAACGAAAAAGTGGTTTCACATTGTTAAGAGGCTAAATGTTTGCCATTATACTGTTTAAAAGGTCAAAAAGTTTGTATAGAATGAAGAAAGCCTCAGTGATTGGTCCAGTTGGGGAGACCAATAAGCATGAATTTCAAGACTAAATACATTTGGACTCCCCAGTCCCCTGATCTGAATTTTTTCTGAGACTTTTTAATATGGCGGCATATTAAGTTCAAAGCCTATAGAGTCTGCCATAGAAAAATCACCAATCTCTAAGGCACCGTAGAGTCCCATTGGACGAGGATGTCCAGGACTTAGATTGATAAAGTAGTACTGTCTTCCGACCTTGTCAGGAGGCTGTAATAGAAGTGGGTGGAAATCCAATTCATAAATAATAACCTTCATAATCTTAAATAATTAAGTATTTTTATGATTTTCCTAATATGTTGTGCTTTGGGACATACTTTCAATTTTTCGAAAATCGAAAACTGATTGTGTTTTTTTACTATTTTTTTTTCTCACGTAGATTTCAAAAATGTAATTTTCAAAAAGATAAAATGACCCTAAACTACATCAATTTCCCTTTGAAAATGAGAGAGAATGCAGTTTTTTTTTTATATTTTCCAGTGCTGGCTTTCTTAATGTAATTTATTGATATTTATATTAAGGGAACATATATATGTATTGTCCTTGATAAGAAGAGTTCAAGTATGAAGAAATTATAATCATAACTTAACATTTAGTTAAGTAAGTTATTGAGGCCAATTGGTAGTTTAAGTTAACTTTTAATTATTTTATAAATCCATAGCCAAAATCTATTTCTACGTAATTTATATTGACTTTTTATTAGTTAACACACATAATAACAGAGTCATGAATTAATTTAATAAAATGCTATAGTAAATCATTGACAAAAATAATATTTGAAGAGTGCAGGAGAAGTTGAAAATGGGGAGGAGAAATGAGTTTGAGAGGAGGAGGAGCCACACTCCTTTATTATAATGGATGGAAGAATCGACTTGACTAATAGTGAAATTGATCTAGGTTAAGGTTTTCCTGTCTTTTTAAAAATAACATTTTTGAAATCCACGCGAAAAAAAACTACCGGTTTTTGATTTATGAAAGAATGAAAAGTATCACCCACCTTATTGCGCATGGTTATTTTTAGAACAATCAAAATGATTAAAGACTTTTGGAATACCCGGTGTCTATGAAATGGCTTAAATACGTAATAAATGCATGATAACATTTAAAAACTGGTTCGATTAGAAGAATTGATTAATTGGCAAGTTTTGTTCATACGTATATGACTATATGCCTAATATAAGAACTGGACTGGACTGGACCAAGACGTAACTAAAAGGAAATGCAGTTTGCAGATCTAAATTAGGTCACACAAAACACTATTCAAAGGGAGAAGAATATTTTCTCATTTTTGGGTCAGTATAAGTTAAAATAATTAGAAATAATAGTTCTGAGATGTAGTTATCGGGAAAGTACATTAAGGTAGAGATGGCAAGGGTATCGGACCCGGATCCGAATAATTCCGATACGGTATAAGTAAACTTGTCTTATCTAAAAAGGTGCGAAACAAGAACCAGCTTGAGGTACCAAAACTTTTAAAGATCGTAAATCTGATCCAAGAGATTTTATGGATCTGAAAAAGATCATAGTATTGCTTGATACTTAATTGTAGATATAAAAAAAAGTATTATCTAATTATCTATACAGAAAAAGGCTCAAACTCAGTTGGTAGTTGGCCAATTCTTCCAACTATGAGATTGTTATTAGATAATAATTAATAACTGTTCCAAGCTAAAATGGAACTAATTCGTATTCAACCAACCAATGATAAGAACACTGATTAGAAAAAAAGTAACTTCGACAGCTAACAATCAAATACAGGGTACATTTTAGTGTATGTGCTCATGGTGTTTCCTCGCTAACACAAAAATATGCAGTATTTTTTTTCAGCTAGCTGTTAGTATGTTTGCTTCTTTTCTCCTAATTAGTGCTCTGAACGTTGATTGGTTGAATTATTATTAGCTCCTTGTAAACTGTGAAAATCTAAAATACTCATTAAAAAGTAGCTCCAAAGTTAAGCAAAATGGGTTAACTACCAACTGATTTTCAACCTTTTTTCTCTTCTTTTTTTTATGAGACGTGTGAGATAATACGATGTAAAACGAATACTTGATCCAATTGCGTATATAGATGTCACACCAATCACTAATCAAGATAAATAGAGTGTATGTACAATATAATATTGATATAATCTTTTTTGTTTTGCTTCTAGCATTAATTATGAATACTTGTATAAGCATTTTAAGATCCTGGAAAATCCCTCGGATCTTTTATATTACCCGTAAAGGTTCGAGTACCCAAATTCAATTTGGTTCTCGGGTATTAAAAGTTTACTTATATCGTACCTGGATACTTTGGATCCGGGTCCAAGACCAGTTCTATTTCTAGAACTCATACTTATTACAATAAAAGAACAGATTGTCCTAAAATTTTGACAGTGGTCTTTTGAAGTTTGCCAATGACTCAAAATGAGTTCCATTTTAAATAAAGCGCCATCTATGTGTGAAGCCTTGGGCTTTCAGCCCCAATGGTATCTCCCCATCCTGGATACTAAATAATTCTTCCACGAAACGAGGTTCTCTGATCACAATATCATCTACTTCCCAAAAACAAATGCAGACATTTTCAAGCATAGTTTCTATTCTAGATCGTATAGCCTATAAAAATATATATTTTTCTCCATCCTTTCTAATAGACATACGTACATCCATTCTTCTGATCCAGGCCGGGCTTCCCCATCTGTGAAGTATGCGAGAATACGGATCAATTGCACCATACCTATATTTCTCGAAACCGCCTGGTATCTCCTTCTCCCTGCACCGGATCTGTACCATAGAAGTAAAAATAAACGCCATTTGAAGACTGAAACTTTACAAAATAACTTTTTCAATGAAATACATCAAAAGATTGACTTAACAGGTCACTCTAAAAGTTGGACGCCATAGTACACATGGTAAAATTAAAATAATGAAGAAGTGGATCTTTTGCGACCTTTCACCTTATATGACTATAAAACTGAACTTTATAAACTTAAAAGTTTATATAACTATTGCTTTAAGCATAAAAAGGCTTTAATGATCACTACATTTACGGGTTTCTCCTTATTACTTTGAAATTAGATTTAAAAAAATACACATTTATGGTGAAAAAGTATGCAAAAATTTGTACTAAAATTTAATTTGACTCAATTTCATAAATTAACAACCCCCTCCCCCCCCCCTAATAAAAAAAGCAAAACAGTATTGCTATTATCTGAAATTGATAAACATTTCCTTTCATAAGCAGTCATGTATGAATAATGTGTCATACTCAACGTTGAAACTTGTATTAAGTATTGTTATTGCTTCTAATATTGTTTTGTCACGTTGAATGTTGAATTAGAGTATCCATTACAAAAATAAAGAAAAATAATTATTTATATGACTATTGAAATACCAATAATGATATTTACATCTAATGTAGTATTAGAGGGTGTATTGGATGAATTGTCTGTCGTTAACCATAATTAAGGACCCTATGCTGTTTATCCTTTCAATCCATTTCTTAGAAGATTGGATGGAATATAAAAATTGCAAGAAAATTGTATTGCAATAATGTTACTCACAAATGAAGGTTCTACCTTGGGGGATGGAATAAACAAATAAGTTTAGTTACTTGTTATAAACAATGTTAAGCGATTTTATAATGTGTTATTCTTCATAATAAAGTTTGAAAAAAATACAGGCAATTTTCCTACTGGCAATTTTCTCCAGGGTAATCTTCCACAAGTAATTTTCCTAGATACACATCAGTGCAATCCCTATATAAACGTGGTTAAAACTATATAGTGTTATGCAAATCTTCAGTGTTTGAAATGGAAACTAATGAGTCAAATAATTTCTTGTAAATGATGTGGAACCCGAGACAAATGAATCAATGATTGATAAGGAGAAATATGAGGATACTTCTTATAAGCAAATGAAAATTAGCTTTTAACCCAGATTAAAAAAAAAAAGTATCGACATTTTCCTCCTCTTCTGTCTGGATTCGGTTTCGGCTACATGACTGGATATTTGGCCAATAAATTTACATCTAACTATCCCAAATTGCAAGATGCAAGATATTGGAGTACCTGTAGTACATATTCCAATTATACTCAATGGATATCAGCCTTGTCAAGAGGAGGTCTAACAAAGCCAACATAGTTATTTTTAATCTTTTCACATTGACGGGCCACTGGTGTCCCATTTTTTTTAATTCACACGTGTTTGCATTATTTTTCATGATGTTTAAGATATTTTTTAAATGTTAGAAAGAATAATAGAAGATCATTAAAATTTATTATAAACATTTTATCATAGAACTTTATGTTGGTGTTATTTTGGAATTCGATAAAATGACATTCTACATATCATATTCTTGTCATGTATGAAAAGTTTAAATTTTGTATTGCTTGTTTCATATTTGTTTAGTCTAAGGAATAATTATTGAAGATTTCGCTTTGTTTTAATGAAAAATGCAAAAGTTATGGTAGTTTAAAATCGTTGGGACACTGGTGTACCTTTAGGTTTGAAAGGTATATTTTTCTGTTTTTATCAAATTTAAATTTTTTTCAGGATTAGAGTCATATCTTTTGTTTTTAGCTCTTAATATGAATTTAGAGTATTCATATAAAAGTAAACTTATTTAGTGGACAAATTAACAAGTAAAGCATACCACACATAAAAGAAACTATATATAATTATACAAGATATATGTTTTTGAGGAGCTCATACTTTATTATTGAGTATAGAGTTGTAAATAATAATGAAAAGAAAAAAAAGAACAAGTTATTTTAATATTTTTAGCAAATTTATAGTATTTTAGATGAAGTAGACAGTCCTGGCGAAGAAGAGATTACTAATTTATCAAATTACTATGATATAGGTTATTTTAGGTGGTGAAGGGGTTACCAAAGAAACGAACGCATAAGATGTGTATGACTCTTCAAGCCAACATTCACGTTGTTAACCAAAATATTGTCTATTTTCAATTATACAATTCTACAATATAGTCATAGGAGGAGTCAATCTCAGGGATAAAATAAATTATATCTTCAAGTTTTAGCATGTGTAAATAGCTATATCGTTTATAACTTTAAATAACCAAATTAATTATTGCTTCTTGACTACAAAGTTACTAAGAGTCTGATTAAATATTATGAAGGGCGTCAAAGGGCAATCAAATCATTTAGACCAACAAAATTAAAAGAGTGATCTTTTAAAATGGACAATCAGGGTGGGCATTTACTGGAATTTGAACAAAAAAGAAAAATATGTACATACTGCGCAGTGTGCAACGAAAAATGTAGAAAATCAAACTTTGGTCATTTGTATTCTTGTAATATAGCTTTCAGCTTAGTAAGAGATAGAAATTGATTCGTTATGTTTCACATGTAAAAAATTTATTATACTAATATTATTCAATTGTCCAATGATATTACTTGTTTTAATTAGAAATAATAAGTATATCAAAATAATTAATAAATATAAATAATTCAGCTCAATAGCCTAACTTTAGTATTTTGTTATAAAATATAAAAAATGACTAGCCTGAAGTTATTCAATCCTACATATCTTTACTTCAAACATCAGCTCCCCACTTTCCTCTTGAGGCAAATAAATAGTATGTTCGATTAAGGACATTCATAAGAATTAAAGAGTTAAATGATCAAATTAATGTTAAAAAAATACAGAAATCGCAAGAAATTCAAAAACCTTCTGAAAAATAATTACTTTAATTACTCTATAAAATTTATGATGTAAAAATTTAAATATATGACATTAATTATTAATATAATTTGAATGTTATTAGGTAAGTTTTAATGTGGATGTTTATTCTATAAAGACACTGAGCGACAATTAGACTATTCAAATACAATTTAACAATCTTCACAGACCTAATGAAGAAATTTTGGGGAAAAATAATTATTTTACCCTTCTTTTCACAATGGTCAATCAAAATTTCATTGAACAATGACGTCATAAGTCGTACAAGGCGACAAATACCCTTGACACGCCTGGACATTTCTTAAGAACATATTTTCTATTCATTATACCTTCACCGGGTAACCTTTTGCTAGTATATATATTAGAGGGTATCTCCAAAACGAAAGTTGAGATACTAAAGCCTTTGCTAAAGTGGCTTCTTGACACAAAATAAAATAAAATGAAAGTAGATAAATAGATTTTTGTACTAAAAAAATAATTATCTAATTTTTTTTGGAAATAAAATCTCTTTCACCAACCAAATAATATGAATTTTTTTTTTCATTGTTCTATTGCATCTTCATATATATCTAGTGATTTGTCTTTGTTTGGCCATTAAGAAATAGACAAAACCTGAATTTGTCAAATTTAAAAAATGTTTATATTTATATGGATGATACTTTGATTAATTGTAGTATTTTGCATTATGGTAACTAGACGTTCTATGGAGTATTTTCTCTTCGACGCAATAAAATACCTTAATCCAGCGATGATTTCCTTAACGAATAATGTCTTCCGGTGTTTGTACAAGGTAAAGCAACTTTTAAATGAGACTTTTTGTGGAAAATGGGTTGAAAAGGGATGAATGAAAATGTATATAGACTTCCTAAAAGTTGATTAACAAAGAAAATGTAAAAGCTAAGTTGGGCAGGTTATATTGAGCAAAAAAAAAAAAAAAAAAATAGGATTGGGATGCTTTGGCCCATTGACAAAATTACAAGCAAAAGGATAATGGAGTCCAATAGGTAGAGAAAGAGGGAGAGAGAGAGATAATATAAAGGAAAATCAAAGCCTTCTGAGGAAATATTTTGGAAACAGCGATATTCCACCTCCATTTTTTCAAGATTTATCATCAGAAGTGAATGATGAGTAGGAAAAATAAGCCATTTTATATATATATTTATTAAAACTTCTAAACTCTTTTATGGATTTAATATATTCAGTCAATAATATCTTAAAAAATAAGAATAGGAAGGCTCTTGCAATTTCTCTTTCCAAACACCTTTAAATATTTTGACAATAAAAACAAAGTCTATTTTAATTTTCTTTTTAGATTTTTACTCAATGATTTTTTACATAGAAGTGTGTATTTTTCCCAAGTATTAAAATTTTGATCTTAGATTTAACTTCCCCTGCTCTTGGATGGTAATTAATCAATCACGGCCGAACCAATGTATAGATTTTCCTGAATTTTGTTATGTAGATTCTTATGACCCCAGAAAATGGTTCTGGTAACATTATTTTTTGTTTTCGGGGCCATGGCAGCCATTAAATATAATTTTTATCACTTTACCTGTACATCCTGAGATCCAGGGTGTATTTTGGATATTAGACGGGTTCCTTGATGCTCAAGGAAGTTGCAATGAAATAATTTAACCTGCCTCAGGGATTATAAAATTTCAAAATAAATTTCTCCACCTCCTTTTCTCTGAGCACCAGGAAATCCTCCTAATATCCCAAAATACACCCCAGCTCCCAGGTAATATCGGGGATTTACTGAATTTTTGATTAATTTTTTTAATTTCAAAAGTCCATAACTATTCACAAAAAAATCATATATATTTTTTTGTATAAAAATTTAAGAAATACATAGTTGTTAATTATTATTTTGCTATTCTCTTCTGCATTTGTATTTTCTCGTTAATATCTATTTTTTGTTATTGTCTAATTATAAAAAGTAGAGTCATTGCACCCCAACAATCTCAAGACAGCTTGGAGAAGAGTAGCTTAGCTATCATGACGTTCCACTAAATTACCTGCAAGCGGCTAAGATATGAAGGAGATAAATACAAACCTCCTCACCGTATCTAGCAATAATATAGGACATAATTTCTCCGATGTCGATCCTCGATTCTACTCAGAGTCCAACAAGGACCTCCACTTGTAACTTGTACTTGTAGAAATTGTCTGTGTCATTCAAGTACTAATAATTCCTTCATAGATATTTTTCTCTCTTCAATAATAAAAGAGTAATGATTACAGCTTTGGATAATGAATTAGAAAACCTTTTCAAGTTCCTACTACATTATTTGATAAAGTATCTTATTATGGTTCCACATTATTATACTTTTTTCATCTCTGATTATAATGGAAATAAATCATTGTGTATTATACCTATATGTTACAGGAATGTGCAAAATCGGGGTATTCGCAAATTGCCTGTGCATTTTGTAGAGCTACAGGCCAACAGATTCAAAGAGGCATCAACTGAACAACATGAGATGACACATATAATGTATACTTGCTTAAGAACTATTCTAAATATTCTGAATAAACTCCTGGGCCACAGGTAGAAAAAGGCATTACATGATAAAGACGACTGCCCCATCATATGTAAACTGGTTGATGGCCCATTATAAATATTCCAAATAAACCTCAGGCCACAGGGGTTATATATGGTATCGGTGGGGGTCCCATAGCATGATTAAGGTAAACTGCTATCCTATGTATACCTGCATAAGAGTTTTCTAATTATATTATCCTAAATGAACCACGGCTTGCAGGTTGTAAAAGCAATGGACACCTGGAGTTCATTTCAAAATATTTTTAATAATCCTCTGGGTTCTGAAGATATCCTTCACAACTTGCGTTATTTGAATATGTGAGAATTTCGAAAGTGTTCAAAAAAGTAGGTTGTAAGTTAAGACTGAGCCTGAATTTGGAATGCGCAATACACCTGGATTTGTTCTGTTGAATGTTTCAAAAATTTCCCATTAGAGCAGTCATTTTACAAAATGCCCTGAGAATGTTCGCTCTTTTGGGTAATTTACACTTTCCACATTGACCGTTTACAGTTACATAGATACTAATGCCGGGTTATACCATATCTCACGGGTTTACAATGTACATATATATATATACATACCTATTTTATTCCAGGACTTGAACGCTAAAGACTAGCGTGTGTATTCCACAAGAACTACGTGCTGTTGATTTTCTTATTAGTTGCTATAGTATATTATTAAATGCTAAGTTATTCATTTATCATCGTTTCATTTTCAATACCCATTGCAAGTTAAAAAATGGGTAAAAAAAGCACATGCACTGTTCTAGATTGTAGAACTGGATCAAATAAAAATAAAGAAACTAATTCGAAAATGACATTAAATGGCTTCCCAACCAGTATAAATATCATAATTAAATAGAAAATAGTAATTCCAAGACCTTAGGCACAATGTATTATACTCGTATCTATTACATCGAAATCCATTAATTTAATTAAACAGTAAAACAGTATATAACTATTTCCTCAACTTTGTATTTCTTTCAGATGGCAAATCAATAAATATAAAAAATGAAGTAGTATCTTCACAGATAATGATTATAGAGACCAAAGCTTAAATACTGAACAACCTTTAAAACTTCAATTATTGAAGAAGGTTGTTGCTATTCCTTCAAAATTCCCTGGTCCAAGTCATTTTTCTACAAAATTCCATTAAATGTAGAAATACAGAAAAAAAAATGTCAGCTAATAGAAGATAATCAAAAAAGTAATCCTATGAACCAGGAATTGATAAATTCCAATAATGTTTATACCTTGGATGAATTAAAAAAAAAAAAATTAAATAGTACAATATTCCATCAAAAGTAGTTTTAATTTCCGAAGATGTACTTCCTTATTCAGAAACCAAGTTTATATAATTCTAGGTAATCAATTTTTTAATTTTTAATATATAAGCATAATTAAAAACATTTTTTTAGGAGCTCCAACTATTGTCTTTAGTTTGGTCATTGACTGGAATCTAACATTTGAAATGTATAAGGAAAATAAACTACTACCTTTATCCGTAGTGATCAATATAGTACCTTAAAAAAAATCAATACCTGTTCCGCATTATTAAATATTCTAGCAACTCTGAAGGGTCTTGAAACAAATTCCAATCCTGATCCAATTAAATACGTTTAAAAACAAGTTGAAGCTATTTTGAAAATTCTTTCAGATGTTGACGATGATATCGCTAAATCAATCAGTTTTCTTCTGGAACAGTCTCTTTTGGTATTAAAACCTAACAGAGGGAAACACTATTCTCCTACTCTTTTGACTGTTGCTTCTGTACACGAAAATATTTCACCCGCTTTATATAAATTCATGTTTAAAGAAGGTCTTCTTATAATATCAACACTACGTTATTTGAAGGATTTATCATCTAATTTGAACGTTACGAGGGACAGAATTAGAATCATATAAATATCTAGAAACCAGATTCAAATCAATACAAGATAAAGATCATCAAGTATCTATCTTCATTGATGAAGTGTATGTCATGCAAAAAATTGAATATTCAAAAGGCAAAATTACAGGGCTAGAAATAATGGAGCCTACAAAAACATGTAGTGTTTTTTCATTAATAGTATGTCTGGCACATACAAGGATACCGCTGCAATTATTTCTGTTTCAACCCTAAATTCTGATTTAATACGTTCGTCATTTCATTCTGTTCTGAAAATGGTATGCTCCATTGGATTTAACGTCACAGCAGTAATAACGGATGGCCACTTTTGCAATAAAAATTTCTTCAAAACACCGTTGAAAAATGATGGCCATTATTTTGATAATCCATACTACCCTGGAAATAGAATTTATTTTCTATTTCATAGTGTTTATATTTTTAAGAATATATATAATAATCTACACACTCGTACAATATTTGATTGTCCACCATTAATTAAACTTTTTGTTCTTGATAAAAGAGTTCTGGTGTCGCATACATGTAAAAAATAAACTCGAAACCTATCGTTTGAAAGATAACAGAAGGACAGTTGTTCATTTTAGGGATTGTGAACCCCTCATTTTCTTAAAACAATTTCTCAACTGGATTTGTGAATGGGATAACTTAAATAAATTAGGTTTAAGTAAGGAAACTTTTTACACTCTCAAACATTCGTAGGCTAGTGTGATTGAACTTTCAATATATTTATTAAAATTCAAAGGAATTGATTATATTCTTCTAGGAAATATTAATTCTGATCCTATCGAAGCTCGCTTCTCAAAATCTTCCCAGCTTGGAGGAGCTAATCATTATATTTCAATAAAGTAATTGTTAGAAGCTGAAAACAAAAATTAGACTTTTAAGTCTTTTTTCACTTTTTAAAATGTCTATAAAAGGACTAAAATGTTCTTCTATTAAAGCTGAAGATCCGGATCAATTTGCACAAATTGTGAATCAAACCCTTCTGAATATTGAAATTAAAGACAATATTTTCCACGATGTTAAAGGAGTCGTCTTTTATATATAGCAAGATCCATTATTAAAGTCAAAAAATGCGAAGACTGTCATAAGTTACTAAAGTCCACAGATTTGCCACCCATTTTTGATCCATCAAATGAAGAGAGTGATTTAGTAAAGCTCAACCATTAAAAAGAAAATTTGTTAAATATTAATAATAGAGGTGGATTAGTTTCACCTTTTGATATAGTATATCTAACTTGTGTCTTCGCTGTTAAACTATATATGGGAATTATGAATGATGATAAAACATGGACATTTTTTTTTCTTTCAGTGAATCAAATGACTCATTTTCAAACATATACCTTATTCGAATCCAAGAACCAATAGAGTTTAGTTCCATACTAACAATTGTATGTGATGAGGGTAATTCCTTTGTAGATTTTTTCGTCATGGATCAAAAAAGTTTTTAATGTAATGATAAAAAATGTTATATCTATAATTAATGACTCAATACATTCTAGTCAAAAAGCGAAAAGATATATTTAAAGGGAAAAATTGTCCTTCATCCAAAAAAAAATTCTAAATTATCTTCCAGTAACATCTAGTGGTAGCACTAAAATATTAATTGATTTGTCATTTCGTGTCTAGTCTGAGTAAAATATATTCATATTCAAAAACCTAACTGTTAAAAAGTAATTTTTAAGACAACTAGTGGAGTTGAGAGATAAGCTCGAGTGAAGTTGAGAGTTAATGAGTTTTAAGCCTCGAGTCTTATTAAAATTTTAACCCTGTCTACTAACTCTGGTCGAGTTAAGAAACTATGACATCCTATCCTAGTCAAATCTTAAATTTCTTTTTTCTACTCCAAATCGAGTCCTCGTGGAGTTGGAAGTCTCAATTTAATAAGAGCTAAGTGCAACTAGTGTTGAATTGAAAAATTAGCTCGAAAGTAAAGTCCAATATAATAGGACTCCAAGTCAAGTTGCGAGTTTTTGGTTACGTGAGTTAATGAGTTTCAAGCCTTGAGTCTTATTAAAATCTGAATCTTGTCGATCTTTACGACGAATTCTAAACGAGTTACGAGTCTTTCATATTGAGTCCTAGTCAAATCTGAAATTTATATTTCTAGTTCGAATCGAGTCCTCCTGGAGTTCGAAGTCTCAATTTAACAAGAGTTAACTACAACGCATGTTCTAGTTTTCAATTCTGATTAGTGAGTTATAATTATAATTAATTGATGACCAAATAAACTTAATAATACTTTCTTCACTTCACTTCTATGTATTGAATGTAACTAAAGGAAAAAAAAGCATGGACTTTTAATAGGTTGCGTAAGGGCTGTACTAAAAGATGTCTTTGATATCTATAGAGAGACAATTTCTTTATAACAACTTTGTCTTTTATAATCTTCAAACCTCAACCATTCTCCCTTTCAATTTAAGGATATTTATTCTCACAGGGAATGTTTTTTAGGTTTGAAGATAATAATTTGCAAAGTTCTTGAAAATAAATTGTAAGTACACACATGATAGATTTGGTTGTTCAATTATTCGTATATCAAAATGTTTGCTCTCTTCGATTTTGACTTCCCAATCGCCTTATCTTGATCCCAATACTAATATTGACATAAATTTAAGTAAAAATGACGTGAAAAATAATACAGATAAGATTAGGTAATTAGATTATGAAATTTCGATAAGAAAAGGTAGGTGTTTATGTGAGCGAGGTTGTTTTCAACGAGTGTCATGTTAGAGACATTCATTTGACCTAGGATTTATTTTTGGGTGACCTTTTTTCAGCTAAGGTAGTTTTAGCAACATTTTATTAGAATATATATTACTGGATAAATGACGTCATTACTCATTAGATTGATGTTTCAAATCAAATGGGAGAAGTCTAGCGGGAGCAACTGTGGTGCTTGTCCGATTTAGTTTCAACTCCTTAAGCCTTTGTGGTGGGAAACATTTAAAAAACTCATTTAATGTAATTGCTTTTATGTTATTTATTGCGATTAATCCCCACAGTAATAGGCGAAGTAAAAAATTCTTATCGTTTTTTCGCTTCATATTGACAATAAAATGAACATAGTTAGGATTATCTTATTTAGATGGTTCTAAATGGTTTTCTGGCTAATCCTCCAGTTTACCAGAGTGTGGTTCTTATTCGAAGTCGATATTACTAGAACATAAGGTTTCCATTTGGGACGCTGGAATACCGAACTAGCTTCAACAAACAAAAATTTAATAGAACTTTATTTAAGAGTTCCCTTAATCTTTAAGCATATTTTAATCTTTTTTTTATGCAATGTATCAATTGCGAGATATAGCTCACTAAAACCATATAGCGAAAAACACTAATAACTTCTAACTTAACATAATATTTTAAGTAGTTGTATATTATAATATAGATAGAATGTACTGAATATTATTGTCACCAATAAAATACCCAGGGAGGCGACTAACTGCCAGGTAGTATAAATAAAATAAAGAACAATACACAATGATGTAAATCTTCTATAGTGTAAATCTGGTCAGTTTTGTTTTTTTGAATTGGTAATTGGAAGAATGAATTTTCTTTTCCTTATCAGTTGTCATTACTAGTTAAATCCTGATTAGTGGACCTCCTTTCCTAAATAGATTAAATTATATTCAAAGCCTGATTGAATATTCGTGTGTGCTCATAAAAGACGGAGTGTAACCTTGAGGATTTGTAGCGAATCATACTTGTTAGACTGTTTTGGACTTAGAATAGAATTGGGGATCGACATTATCAATTTCTTTGTTTATTTCCCTCTTCTCCCTTGTAACAGCTGATTGTAGCTGATCTCCTCCACAATGTTCTTCAAATTGTCGGATTTACCATGTTGATTTCTTTTTAGATATCCCTGTGGACCGGACCAGATCGATATTTTGTCGTTTATGGAAAAATACCGGGACATAACTATAGTCTATATATTTAAGTTTCGGATTCAGATAAAAAGAATAAATGTATGTGATGATAAATTTTAATCCATAACTTACTTCTCCTTCTTTTAACTCACATGCCCATTAAACACACGATTTCCATCACAAGTTATACATGTATTGAAGTCCCTTTCACGCCATTCCTTCTCTCCCCTAGTCTGATTTAATATCAAACTATGGTGAGTACTCCACCTTGTCACGTCACAATATTTTAAACACTTTGATCCATGGGTATGTATGTAGTAAGATCGAAAGAATAGAGGCACATTCTCCAATACCTAAAAAACTTAAAAGTTGTGAATATACAATTCGGCAAATTTCTAGCCCTGCTATATGTAGTCTCGACTCTTTGTTATAATCGTAAGCCTTCGAATAATGCGACATTATTGACTTTGTTAATACTAAATGAATTTAAAATGTCGCAGAAATTAATAATGCTAAAAATAACACTCCCCAAATAAATCCTCGTCTAAGTTAACTTTGCTCAGATGATACTCACTGAAAATAACCTCTCTGAAATGAACCAACACAAATAAAACCATGTTAAAGTCTATACTTTCATTCACAAAATATGCTTAATTAAATCATATAAATCACTGTTAATTCATGGTTAGATACACATTGTATAAAGTGAATAAAAAAATTAACTTGATCTCTTTCATATGTTATTTTTTTTTTTTGTAAAGGATTACTATTATATGCATCTAATATAAGTTAATTAATTATTCGTACCAAAAATGTCTTTAAATATTCCTGGAGAATATTGATTTTTATAACACAATTTGCAATCAAATGTAACCAAAAGAAAAAAATATAGTAACTTTGAGGGACGAAATATCTGCTAACAGAGTTTGCTATCAACTATTGACTTGATTTAATTTGATTTATTTGATGTTATATTTATTTTAGGGTATTTGATTTGATTTAAGGAGTATTTCGTTTATAATACGTTTGAATTTTTAAAATATTGAAGAAGAATCAATCAATAAAACCAATTTTTCCACTATGTTTGGATGTATGAAAATGCGTTGTTTCTTAGTGTTACTATTGGATCTAAGAAATAATTAGTGATGTATAATGTATACCCTATCAAAACCAAAGACTAAAAGTTAACGTGGTAATCCTGACAATCTGAAGAATAGTTTGGAGGAGAGAAGCTTAGCTGTCAGGACGTATCTTGACGAAAATATTTAGTAACTTAATAAACTAAAAAAATATTCAAATACCAGTATTAAGAAATAGGTTCTAGGAAAATTGCTAGTTAGGAAGTTTGTCCATATTTTGTTCAAACTTCATGATCAATAATAACACATTATAAATTCGTTAATTATTATTTATGACAAATATCTAAATATTTGCTTGTTCCATCCCCCAAAGGAGTACTTTCAAGTGTGAGTAATATTATTGCATTACTTGTATCTTGCATTTTATATACTCAACCCAATCTTCTAAGAAATAGATCGAGAGGATTCATAAGGAGGGGGAGAATAAATAGCTCAGGGCCTCTTAAAATATGGTTGTATACTCTCCACTCTCGGATTGTCCCGGAAATAGTGTATGATTGCTAGAAACCACCACCAATTCATCCACTATATCCAAGAAACTCCTCTCATACTATTTCTTATTATAAATGCAACGTTAAATGTAAATAACATTATTTTTATTCCAATAATAATTTCAATAATTGTTTTTTCTTTCATTTCGTAATGGGTACACTCAATTTTAAATTAATTTTTTCTTTTTCTTTTTGGAAAGGTTAGAGTATCTAACTGATTTCTGTTGGAAAAAATTTATCTAATCTTTTGTGAGTAAATGGTAAATAAATTATAATTTTAATAATTATAATTTTGTTTATACAAATATCTACATTTTATAAATTCCTACATAAAATAATACAATAAATTTTAAAGACCCAAAATAGGTACAAATTATATGGTAAATCTTTTAACTATAAAGTTTTTTCATCATATTCGTCAACAATATTGAGAATACGCTAATTAATTTCTTAATATTTCTTATTTTTTATCTTTTAATCAAATATTTTTCAGACTTGATATATTAAACCCGTGTTTCATTTGACAAACAGCACTTAAGTGCTTTTTCAACAAGAATTAATTCAGCCTGTCCTGGTTTTAAGAATGATAATGGCGCACTTGCCCTAGGCCTGGTGTTTATAAGTAAAATATAAAGGCCCACGTTTTATGATTATTTTAGGTCCTGCTCACGGTAAAACCAACACGGGCGATATGCCTTTTCATGAGAAACAACACAAATAAACTTATTATTCTTATATTATTGCCAATATATCAAAAGCTTATTTGTGTAAATGACAATTTATTTTGAATTTTCTTCCATTCCAATAACATACAGGGGTGTCCAAAAGTCTTAAACCTCTTATATTTGGCGGGCAAATGTTTGGCAGTAAAGTATAATGACTGGAATTTGATTTGTTTTTACGCAATTTGAGTTCAATGCCTCTCTTTTGATATAAAAAGAGGGTCATTAAATATATTTTTATTAGTCAAGATGCATCATCTAAGAAAAACGGTAGATAGTCTTCATCGTACTGGCGAACCACCCATTCAAATTTATCAGATTTCCAGTCCAGATTTTATCCTCCTCTACTACTTTGTTTAGGGTTATCTAGATTAAACTCGTCCATATTTAAATTTGGAAGATCTCCGTGCCTCAATTCAGATGTAATGGGCGAAACTTTCCGACTCTATGGTGCGTGCAGGATACGAAGTATTTGAATCACTTCTAAGGGAGATAGTCGATAGAGGAGACGGTTATATGGATGTTTTTTATATTTCTACTTATTATTTTATAAAAAGATAAATTTTAATTTTAGGACTTATTAAAAACAATATTATCTTAAAATCCTTGGCAATGGTATTCTTGTGCATCTAAATTTATATATAAGAAATTGTACTTTTCTAGTTATTTATTTATTTCCTCTTGATATGGGCTGGTATAAATATAAAAAATATCTTTAAGCTCAAGATTTAATTTAAAATCGAAAAAAAAGTATCAGTTACTTGGTCCATTATACTAATTTAAAATTTTTTTTTATAACTATTTATTTCTGTAGAAATTTAACAAAACAAAAATATCAATAATCTAAAGAACAGTCAATAATCCTTAATAAAAACGTGGCGATAAAAAAACAAACATATAAAAACAACTAAATAAAAACTAAAAGCTTAATTTTTTTAAAAAACAAGTATTAACAATCTAATATAGTCTTTAACAATGTTTTCCACCAGGACAATTAATTGCATTTTGTGAATAAAGGTAATTTTGTACTTTCGTTATAACAGCATGATGTAAGATCTTTTTTTTTGACATCAGAGCGAAAAAGTCGTCTCTCAGACTTTTCCTTTCAAAAATGATTCCGCTTCGCTTGTATCCACGTTAAAAGCTGTTCGGAGAGCTTTGTAGTCATATAAAATGTGAGACGGGTCTCCCCATCTAACTTACAGAAAAACACCGCTCCTCTGGTTAAATTATAGAAGACACTTCAATTGTACCTGTACAGACTCTGTAAGCAAACCATTTTTCAGCTGGAGACAAAAGGTGTTTAGTAAAGCCTCGACAAATTTGCTTTCCAGCCACATTCAGACCTCCTTGTCTCCCAACATTCTCAATTAATTTGATTTCAGATCTTCTCTATAATTACCTAAGATTTGATACTCTCAAAAAGGAAAGCACATTTCTGAAGGTACATTATTTTTTCAGTTGTAATTTATTAGAGTATATCTTCATGTAAAAACCTTTTTGTTATACTGTATCTTAGCCAAAAGTCCGTTACATTTTTCAATATCCCATTAGGTTTTAATATTTGGAATGTTTTGCAAAGACTCATGAATCGGTAATGTTGAGCATTTCAGAGGTATATTTTGACCGAGAGATAATTTAAGCTTCTGTAGAGTCCATTGAACATCACAAAGGAGAAAACTCAAAACTTGCGACTGATAAGATGCCTCAAGATTGGTTTTACACCATCATTAGCAAGACCCTGTCCTAAGACCTCAAAAGGTACTGAGGTGTTCCAAAAATCTTATTCTTTTTGATACTTCAAAATCCCTTCCACCTGAAGTGCTCTCCAAAAACCTCTAAAGTCCAAAATCCACAATCCTCCAAGTGCCTTTGGAGTATATATGGAGTAGAAATGTTTCTCTTTAACTCAAGATCTAAAAAGGATTGGATGTAACCATCGACTTTTTGGCATACCATTTCGTCGAAACCTGCTACTTTAATAATGTGAATGACTTTAGACATTAAATATGTATTCCACTTGTGTTTTCGTTCCCATCGATGAAAGCCTAGATGTTTTATACTTTTAGTGTGGAAGTCAATCTTTTTTTATCTTTGTTAATTGAAGAAGCCTTGTTACTCCTACAACACTGATGTCAGTTTTCACCGAATGATGAAAAGTTTCTAAAATAGCATTGTTTTTCTGTCTTATCTTCATTGATTTCCAGACCCGAAAGTTTTTCAAACCAAGACAAGGTCCGAAATATTTATATTATTGCAGCAATGGTGAGGACTCTTCCAACATTAATGATGGCTGTAGTATCATCAGCATAGGCATATATTGATTCTCCACCACGTACTCTGGTCTTATGCATTTGTCTGTTACTGCCTATAGCCCTAAAAAAGGGATCTACCGCAATAATAAACAGAATCGCCGCAACGGGTCTCCCTGCCTACCTCCTCGTCCAACGTTAAAATCCCTTGCATTCTAATCATTACATAGTCGCTATTGCCCATACCATAATATATCCAAAACCTTTTGCCTTAAACGTTTCTATAACATGGCGATGACAAATGGTGTCAAATGCCTTTTTAAAATCAAATGCAACAATAGTAGCCTTCTCTTCATTTTCAATCCTTTTCCCTGTAACGAACCCACGTTGAGAGCCATGTAATATGTCAGGTAGTGTCTCCTTTAGTAGTCCAGTAATTACATATGAGAAAATTTCGTTTAGAGTATTTTGAAAGGTTATTGGTCTAAGGTTACTAACAAATCTTGTATCCTTATTCTCTTTTGGAATATTTATGAGTAGTCCATCGTTGATATACGTCGGAAATACGTCTTCCATAATAATAAATCCGAATAACTCTTTTAAAATAGGCACAAGATTTTGTATAATTCAAAGGTAATCCCAGATGTATATGGAGATTTTCCTTTTTTGCCACAGCTTTGTATAACAAATACTATTTCTGCCTGAGAAATATGTGTATCTGTGGCAGACTCTGATTTGGGAATATCAGTTGGGATTTGAACTTTGATGTAATCAGGTAAATTTGCATTGTTAATTGTACATTTACTGCAAGCTACTGAATTTTTAATTTCTCTGCAACGATATAGCTCATCCAAATCAACAACTATATTGCTGATCATTGAAGGGTTCTTCTCTAGTTTATTATCAGAGTCGTACCTTCCATTGTCCAGAACCATAAAATCTTTCTTTTTTTCCAGTTCTATTCGGAAATTTTTGCCTTTTCTTGCCTTGACTGATTTATTTTTTAGTTTCAATGTTTTGTCCCACTTTGATGATGTTGAGTATTTCTACTTTTCTTTTGACTGCTTTTCTTAAGGAGTAGTCAATGGCAATCTTCTTCCAGGTGTTTTCCATACTTTCTATTTCATTCACTATAGAATAGCCTTGTCTAAGGCGAATTCTGGTATTAGTAATGATATTGAACATTTTCCTTTGACAGTCTGAATTATTTAAGATAGAACTGTTGAGTCTCCATCTCTTACGTTTTTGTCTCCTTTTAATTATTTCAAATGTGGTCCGTATGGTTAGATGATCTGATATTGAATTAGGAATTACTTGAAAGTCCACTGGTTTATAGCTTCCACAGAAATTCCTTCTAGTTTTAGTTCATCGGGGTTTAAACTATTTTGTGAGTTTTACTCATCTTCAGAAATTTCAGTATTTTCGGATGTCTCTGATTCTTTAATTTTTAACTGCAATACTTTAGCATACACAAAAGATTGCATTATTTTTGATTTACAATTTAGTCTCGTATGACCAAGACTAACACATTGATAACACTATGGCTTAACACCATCAAATTGGAGAGTTATTAATTGCCCTCCAGTATGAACAATTTGGGGAATTATATCAGGATTTGCTTCGATTTCGATCAAATAATTAGGACCTCTCATCATAATGTATATTTTTAATTGATCAGCTTTGGAAGTAGGCGAGCATTTAGATGGCCCATGCTCTCCAATTTTTCCCAATTGGGATAACCATTCAACTATCATATTTTCATCTTTTACTCTCCTCATAGTATTGAGTGCAGTGATCTTCAATTTCTTAGTGACTTGCCGCTAAGCTTATCTGCACCTTTCACTGTCATTTTAACATCCGTTGAAATACCATCATGCAGTTTTACCGTTATTTTATACGATTTCTTGAGACGAGTTCCTCGGCTTCGAACATCAAATGATTGATGGATTGGTGTAAAAGCTTGGATACCCATAAGAGTGCTTAGGATTTGACCATGTAATTCCTCCTCAGCAAATCCTAAAAAGACTGCTGCATCGAACACGTCGACAAAATCCATGTTGTCCTGTCTAAAGGGACGACCTACCTCATCAGTAAGTACAAAACGAATGTATCCCACTTGAAATCCATATTTAAGTTAATGTCACTAGCAGTTGATGTAATCAATCTGTCATTACGAGCAAAATTCTCACATATGTGATTTGGGACTTACTGGGATCCGGTGAATCTGGGTTCGAAGGCTCCTCCATATCACTAAATCAATTATCTCCTGCAAAAAGAGGGCGTTGAATCAAACGCGTCACAAGGAGAAGAAGAAACCCTTCACCCTAGAAGGGGAGAAGACTGTATTGACGTTGATGATGAATGAAGAAAAAAAGGGGAAAAATGGCGTCTATTTCTTTCTTATAGATTCAAAGTCCAATATGAATTGTTTGTATAAGATCCTTCTTAAAGGTCCTTTCATATCAATGTTGTACGGTGAGAAGGACCCCCAGATACTTGAGATCACTTTTTGACGCAGTCTAGGAAATAAAACTCACAATAACTAGGCTTATGCATTTTTTATCTACACAGCACAAACACTCACTTCCTTACGTCAAAAAAATAACATAAGATTATACTAATTATATGAGAACACTCTAACAAAAATGTTGGGATGTCTTCAGTGATTGTTTACTTAAGATTCCTATTCTCTCTTCCGATGTTCTACAATATAAACTAACCAAAGTTAGTAAGTTGCTGACCAAACTGTACTTTATCCAAAATAATGAATAAATAATTCTTTGTTGCTCAAATAGATACACATTATTTTTCTAAATTAGATAAACATCATTTATTGAAAAGTAAAGTCATTTACTTGATACAAATTTGCAGATATATCGTGTCAGATAGTTGTACTATTTTGAAGATGCTTCTGTCGCATTTTTAACTACTATTTCGAAAGTTGGAGTGAACAATGGATATTTGTATAGAATGAACAGGTCTTCATTTTTAATATTGGTAATGTTGGCTTATCCGATAAAGGTTTTATAATTTAATATTTTTGATATGTACTCAATTCTTTACTATTTAATTTTTTTATACTTTTCTCTTACAAATAAATATATCTACACATGTCTTTGCATTAACTTTGGTATACTTGTAGAAGTACAGGGTGTATTTTCTAATTAAGAAGCAACATAATTTTTTTTAAATTGATTTTCTCCTGGACATATCCTAAAATTTTACTGAAAAATAATGCCAAATGAAAGCTTAATAAAAAAACTTATGAAAATTCGTCTATAGAATCGCTTTTGACGTCAGTAACAGACATAACTCGACCTTGTAAATGGGAGACAGTCTTGAAAACAGTCTCTACGGCAAATTTCCCGGCTTAACTACGCCAATACAAAGATTTCCTTGGGGTTGAAGTCCGGTAAGCTTGGAGGTCAAACACTGTGTCAAAGAAAAGAAAAAGAAAACTAACTCAAAGTGTTCTTTGCAGTGTGGTATGAAATAGAGTCATAATCACCTCCAATTCCTTCTGGATTCTCCTAACCAAGGACCTGTCCAGTTTTAAGAAGTTCAAAGTAGCATTTCTTTAACTGACTACAAAAACTTCTAGCTGACCCCCAAAAAAAAAAATATGTCCGACTGAACATATCCTCAAAAGTTCGCCGTTAAAAAACGGGTGCACGCTGTATATAAATCAAATAAAATAATATATCAATTGTCTTCAAGAAAAGATAACAAAGAATGGACAAGATAAGTCAAAACTATCTCATTTTCAGAATACTTTTTTCCTTTACATATATTTTTGGGTTATATATTCTGTAAAACCAATTTTAGTTGTCATTACCAATTGTTTTCAAATTGGAGGTATGGTATGTGGAGAGACTCCAGGAGGCAGGTCAAATTTACAAAATATATATTTATTTACAACCAATATATTTTGCACTTTGTTTAGATTATATGGTTGAAAACATATTTCAAAGGAGGTACGTCAAACAAGATTGAAAACCACTGCATTAACAATTTGAAATTCGTTTAAGCAACTTTTCAAATTACCATACAAAATATGTTAAAATATAAGGTATAAAAAGAATATGACACATTCATATTTCAATTTTGTGTAGGCAGCTAAAGACGTTATCTTATCCATCTGAAATTTGCCAAGTATGCTTATATTTATCCTTAACATTTAATTATAACTAGCTATATTCATCCCCAAAGTGACTACTTCTTGTTTTTGAACTTGAAGAAATGGTTCGGCCGAAGTATATTTAACTACAATTATGAAATTATAACATAAACAAATAAAGACCCCTAGAAGAATTTTATTTTTTGAAAGGGATACAAAATTTGGAGAAACGTTAGAGACTATGATGAAAAATATTGTGATTTCTTGTCGGAAAACTTAAAAACTTATTGACCTGCCCTAGTATATGCAGCCCTCAACCCTAGTATTCTAACTTCTAACTTAGTTTTTGATTCACTTAAAATATTATACATCTAAGCATCCATTTTTTTTGCAATAAAACAAGCATACTTTGTCTTTCACCACCTCCCCAGAATTTTTTTTATGGAGACTGAAAATTTTTAAACACCATATGCCTAACATTTTTCAACGATCTGTATATGGCTTCGGTCTTGTTATTTCTTACACCCCCCTTTTAGTATATTTCAGTGTGTTTTAAGAAGAGTGTTTTTATTATATATTTCCCATAAAATCTTAAATTGGATTGGCTCTTCTTAATGCTTGGAGTACTTCTATAATATACGATTGTTTCCATGTTTCAGTAATTTGAAAAATGCGGACTGTAGTGCAGCTGATGCATAAAAAGTTCCCATTTTTTAACCTATTATTGATATAATCCTTGAAGTTCCAGAGAGAAAAAATCTTTGATAAATGTTTTCTTCATTCCATGATCCTTTCCAACCAGGTTTTCCCTATACATGTCTTCAGCCACACCCAAATCGACAAGAACTGTGTGACTAATTTTCTACATATTTTATCTTTTTTCCCCATTTTTTCGCCATGGTTCTTTCTATTATTAATACATAGTGATAAAATTTATTTGTATTTTGGGCATGTTAAAAAAAAACAGAAAATATCATTATGGTAACCCTGACAATTTGAAGAATGTTTTGGAGGAGAGCAACTCAGCTGTCTTGACGTTTCATTAGATGAGCTACAATCAGCTGTGACAAGGAAGGGAGGAAGAGAATGAAAGTAACAAGGATACTGGCAAGCATTACTCAAATGTCGATCCTCAATTCTACTCTGAGTTCAACAAGGACTTATAATTATATCTCGGCAACTAATTTTCAAGGTTACTTCCCGTCTTTTATGAGCGCAAACGAATGTTCAATTAGGCTTTGAATACAATAAAAATATAAGTTTACTACTCAAGAGTTAAACACTAATGACCACATCTGAGGAAAAGAAAATACTTTGTTCAGATTCGCAATTTCAAAAAAGTTGGCCTGCTAAAAAATACACACGATTTACATCTCTGTTGATTATAGGGTCATTCCATGTCAAATCGACACAAATAAATAAAAAATGTCACCCAACCCTCTCAGATTTGAACGATATTTGGCACACAAGCTCAAATTCATGAGCAGATTAAGTACGCCAAATTTTAGCACACAATTCTGAGTCTTTTCTGAGAAAAAGATACTCGTCTCAGACCAAAATTTTCAACGACGCATTAATGTCTTTTTACCAAGACCTACTTTTTCTTATATATTTTTTTATCCAAAAGAGTAACCACTTAAAATTTGGTACTTAACTATTTTGAAGTGTGCGGATTCCAAAAATGAAGTAAAAAATAGAATTTTTAAAGCTTTTTTAAACTTATGTTCAACTTTATGAGCTATGACATAATATAAACTACTCATTTTTTTTTTAATTTGCCAACTTTTAATCAATATTATGAATTACTGTAGTTCAGTTTTTTTTTTCAGTCCATATAAATCATATAATATGATTAAGATATAGAAACGTAGGTAAAACTGAACAAATTTTCGAAGAAAAGTAACCTAACTTTGAGATCCCCCCCCCCTAGGAGCTTTGATAAAAAGGCAATACAATTTTTGGGACTGTGGGACCTTACATATGTAAAACATATTGCCAAACTTTCATACTCATAAGAGTTGGGCAACTTTTTTATTGATGATCAAGTACCTGCAAATGTATTTCAAAAATCAAAATTGTTGTCATAACAAATTTAAATATTTTACTTTTGACTTCCTTTTTGAAGCCTCATACTTCAAAATAGTTAAGTACCAAATTTTAAGATTTATATATAGCTCTTTTGGATATAAAAAATATCTTTAAAACAATTTTGGTCAAAGATGAGTATCTACCATATATCTCAGAAACGACTCAAAATTATGTTATGAAATTTAACACACTTAATCTATTCATGAAGTTGAGCTTGTGTGCCAAAAATCGTCCAAATCTGAGAGGTTCGGATGACATGCAATTTGACATGGAATGATCCTAAAAAAGGATCTTTTTTATATTTTTTAGAATGATTTTTTGTGAAATTCGGACATGTTGTAAGTACAATTAAATGTCTTGGCGGTAAGATTCCAAGTTTTTAATCTTTTTAATGTCTTTTTTGTCGAGTTTTATTAATCACAATTTTTTTATAATGGTACCAAACAGACCATGGATGTGTTTTTTAACTTTCTTTTCATCTTTAAAAAAATTTTATTTACTTATATTTAATATCTTTGAGGATTTTTTAAAACACTTCCGTTTTTGAGAAGTTGATTTGGTAATATCTACCTCTTTATGGAGTATTCTTCTTTTTAACCCTACATTTCCAATCATTTTGTTACTTAATTTGGTTGCTGGGGTAAAACGTGTTCCCAAATCATAAACGAATTTTATTACATGATAAATGGTCGAAATAGACTCAAAATAACGTTTCCCCGTAATAATGTAAAATTGATGCTTTATGAAGTATACAATACTAATGAAATAAATAATATAACTAATATAAAAAATAATATGATCTTATTATATTTCATTACGTATTATATTAATATAAATATTTTTTGCAAGATATGTGCAATTCTCTTAATACATATCTCATTTTTTATATTAGGCTTAACAAACCATCGGAATTCTTAGGAAAAATTCCAAATACCGATAGGACCAGTCCATACACTTGACTGGAACGACTAAATAAGGACTTAGCCAATAATAAATATATTAGTGTCGTCTTTCAACGTTTTATAGAAATCCTACATTCTGAGAAAAAATACTTTATGTTAATTTCTTGTTCATATAATTCCTATAATTTGGTAGTTAAACTATTTTTTTTATTAATATTATACGTTTTCTGCAAATTTTCTCTACTAGTCAAATTCGGGATAATTAACAAACCCCGTGCACACTTATTTAATTTGATAGTGATGAAATAAAGGACGTCATATGGAACTGGTACATAAGTTTGAAAAAATAGAAAAGGATCAACTTTTCTTTCTTTTAAACTAAAAGATCATTTAAAAAATAAAAAGAAATATAAATTTAAAAAAAACTGTCCTAAGAAAAAATATTATTAAAAAAACTCAGTTTAAAAATGTTCTTTTGTAAAAAGAAATCGTCATTTTTTTCTTTATTTATTTGGGGGGAGGGGAAGAGGGGGACTAACAAAAACGCACAAGTTGTTTTAGAAGAGGGATATAAATTAAAGAAAAAAGTAGTCTTATCCACGTGGCTTATGAATGAACCCATCGATAAAATGTTACAGATCAAACCGGGTGTCCGAATTCAAAAGATACGGTGATACACGCACATCACTAGTATCCACATATAATTGTTCAAGTACATAATATTCATACAGATGAAGTGTATAATAGGCTCTCCAATCTTTAACATCAATCGACAGAATTCAAATAAAATTGAAAGTAAATGCAAAAAGCCTCTCATAGCCATTTATATCAATATATACTGACAGAGTAAATAGAACAAAATATATAGATGTTACATAACTTCTAGCATAACAACAGAGATATGTAAAAAAACATGTCTTAGTATTGACTTTTTCTAGTTGTCAATTTGAATAGGCTTAATTATTTTTGCACATTGTTTTCATTATTATTTCATTGTTATGAACTGAACATCGAAGTATAGAGTAATAACAAGTGCATGTGCTCATGAAAGTCGAAGAGTAAGAATGCACGTTTGGTCGGGAGTTATAAGTGTAAGTGCATGTTAGAATTGGAGTAGGATTGAGGATCCTAGGACATCGCCTATATCATTACTAGATCCTAAACTGCTATCATTCAAAGCAATATTCAAATTGTCAGGGTTATCACGGTTTTTTTCAGTTTCTTTCATTTTTACATACAGGTGAGACATATTTTATGCAATTATGACCGTATTCTATGCCAATATCTTATAAATCAGACTAATGGACTTCTAACCTTGACCATTTCAAGAATGTTCAGGAGAAGAGCAGCTAAGCAGTCATAACGTTATATTATTTCAGAATGTGAGTTGAAAACTTTGTTCCTTAAACCCTCAATATTATCATGTTGGCCCTTAAAAATCAATATTTAACTTTAACTTATTTGACTTTTATAGTTGAAATTTTCTTAAGAAAATTTAAAGGGCATGGAGTTGTAAGGAGATTGTGTTAAAAAATGTTTTTTTTTTTTTTTTATCGCTGGAGTACTTCTGTGTCCGCCCTAATATATTTAAAAATTAGCCATAAGATTCTATATCTCCAATTTTTTTGATATCATCAGGTTACCAAAACAAATCAAATTTGTCTGTAACCAAAAATAATATTTATGCCAATACTGATTATATTACATTTTGAAGTTTTAATATTCAATCCTTATCAAAGGATGAATTAGATTTTTTTTTTCGTTCGAATTTTTTTATTTATATATTATACAGTAGTCAAAAATCATACAAGTTTGTAATCAAAAGCAGAAAACAAACTACGTCCAAATAATTTTTAAACAAACAAAAAATATAAATAAGTGAATGTAAGAATTTGAAATATTATAGGAAAAGATACAAGAAAAACCGATACATAACTAATCAGATCAAGATGTGAGGTTCTCGAGCGAGTTCTGACAAATAACCATTAGTAAAAACTCTATATTCATATTCTGTTTAACTTATCATTTATCAATATTCCCCTTCCATGGAGAGGGAGCCAAGGATTATAATCACTTTAGAGACGTATGCCACTGTTCTTGGCTCTTGTGCTTCACAGTGTATATTATACCTTACACTTTGGAGACTAGTCACTCAATTTTCCACCTATCCTTATATCGTGAGGACGTTACAATGAGCTAATCCGAGGAAATCAGTCTTCCATTAATTTTTCTCTCTAGATTTCTTCCTCAACGAGCCTAAGAATACTTACAGTCGAAGCTTGCTTTTTTCATTTTGTTAGGTATGTATTCTAAGACAATTAATGCAGGGATAGGAAAACCAGGATAATTAGCTTTGAAATTTTGTGCAGAGAACAACCGCCGTGTTCTACGGGATAGAAATAAGTTATTCAACCCAGGGCTTCCGTCTGATATATATTGGCCTGCAAAAGTAATCATTGCATTACTTAGGAACTCTCTTCTAATGTTTAGTAGATGATTAAAATTAGTTGGTTTCCTTGAACCTAGGAGAGAGAATACATTTTCTAAGATAGAGCTCCATGCTGAGCAAATCTTCTTCCAATGATGACCCAATCTTTTCACGACTCAAAACATTTCTAATGGAACCATAAAGATCCGTTCAGAAAATTGAAAACCAGTCCGTTTTAAGAATTTTGTTTTGATTTTAATTGCCTCCAAAAAGCTTCTGAGTCACTTTAACCACGATAGATTAAGCGCCTTTCATATACCTTCTATGTGCATAGAACCAAGACCCCATGATTAGATAATTCAACTACGCGGGAAGACATTTCATTCATTATAATTTAAATTTATCTTTTGTTCAATGCATGTGGATAAATAGATCTGCATCCACCCATTTTTTCCGTTACAAGGAGTTAATATTTTTACATTTGAATATCCTATCACGTCTTCTGATCATCTTTTCAACGTCATTTTCTGTTCAAGGGATCTCTCCGCTTTGTACCTCACTCAATGGATATAATCTTTTTTAATAGAAGGATCGTTCATTGTGCATATGCCACTTCATTTTAAGGTCTGTGAAAGTGACTTCTGACGTTATTATTTATTGTCTCTATAAGTAAACTCCTCCAGATCTTCTTCGGAATCATCGTTACTTCTATCAGTTAATGTATATAAGTAGTCTACTTAATTTTTGGAATCCTTTAACCTACCCACTTAAACTTATAAGAATTAAAAAGATCCATCAACAGACAAAAGAATCGACTCAAAGTAGCATTGAGGAACAGAGAGAGTTATAATACTCCATTCACAGCTCCTTCATTGAAAATATTGAGTCCAATCCTTCTTAAGTCAACTTTGCTTCGTCTGCTACTCTTAAAAAAATTCATTTCATGAATAAGGGTCCTTCATGTATTTAACACAGAAATCACTCATCCTAACCAACCTGATTACTTTATTACTTGTGAGTCTTTTTGGCCAATGTAAAATAGGTGGGAGAAAATTCTAGACTCTTAATGAGCCTCTCTTTCCTCGATATTTTGGTCTGAAAATCATTTTCTATTCAGCTATTATATTTAAATAGTAATTGGTATAATGTTTTAATAAAAAATATAAATGACTTCCTAACTTCTGTAAACGAATACTGAAATATCTTAATGTAATTGCAACTCCCAAACTTATTAATTATGGAATTTTTTCGTATTTTCTCAATATTATTTGGATAACGTCAAATAATTTCTCTATAAATTATATATATTCATGTTCCTGATTTCAACATTGTTTATTTGTTTTAATGAAAACTGTATTTGGATTACATAAATATTATAGTACATTTTTTAATCAAATAAATATTTACTAAATTTGGTTCAAATTTTGGATTCATTTCTGAAAAAGCATTATTCATACATAATAAATATTTACAATTCTTACATAACTCCAAGAGATTTTTGTAATTTATGTGTTTAACAAAATCATAGACTTCTTCTATCGTAAATTAATCAAAGGTTGATCCATAAAAAATCATTATTGGGTGAATATGAAAATTTCTAGGAGTAAACATAAAGCAAGGTTACAATTATTTTTGTAAACTCTCCTATTTAATTCGTATTTAAGAGAGGTTTTCGACCATTAATTTTTCTTTTTCTAATCGAACATTTAGAACTATATCCTGTGTCAATGGACATCATTCTAAAGGTCGAGGACCAAACATATTCTCTTTAAAGTTAGCCTGAAAAAAGTGTTTTTGTTATTCAAGTAAATATTGAGTTTATCAGAAATCGTTATGGGGCAAAGACTGAAATGATGGATAGGAGTTGTATTAGGACGTCTAGTGAACTGTTAGTTTATCCACAAAACTAAGACTGTGCTCGCCCACGAAATGTTGAAATGCTTCCCAACTTAAAGTGGCTTATACTTGGAGAGACAAGTCATTCGATACGTTTAAAATCCAGAGAGAGATTTGACCATCAATCATACAGTGGAATAATGAATACTTACCTTAAAGGAATAGAAAGCGTGAGAGAGGAGATATAGTATGGGGTATGCATAGGTTTTTATTTCATTGAAAGGTATATTATTGTAAATAAGAGTAGATTATAGTGTATTTATTCAATATTAATAATAATAATATTGTACAATACAATTCGACAATCGAAATTTCTATGAAGATTGAATAATATTATCAATATTCCTTATGAAATAAATCATCATTATATCCCCACTATTCAACTTTTGAATTCTTTTTTACTCCTTAGTTTTTATTTAAATATAAGTTATTTTTTTATCTTTTTGAATATTATTATTTACTTCAGAAACTAATAGTTTTCTAATGCACTTAAAAATTTGAGCGAAGTATAAAACGATGAAAATGATACTCTTTCTCACGTTCAACGTCAAGAATTCTAAGCAAATATAGGTCTACCGCTATTAGTTTTAAAATATTTCCATATATGAAAATATTATTTCGGATTTTTTTGTTGAAGTTATAATTTCCTTGAATATAGACCTGTTATTTTTAATTCATGAAAATATTGAATAATAAAACGTACACACTAAGAAAAGTAAGCAAAACACTGATTTTTTTAAGACTTCGATGCCTTGTAACTACAATGACATTCTGGAATGAAGCATTGAACAACATATTGATGGATTTCAATACAAAGGCACTTATGAATACACCTATGCCCAATAAGTGTAGTCAACAAAAATCCTACATCTTACTACATACCTAGATATTTAGAAGTCTATAATTGTAATAAGTGTATATCTTATTACACTTGGTAAAATAATCAAAAATTATCAAATATATTATAAGGCTAAACAATTTATAAAAATAAAAACATGAACTTAAATTAATGGAGCACATAAACATATACATATTTGCATTACACCATTTTTTATAATTGGTAAATAAGAAAATAGTTTTAAATGTTTATGTCATATTAATATGCTTTACAATTTTCAAGGAACATGATCTATTATTTAGTGTTAATGAATACTGAAATAATCGTTCTTATATACAGTTTTGTTAGATCGTAAGCATTTACTGTAATCCAATGGATGATGAAGTAACAGATTTGGACGTTAAAGAGCATCTGCACAATTATTGATACTTCCATTAAATGTGATGATATCCACCCTAAACATAATGGATATCCCAATGTCATTAACAGATATGAATTCAATGGAACTACGAGTGGAGTCAGATCCATAGGTCCAGATGTTTTCCGAAAAAGAATCATCCAAATAATCCTTATTCTCTTAGAAATAATTAATTTGATGACTAAAGTTTATCACACAAACTGTTTTCACAAAAAAGTGCTAAATCATTTTATTTCTTCCCCCTTCACCCGATGTAGTAGTTTGAATGGAGGGAGTTTCGTAGCGCTTCTAATTCTCTATTGTTAAGATATTATTGATTGGAGGTATCCATTCATCTTGCCGAACTAAATCTGTTATATTCAATCCTGCGACGGAGTTGGGACAACGATATTAATATTATATTTTGGCTTTTATTAATATTACTGAGGGTGAGGAATGATCAAAGTTTTTCCTTCAAATTTATTTTTCTACTATATGTACCGTAGGTCTGTTTCTCATTCTTTCCTTCCTCATAAAAAAACATGGGATCAATCATATTAAAGAAGGCCAAATATTATAATACATTGAATGAGGGAGGAAAAAAGGTATATGAAATACGAAAAGTAGGATCCGCCATCATGGGACTTACATACGCAAGAAGACCACATAGTGAGAGACAGTGCTAGAATGACTTGAAAAAAAAAAAAAAATGACGTGCACCTCGAGTCTGACTTGAACTGAAATGTCTCGTGACTTGACCTGGACTCCACTTGGTCTCAGCTCTGCCTACGGGTAACTGGACAAAGGCGTGATCACCGAGGAGGTTTGAATATCATTTATGATGTCAGAATCTAAAGAACATCCCGAACATTGGATCATAAAGGGCTCCAGAGCACCGAATAAGGCTCTGGTTACAAGATTGAATTATGGTGATCCCCTTGTTCAACTCTGAGGGCCTGATCAACTTGAACGACGCGCCCGATGGTACAATTGTTAATGTTTAAGAGTATTGACAAAGTTTCTAAAATCACTTAAAGTCTGCAGGCCTCATAAATGGAGAAATAAGTTCGACTTGCATGTACCCCACTCTTCAAACAGCCAACTTCGTCAAAGTTATGAAAATCCACTTGGGTCCTCCCATAGTCGACCTATTAATTGTTTTGGATCAAGGATATTTCTTTTTTATCATTTTAATTTTTCAGGGAAGTTACATATAAAAAAAATATAAAACATTCTAACTTATAATTAATTCCCTAAACCAAAGTGAAACATCTTAAAAGATTGCTATATATGATGTCAGTAATCAGTCCAGTTCCAACAAACCATTCCTTCTATAAAATTCGACAATAAATAAATAAACAAAACATAGTCACGAAACAGATAAAATATACATTAATATAAAACATTATATACACACGATTTATATTTCCCTCCCCTTTCTTCGACGTAAGAAAAACGAAGGGGATAGAAGATAAAAAGAAAAGGAGGGAAAATTGATGAGCAAACGCTCATCCCTTCCTTTTAGAAATTCCGGAAGATTTTGTTGAAGATAAAATTCAAGGTCTTCAGATTATAATCGGCCACACATTATATGAGTAAATTCACAATGAAACGGAAGACATAACTCAGCATTGGATTGAGTTCCAGATCTAACACTTCATTTTTTTATTTATGTTTAATGTTTTTTAAAGTATTTTTGACACTGGCCCTGCTTCAAAGATATAAATATAACATCATTAAAGTACTTTAATTAACCTTATATTAATATAACACGAACTTTTTATACAAGCTATCCAAATTCCCACCCATTCACTTCCTGTAAATCATAACTTCATTAAAAGTATGAGAATACATTCTTGTAATTAAATTTATTCATAAAATTAACCAACTGAATTAATAGTTATATTGAACATATTTTTTTAAAATAAATATTCATTCACAAGTATTCATATACTTAGAGCAAAGTTAGGAACTCGAACTCGTGAGTTTTAAGTTCCTTTTTTTCTGATTTTGACTTGACATGGACTTGCACTCGAAATACATTTAACTACTCTAGGGAAACTTGAAAAAGGAGTTAACTGTTCGGAATCCAACATTAATTAAATAACTGGGGCATTCCATGCCAAGTGTACACATTTTTTGGAAATTTTTGATAATAGTTTATGAAAATAAAATATTATTTTCCCTCTCAGGTAGACAAAGAAACTGAAAAGAACTTTTTAAAGTGGAGGCTTAGTATTGTAGCCATTGTTGAGGAGTACCTGGCAGTTTCATGCATTTATGTAGGAAAACAGATGCATTACTTAGAGTTCGTAAATAGAGGGATGCATCCGATTTGAGAATTGAATTTGTGGTTCATAAGAAATCATTCACATACTCAATAGTTATGTAACAGATGTAATTATCAATGGTAACTTTCTTTTCTAAACAATTCGGACAGATGAAACAATTAAATCAGTCTATATTTTCTCCACCCTCTTGGTTCAACATACGGTTATATTTTCTCTAAAAAAATGGAAATTGTATGCATTTTGGATATTTCTGACAATTTATTATCTATCCATCGAGTGACGAGTTTTGCAAAACGTTATAAAATCAGTATTATGAAATCAAATGAAGCATTCAAGGAAATAGTACTTTTTTAATTATAGAATATTTATTCTGATGTCAAATCAAAATTGATCTGTTTATAATAGAAAAGTTGAAACTGTAGAAAAAATATAGTGGTTCAAAGATAATAATTTTTACGATCAACTCTAATGTGATTGATTTATATAAAAATTTTAATGAGATATTACCAACAAAAATAATATAGTAAATAAAAGGATCAAAACTTTGCTTTGTGTAATCATTTGTCTCATGAAGATATTGAGCTAGACTTAGAATACCTACATATAATGATAAAATAAAAAATATTTTATTTTGTCAGAGAAGGTTGTATGATGAATGATAAAAATACATATGTGACATGATTATGTATTTATTCAAGGATAAGTTGGAAGGATTAGAAAAGAAAGTATGAAACATGTAATTAATTAAATATTATTCACAGGAAGTCCCCCAGGGGATCCTCCACTTCTCCCTTCCAATCCTAGTTGACAAAGGATGAGTCCAGAATACCATCTCTCGTGGTACAAAAATAGTTGAATTTTCTTATGCAGACTTATCCCAAATTCGAGATTTAACTCCCAAAAAAGATTTATTCTTGACAATTTTTGAGTTCTACCGTTTCTTATTACTTTCTCTCTCTCTCTCTGTCTCTTTTTATACTATATGCCTCTTTAGTAATTGAATAAACTGATCTTCTAAGATCAATTTAAAAATGTGTTGTATCATTGAAATAGTGTTATGACCTTACAACGATATAGATGATTTATTTCTTGAATAAATCCCTTTTTAAATTATAGTTCATACATTCAAATATCAATTTTTAAACTTTTTGGAGTTATTCTTCTTGAAGCTATGAGCATATGAAAAAAAACACCCTTTTAAACTTTAAACGAAGATGACTAAAGTTTTAAACATGATAAATACATTCTTTTTTTTTAACAATAAGATTTAAAATATATTTATATCTTCAATATCAAGTGCTAGAAAAATCTTTTAATCTTTAAAATAGGTAAACATAAAAAACACTTTTTTGGCTTTTTTTGCAGGACTTGAAAGGGATAAAGAAAAACTACATATAAATTTCATAATTCTTGAGCAATTTCAGTGTATATGAAGATTTGAATTAAATATAAACGCTGGAGGTCATATTTGGAATCACAGGATTAACATCAAAATGTCAATCTGGTGAAGTTTGGGCTGTTGAACAGGGTTAGTAAATACTGCCTATGTAAATTTTATACACCAAGGTTAATAGAAATACAAGATTATACCAAAACACTTTTCCGACTGATTTTTGACTTCCACCACGCTTTTTAATAGTGACGTCAAGGAGTATATATACTAGAACTATTAATCAAAAAATTATTTGTATTGTATGGTGTTAATATACTGTTGTTATTGTCCTTGACGTGAAAATCTGTCTCTCTTGCCCAACAGTCGGTACAGTACATCAAATTGAAAATACTAGCAAGCCCAATTACATGATGGTCTAACCTTGTATTTCTATTAATCTTGCTATAAAATAGGTTTTCTTTATTTCATTTATATGAACAGGTCCCTAGGAGTTGTGCCATCGAGCGTAGGTAGGACGTTGTTTGTTGTTTTGGCGGCTAACAAGAAGTATTTGACGTCTGTTTAAAAAAATTGTATAGATCTAATGTTTGGCTTCACTGGACTTTAAACCCATTGGCTTCTTTGTGTGGGGTGCAGTTGAGCAACACACACACATATCCTACTTGAACACAAAATCAGAGCTGATGTCCAGTATTCGGGAGGAATTCCAGAATCTTCCAATGAGACTGGCATAAAGACTTGCTCCCATTTCCAGGGTCTAGTTCTTTTTTTTTATTCAGCTATCATTTGGTATCATTTGTTTTTATTTTATTTTGGGGAAAACCCCATTTTAAAAAAGAGGGTTGTGATATAGAGTTTCTACCCTGTAAATAACAATTTTTAAGTATGAATGGTGTAAATATTGAATTTAATTAAGTTCAACATCGCACATTTTTGACGTTAAAATAGAGAAAAAATAATATTTCATTGAAGTAGGTGGACTTTTGGAGTCTACTGAGTGCTCATTCTAGTTATATACATATATTTTTAAATTATGTATTAATATTATTATCAATTATATGATTGAATGACAATAATAATAATTTGTACAGATTTGATAATTTTTTTACCGATTAAAAGAGTTCTATGCGTTCCATTTTTTGACTTTTCTTTCAATTTTTCGATTTCAATTATGGTTCTTATTCTTGCATATTTATGAACAACTTCAGGAACAAGTCTGTAAATATTTTGTTTGAAATTTAATCATATTATCTTCCCGCTTTAACCATGTACTTACAAGGAATAATTTAAATAAATGAATACAGGGGAATTTAAAACATCTATATCCTACTAATGAAAAGTTTGTCTATAAGAATGTATGAACGTATAAAAAACAGTCACGTTGTGCACTGTACATAGTGTTCTCTAATGTTTATCATTACATATTTTTATCTTAGAAATAACGATGTAATCGTTTTAATTAACTATTGCAGCCGTGTAGCATTGAACATGTATACAGGGCGCATTGTTTAAAGAGATCCCTGATGTATATCATTTTCATATTTTTGATCTACAAAATAACAATGTAGTACTATTAAATAAATAAAGTGGGATTGTTTATGTAACATCAAATATGAAGTGCTTTTTCTGTTTGCTTTTCTATTGCTCTCTTGTGTATATCATGATTCATAGTTGTTGTTTTTTTTTGTTGGCCACAAGGGCATTCAATTTTGTTCAACAATTTTCTAATACAGATAACATTGATATAATAATTCAGCAAATAAAATATATGATTAAAAACAAACAAACTATGCGATCATTCTAATCCCCATTGGTAATCATCTACTAGAATAAAAAATATACCTATTGATCATCAAAAACAGTCGATAGCTTCATGACAATAAAATAATAATTAACCAATAATCCCATTCAAAGTCCTAAATACAATCTTAATATAGGTAAAATGTTATCAAAGTTATCGTCTCTTGTAGTTCGCAATTTGTAGATTATATACTGTCCCTTTGTAAGTATTGAATTAATTTTTCCGTCCTTTGCTGTTAATAAAAAAATTACTTTCCAAAAGTTTGAGGGCAAATCCCTCTTCAATTATGGTTTGTACGCCGCTGTAGATTTCTGTTAATCTGCTGCAGTCCCAGAGTATGTGGTTGGTTGTTTCTCTTGTAAAACCGCAGAAAAAACAATCTGCTTGCCCGTCTTTGTAGTATTTCCCGGCCGCTCAAGAGTACCCAAAAGTACTTTGTACTTAAACCATTTCTCAGGAGCGGTTAGATATTTATTTTTGATTACTTTGATGCTTTGCTATGGAGTTCTTGGGATTTTGCGACGGCTTAAATAAACAATGAAAGGCGTAAGTGTATGTTGTGTTAGATATCTTCTCAGGTACCAGGTGGACAAAATACTGATCTTGATTCTAAAAGGAAATATTGGTCGCTATACTTGTAAAAATTTCCTAAGACTAACAAATAGAAGGAAAAAGCAATCTAATTTACAAGAGAGTTTGACTCATTTAAATCTGCAGCTACTTCCAATGTAAAATCCCCGTATAATTGTAGCTAATACAATTTTTTAAAGGCATTCCCCATCAGAAAGAGACTTCAAGTTTTGATTACTTCCCACGACCCATCACAAAATCCTTTGAGCCTAGCCGATAATCCGCCCGGTTTTTCAAAGACTTTGGAGAGGCTCGAATACGGGCAGTCGGTGTATTTTAATCCTTTTGTAACCAGAAAGTGGTTCAATTGGAGACTCCAAAAGTGTTGTGTGTCCCACAATTTCTTGACCCTATAGAAGTTGATGCATTTCCAAAATTTAGCAAATGATATCACGCTTAAGCCACCATATTTTATTGGATTGTGCATTCTTTGAGTTGATATATTTTTCTTACTTATGATTTTAAGGAAATAATCTTCAATTACATTAATCTCAGAAGTTATATTTGGACAGAATGGAGATATTCGTAACAAGTGGGTGATTTTGGGCACAATGTACGTGTTCCATGCGCTTATTCTATCCTATGTGGATAAATTTAGGTAGACATTGTGGCTTAAAGCTATTTTTATCCTTGAGAGGATTTCTTTATAATTCATCACCATACTATCGGGGCCAACCCATGATCCTAATAATTTGAGGTTTTTTCCAAACTAAATTGTGGTCACTCTTTGGATATTAGGAGGCCATAAGGACATAAAAGTTAGGTTTTCTCTTCATTCACAAAAAGAAGAGATTTGTCGGAAAAACTTTTAAGTATGCGTATATATAAATGTTTTAATGTTTTGATAGGACTTCCATTTGTGTAATGGATAATTCTCCTGTTGGTTTTTCTGCGCTCGAACGTACCTGATCAATCGGAGAAATGCGTTCAGAAGTTTTATTCAATTTATTTTCATTAATAATTCGGATTTTTTATTTTATAAACTTGTGTATATTCGCTTATTTATAATCTTTTTTCGTTGTGATTCAGCCGAGGATTTCTTAACCTAAAACATCTTGGGCATTGTAGTTGTTAATCTCCAGGAAATCGGAGATTAACAAGACTTTCATCCACAGGCATTATTTGGGGGATATTCAAAGGATCCCCTACCACCTCAAAATTATAATTTGAGACCTCCATTTCATTTTGTAATTCTTGAAGCATTCCTCCACTTCTGAGTCTCCAGGGTTTTGTTCTGGGTGAGTGTCAACAACTGTAGATAAACATACAAGGTTCGGAAGCAAAACGTGGGCTGAATGACTGATTTCAGAAAAATGTCAATAATTTTATTTTTTGATAAATATTTTTGAATTTTTTTAAAGACAACTTTGAATCACGGCCTATGTCAACATATTCACTCAATAAGCACTCCTCAGCAGCAATCACAGCCTCCACACGGCGGTGGAAAACCTCACAATAGTTGATGATGAACTTCTTAGACAAGTTGTTCCACTCCATCACAATGGCGGCCTTCAGGGAGTCCATGTTAAGATTAGATGTCTGGTTAGTCTCCCTCTCCAAAGTGCCCAACACAGCAAAGTCTAAAAGGTTCAAATCTTGCAAAGATGATGGCCTCATGTCCTTGTGCCAAAAATCAGTCATGTTGTTGCGCAGAACTTCTGGCATTTGACCTATGTGTGTGAGGATGCACCATCTTGGGTCCACAAATAGTTGTCCTCTGGGTAGGTGGCCTTGAGCCATGGCAGTATGGTGAACCTTAGCACCTTGTAGAGTAATACTGACCGATTTTCTCCCCAGTCATAATCAAGAAGGCATGATCCCAGAGACCATTGTTTGGGCCAGATGTTTTGTACGGAACACTCCATTGACCTACTATGGCGATTCCCCGAACCAACAGTCGTTCCCACAGTTGTAGACCTGGTCCACGGTGAAAATATTCTCGTCCGATAAAGTTTTTACTGTGGATCCATTTGCCTTGATCCACGCACGAACTTTCTTGCACCTCACAGTCTCCTTTACTTTACAGTATCCGTCAACAGGTGGCATGGGGTCCTTGTGTAAGAGGAAAAGTCCTCCTTCACAGCCCTCCTGATTGTCCCCTCGTCCACGTCAAACTCGTTAGAGAGGCGATTCATGAATTTCGCGGGGTCCTCCTTGATCTTCTTCTTCAGGTCCCCCAGAAACTCAGAATCCCTTTTCAAGTTGTGTCCCCCACTTCCTTCTTTCTTTGAGAGGTATTGTCCATCCTTTTTTAAATATGAAGCACTTCACAATTTCCATAATCTCTGCCACCTCAATTTGGGCATCCAGAAGGTTTGAGATCCTTTGCCTTTTTGCTTCTTGCTAACTCGTGGTGGAAGATTTAACATTAATAATATTAAACACATAATTCTTTAAAAAAAATATATATATTTTGCGTTGCTTGCCATAGTAATATGCTATAATAGTCTCATTTCAAAATGCTTAATGTGGCACCGGTAAAATTGATTCGAATTTAAAAATATTTCAATCGGTTCGTTTTTAATATAGATAAAACATTTTTATCATACCGCCAAGGCAATATTATTACTTGGGGGCCTGATGCATCCTAACCAAGGAGTATTATTGAAGATTTAGAAGGGGTCCCTGACACTCAGTATAGCGAAGGCGAGAAGTTTTGATTCCCCTTATCAGTTGATGCCAGTCTATCTACACAGCCTGTTGGAAGTTGTATTTTTTTGCAAAAAAAAATGGGGTTTCTCACGACAATTTCTTATCATAAAATATTTTGATTGTCTGAATACAAAATTTCAATCAAAGGGCACACGATATTCAAATTGCTTGCAATGAAATTGTATCATAATCAAATCCTTACGGATCTAGTTGCTTGCAATGAATGGTTCAACAATCAAATTACACACCATGATTTTACCTGACAAGGTTAATGAATGTAAAATGACCACTCCATTGGAAATTTTATAGATTCCCATAGAAATTTGCACATCACCCACTCTAACATGTACTTTGCGCATTGCCTGGTCGAACGGGTATTGTACACATTAAGCATGTATTTTGCAAAATAACCAATTGTCCACATTGCCCGTAACATATACGGACATCACTAAATATACATTACAATATAGTACTTTCCTTTTTTATTTATCATATTAAGCTTTTTATTTGTAGTGCTGCGTCAGCATTTTCAAAAGTATTCTTTTGAATTTCTGGTTGGATAGTTTAAGAAATTGCGGCTGTTAAATATAAAATAAGAACAAATAATGAGATGTATTCATGAGATGGTAAAATTATCGTGGAAATTTGTTATCTTTTAAAACTTAGATCACACTCAATCATAGCTTCAAAATTGATCGTATCTATGCAAATATTTTATTAACTTTTGGAATGATCGTTATCACTTTCCTTGATGCAATTTATTTTCCTAAATTATGAAATTGTTTCCATATTAAAGAAATGACAAGAATTGACGAGATATTTCTTCGTAATCATTCAAAATAATATAATGTTCAAACAAGAGATCAAATAAATTTGAATTGACTAAATTAAAATTCTGCAAAACCTATCAATTCTAAAATATATAAGTGCAGTAACTAATTTATTGGGGGAAAAATTAGACGTCTACTTGGCAAATTTTATTATGGTCTGTTCGACCGTTTAGATTCCGTGTGTGATAATACCAAAAACTGACTGAAAAAAATATATAAGATATGATATGATTAAGGTTTTAGGGGGGGGGGCTTCAGAAATATTAAAGGGGCTCAAGTTACAATAAAGCTATGGGGGTTAGTGACGCAAATGTATCCGCATTGATTGAAAAATAATCTAGATTTAATTTTAAAAAAATACATACAAAACAAAAATATTGGCACCTTTTTTACAATTTGTTCCTAAAAAAATTATGGGCTTAAGTTCTAGGATATTTTTTATTCTTAAGAATCAACATAAGATCATGCATTATTATGAGTTTTTCAAGTCTTCCTACAATGATGTCTGTTTTGAGCACTTTCTTAAACAAGGGTGCCTATTCATACATTATTGCTCAGTTGCAAAATTAGTTTAATTCTAATTTTTGGGCTTATTTAGGTTTACTATAATTCAAAAGTTATGTTAAACATAAAAACGGACGAAAATAGTCATAAATTCTCATAACAAGATATGCTACGAAAAAATGACTGATTAATTTTTAATCAATGCATAAATAAGAGGAACTAAAATTAGATAGAAAAAAAAAGATTTTTAGAAAGTTATTTTTTTTACTTGTGTTATCTATGTTTTTGGATATACATGGTGCAGTTTATAATTAAGAATGTTTTAAACCGGGTTTTCTTGGTAACTATTAGTCGTAAAGCTTTAAAAACCAGTTTATCATATTTAGCAAAAAATTTATATAAGTTCTGTTTACAAAGCGTTGAAAATGTCCTCCGAGTACGAACGTTGTGCAGCGATCATTGTCGCCCTCCGTGCAGGCTGTGCGCCCAAAGAGATCCTTGACTTTCCCAAGTTGACCTCTGCCACCATGTACAAGTCACAAAGGAGTTTTGTAAGTTGCAGCCAGAATACCATATCTCTACCAGCAAGACGGCGCACCTACTCATACAACCATCTGGAACAAAATTGGCTTTTTTCATATTTGTAAATATCTCTACTAATTTATGAAATAAAAAGGTTTGTGCCCTGTCTCGAAAATTCTTACTTGTAAAACTACACCCTGTTTGAAAAGTTCATAACACTAGAATCAATTAAACTTTTCGACTGAAGTATATATTAAAATAAATAATTAGAAAAAATATTAGTATTCTGTAGATATACGTAGAAAGAAAAAATAACAATTAAGAAAATTGTTGTTGTATATGGAGGCAAGAAAGCTAATTTATTATGAAAATAGATTTAAAAAAACTTTTCAACGAAACAAAATTTAAAGTTTGAAAAGTGTTGTTTAGTTGACAAGATTGGGCAACTAATGGTGGACTATTAATTAATGCTAATTGTTTTACTAATATACGAAGATTTAGTAATTATTTTTTGACATCCTGGGGTATCCATCCTCTGTGCATAAATACACGTCATCTTGCCATCATGATTAAGAAAAAGGTCAAAAGGCAAAGCATCCCAGATCTCCTTGACACTGAAGTTGAGGTGGCGAGGATTATGGGCATTGTGAAATTCTCCAGGAGACTGTTTTTTTTATGTGGTCAAGATGAAGAATGATGGAGACATCTCTCTAGGAAAACACAAAGTGGAGAGCACAATTTGAAAAGTGATCCAGACTTTCTGTCTCAATTGGAGAAGAAAATCAAGGCGGATCACACCAAGAATCGCCTCGCCAACAACTTTTTTTTGCCTTCTAGGACCCTTAGATGGGATCCACTTGGGACTTTTACATACACAAAGACCCCATGCCACCTTCAGACAGAGATAATACAGGCCTGGAGGCTCGAGAGTCCACGTTTTGCTGTCCAGCCACGTAAGTATGTAAATTATTACACAAACTAAAAAAATTTTTAGAGTGTTCCTAATTTATGAAAATAAGTTATATACTAAATATTATCTGAAACAAAATTTAATTACCAGAGTATTTAAAGTGACTCCTTGCGACATTTCAACGACTTGTTTAAGAACTTATATCTGTCCAAATATTGTATTGTATATCGTTTTATATAAAACTTACAAGGCCGTGAAATCCATGAGTAGGGAAGAAAAAATTGAATGCGTCATGAGGAAAAATGGTAAAGTAACGTCATTAAGGTATCATAAAAAGTGACATCTTGTGTCATCTTGGTGGAGGTAGATATCATGAAGCTAAGGAATCTACTCAAGCTAACATGTGCATTTCTTTCGACGGTCAACAGCACAAAATCCATTTTAACGATCTTTAAGAAATCGTCAATGAAATTTACAAACTTTTCATATTATTCCTAGCCGTAGATGCCGCATTTAGGAACCAGGATACTATATACAGATCGAGGACACTTTTCTAAAAAAGTTATGGTCAAAAGCTTGTATCCATTTTGTCAAATGGACACTTTGCCGCTAGACCACTTTATCAAACGGACAACTTAAGCAAAAAAATAATATATTTAATGATAATGAAAGTCAGAAACAACCTCAGGAGAGAGGAGCATTCATGAGGATTTGACCAGTTACATAAGAACTCCAACACATTATATCTAAGCAATAGCTTCATTTCCATTGTGAATAGAAATGATCTATTGGTTCCTTTTCTTCTTTAAAAACATTTTCTCTTTCTAATTAATTTATATTATTATTGCTCAGTTTCAATGATTTTTGTTCTAATATTGGTTCATGCGGCAATGTGTTCAGGCACAACCATGTCCAAAGTTTGTTCAAATGAAGCTGCTTCAATTTTAAAAGATTTAACGGAAATGGTGGGAGGGGTAAAAATTATTTATAAAGATTGTATCGATAATGAAAAACTTTCACTTAACTTTCGTTATTTACCTTAAACATTTTTTAATTTCTAAAAAACATTGTAATGTACGTTCAGATGAAGAGTTCTTGTCAAGAACTAGAAACAATATTTCATAGTATTTAATGTGATAAATAGTGTAATAGGGAGTTTACACCTGACGTTTTGGAGGCCCTACACAACACAGTTTTATCCAAATAACGACCCCTTTATCATTAATATTAAGAAAAATATGGGATATCAAAAAGAAACCAAAAAACAAAAGGGAGTCCCTCTAATGTCTGGATTTATCATATTATATATTAGTCTAATTGCTATTCAAAATATGTAATTACGTCATTATACAATCTTATTTCCGTGTTGTAAATAAAAATTTACTTTTAACAATGAAATGAGCTAAGAATTTTTTTTCTTGTGAAAGGGGGCAAGTCTTTTCGAAATACAAAATAGACACAATTGGCATCAGCTTTCGCCCAAGTTATCATTTGGTCAAACAGTAATTCAGAGTCCTTGTCGGCACCCATCTTTTCCTTTGGCTCAAAGAAGAGGGGGGATTAACACTGCCGTTGCTCCCAATGCTCTGCAGATGAATTGGAAGTAGTGTTAGATCGGTCCGAGGACTGTTTTACCAGACAGTAGACTTAGGTAGTATTGGTCGTTTGAAACATACTAAATGACACTCACATTACTAGTTGAAAGAAATTTGAAGTTGGCTAGATCTTCAGAAGTCATATATGTTGGATGCATTTCATCATCACCATCACTTATATTACGTCCAACTTTTTGCATAAATGGAAGATTAGGATTTGGTTGTTTGGGAAAAAAGTATTTCTCATTTGTTGCCAGATTCAATGGGGATTATGCAACAGTCAATTTTGTAACAAATTTACTTTTTCTCTAATTGTTTGTTGTTGGAATCTGGCTTCCTCATATATCCGATCACGTAATCATAACCCGGGTTTCAGTATATACATATTTTACCAACAAAAAGAGAGCCTTATGAAGGAGGGTACTAGCTGGTAGATTTGCCCTGTAACAATATCATCAATTAATCATCGAAAGCTGTTGTGTCATATAACTACAACTCCGATTTTCTATTTTTATTTCATACAAATTTAGAAAAATGATTCATTTTCACACTAAACTGGGCAAAATAAGAAGTTTTTCAAAAAATAAAAAAACAATTTTTGACCGATTGGGCGATGGCTCACAAATCACAAGTCTACTAATCAGTCTCCTTACCTCCTTTCAGTATTTTTTTATCGGTTCTATCTTTCTTACTGTTCAATGGTTCTAAGGACCCATTAGCCTGTCCTTCGGTCCTAGTAATTTTTTTATTTTATCACTCCTAATGGTAACTATTACGTATAAAAACAAGTTCTAGCCACCAACCTCCTAGTTCAAACTTAAGGTATCTGGTCTCTTTGAAAGATTTTATGATGAAACTTCTCAAACTGAAATGATGTAGTTTGTAACTATATCATTTCAACTGGAATATTTACCGTTAAAGACCGATAAGAACGGGTCTTATAGCTGACAAATTTTATTAGGACTACACTGATAGAACTACAATATTTTTTTTTTCTACAGATCCAACACTGATTGGAAAATAAAGAAATAAAATTAGTTTCTGAAACGAAAAAATTACGAACAAAAATATCCAATAATGGAAATTTATTATTATACAATCTATGAGAAATAGGAGAAAAGATTAGAGAGGCAATATACTATTAGATATACCTTCTTTTTAAGAGAAAATTTACCCGCAATATTTTATTTTATATAAGATTACACTATATATAATCCTCTTCCAAAAATAACTCATCTTACAAAAATGACCTCCTTTAACGAGATATCTGTCATAATATGTTATAGAGTACTAGGAAAATTAGCCGAAAATATTTTTTCCCCAATGAAATTTGCCAAACAGAGATGATAAATAGGTATTGTTCATGATTACACTATGTCATATAGGTAAATTAATGAATTTTCTTATGAAATAAATACTTTTTATTCATTAATGATCATTATATAATCACAATACAGTGCACGTGTCTCACTATAGCCAACACCATCTTCTTCTGACATATTATGGATAATAACGAAGTGAAAATCACTGATCTTATGCTAATGTTTGTTTGTCAATCCATAATAATTTTTCAATATGAATAATTCATCATGTCGGTGATTAGCACTTCTTCCATTAGAGTCGTGTTTGTTCATTATTTAAGGTACTACAACGGTAAAGTTTTGACTACATCCGAGCTACGTATCCACATCAAATGATCCAGGGCATGCCACCGTTAGCTTTCATGAAAATGAGATGATTCTGAAATTTAAGCCTTAACTCCCAGCAGCAGTTCCAAAATATCATTTTTCTTTTTTAATCAGGCGTGTCGTGAACCTGTTGAAAATTGCCAAGTTTATAATGACCTTTTTGGTCATAAAATCAGGCATAGAGGGGAAATAGACCTGAAATTTGGACCAAGGAAGCTAATCAATATGATAAATCCAAAAATTACATTTATTTGGATTAAAAACTTTCTTTTTTTAAGATGTAACATTAATTTTTTCTTTTTTAGTTCCATCCACATTTCCTCGAAAAAATTGATGTTGGAATAAATCTGACCCAAACCTATGGTTAACATCCCTACTGAAGTGCCTAAACTTTATTTGCGCTTAATTTTTTCTTTGGGAAACAATTCCTGATGACAAAATTAATACCTTCAAAGGTAAAAAGGTGGTGCATAAAATTATTAGGGTGATAAAGTTGTCTGGTGCATTATCATTGCAAGACAATATTATCATATTATATTCCTCGTAACTATGTTATCCAAACAATTTTGCCTGAAATATTTTTACCATAATCATTTTACTATGAAGTAAATGATTAAACGAGATAAATTAGTCGGCAAGATTAACCTGTGACGGAATGTATATAATGGTAACGTCATATAGAACGTATGCAATATTTGTTTTGTGGCGTCTCTTGGGATTTTAGTAGTTTAATAAACATGTAGGAACGTCGCGCTCTCTAACAGAAGGTACTTGCCAGACGAGTCATTTATAATAATATGCGATTGACCATGTGTATATAAAATATTCCTAGTTAATGACCTAATATAATACAATTGTGTACATAAGATAATAATCAGTCATTCTAAACATGGATTGTTATAAACATAGCCTGGTGTAGTTGGTCGGATATTGAATATTGAGTTTAAGGACATATTCAGAAATGTCAAAATGTTAGAAGGAAATGTAACATCGGTGGATAAAAATAAGAAAGAGGATCCGATGCTGACACTCATTTTGATGGAAGAACCAAAGCGAGCTCGTGAAGATCCCATCAGTCAAATGGGGATTTTTTTTATAAAACCATTTAATCTCACAAATAATGAGGAACACCCATTGGAGTAAGAAATTGTCACAAAAAAAAAAAAAAAAAAAAAATGAAGAAATTAGAATACTTATAAAATCTCTACCTCAGCTAGAGGACCACATAGTATTTCCTATTTATCAACCTCTCTAAAAAGGATACTTTATATATCAGGGGTCTTGAAATTATGTTTTTTTTCCATTCGTTAGGATCCAAAATCCTCACAGTAATAGGAAGATGGTTAATTGTCACATAAACTCACAAAATATGTATAAGATATAAACACACAAGACTCCATGATAATTTACTCCCGAGGCACATCGAGGGAAGCACAAGAGAAGGGTCGAAGCAAGCACAGCACAATTTTTGATTGGGATAACTGGTAAGTTAATGAAGTATGTTGATACATAATATAAATATATCGTATTCACAAATACATGTAGACTTTCATGGACGAGGTTCCCATCTCGACCTTGATCTATAACTCTAGTACACTCCTTGATGTAAGTAGATATTTCAATATCTCTTTATGTTATGGGATTTTGATGAAAAAATGGACAACATATCATTATTAATTATTCTTTGCAACGGAACGTAGCAGTAGCATACCGTGATTCCTTCCCAATACTTTGAACCTTACCTATGATTGATATATAATTAATTAAGGTTCGAAGAATTTTTATTGTCTAGCTTGTTTATATTTTTGTTTCTAATTTCTCAAAGCTGGAAAACAACGGTACAAATTCAAAACAAATATATAACTAAGAAGAACTAGCATTCCCTCTAGTATTATCCAAGGCAAAAAAGTCGCAAGGCAAAAAGTACAAGGCGAAATAAAGAATTAATGGTTTAGAAAAAGTGTTACATCAAAAGCATAGAGAGGGATGGAAATTAATACAATCTGGATCTCAATTTTTGTACAGAATAGAAACAAGGTATGCCATGATCGAATTGGAGAGCTTTGGAATTTTATGAACAATTAAGAAGTACTCAATATTTTTGGCTGGGTCACCTATATTTACGGTTATAACTCACCATAAACCTCTTATCCTTATTTTAAATAGTTACATTATAGATATGGTTGAAAATGCGAGATTGATCCGGTATAAACTTAAGTTGTCCATGTATCAATTTAGGGCATAATGGAGGAAAGGAAAGAATTATGAGATCCGAAACGCATTATCAAGGACACTTTTGTCATTTCCAGAAGTCAATGAAAATCTTGAAGAAGTTGGCTACCACAGAGATGAAGTAATATTGATTGCAATGATTAGAATGAGTCAATCGGGAGAAGAAGAGACAATAATTTATCCGAATGTTATTTTCGTTTGGAGTGTTTAAGAGATCAAGAGTATATCAAATTAGTAAAACCATTGAAAATAATGTAATTGGAGATGGAGTGATACCTTACATGAAAATTTTATCTGAAGTGAGCATTTTTATATAGAAATCGATTGATAATTCCAAAAGTAAAGTGAAAGATATTTTGGAAAAACTTCATTATTCGCATCAAGGAATAGAATAAACAAAGATTAGAGCCAGACAAACGCTTTACTGGCTGATAATGAATATGGGAATTAAAGAAATTGTACAGACATGTAGGAAATGTATAGAAAGGTATTTACCAAAGGAATCCCTTTTGAGTGATACGACTCCAATTAGACAGTTTGAAATTTCATCTGCTGACCTGAATTTTTTTTAAATATATGTAAAAACTTCCTATCTTTCGGAAGATTTTAAAATACCTTTATCATAAGATATGTAATAGGTGCCATGACGTCGTTTGTATAAATTAAAGTACTTTACTTAGGCATATACCATAATATAAATATACAGCATCATTATTTAAGTCAGTGTATCGTTTTAATAATCTAGTAAAGTGTATATTTGAAAATTTAAAAAACAACAACTATGTACTACAATACAAAAATGATTGACGCACAGAAATAATATTTCGACCCATAAGATACATGATGTTATTGCAACTAATTTTGAAACCAAATATGATGTACCCGTTTTAAAGCAGTCAAATTGTATCTAGATTAGAGAATGTCAGAAAATGAAAGTCCAGAGTGAAGATTCTTATTGTATACATTTTGATGCAAGAAAACCTAGAGGAGAAGATTTTTATTTAGTTCTTCTAAAAAAATGCGACTTTGTAAATCAAAATGGGGTTCTTAAAGTTTTGAAAATAGTTCTGTCAATCAAGCCCAATGAATTAAATATATTAATCGATGATTACGATACTGAAAAAATATTTGTATGATAATCTACGTAAATTTACAACAGCAGTAAATACCGGGCGTATACGTGGGATTGTAAAGTGTATACAAGACAATGCCATGTACAAAGATTTTCAAATACAAAAATATATTGACTGTCAAACCAAACCACTAGTTTCTTAGAAATGATTATAATTAAGTTATAAAGCAAAAAATCCTGAAGGGTGAGATGATTTCAAGTGCATTTATGAATTATACCAGGCATTTAACTAGTGTAGTAACAAAATAAAAAAGTTTATGAAACAATTTAAGAAGTAAGATTCAAACAAAACTTCTTCATACGTTTTTTTAATCTCCCATGAGGATGCCAGGAAAAAAGAACATGAAGTTATTTTGTTGCAACCTTGAAAATCCTAAGGGAAATATTTCATTTGAAAATTACTCCCATAGGATAAAATCCTAATTTCAGAAGATATCTTGTCGGACTATGATGCTTCTGGAATCACAATTAACAATATAAGCTCGTATGTACAGTAGCTTTCTCACATTAACTTAGCAATAGACCCAGGGAGAATATTAATATATATATGTATTTATCAACACCTAAACATAGTGTATAAATATATATGTAATCTTAAACTAATATTTATTTACCTGAGAGTATGACATGGAGTCGAGTACGTTGTTTGAAGAATTGAAACTTGATTTGAGCTCAAACTTTAAGGCTCGATAGATCAGAATTGAGATTTTGCTAGACATCAAATCAAAAATCATAATAAAACTTTCAATGTATGGTTAACATGAACAAATCCAACCTAAAGATTGAATTGACACTCAAGCAATGTTGAATTTATTTGAAAATAAGTTTGCGAATACGTTTGGATTATTTCAATATTCCACATATCCTGATTTTCCTATGCCAATTGTGAACAATTTGTTATTGATCCATGGGTTGATTAAATGCAAACCCGCTTGATAAAAGAATTTAATCACGTATTCTAAGCCCAGGGTTGATTCAAGAAGAGGAAATTACCTCCAATGAAGATTACATTACAAAAAGATCCCAAAACCATTTGCTATTAACGATGCAAGGCAAATTCCTTACTTATTTCCAAAATAGATAAAAGAAACTCTCGATGACATGGTCAAAGATTCAATAATCACATAGTCTACGATGATGCAAAGAGTACCAAGAGTGAAAGACAGAGGGCTAACTTGTTTGGTTTCTCTGTTAATGTAGTCCCCTATCTTCATTCTGTTCATATGTTTTTTTTATCCATTTTCACTGGTTATAACTTCAGTTATTCTTTGTTTAAGTGACATTTTTTTATCAAAATGTAAAATCCCGTGGCACTAATATGGGTCCAAGACGATAAAGCAGAATTTATTTCTATGTAGATTATTCTATTTTGAAAAAAGGAGACACATATTTGTGCAGGAGTATGCTCAGCTCATCAAATGATTGAACAATTCCAATAGATGAAAATGGAAATCATCAAGAGATGTATTCGTTTTTGAATAAAGCCAATGGGGGTGAATTTGCATGATTAAGCGATTTTATGTTCCTCAAAGTTGTCCACATGTACGAAAATGAGAGTAATCAAGAAAAACATTAGTAGCAAGTTTATTTTTGGAAATTTTAACAGTTATACTTGGTACATATACTTTTTTTTTAACATTTAAAATTTTCATTCAAAATGGCCATCTCCAGCTTTCACACCTGCTGTTATACAGCGACAAAATTCTTTCACGGTGGCACTGACAACTTCATAAGTGATTTTGTCCTATGCCTTAAGCAGCGACATCTTCACGCTCTAAAAATTCTTAAGAGGCTTTGCACATGCTTGCTAACAGTGGCTTTGAGGGCTTCGGTATTTGGATGACGTAAACTACAGGCCTTCCCCTCGACATGCACCAAAAAGATGTAAGGGATCGGTTTGGCACCAGGAACGTAGGTCGGGAGGGCAAAAGTGTCAAAAAATTGTTCAAAATAACTCAAAAGATTCATTCAAAACTAATTTAAAAGAGTCTTGCAACAGAGAAAATGAGTTTATTTTATTGTTGGTGTCAAAAGTGGCCTCTCCACACTCACCAGGCTCTTTCCACCTACCTTTTTGAAAGCTGTCTGGACTGTCTGATGTGTATGGGTCCTCATGGACTTGAGAGAATTGGCCTGGATTATTTTTTCTAACTCCTCCGGATCAAGTTTGGCCTTTTTAACAGAGCCATTCTTCCTCTCCAACGATTTGGACTCGCTGACGGTGTAGATAGTGGTCCTGGAGACGCCCAACTGCCTGATGTGCGCGAATGGAAATTCGTAGATCACATTCAAGTGTCATATTCTTGAATTTTACGTAAGCTAGAGAGTTAGGTTTGGTTCACATTAAAACTAATGTTTAATTTGTAAAAATATTAATTAATTTCAATTACAGAATGATTGACAATTTTTGTTCACTTGTCTGATTTGGATAAAAAGGCTTGTCCTTAAATAATAAATTTGTCAATATATAAATTGTGAATTTGTTACTTGAGTCTTATAATTTTATAAAATAATTTATGATATTTAAGACTCGAGAACTGAGAAGAAACAAATTGAATACAATCTAAATTTGAACAAAAGTTTTCTAAACACATGCAGCTGGTGGATATATTGTTATGTTAGGCGGAATAAGTTTGTAAAAGGATCTAGGAAAGCTTGACTTTGCAAAATTTGCCGTCGAATTACTCATCCTTGGAAAATTCGCCTTGAGAAAGCTCGCCGGGCAGAGTAATCGCCTACCTTTATTTAATGCCAGATATATACAATTATATTTTATATACCTTGATTTATGTAAATATTATTCACATTAGTAAAGGAATATGCATTTATTCTATAAATTGTAATTCTTTGTAATTTAATAGGAATTTATGGTATTTTTTAACTATTATTTAAAATATTAAAGAATCGGGAATCGTGATTTTTTAGAAAAATCGCATTGGATTTTTTTTGGAATCGTTCCATCACTAGTATAAAGACCACAGCTCATATTATGGGAAAAAAATATTCCTATTTTCATTATAATACGAACATAATATATTTTTACTTCGTTATATAATTTTCTGGCAAGGATAATTAGATATCGGCTAAGAGATAAATTTTTCTTCAATAATATAGACGATAACTCCTTAATAAATTATCAGTATTACTCCCCATTTTTAATGATACCACTCCCACGTAACTACCCAATACAATAATACTTATATCAATTCATACGACATGTTCTCTCCTAAATAGTGATAAAATAAGAGTTAGAGAAAAAAAAATGTTGGGAAGACGGATGAGTTCTTTAGTCTTAAGAGTGATCTCTAATGAAAACCAACAAAATTAATCTTGATATATATTCAATATTGAATATATTCATGAATTATGATATACATCATTTACATAAGAGACACATAGCAAAAACAAACAGCTCTTGTTATATCAAAACACCTTATATATCTAATTAGTACAACTACGCTTTTATTTTTATATGTATACAAAATATTTATGTGAAATATGTACACTATGGAACATTAACAACTGTGCATCTTGTATACATGTTCGATACAAAATTCATTTTAAGGTACCAACGTTTATATTTAATTCAAATTCAGTACTCTTTACATGCGAACAACTGCATTATTTCAGTAATACAACTACAAAATTATTTATTAAATCAAAATACGTTTATGATATACATCATGGACCACTATATTCAAATATTCAGACAGACAAAAAGACAAAATTTGTTTTTTTAATAATTATAGATTATATTTAATAAGAGAATAATTAAAAAAAGGAGAGCCACCCTAAATGACGTCACGAAAGTTTGATTTTACCTCCTTTAAGAACCAACAAGTGGAGTTGGACCGGAGGGTGGTCCTTACTCCTATATAAAGACCGATACAACAACTAGTAAGAAGTACTTTTAGTACATCTATCGATCTATTAGCTTATCAAATTCAAGTTATATGGGTATTTTTGTTTTAAATATTGAAAAACAAGAACATTAAATGCCTATTTAAGAAAGATATGAAGTTATTTACTTATTAAAAAAAAGTCAAAATACATTGAAGGATGTTTTAAATTTATCAAAACAACAAATGCAATGGTTAGATCCTTTTGAAACTAATTAATCGATGTGTATCTATTTATGGAAAACAAAATTCACCTGTTTGTCGACGCCTCATTCCTTCTTTCCTTCCATGGTTTGATGTACTCTTGACGGACACCTCAGTATAAGAACTATAGTTCAAAAGTCCATTGAAACTGAAATACCCTTGGTAGAATCGCCATAGCTCATGGACAGCACACTAGGGAGTTTTTCCTTCGAACTTAATGTGCTTACGTTCGCGCTCCGGTGATTACCAGAGAAAGAAATATCCTTTATGTTTATAGATTTCACTAAAAGATTCCAAGTATAGATGGAGTAATTGTAATACTATGATGTTTACTTATACTTAATAATTATAAAATATATATATATATGGGAAATAAATAACGTCTAAATTTAAAACTATTGCACCGACTGATATGTAGTTGTTATTCACTCATAATTCATGGTTAAAAATGATTCATTTTTCATAAAATAGTTATTAATACTATATTTTAATATCTTTCTTTAAGAATTCAATTAAAAATTTATTTTTTTTAAATAAATATAAAGTTAAAAAAGAGTCGAATTTACTTTTTAAATATTAAATATTTGAATAAATTTAACACTAAAAACTTAAATAATATTTTTAGGAAATAATACACTTAAATAATTAATTATAATTTTATGTCATAGTGTTGCTACTCATTTGTAATTTCGTTCTACCTTAGCTATTTTTGAAACATACAGCAAAATTTTGAAATAAGAATCTGGTCACCCCGAATCTCACCCCTCTACGACATGTGTTCCTTCTCTTACATCATCCTCTTTCTTTTTCTCAATTTAAGAGTCAAGACGTATAAATATAAATAGATACTAATAGTTAAATTAAAATTTAATAAACATGAGTAAAAAATCAGTAGAAATAACGACGCAGGACAAAGCTAGCAGCCTTCCATACATACTACATGAGCAACTCCCTATCATCTTTAGTAGAGACGTTGACCACACACTGGGCGACCCACTCAAAATCTATTTCAAAATTTTAATCGTTTATAGATGAATTTTATAAATTAACGGAGTATGTCGATTCACTATTTGCTATTCTGATAGCAAATCCACAATTAAGTGCCTGGAGGTAGTACTACAATTATCACTCTAACTGACATACACAAGAATTTAAGATTGTCTTCTAAACCCATAATGGGGGCCTATGAGGAGATAAGTGACATTTCTAGAATGTTAACTGCAACCCCTACGTCTGCCAATCTCTTGGACGAAACAGTAAGCAAGGAAGGAAACCAATTTTTTTTGGAAACCATGGCCATGTGATTAAAGAAATGAGAGAACTTCTATGTTTCCTTCATGGATCCCTTCAATTTGGTGGAAGGGTATGTTTTTACTCTGAAAAAGAATTGAAAAGCTCATTAAGAACGCTAGAAGGATAATATTAGTCTCTTCCTTAAAAGAGCCCCTTAAAATATCAGTCCTGGAGGAGGAATCAAAAGACTCGGATCAAAGCCATCTTATATTTAGTCCTTCATCCATCAAGATGATGTTGGATAATATTCGGAATGACCTAGCTTTGTCTAATGCAATATGAACTCACTGATTCGAAAAATACGGCTAACATGCCTTCAAACCCTAACCCTTGATTAAGGTTAACGCTCTGCCTAAGAATTTTATGGGACCTCCAAGAGGTCATGAAATACCTTCAAGAGGAGAATACAGAAGTACACCTCTTTGAGTTATTCCTCATTTAGGTATATTTTTGATTTTGAGTCTTTAGATAAAGAAATTCAAATACTTTCAAACTTGGGATTTAACTTCTTTTCTGATAACTTTTTCCACCTACTCACAGAAGTTAGGACTTTGTTTATATAATTGTGCAGTTTGAATTAAAAGTAAATCTATATTTAATATTTGAATATGATTATAAGCCACAATTTTTATCTAAAGAACCTTGTTGTTCGTATGTGGGAGGAAATCCTCCTTTATAAACAAGCAATGGATAACGAATGAGCGGAAATGTTGTTTTCTGGATTTCTTTCTTTATTTCCAAATATTCACTGTTCCTCAGAAGAATAACTCTCGATGGAGAGTAACAAGAAATCTCAACACCTTTAATAAGCTTATTTTAAATTTTAATTAGAATCAGTTGATTCATTAAGATTTTGGCTAAACCAAAAATTATTTTTTTAATGTTCTTTAGATCTGTTTGATACATATCATTTTTTTAAGATTTTTCCTGACCACCGGCGTTTTTTCAAATTTCGATTGAGAAACAATATTTACCATGTTAAATGTTACTAATTGTCCACTCTTTCCCCTGAGTCCTTTAGGAAACCCCATCCAGGATTATGAGATAAAAATGAGACCAAGTCAGTTTTTAAATAATATGCATTACTAAGATATTTGTCTAATTATGGAGGTTTCGGAGTACAGGTAGTTTCAAATTAAAGGACTTTATTCACTCTTTTTGGGAAGTATTGTATCTTAACGGTCCTCAGGTGGAAGACCTAGAGAAATAAAAGGTCACTCGTTCTCTGGCATAATCTCAGGGGATGTTTCATCTCGTGCTCCATTTGTACTATCTCAAGCGGTTTATCATCTGACATCACGTCTGATAGTATTTTTTCCGGTTTATATTCATAAATTATAACTGGACTATCATTCTCCCTTTTGTTATTTGTTTGTTCTAAAGTGTCTAATGTACAAAACAATTTCAAAATGTCACTCTTCAGCAGTATCAAAATGTTCCTAAAAATATTTCAAGACAATGTGATGCTTCTTACTTAAGATAGGAATATAGTATGTTAATCAAGACTTCCCGCTCAAAAACCCAGTAACGACAATAATCCAGGAATGCAGAAAGTTAGAAGGACTAGCAAATCAAGGAGATAATTTTTGTTTTTGTGCCTTTGTACAATTTAATTGTAATAGTGTTGAATATAAAAGTAAGGTGAATGGTACCAACCTTCTGGAAATAAATAAAAAGTAAATAAAAAGATATAAAAGGACCAAATGGTCCATTGAAATCTGAATACTTACTAATTCAATAATTAATTAAGGTTGAGTGATTGAAATTAATTCGTATTTCGATACATTAAAACATAAACAATTTGTTACAAAACAATGCTATCCTGCTCAAGTTTAAAATTCAAAGTGTGCATATTTTATTTGGACCACTGGGTATACAACAGTTTGAACAAATTAAGGAGCAAATACCGCATAAGTTCCAGACAAGAATGTACCTCCATTCCCCGTCTACAATGTCTAAACACTCCAAGATAGGAATTTTCAACTGCTGCTAGGCAAAACTGCTGAAAAATTCCTAGAGTTCCAAAAAAGTTCGAAGACATAACTGTCAAAGTGTTTTAATACAATTACCAGAAATACTAGAACCTTTCTTATCGATAGTTCTCAAACCCTATATAAAATACAAATATTTTTCATTGTTCGACGTAAAGTTTAATTATAAAAAAAGAAGAACTTTTAGAGAATATTTAACCATATTCTTCCATACTTGACTGCTTCTATATTGTAACCTTTCACTTCATCCAGGAACAAAAAATATGATGGACTGCAGTATATACAGGGCGAGGACTCAAAAATTAGAAAAAATAAAAAGCCGTTTTCACTTCTACATATTTTTATTTTGTGCTATTTGTATGGCAAGTTTTTTTAAGCAAAAGTTGGTAACTAAACAATTTTCTACACATTTCATTCAATATGTCCCCTTCCATTCTGAATGATAGTTTCAACATGATGAAGTCCCAGGAAAAGTTTTTAACCATCCTCCGTGATCAACGCCTGTAGGGCATCCACATTCGGGTGATACATTTTGTTCATCTTGTCCTCCAAGAAGGACCAAAAAGGAAAATCCAGGAAGTTCAAGTCGGATAAGGACTAAGGACAAAATTCTGCAGGCCTGAAGGCAGCCATGTTCTTCCTGCAGAAATGTTACACCTTCTTGGACGTGTGTGTCGGGGCGCCGTCTTGGATAAACATACAGGGAGCGGGGATCAAATTATCGCCTACTTTAAACCTTGATAACTTAAAGACGACATTACCAAATAAAAAACCGGTTACCAAATAGGAAAGCTATTCTTGTCAGCTGACTATACGTAGTTCAGTTAGCATCATGCCGTCATCATATGAGGAGATAAAGAGCTATAAGGGGAACGAGGAGCTTTTGAGGTCCGCCGTAGTCATGACATTGGTTAATAATGGAGGTGAAATCTCAAATTCAACGATTGCATCAACCTTAGGAGTGAATTTACGGACTGTCCAGCGTATCCATAAGAAGCTAGAGGACACCTGGGATGTTGATGCCACCATAAAGAGGGCTCCAAAGGAGGAGGGCGCCGACAGGAAGGTCAGGGACACCTACTTTGTCGACAAGGCGAAGAAGATGGTTGAGGATTACCCTACCAGGTCCATGAAGGTCGGAGACAGGCCCTGGGTGTGGCAACAGGACTCAGCACCCTGCCATGTGTCCAAAATCTCCATGCAGTGGTTAACCGAGAACTGTTATGACGTCGTAACCAAGGATTTGTGGCCTCCTAACTCTCCCGACCTTAATCCTTTGGACTATTTGGTCTCGGGCTATGTCGAGAGACATACCAACAGACATCCCCATAGCACAAAGGCCAGCCTGATGGACTCCATCAAGGAGGCATTCGGCAACATGGACAATGAGATTATCAGAAGAGCCTGAGGTCGGTTCAGAGGCCGTATTGAGGCGGTTATTGATGCCAACGGTGATTATATCAAATGAATGGCTATTCTATACGCGTCATAGTCTTGATTTTCAATAAAAAAGTTAAAAAATGTATATTTTGTGTTGTTTTTTGTAGAAATTTTTTTTGGCGACAATTTGATCCCCGCTCCCTTTATAGTTGTACCTGGGGAACGTGCTCTTCAACCATGGCAAGACATGGTACTTGTCGTCCTTCTTGTAGGCGTCCTTGTTGACTATCTCTCTGGCCTTTGAAGAAGTAGGGACGAATCTTGCTGCTGTCGGACACCAAGACGCCGAGGAGCATAACCTGAGCTGGATGTTTGGTCCTAAAGGTTTCTTCCACCTGAACTCTTGATTCAGCCAAGAAGCGATCATTTCTTCTGTTCAAAACAGCGTTCATTTTTCGACTTGTGTGCAGAGGAGAGCGTACACCCTCTGCTTTTTACTTGTTACTCGGACATTGTTGATCGCACAAAAACAAAACAAACATCAAATTGTAGCTCTTTGTCATTTTTTGCAAATGGCACAAAGTACAAATTTGTAAGACTTTCAAAAACTGAGGCTAGAAGGCCTCAAAGAGGATTATAATTTCTGAGTCATCACCTTGTCAATGATCATAAAATTTTAGATAATGTTTCTCTAGATCTATTTAATTTTTATACTAATAAAAGATCATTCAAAAAAAAAAAAAAAACCAAATATAATTTGGTTTATCTCTCGTAAAGTATGAAAGTGTACACAGTATTTTCTGGCTATCTACGTCTTCCTCTACTATACATGCTTCTTATGAGTATTGTTTGGTTGTAATCCAATTAGCTCTTATTATTACTCGTAATGGGGTATAGTCCCTTTTTGCCCTGACGGATAATTTTGCAGTAGACATTTTTAACTATTGGTAATTTTGCCATGTGACATACTTTTCCGTCATTGACATGTATCACCAAAAGCATCTTATTTGTGGCGTTAAGAAATCAAGGAAACTCCGTCAACAGAAAGAAAGCAATGTTTGAATAGTAACGAATAAAGGTCAAATTTAAAAATAGTATTAATAAAAAAACACTAGCGGTAGTAACCAGCATTGTCCGGAGTTATTAGGTGTCGACCGAACACAAATACTTTGTTTCAGAAGATAACTCCACAAGAAATCCTTAGTCCTACTCTCGGGTTTTCAAGATAACACTCCCACCTAGTTACTCAATACAAAGATTTTCTCTCCTCAAGAAAGAAAGAATATGGTGTGAGAATTATTTTTTAATGGCATGATGAGCCAGAGAGTACTTGAGTATAGAAGTTAAAGTACTCTATACATATTTTCTTCATATTTTTCTTTTTCTTTTAATATTCATATCCCTTTTCTCTTTCCGTGTCCTTCTCTCTATCTTTTCCCATCTCTCCCTTGCTCTTTCTGAATCTCTCTTTCTCTTTTCTTCTACCTTTATTCTTTGTTTATATTAAGACCTACAAGACGTTTAATATACAATAAAGATTAAATGTTGTATAAGGTATTTGCTGCTGGTATATCAAAATGAATTAAATCACTCAGGCGTTTAGGCCCACTTTTATTTTATACTACAAATACTCGGTTTCCTTTTTTTAAATTTGACAACCCGCTCGATACTTCAAAATGATTGTACACTTGACTTAATTTCATACTTGTATACAGATGAATTTTGCTTTAGTTAGTATAAATAAAAGGCGGGAAATATGTCATGCGGTATAATCTCTAAGAGATAAAATTAGCAGAGGCTAAAATGTTCGAGACAAAATTACTGGGGGCGAAAAGGTTGGAGGCAAAATTATCTAGAACTCCTTCTACATATAATTAAAAACAGTCTTATAGTTTGGAAGAATTCACTAACAACCAATGGATTTTTAGCCTTATTTTATTTCTCCTTCTTTTAATATAAGTTCAGAAATACAATAAATGGCATATCGTGATATGAAGAACAAAATTGTTTCAACTAACTTGTTCCCAATGGAATTAATCCAAATTGAAATAAGATGGATTACATACAGATACATAATAACTATCAAGATGTTATGCCTACTTGATTTGAGATAATGATTTACCCATATAATAAAGTTATATCAGTTTGAGATATTATGTCAATATCAAATTTATATAAAGCCTAATATAAATATCTTTTCTCTAGACAATTAGATAAAATATTTTATGTAATATACCTTGGATTACATCCAAAGTCCATGTCAAAGTAGTGTTTAGAGATAGTGATGTAAATCGAATAAATTTTGAGTTTTCAAATGTAACTCTATATCAACATTACTATGGTTTTTTGGGAGTTACCAAGGTCATTAAGAGGTTTTTTTCACGGAATATGAAAGACAAGATTTCGTGTTTTTTCAATACAACTTTTTAATCTTTTCTTTCAAATTACAATTTTCCAATTTAAAAAGAACACTATCAATGTGAGAATCACTGCATAATCTGTCTATACCATATAAGATCAATAATTTTTGTTTAAATTCAATAAGTTTCTTATTGAAAATAAAAATTTGAGTAGTGGTATATGAATAAAAAAGGTTGGTAGTCTCTGGTGTATATCGATCTCTGTCTACAGATATGTCTTTCCTCAAGGTTACTATATTTTTTGTGACATTCTCCTAGGTGTGGTTTCTTCGCTCACCGCAATTTAGACAATATTTCCATCCCTATTTACAACAGTTTATGACAGTGCTGGTTTTATAATAGGGCATTTAGGGCACTTGCTCTATCCCTAGTCACTGTAACCTAAAAAAAAGGAGGTCAGCGCGAAAATATTTCACTTAAAAAACACAGCATATATATCTTTGATCTGCTTACCGTAAAAATAGGCATTGGTGTATATTTGCTAATTGTGCTGGTATCATTAATGAAGCGATAAAGTATTAATAGCTTATTGAATTCGTAATACACATGTGACAGCACACATATCCAACTAACGAAAACAGCTGCAAAGACCCTGCGCGTCCTCAAGATAATATATATATTTTTTTTTGGGAGGGGTTAGTTTTTTTCCACAGCATAATTTGTGACCTTTTTTTAACAGAAAAGTATAAATCATCGTAATTCAAACTACATAAAGACAGCAATTTGAGCTTTGTTCCTCAATATGTTCCAAATTTAATGGCGATTATGTATTTTTAAAATTTATTACTACATTGACCTTTGACCAATTAAAAGTTAATAACCTCTTACTGTGACCTGTATATAATCGTTGTACCAAGCTAGATCAAAATATATATCTAACTTTTGCTATAATCCGTGTGAAAAACAGACAAACGAACAGAAGCAAAAACATAATAATCAATTAGTTTCATAAATATGGAAATAATTGAAAGAAATCATAGTATTTTACTAATACTAAAAAAAAAGAAAAAAACTTGTAGAATTAAGGATTAAGAATTATAGTTTGAACCTAATTATCTGATTTAAAGGATGGTTAATTTTCTATAAAGACAATACACAATCTGTCAACAAACTTTTAGATGAAAACATGGAGATTAAACATGACTTTTGCCTGTTTACAAGCATGCAGATATGCTCAAATACTGTATTATTATGATCATGAAATTCGAAATTGAACTAAAAATGAGATAGTATCTTCATACTTGTTTATTATTTCATACACACTGTCATTATGATGATGTTGACAAAGTAGCTTCCATGTCAAAAACACGCTTGTTTTTTAGATAACAAAGGGATTTACTACTTAATACCCACATACACTAAATAAACAACTACTGAAAACAATATCTGTATGAAGTATGTACAAATTAAACTTAAAGTTTGAGAAAATGTGACCTTAAACGAACGCAAGTTATTTTTGTAGTTGCAAGCTGAAGTGCGTTAATTTAATTTTTCAAAACTATTATCCTTATTATAGTATTCATGAAGAGAAATCTTCTTCTTTTTTACTGTTCCTTTAATTGGTTAAATGGAATTGCTCTGAAAAAATAGACATTATAGTATTACAACTACTCTATCTGACCTAGGAATTGTTTTTGAAGTCCATATACATAAAGATTATTTCATTATCTAGAAACTATCGAGAATTGAAGCTACGTATATTGATTTCAAGAGAATAATTTGTCCATTGAGCTACACCGTTCAGTTTTTGCATAAAGGAATCACAAATTCGTGTGGTATAAATTTGTTAAGGCTAATAATTTGATGAGAAGTTATATATTTAAGTCCCTGTTGGACTCAGAGTGGAATTAAGGATCGATAACTGTACGATTACTGCTTATGTCTTAGCTAGATATTATCATATTATTTAAAATGAAAACACAACCTAAATTTCCATTTATTTTACGTAATCAAATCTGAATGTAAGAAATTTGGGTTAAGAAAAATACGTTTATACTTAACATTCTCTCAGATAACAGTATTTTCATATTTAAAATAGAAAAAACATTAATAATAAAATCCGCATTAGGTCAACAATTTTTTTTTTTTTTTTTTTTTTGGTAAGTACGTCATGAGAACAAAAAATTCTCTTTAAATTTTATCTTTTTTATAAGTAAAAATCGTAAGCTGGCGCCAACATTTTTGTTAAGAATGTTTTATTTTAAATTCATTTAATATTTATTTTCAATCAATATCATATCAAGACTGCCTTAAAAAGACAATTTTTTTGAAATATACTATAAGAATCCTCGATGATTTGTCAAAAATATGATTTAATCAAAGGCTGTTTCCCCCGAAATAGAGAGTTTCAAAATTACTTATTTACATAAGTATCCAAAAATTGTGGTTTTTCATTTACTTTGGATATAAGAAAAATCGGTATATAGTCAACTTTTCATCTGAAAATGAGAATTTACTTTATTCGGATTAATTACTTGAAAAAAATGTCCTCTCAACTTAAGTTTTGCAAATCCAAACAGATATCAAAAATATTATCTTACAAATATTTGCAGGCGCAGTCTATAATCCCTTTAAAAAATAAATATTCTGCAGGTCACCTACTTCTTTACATAATTGCATTTACATTATATTCGACTAAAGTTTATCATACTATGTCTCTTAACTATGATACAAATCTGACCATTTGTATTCCGTGTGTTCCAACTTCCATTTCAAATCCCATAGATATTTTTACTCAGTTACTTTATGGATATGGTAAATTTTATTACCTTCAATAAAAAGTAAAGAAATCAAAACGACGATATTCGGAGAGTTTTCCCATTAAATTACAAATTTCGCAATTGAAAACTTTCTGGACATGTACTTATTTATTTCCTTGGATAACTCTTTTAGTCAATCTAATAGCACGTTATGATAGAAAAACTGATTTTCTTCTTAACTTTCTTCAAGGTTAACATTTTAATTTTCTACTTTTTTTTTTACTTAGCAAAAATGCTTACGATTTGCAACTTTTGTTTGAAGTCTGATCTGTACCGAAATTTAATCGTTTTTAAATCGTGTACTGATTTTTTTGGTCTAAATAAATAGGTATATATGAACCATTTTTTGCCCCATTCCTCATTTATGAGTTGTAAAAATATGATTTATACTTCATATGACGCTAATCATCATTGAAACATATATGACGTCATCAACAATTCATCTATGGAATCGAACTAAATGAGACGAATAAAAAAGTGATTTTTGTTTTATGATTCTAAATGTAGACATAATTTTTATATACCGAACTTCTTTCATAGGAAAAAGTTAGTTTGGCTCATTAAAAAGGATAACAGGTCCAGAGCTAAACTCAACATTAGTACACATTAAAATAAAATAACAAAACTCAACCGTTAGCTTGAGGAGGTATCATGTTGCAGTGTTTTAAAAATTTTCGCAAGATGTTGCTTTTCATATTACGTCACTCTTATTCACGTGGATTGGGATATTATATTAAAGATGGTTAAAGCACGTCTCACACTCTAAAATTGCTGTGGGGAAGGAAGAAATTACTTTATTCTTTGATTTTTCCATTTTTGAGTATCCCATGAAGGAGAAGACGATTTTTCCATTATACATTTAGGATTTAATTATTGATATTATAATAATTAATAGTATTATAATAAATTTATAATTTAAGATGATACAAAGGTCAATTATTGTCAGAGGTGGAAATTTGGACTAGAGATTTGGCTTGTACTCCCTAGTTAAGTCCGTCTTCCGAACCTCGAATGAACATATTTTAAAAAGTAAAATATATTAAATAACATCATAATTCATAAGGCATAACTCCAAATTATATCTTTAAATAATAATTAAACAGTTCCTCTAGCGTAAAAAAAGAAGTTTATGTGCACCAAGACATTTTTCAGCGACGTTTTTATTTCTTAGATAAGTTCATCACAGACAGACAGACAAACTTTGTCTTATGAATATAAAAAGATGAGATCTACACAAAATACCAAGTTAAACCAAATTTTGGAAGCATAAAATATTTGTTTAGATTGATTCGATGGATCAAATGTTGATGACTTCAGTTGTGTTTCAACAATGTAAAATTCGCAAAAATGATTTCATGTGAAGTTAAATAAGATACAAAAAGCTTATTTGCAAAACTTATCAATCTGGATAAGGAATAGTATCAGTCAATAAATTATGGCCCAAAAAATTACTCTATATATTGAGACCGACAAAATTGGTATACGATTTGAAAACAATTACATTTTTGTCTGGGGTCTGAGATCACTTTCTGCAAGAGATAGCTCTGTGGAAAGAGATTTGGCTCAGATGAGGAAGTGATTCTCGAAATTGAAGCATATTTTGATGGTCTCGATAAATCGTTCTACACCTGTGGTATCGAAAAGCTAGAGAAATGTAGGGATGATTGTATCCATCTAAATGAATTGATGAATAAAAATGAATTTTCGCAAAAAAAATGTTATTTTCCTATCCAGGCCAGAACTTATTGACCGATGTGTTATGTTTTGCGAATGACTCGTCGATATTTCAAGAGTTTGATCGGAATGCTATCTAAGAACCTTGGGATAATAAGAATGCAATCAAAACATCAGAACTAGCAGGCAAGCCAACACTTTCTCCCAATTTTAAACCCTTCAAATAGGGAAATTTAAACTTATCTACTGGTACAAGGTCAGTATAATCTGATATTCTCTCTACCTCAAAGGCCGAAATGGGTATCAAATTATCAATTGACCTTAGAGATATAATATGACGATGATGCCTTTTTGAGAATGTCTCATTTTGTCAGCACCTTTAATTACAAGTCTCTTTTCGAAGCATTGGGATTTTAATATTCTTCCCAGGTCAAAACTTCCCATATCAAACTTATCTGTGAACCTTTGTCAAAAATAGGTCGTGTAGAAGCAGAATATCCCATATTAACGACCCTTTTTCTGGCTGGCATTAAAATTGAAGAACTAGTAGGATTTTTATATGTAACTTTCATACTAGACAATGCCGTATTAGAATACCCCTGTGAAAATTTCAGATTATTGTCGACATGAAGCAAATAATGATGTATTTTCCCACAGTATTTACAATAGCCAAACTTACAACCATCATATCTGTGACCTGTATGAAGACAATTATAACAAAGATTTCCATAACGTGTAATCTTAAGACGTTCTTTAAAAGATTTACTCTTAAATGAACTACACTTTACAAAGAGGATGAGACCCGGCCAAACATAAAAAACAAACTGTATCATTTACACTGACATGTAAGACTTTTTTTTCGACGAATATTCAAGTTTGACTCCAGTGTCATGCACTCTGACTGCAATCTCCAAATGCTCTATAAGTTTATCTATGGTACAAGAAGAACAATCATTGGAGCTAGCAAAATGCTCCCACCCTTCTCTCAATGTTCTTGTGAGTTTATTTTTTCAATAATTGGCATCACAAATCTTCCTCTGTTCTTTTTATCAATGAATACATCATTTAGACTAAATATCTTTTTATAAATGAAAGGCTGTCATACCCCTGACTTAGATCTCTTTAGTTATTCTTACAATGAGGTAAATCAATGAATTCGTGAAGGAGCTTCTTGATAACCAGTCTGCTTCTACCATACAAATGTTCCGATTGATTCATAGCCTTATCATCACCCTTCTTATTCGTGATCGGAAGTTACACACTGTGCAGTTTTGCCCTGCAGAAATTTCGGCCTTTGGAAGTTTCACCCTCATAAATATATTATAGTATAAATGTTTCTTCAACATATAATGTAAGGTCGTATGTAACTAATTATGAAATTATGGTATTTAAGAAATTAATATGACATAATTGGTGTTTCTTATTATAATGAATTCGAACCGTTTGATATGTTCAATTTTAAAATATATTAAAATTGAATTAAAAGCACTTATGTTACACTACTGAAGGCAAAAATGGTTTACAAATTACTTCAATTGTGGGGGTGGGATACAAATTTTAAATCTTAAACTATATGTGGAAGATACATTTATGCTATAATATATGTATGAGGGTGAAACTTCTGAGGGCAAAGCTGCCTGGTGTGTAACATCCTAGAACCCTTCTTATTGATAGGTAGCGAAACTACTTTTCCCAAAGGTTCTCCTTTAAATAATTCTTCAAATATGAGAACTTCAATAAAGGATCCATGTTTGTCGAATTATTTAATGTTTCAAAGGAATCTCTCCAGTATGAAAATTACATAAACTTTCCATCAATTCAAGCCAACTGAAGCCTTGGAACAGCATTAAGTGACGGAGCTGTCATTACGATAATTCGTTGACTGAATGGATGCAAGTTCCCTTGCATGTTTCAACTCTGCTTCGCATTCATCTTTAATTGATTTTGCTTTCATCAACATACAAACTCTTTGACTCCTTAAACAGAATTACTTTTTATTTTAGAAACCATTGTGTTCATCTACAACGTCCTGAACAATCTCCATACTTGCTAATTCTTCCATTGTATTTTATGATTGGGGCCACCTCTCATAAGTAAGACCTAATAAATCCATTAATAGACCAATTTCATGGGAATCATCATCCTTTGATCTAAATTCAGACCAATATAATTTTAAATTTAGTGACTTGCTCGAAACGACGTGAATCCTCAATGACCACGGGTTCCCATCCAAGACTACAATTCAAAGAAATCACGATAAGCTTCACTAATTCTCTAATATCCATCTCGAAGGACCATATGTCGCTTCTTTCTAAATAAGCACCTCCTAACAAAATGAGACAAAGTAATTAAACACATTATATTTAATTATACGGGACAACAACGTGTCTTTATTTCTTCTAATATTGACCACGTTAATTTTCAGTTAATTCGGCATATCGGCAGATACAACTATCTTCATCACTGCTTACGATACTTTAAAGTTGAAAGGGAGGAAAAACATAAAATCTATATTAATAAAGTAAAGTGTGTCTCTTATATATATGAATATATGACAACAAGTCGCAGGGTACACAGTATATATATGCTCTATGATGTATCATATATAAATAAACTTTTTTATCTGTATCCCCCTCCGCCTCCGTTTTTTTCTGCCTAGCCTCAGTATTACATATGATGCTTACACAATTATCAAGATGATACTGATCTTTATGGATATATAAATCTGTATACTGTCCACGTGCATTATCTGCACATCACGTTACTTCCAACATGATATATTTGATTATAAACTATTTCCAATCAAAGTGTCCTATTTCCTTCCAAATATATATATATATATGTAAAAAATTAATTAATTATGCTTATTTGAAATATAAATACGAGAATAATTAATTTTCCAAGAATATCATGTCAGTATTCTACCTTATCACGTGGAGTATACATTTTCTACTGTATTAAGTCATTTCATTCCTAGTAAAATGTATATTCCACGTTTATATTGTAGAGGGCCATAGAAGAAGAGCTAGGCAGTGGGCAGTTGGTATTGGGGATGAGTGATGACTGGTAATGGATAGGAGACGGAAATGAAGGATGTATTGTTTTTACAGATTAGAAATGACATCATTATAAATGTTAAAGAGTCTTTGAACCATGCTTTTGTTCTATATGTTGGGATACAAATCCTCCGAGTAATATGAGGATGGCCAATTGACACAAAGAAACTAGTTGGTTCACATATAGTATCACAAAATACGAAGAAGATATTAACACACAAGATGGCAAGATTATTCTTACTCCTGAGGCATAGGGAGGGAAATACAAGTGAAGGGTCGATGCGAGCAAAGCACAATTTATTGTGATAAGTTAATGAAATATTTAGATAGATTTAATATCATATTCACAAAAAACATGCAGAATTTTAAGGACAAGGTCCTCATCTTGATCTAGTTGTATAGCTCTAGTACAATCATCTTCATGACCTTTTGATCAATATATGGACAGCATATGAATGTCAATAATTCTTCGCAATGGACCATAGCAGATTCAATGAGAGAAAGCGATTAGAGTAGTACCGGGTGTGACGCTGAAATCCGAACACTAGATTATTGGCAAATTGAGAAGTTCCTATGAGTTTTTCAGATACGGACAAAAATAAAATTAGGCACGTTGAACCTTTTATAACAATGTGTAGGAATTTCATTTGTTTATCTTTTTTTAAGTTGTCAAGAAAAAGGCGTCTGGACGTGAGACTTGCGTGAAGATTTGTGTACTTCTTAATATAGGAAATAAAATCTGGAAACTCACTTCCTCCTTGAGTACAGTGTAACTTCCCATATGATAAAGTGATCCTACAACAAGACACATCGCCAAAGTTACTCAAGGATGGTTGAGTAATAACATTAACTTCTGACCAAAAGAAATTATTCACAGTATTCACCCAACACCAACCCTTTGGACTACACATTATGGTTATGTGTAGAGTCCAGGGTCTGTACCCTTAGGCATGGAAACATCATGGCCATTAAGTCTTCCGTAAACGAACAATGGACCGTTTATATCCAAGGATATTAAAGAAATCCATGCAAATTAGACTTCAAAAGGCGTCTTGAGTTCATTCCGGACACCGGTGGGGGCAATATAAAAAATTAGAAGAAAAAATATAGTATTACAGTAGTCTTCAAATATTTTTTGTACTTGTCTAGTAGCTAAAGAAGTAATAGGTAAGCAAAAGAGTAATTTTAAATTTTTTGCCTTATTTCAATGCTTTATAAGAAGTGTTCTAATCATCCGATTTAGCCAAGTATGCCCTTCTGTTTCATATATTACACATCTTGCCCTATTGGCAAAAACACGGAGAACCAATTTTCACAGGCCCCTAGTGAGTCCCAATTTGTACAGCGAAGCGTTTAGGTCCGAAACAAGAGTAGGTGGTTGTCATTTGGTACCATGCTATGAATGTAAGAGGGATACATAAGAACTTAAAAGCTTCTAAAGTGTCATCAAAGATTTGTGTGGTCTGGGCCGCTTTATTGGGTTTCAACCACAACTCCTGTCCCTTGATATTGACGTAATTTTTCATCGCCAATCACAATCCGTTTCAGAAAGTATGTGTTTTTCAATTTCAGGTAGTAAAAATGTAAAGTATGATAAATTTCTTCATTTGAGACCTCCGTATTCGATGCAAAATAATTCGCCGGCCAAGTGAAATACTGTCATAAAGGTGTTGTTAGAATATACTCACACCTTTACAAAGTATTATCGTATGATTAAAAATGAACAAGATATACTTAATAAACAAAAAAGTGCTCAAAAAATAAATATGAAATTACTTTTTCCTTAACCTAATATATCACTTCTGATTTATGTACTCTCCATTTCATTTATGTTATTTTCTTTTGTAATATATCGGGATTACTGGTGAGCCAAGGAGTACTTAAGTTTCTAGAGGGCTCTCTGGCTGAAATTTAGCTACACATGCTCGTTGCTTATTTTACATAATGTACTTCCCTTTTCTTTTTCAATATGATCTTTTTGTACACAAACTTTTTGTTAAAAATGAGTTTCCAACTCATATTTTATAAAACTCCATACAAGTTTGAGTTGTATAAAATATGAGATTTTATTCATTTTTAGATATGGTCCTTATACTAGTACAACTCTAAACTTATATACTCGCTTTTTTCTCCTTTTTTTAAATATATGTACTGCGCACCCTATTTTCCTACAAATCATTTATATGCATTCATATTAATAAGCATCAGTGCCACTAAATTATATTGGTAATCACCCAACTTCAGTAAAACATTGATGTGTTGATAATATAGCCTCTTTAAATAAGCTGCTGACTATTATTCAAATAAACTATGCTAATTTTGAAACTATTTCTTAGAACATAAATTAGGAAAGAACTATTTAATGGCAGGCTGTAAATAATTCTATCGAATATAACATTTTTTGACTAACAAGTATGTAAGCGAGTAAAAAGTGTTAGGGTAAGTAACGAGCATCATGTTGAGTAACAAGCATAGCATATCATTTCTTGAGTGTTTTCTTAGATACTCGATAACACTCGAAGATAAGCTCGCTGCACATCAATACTGTAGAACATAGTCGATTTTAAATCAAAAAACTCCTTTGTTTATTTAAAAAAAGTGTTAATTTTCAAATCTTTAAGGCCAAAGAGCCTTCCTCCGCAAACTTTGCAGAATTAAAAGAGCTCTATACTTTCCTAAGTTTTGAGGACATGGGAAATTTTTGTATTGACACGAGGCTTTTCTTCTTTGCTAATAAGATGATGTTCCGATTAGTCCATGGACAGTCCTTATTATTATGAGATTTTTTGTTGGGAATGACCTTATCAATACGGGAGTGAAGTATATCACGAAATGTAAACCACATATCCTCAACACCTGGTACAATATTCGTGGAGATATTCGGTGCGGAGAAGAGTGAACCCATTATTAAATAAAATTAACAGTTAAATTAAGATTTTTATCGTGAACTCCAATCCAAGGTAATTAATTTACATAGTTCCAACACAATGCGAAATCAAAATATCATATATTTGGGAAGTTGCTCACCAATAATTATCTAATAAACTTAGAGATATACATATGTTTTTAAGGCCCAGCAGCATACACAGCTTGATGAATGGCCCTAATAAGCCGTGGAGGATTTATTACTACAAAATTATCTTACACTATAATTCGCAGTTGCGATTTTTGAGTACCAACATAATTCTAGTCGATTATTTAGCTGCATTTTTGAGTTAGTTAGATTCAGTTACTTATTTAGGGGCCTCAGGCAAAGCCTGTAGAAAAATTTAAAACAAGTGAATGGATAACGTTTGACACTTCTCCTTACTCTTGTTTTTTTATTATTTAAATTTCATTTATATGATATTGTGATCAACCATCCAATCAAACAGGGCCAATCCGAATCATTTTGGATCACTATGCAAAATATTCGCCAATAATATGTATATTCAATATTATACTGTTTCACAAAACTGAATATATTAATTGCCTTAGACATTTATACCAATACAAAATATAAACTGGAACTATGTACAAAAAGTAAACTCTAGAAAAGTGTTATAAATTTAAAATATTACAACTGCACGAGTATATGTATAGTGTATATCGTTGATATGCACTTATTATTTTCATACAAAGAAATGCAGTTATTAACTGGTCGGAGTAGTACATTAAGGTCGGGTTGAAGCCCAAAATATAGACAAGTGATTCGGGACTATTTTATCCTCCCACGCGACAAGCATCCCCCCTCCACCGCAAAGTCTTCCATTCTTTGTCTCAGACAATAAATAATAAAAACAGAAACCACCTGTCTCGAAATGTTAACTCTATAAAGAAACTAGGACCACTTTGGGTATATCAGAGATGAACTCACAGTAGGAATTTATAACCTTTTAAAAAAATCAGCAAAGCAATTAAAAACCAATCAGAGGCTTCTCCAAAAAAATTCAGCCAGAAAATAAAAAAATGAAAGCTGACTGGACCTGACAATAAAAAATCGAACAGACCCTAGTTTTATGGGCGCAACTATAATGTTGGAAAAATTAAGCTCGGCCCAAAAGTCGGGTTAGGTTCGGGGTAACCTTTTTTTCTTTTTTCCCATTATGGCACCCCAAAATGAACGACACACTTAGCATTTGCCTATATTGTCTATGAGACGGGTGAACCTTTCTATTGAATAAAGTAACTCAGAAAAATAGGTCGGTTCAGCTATTTTTTTAAAGGAGAGAGGCTGTTGATAATAAATTGGATGTGCCTTGAATAAAAGTACTGCCGCTATTTTAAGGATATTAAAAAAACAAAAAACAATTTGAAGAATTTAGACAATATTTTATAAAAATGAGAGTATCCTATTAGGGCCTATCCTAAAAAGGTTTTTTTAAATTAAGGAGTATTTTGTTAGCTGGGACTTTTTATAAACAGATAAAGAGAGTATTTAAGGGGTATCATAGCAGGGAGGGGAGGGGCCAAAAATCAATAACATCGTTATTTAATTACTATTATAAATAGATTTATTATATACATATATATTAGCAGAGGGTGCCCGCACTGCAGAGCTGAATAAAGGGAAATATAAGCAAAGAATGAAGGCAGAAGAAAGAAGAAACAGAGAGAAGGAGAGAGATATAGAAAAAAGGAAAATGAAGCTTTATTTCGGTGAAAGACAGGTGCTTAATTACTTCAGTGGCCCAAAAAAGTATTATAAGAGATGCTTCATTATTTTATACGTATACTTGCCGAATTTCAGACTGTCATTCCCCCCACCCAAAAAAAAGGGTTTAATGACACCACTACATACATAGAATCGTGTGCAGTACTTTCCAAACTTTATTTGAAAAGTTTGATAAGTATCATAGACTCATACGATAAAACTTGCGGTAGCTTAACTAAGTGAGGAGAAAAACGTGATTTCTATGGAATTAATTAAAAACAGCTCAAAAACAGTTTGTGATATGTTTTATTCAACTATATGTATATTAGACTGTAAAGAATAACCAAAGTTGGGAATTTGATATCGCCGGATATTTTTCATTTTATTCCTCTAAACAAGAAAATAACCATCTAACGTCCAAAAAAATGTCATTCATGGACGCGTTTTGATTTGAAAAGATGTTAAATGTAAAAAAAAAAAGGAAATTTTGAAGTTGTTTCTTTAAAATTATCGTTTAGAATCCAATTCAACGCAATTTGGGATATCTAAATTAAGAGAAATAAAGGATGGAACTGATTTGGGAGATATCAATGAACGGCCATATTGTTCACCTAACCTCAATACACGCGGTATCAAGGGATAATATTTATTTATTGGCAGCATGTTTAAAACTATAATACTCTTCCTTTGAGTTAAATTAGAGAAATGTTGTTTAAATATTGTAGCAAGATATGTGTTTTGTCTATCATACTTAATAAAATAAAAATCCTGTAACTGGATTCAATCGACAATTTTAAAGAAACAACTACAAAATTTCCTTTTTTTTCGATATTTTACAGATTTCGATTTCAAGAGGAGGAATTTCTTGATTTTAGGTCCTGAAGATACATGATGTCTGGATCAATAAACAGAAGATGGCTCATTAAAGTATCTCTCAATTTCCTATCTTTTCCGCGCCTGGTGTTTGAAGAAAGTATTTTTTAATGACGATATTCGATTTACAATCATTGGATAATGGTTTCAAATAAAAGTCCGTGATTCTGGTCTGTTTTCGATAGAGAGAATATAAAGGTTCCAGATCTCAATTAAGATAGATTTAGAATTAAAGCATTGTTTGACTTGTGTTCGATCACATTATCTTATCATTTTTCTTTTTAAGTAACAGACGATAAAAAAGCAGAGATTGAAAGGTGCCTTATGGTTTTTTAATTAAAACCTTTAAAAAAAAAAATGGAAAAAAAAACAACAGCAGCGTTCGACCATCAATCAAGCAGCACCAGACTCAGAGCTCTTTGACTTTTTTTTTTCTCTTACGGAGGAAAGATCTGTATCCAGTTTACTTCTTTTTCCCTCAGAGGAAGCACGAGTATGAAGGTCCACAATTGTATGGACTTCGATTGTTTTTTTGTCTTTATACTTTCTTCATCATTCGTCTTATCTTTTTCTAAATGAGAAAATTCGTACCCCTTATACAAATGCTCGGTCTTTACTTGTTCTACATTGTCATTTCCTGGTTTATTATTTAATCCAGAAGACTTAGCTTCATCTGTTTCTTCCACAGTTTGGATTTATCTAACCACTTTGATTAGTTTTTCGAATAGAATATGTTTATCAATTTTGGAACAATTATCTTCATTTTTGTCTTCTATCATTTTTTCATTTTCCTGTTCATTGTTTAATCCGGAAGACTTATCTTCATCTTTTTCTGTCACAGTTTGCGTCCCACTAGCCTCTTTGATTTGTTTTTCGGATAGAGTATGTTTCTCAATTCTGGAATAATTATCTTCATTTTTGTTTTCAATCAATTGGGCCCCCATATTCTCTTCAATTTGTACTTTTGATGGAAGACGTTCTTGCATAGTCTTTTTGAGTCCCCTTTCATAAACAAATATTTTAATTCGTTTTTCCATGCTTAATGTTTCATGTCTCCAAAATTAAAGCTTTTTTGACATTGAAGTTTAACTACAGAAAACTTTAGCTTACCTAAACTCCCTTGAACTTGTAAAATTTGAGGTAAAGACAAAGGATCAGCTAAAATTTCCACTATGTAGTCACTGTCTCGCCAAATTTGCTTATAACCCTAATATTTTCCATTCTCTAGTATCTACTATAAAAAACTAACTTGACTTAGGCTAAATTTAGGATTACCACCTGCAACTTTAAGTACATTAAAACCCTATTTCATTGTTATATCGTTAAAAACATCTTCTCCTCCAAAGCACAAACCTTCTACAGTTTCCATTGTGATCACAAAAGTCTCCTATTTAAAGTTATTATCCAAGTTCACCCAAACTGCTACATCTCTATGAATGCTTATATTTTCCTTCTAGATATTAGAGTAACCTCTTCCATCAATCCTTGATAATTTCCTGAAATTATAATCGGGAGGTTTAATGAGCATATTTTTTTTAAAAGCTCCGACTATTTCTTTATACTTAAATGTATATATTTTAAATAAAATATAAACACTCCCAAAGAGAAGAAGAACAATAACACAAATGAAATGTTTTTTCCAAGGAATCTCAACTTACAACTTTCAACTCTCAAAAACTGACCTCCAGTACACTGTAGTCCCCAAAAAAAAAAAACGAAAACAAGGACTTCCAGCACTTAAAACACTTGTAACATATATAAAAAGGCAAAAATATTCTTTGAACTGACTAAATCCGAATTTAATTTATACAACAAACAAAAAAACGTCTAGACTAAATTTATAATACAAACTTTTTTTTCAGGAAATTTTTCTTTTTTATCTGTCCTTTTAAATAAAAAAATTTCAAAGTTTTTATATCAAGCAATAATTTTCAACTATAATGTTTATTGATGTATATTTATTTACATAATTACTTTGTACAATTTAAAGGAACGGTGAATTAAAAAAAATTGTTTGATTTAATCCATTTTTTCAGTTTAACATTCCAATTTTTAAATAAGGAATTTAAAAAATATACCATGTAAGATTGAATGAAAATGTTTCGACATTAACTATATTTAAGTCAATTATTTGACTAATTATAAAAAGTAAAGAATATTTTAGCGGCAGGGAAATTTCAGAAATTAAATACAATTAAGTCAATTAGATTAATTGTATCCAACCAATAATCCAATAAATTTGATAGGAATTATATTTAAATTGAATTTACATTGAATTGCCTTTAAAATACTAATTACTTATTACAACTAGTCAGATTTATTTGAATAGATCATTCCAAGAACGAGTCACTTGAATTAAGATCATGGTACAGTTCATTAGTAACTCCTTTTAATGCTTAGTTTATCCATGGATTTAATGTGTCTAGAATTCCATAGTTTATCGAGTTATTTTCTCATCCAGTATTGCAGTGGGTTGAAACAAAATAAGCTATATCTAATTCTAAAATCTGCTAAAAAACAGCTAGTTTCAACAAAAACAGATGAAAAATCAGCTATATATTTTTTTAATAAATATATTATCATTTCTTAAATGAAATAGTGTATTTACTATCGACTTAAGCTCAATAAAATCATTTAGAATAGAGGCATTATTGTATATGTACACCTCTGACAAAAATTTACTTCGGCTTTTGTTTCTAGCCATTTGACAAGGGTTATATAGACAACTGAATTTCTATTTTTGTGATGTCCTTTCAATGTATCTCCAAAGATTTTAGTAAGGGTACTATGGACTTTTTCACTACCCATTATATATTTCCAACATTAAACATTGACATTGTTTTTAATATTTTCACATTGTCTGAAAACCATTTTGAAGTTCTTTAAACTGTGCTGAATGAAATACACACGCGAATATGCACTAATGTAGGAGCTCTTCTGTTAGTTTTCTATAGACCCAAAATCAGATAAAAATCGGCTAAAATATTTTTAAAAAAAATTAGCTACTATAACCAGCCATTAGCTAGATGATATTTTTCCCAGCTAGATCTAGCTGGAAATCAGTTAACCTAGCAAAACTATTCTTATCGTCTTGTTATTAATTATTTTCATTTTATCTGTACTTGTTTATCTATTTATAACAAATCATGTTTTTTGAAATATATACATTGTACATACATCTTTAGTTTACTGTTTGATTAAACAATTAATAAAAATAACTATCCTCTTTTAATTAATATCAATACCAATTCATAATTTCCTATTCTAAAAATATAAAAACTTTTTAATATTGAGTTTAGAGTGGGGCTTTGTCCTATAAAGTACAAATGAATCACTAGGTTTCTTACTCAACAAATTCATGATAATAATCCATTTTTTAAAGCTAGATAGTCTTACGTCAAATGTAGTCAAAAGGGAGCTTAGATTTTTAATACACAGGCCCCATTAAATTTTAGGCACAGGGCGTTTGTTTTTCTTCTTTCTGACGAAGACCAAGATACTTAGAGAAAATATATATCAGAGACGCTATTTTCCTGAAAATTTCATGGATACACACGCTCATCTCTGTGACGTAATATATCTAAATCTAATATACATAAACAATCTTCTTGATTTTCAGTATTTCTACGAGGCCCAGATTATTCATTGATTAGATCAGATCATGGAAACATGAAAAATATATATATATAACTCTTCAAAAAATCTAGCGCATAGAACTCTTTGAAGTTTAGAAAAAAATTATTATTATTCTCCTCTATTAATATATGTAATTGATTATGATATTGATTTATATTGTAAATATATATTAAAAAGTAAAAGCATCATTATTTCCTCCGTATAATTTTAAGATAGTTGTTGAATCTTGTGCACTTTTAAATGAAATAAATGAGCTTTTAGGATGGATATACTATGGATGAAGAAGCGGCCCGGCAGCTATTTCCTATTCATTGACATACCTACGCATGGCATATGTGACATATATTATTAATAAGCAGAGAAATCTCATCCTTCAAGAGTTATAAATAGAGGATTATGGATAACTGTGTAAATATTTTTGAACAATTGATGATTTTTATTCCCTGAAGGCTCTTCATAGTGAACGTGAGATGAACCAAACCTATATCCGAGTATGAGTGCAAATATTCCAAGTAAATATGCTTCCAGATTCGATAAAAAAAATTATTGGAATCTAGTTCATTAAAGGTGATAGATCCAATCCGAATGAATAATTCTGTCTTAGTTATCCATCTTATTATCACTGGAAGGAAAATTATATGTGAGTAATTATCATTAGTTAAGAACAAGGAGTAACGTTTGTCAACTTTATCACTCCAACGATTGACTACCATAAGGATACATATTTTTCTAAATATTGCTATAACAAAGGAAATGGCTCTATAAGGTTCATGGTTCTCTTAGTAACACTCGTTGAGTTTTTAACTACGAGTAAATATCACAACTTAGCCAACTATTGGACATATTTGATATTATAATATCTTTCTAACATCTCCTGGCTAATAACATACTTAATAATTATAATTTATTTTATATCATTAATGAACTTGTATACAAAACCAGCTGACTATATTTTGTCTCTAAGTATCTTGGCATATACAATATATATACTATCTTATATTCATATAGTAATATTTGTCTGTTTGTGAATGATTCAATTTTAACAACGAGTGTTTATAGTTAAAGCTCAGGGTGTCGTATTAAAAAGAAAAGAAGATGGGAATACATAGAAAAATTAATGAATGTGACTTTAAACTTGTTAAGCAACGAGTTTTTGTAGCTAAAGCTCAGCACGTCATGTTAAAAAGAAAAGCACGGAAAATCCCTTGGACCTCTTCTTTTGTTTCTGCAAGCCAGTGGTAGTTCTGGGAGTTGTGGAATCGATTAACTGTGAAAATCTTCAGTCCTCGGAATTTTTCATACAAATAACGATGGTTTATTAAACCAAATAAGATATATGACATATGTATTAAGATTATTGCACATATCGTCCAAAAAATATTATATTTTTCATTATGACAAAATATAATAGGAACATATTATATTGTTACTTAATTATATCATTTATTCTATTAAATCTCAGAATAGTTTAAAAAAGGAAAAATAACCTGATAGAGGTTACGAGGGGTCAAATTTATCTTCTGAACATACTATCTCAATCCAAGTGCAAACATTTGTTGACTTGGGAGAATCCAAAATACATTGCAATTATCAAAAGAAACTGATCAAAAATTTAAATTACACTCTTCAACAAAATGATAACCTTGTTTGAGGAATCATCAATTTACTATTTCAGTTTCCTAAGATTGATTGAATTTAAAGGGTAAGGTTAAACATTTACCGTTGCAACTAAGAATCAAACTAACTGATAAGATTACTAATTATAACAAAATGGCTATCTAGTATAGTCATTCCCGAGGGGGTGATAATTGATTTTAAGACGAATGTGAATATTATGTATAACACGGTGAATAACATTTAAAGACAGTTTATACTATGACACTAAATGTAACAGTTCCCCCTTATGTCACTCAAAGCAAGGTCTGAGCATTTAAAATGTACAGTTTCTGTCTTGCTTGGGTTTTGCCACCACTGTTGTTCCTCTCACCAGTATTGCCAAATTAGCCGATTTCAGACTATATTGAACAAATTTGACAGCATCTGGCAGAATTTATTATAACTTAGCTTTTATATTTTTTGTCATAATTGTAAAAATAGTAAGAATATCAATCGCTGGTATTCAAGGTGGCTCGGTATAAGTCAAAGAGGTTTTAGGAGAGGCAATTATTGACCCAAAAGTATTAACAACTCCGTAAGGAGCGTTTTAGGAGTCCTTTTAATGATATCAAACATCAATGACTACCGGATGATTTCCTTCTCCGTTGAATAACTTACGCAATATAAAGTTACTTAACAAAAAAATAATATATATTTCATAATCGAAATGTATGGCAGTTTCTTGCACAAAAAATAATTATAAATATAAGAAATTTTATAAAATTGAGTCGTTTACTCATTGCTTGTTTTTAAAATGAGTCGGTATATTTAAAAGGTTGAGAACCACCGAGCTAGTAATTAAACAATACTAAATATTTACAATTATAAATGTTTGTATTAAATACTATATTGTAACACTTAGTACGAGGACATGGAGGACAATTGTAACAATTGCTCTAATTTTCCTCCTATTTATTATCTATGTATTTTATGCTTCATATCAAGCATATTTTGAGCCAGAAATGTGGAAATTAAATATACACATTGCTAGTCAAAAGGAAACTTTTTATGAAAATAAGAATAAAAAATAAATTAACATAATATTGCTGAGGGAATTCAAACTTCCATGCAAATACCATTAAAAGTATTTTAATGGTATTTGTAATGCATATTTAAGATATTTTTGGATTGATGTACCTGTGAATAAATATGTTTCCCAGATGGAATCCAAATTAATTATGTGTGAGGGTGTACAATGTACATATATATGCTGTCAGAAATCTCCTTCTATAGTACAATACAATGAATTTTAACTTATTTAGCATATACTTTCCTTTTAAAAGAAGTCCTATTGAACATAGGAATATGATTCAGAATTATTTATTTTTTCAGTTGAATTATATTCACATTTTCATTTACAGAAGATAAATATTATCAACAAAAGTCCCCATTTTATGAAAAGTTTCTTTTTGTAGGATATACGCAAAGAGCTTTTACGATTGTATTTATTGATGCCTCAAGTTATTTGTCTAAGGAATCATTTAATACAATTCTGAACTTCTTTTGGTTAGATATGATCAATTTTCCGATTAAATCAAAATCTCAAAATCCAAAGACATAGGTCCTCTGTCAATGGAATCCATTCGTTAGTTTAAGATGATCAAATCTCTTTTACAAAATTGTTTGAATTAGTTGAAAGGCTGACTGGGAAATATTAAGGATATCGCAAGGATTTGTTGTATACAAATCAAGATGAAGTTCCTTCATTTTAAGTACTAATTGGTTGTGTCACACATTTGCAGGAATATCTATCGTAGCGAAGATTATAATAAATAGATGTTTAACAATGCATGTCACTATTCGATAAATTTAGAAAGAAATGACTCCCTCTAATAACAATGCAAGCAAAACTTTTTGTACATCGCCCATATTTCGAGTAAAATGACTATATATACAGATTTGAAAAAAATAATATCGCTGAATTATGATCCAATGCCTATGAATTGCTTCCATGATTTATAGTTCAAATCAGGACTAAAATATTGGTGTAAAATAGTTGAACTGTTTTTTTTATAATTATAAATGTATACTCGCATATAAATAAATCAAAATAAAATTGATGTATGTAATGATATTATTTACTTTAAAAAAGAATGTCATTACTCTTTAAAATGCAAAGAAGTGAATTACCAATTTATTTGAAATATAAAATGGAGTATAACAGATCAATTCCCTTTTCAAGATCATATTTTAGAGCTTCCTAAATTATTTACACTTGTTTGTAAATATTTATGCTCACTTTCATCCATTGAAAATAAAATACTTTTAAGTAGTGCGTGTAATATGGATGAACCAAACAGAAATAAATTGAGGCTTGAGCACGGAGGGGAATTATTTTTTTTCAAATTTAAACTTATCAATAACTAATTTTGAATGATATATTTATTTGCCAGTCGTAATTAATAAAAAGTTGAAAATTAAAAAAAAATTAAACTTTTGATATTAATTTATGAAATTCCTTCCTACATCAGACGAAATCGTAAGTAAAGATGAAATCTACACATCCTTAATTATAAGGTTTAATTTTATTGACAAATGAAGAGTTTGGACAATTTTCTGGTGAAGTCGCACAGTAAATATTATCAGGACAGCAGAAAGCGTTAAGAATATTGCAGCAACCACTTGGACACTCTGTTCCATTTGGACAATTCTTGATCGTATTTTTGAGAAGTGATGTTATCTTTTTGACAAGGTTTCTTTTTGGACATTTACTAGCACTTGTGGCACAGTAAATGTTATCAGGACAGCAGAAAGCGTCTGCAATTGGGCAACAACCACTTGGACAGTCTGTTCCTCCTGGACAGTTGTCAGATCCTTTTTTCGTTGAAGGTACAATTCTTTGAGCCGACTCTCTTCTGGGGCATTTGTCTTCTGTTTTGGCACAGTAAATTCCGTCTGGACAGCAGAATGCATTTTCTATAGGACAGCATCCACTTGGACAATCTGTTCCACCAGGGCAATTATCTTTACTTTTTGGTAGAGATTGAACCAATACTTTTGTGCTATCTTTTTTGGGACAAAATTTTGCAGAAAGGGAACAGTAGATATTATCCGGACAGCAGAATGCATTTTCAAAAGGACAACATCCACTTGGACACTCTGTTCCTCCAGGACAATCCCTTACACCTTCAGCAAAATATGCACAAGAAATTATTACAATTATTAAACTATTTTTCAACATTTTGTAAACAAGTGTAAATGAAAACTAACACAAATAATTCCAATTTATCCTACATTTATATTGCTATAGTTTTTGATAAGAATTTATAGTTCTGATAATTATTTCACAAATATTTCGAGGAATTGTTATCAAAAATTTATTTATGAGGGAAGATTAATCCAAAATTAAAATATACTTTATATTGAATCTATTTGATTAGGAACTATAGATTAGATATAAGTTAGTATGCATAAAAGTTTTTCTTGGATTTTGTTTATCATTCTATCAAATGTAAAACTCAGTCTCCCGAGTGTTTTTTTTTTTTTAAATGTTCTGAATCGGAGGTGGTCTATAAGGGTGACGATGCACTTATATATATTATTGAGCCATTTAATAGATACAAAAATCTCAGGTGTCCTGTTTTTTACTCAAGACTAGTCATCTAAGACATCAAATTAAAGGTTTTGACGCACATAATATAAAATATAAATAATATGTAGAAAAAAAAATCTGTAAAACTTAGAAAAATCACATAAACAACACTATAGAATTTTATATTTGGAGTATTCTGGAAAGTCCTGTGGAAAAATAGCCACACATGCATTTTGATGCACTAAACAAAAAATTATTTCACTATTGAATTGTATTTTAATAGACTGCGTAGTATTTTACAGTCTCTGATAGTGATATACCTAGTATATTTACAAAAACTTGATCTGCAGGTGTTATCTTTGATTTAGGAAATGTTGTTATAACATTAGATCGTAGATTGACATGAGTCCACTTTCCAGCTGTAAGATATATTTTATGGCATATATAGAAAAAGTTGCCAAAGGAAGAAAAAATTACCAACGAAATAGAAAATCTGCTTACGCTAGCCTTATTTAGTTATAAATTTTCTATGACAAAGCAAATATTCCTATAATATCAGACTAACAGTGTTGCACACAAATAGTTGACATTCTCAATGACAATCAAAAATTAAATCAAATTCCATGGTCTCATCATGCAACTCAAAATAGAAAAGATAAACGCTTTGAAGAAGATATTGATAGAATAAAACGTTATCAAACACGTAGTTCTCTTGTTGTTTAAGGTTTTCAAAGCTCTCATAATATTGATTCTTCAGAATGGGTCGTTTATCTGCTGAAATCATTACTAAATACGCTCTTGATTTTTTTGTAAATGGTTATCAGTTTTTTTTTCACTAGTTTTTTCCACACTACAATATCAAATACTGGACATATTAGAGCTGCTTGTATCATAATTAAGTCCAAAATCTAAGGTGCTCTTTTATGGTATACAATGTCGTCATCATATTGGTGAAATAATTCTGAGTGATGTACATTCAGCATTAAAAATTAAACAGTTAAAACCTCCTAAAGTTTATTTTTTCACGTAAGAACTGGGAATGGAAAAAAATATCTCCAAAACTGTCATATCTGTGAATAATGGAGATGCAAATAATTTTCTCTTGTCCTGTTTACAAGCAACTTAAATCACTTATATCTAAATAAATGACATAAAAAAAAATATGCACACATTGGAAAAAATGTATATTTTAAGGAAGCAAACTTAAATTCCTTACTGAGCGAGTAGTGAATATCGTATTATTTAGGACGTCAAAGAACAACTCCATTGTATGATTAAGACCAAAAGAAAAAAGACAATCCAAATTCTTGAAATGTATAATAGTGATAGATATTACCAAATTTGATTAAAAATTAAGTAAAAGTGATGTTCAATTTAGAAATTAATTCTTTATTAATTTTGTTGCCATTAGTCTACCTTAATGTAACATAAATGAAAAATTATTTCCTATTTTTAGAAAATAAAGCGTATATTATAGGTTGTTTTAATTTTTTAAAGTATATTTATAAAATATATCAAGAATCCAAATTGTCCAATCTTGGAATGCCTTGATTGATAGCATTACCACATTAGGACACAAATGATTCATGACTGGATCGTTTTCTTCAAATTTGAACATTTGGTAGGACCTTCAACCTTGATAAAAACTGACTAAGATAATGGATGAATATCGTTACCATTGTTGGCTACACAACATTCATTGGAAGTTATGAATATGGTATTTTATACGTCTTAGTTGAGCTAAGAATAGAGTTTAAGATCGACTTTGAAGTTATTCTTGCTTATGTTTCTTTTTAAATACAGAGTGGGATTTGTGTTGTACACCAAATTTCAAATATTCATATCTTTTCAATCTGGGGTTCAACTTCAATTAACAAAGTATTTCTAAAAAAAAGTTGCATTGCAAAATTATTTTTATAAATTATACTCAAAAGAGACTCATTGAAGAGTTCTTCATTCAAAAGAGTGAGCGTCGGTTTGAAACGATAAATGTGGTTTTTAGTAAAGTGTTGAATAAAGAAATAAATTGATTAACTCAATGTGATAACTACTTTTTGAAGGGGAAAAATAAACTGATAACATATTGGCTGAAAATTCCCAGGTTTAACAAAGAAAACACGTTTTTTGTTCGTTCAAATTGACTTTTTTAAACTATTATAATTTTTATTTATTTACTTTATAGAGAAGAGTTCCCATAACACTTTCCAAAACATTGCTAAGCTTTTCCCATCAAGAAGCATTGTAAAATTAAAACCCGAAATTGTTAATGATCCATTGTTTTGGAAATAACAATAGTAGCATCACACTTTACAAAATAACTCACAAACTAAAGAACAAAATATTATGAAATTTTTATTTATGATTTTCTGTCCTAAGAGGTGGGTTTTAACTGAAAATGAGGGGAGTTATAAAATAGCACCATCTATGTTAGAAGCCTGGGAATTTTCAGCCCGTGTGTTATTTACTTGGGACAACTTGAAGGTTTAGTTGAATCTGAAAAAAGGGCATGCTATTTAAAATCAACTAAAGTACGTATAGACTTAGAGTGTCATAAAAATGTTGGAACTCTATTCTAAGATTTTTCATAAAGACAACACATTTTAGATGTAATATTTATTATAAAGAACATTTAGAGTTAACCAAAATAATGTTTGATCCACAATCAGGGCCGTACGTCAGTATTGCGCTTTGTCCGATTCAGCGGACCAAAAAAAACAACCTTACTCAACCGTCCACCAATCATTTAGGTATGTAAATATAGATAAATTAAGTCATAATTAATTATTAAAATCCATTATATATATGTAACTTATGACCAACTCATAATAGTACTGAGTCATTATAATAAAATTACATATTTGTAGCACGTCCACCCAAAAGGAAGCTAGATAATTTTTCTCAAAATTGAACACGGAATACATTTTCCAACAAATTATAGTTCATTTAAATGAAAAAATGATTCTGATTAATCCTTTGGAGGCACCACAAATTGTACTTAAAGTAGCCAAAATTCACCGGCACATTTATAGAATTAGTAAATTAATAAATTATATCTCTAAGACAATATTGGGGCCAAATTAAGTCAGATAGATAAAACGGAGGTTTTAAACTACAGTTCACATTCTCGTGTATCTCAATTCATCGCAGAAATTTGAATTCAAATCCTTTAATTTACCGTAATATATCTTTCAAATATTGCCTGTCATTTTATAAATATAAATGATTGAACCTTTCAATATAAAACGCGTTTTCCGCTTCCCGTGATACATTTCTGATAATTAATAAATTACTGCAATTATTTCAAGAGTACTTTACAGCCAAAAATAAAAAACAAAGACGCACACAACATTTTTCGTATGGATTTAAAGTACTTCACATTGAGTGGATATTCGAGTTAGATCTTACGTTTAACGTTACTGGTTGCAAATGTGTAGTACTTTACAGCCAAAAAAAAAAAAAAAAAAAAAGACGCACACAACATTTTTCGTATAGAGTACTCTTGAAATATTTAAGAGCATGAGAATTTGATTCATTGAATACAAGATAAATTAAATTGTTACTGCTTAAAAGGGACATAAATAATAGTTATGTACTTTTTAAAGTGGATTGTTGCAGTAATTTATTAATTATCAGAAATGTATCACGGGAAGCGGAAAACGCATTTTAACAGAGAGTTGGTGATTTGTTCTATCTATCAGAAGGAAATACAGAAGGACAACTTTAATGGTCACAAAGTTAAACTCCATAAGAATGACCCCAGCTGCAAGTATCAAGTGAAAATTGATCATAAGAAGCAGAAAACTTTGCTGTTAAGAAAACTTCCTCTGCTACATCCTCATCCTCAATCACTGCCTCCTCCTGTCCCGATGACCCTGCTCCAGTTGGGGCCTTACTGCCTGAACCAAGATCTGAAAAGTCCGTTTCTGCTGAAGAGAAAGTTACTGCAAACACAGAAAATAATGGCGACTCATCAAATTACCCCAGCGGACGGATTTCTCATGGAATAAGACTTCCTAATCTCGATATCGGACCAATCTTCTCTCCCGAGCAGCTCTCTGTAGTCAACAACAACAATATTCCCTCTGCAGAGGACTCTGAGACTAGCGACAATGTCCAGGGAGGTGGGAAGAGCAAGACTGAGGAGATGGAGTTTGTGGACGGAGGCCCAGAGTACCCTGTCGTCTTCACGAGCCAGCTGGGAGACCCGAAACTTATCGGGCGGGAGCCTAAGCGGAAGGACATCCAGACCAGAACCAGAGTAGAGACTGAGCGGGAAACTGTGCCTAAGGTCGAGAGAGATCATCCTCTACAGCCCAAGTTACATACATACAGTCCTCAGATAGATGACAAATACTCCAGAGACTTTCAATATGATTGGTTCCGTAAGTTCCCGTGGCTAGAATATGACAAGGTTGAAAAGTCATCCAAGTGTTTCACGTGTTCCAAATTTTCCATTTCCAACCTTGGGAAATTTGAGTTCAAAACATGAAAAAAACAGTTCCTCCTTGAAAGTTCATTCTAACAACAAAAAACACAAACTGTCGATGGAAAAGTGGATCAATTTCCTCACATCATACCTCGGTGCTCGGCCATGTTCAGTCTCAACATGCTGAGGAAGTCGTGAAGTGGCGAGCTTATTTGAGGTATCTTTTCCAAACTGTTGGGTTCCTCGCAATGCAAGGATTGGCTTTTAGGGGCGATTCCCAAACAAGAACAAAGTTGACGGAATCTAATGAAAACAATTGAGGAAACTTCTTGGCGCTTTTGTCCCTGCGTTCACACGACAATCAAATTTTCAAAGATAAACTGGAGACCGAAGTCAAAAAATTTGGTTCAGCTGGGGCAGGTTTTGCCAAATGGACTTCACCTGACATCCAAAATGAGCTGATAGAGATTATAGCATCCAAAGTGACGGAAAATATAATTGAAGATGTCAAGACTTGTGCCAACGATGATGACTACTGGTTCTCTGTGATTGTTGATGAGACATCAGATATGTCAAACACGGAACAGTTCAGTCTGTCACTGGGATATCTGACCAGTGAAGGCATCAAGAAAGAGAGCTTCCTCAAGTTTGTAAAAGTTACCCAGAATGACGGCAAATATTTGTTTGAGAAGCTTCACGAGGCTGTCGAGGATCTCGGCCTTCACCCCGGCCGCACTGTCTCCCTGGCCACGGACGGTGCCTCCAACATATCCGGCATCAAGCAGGGTCTTGCCGCCAGGTGGAAGGAAGCAGCCCCACTGTGTGTCTACATTCCACTGCTACGCCCATGTCCTCAATCTTGTAGTCAAGGATCTTCTCTCAGATATAACCCTTTTGAGAAATACAATGGGGACAGTACAAATTTTTTACAACTTCATTGAAGGTTCACCAAAGAGGTCAGCAATCTACAAGTCGGTGAAGATAACAAGTAAAGATGAGGAGCAGGCCAAGGTGATGACCCTGAAGAACCAGTCTGCTACCCGCTGGAGTCTCCGCTACGATGCTGTACACGCTGTATCTCTAGGGATGGTCAGAATCATGAAGACCCTCATAATAATGAGAAAAGATAAAGATACATTGTCGAGTTCAACAGCAACTTCTCTGCTCAACAGCATCTTTAGTCACGAATTTGGTTTCGGCATTGAACTGTTGAAGACACTCCTCAGACACACATCTAGCTTGTCAGATGAACTTCAAGGCAGAAAGGTTGACCTAACAAAGGCCCGGAAACACGTCAACCTAGTGATTAGGACTCTTGAAGATCTTAAGAATGAGAAAATCTTTGAATCAATCTGGAAACTTGCTGAGTTGAAGTCGTCTGAGATGAAATCAGTATTTGACCAGGAGGACTCAATTGATTTGGAATTCAAGGAGGCGAAGATTCCAAGGAGAATAAAGTGGAAAGGAACAACTGAACCCTACTTCCGTGAAACACATTTCGATGTTGCAAACAAAAAGATTGTATTTGAGCTTGAGAGCAGATTTGCCACCGACGATACAAACATCACAATGGATCTCATTGCAATCGTCAATGACAGTGAAGTGGAGACCTGTGTCATTGAGCGTGTCGCCAAGCACTACAGACTTGAACTCGAGCAGCTCCAGTCAGACCATGCAATCTTCCAGCAATTCAAGGTTAATGTTATAATGTTTCATTTTGCATTATATGTTTAAAATTTATGTTTCTCTAGGCAGATATTGACACAGAAGACATGGTTTCGTCACAAATTGCTGCGGAGTTAATAAGCTCGGAAGTGTTCCGCCTGATGCCGGAGCTATACAAGGTGATCTTTATCCTGGCCTCAATGTCCATCAGCAGCTGTGAGGCGGAGCGGTCATTCCCCTGTCTCAGAAGAACCACCATGGACCAGGAGAGGCTCTTCTCCCTCACCCTCTTGAACATGGACAGGGCGATGGTGGACATGGACAGTTTGATTGACACCTTTGCGTCAAGGAAAGAGAGAAAAAATTCTTGTTCTAATCATGATAAAAAACACATGCATTTTTTCTTCATTTTTTTCAAACCCATCACCAAGTATACATGCAAGTTAAGAACATCAAGACTTGTGAACATAATTTATTTTCTGTCGATGTAACCGTTTCATGGTATATTATAATCTCGTTCATTATCTTTATCTGTTATTATTTTAAAAATATTTAAGGAGGTTTAAATTGTTTGACTTAATTGTATAGTTCAAAAAATTTCTCTCATTCTTGCACCGTGCATTTCATACTCCATTATACTCCTTCCTTTATGAATAGGTCGACATAGACTTTCTGTCTAGAGTTTTTCCTTTTCATTTTATTTTTCCCAATGTTTGCCTGAAGAAAATAATGGTCAGACAGTCCATTGGACGATATTCTTGCAAGATTTAATTTATGCTGTAGCAGTTGCCCTGTTTAAATATCCCACGTTCACCACTGAAAATCAACCGTTCACCCTTGTAAAGCGGACCGAAAAATCTTCCTGACATACGGCACTGTCTACAATGTCAATTGTAAGATAAAATGTGTTAAGTAAAAATGAGGAATTCTACAAACAACAATATATCTTTTGCCCAAAATATAAGAATGTTCCAGAAGCATATTATTTTTAGTTGACAGATCATGCTATAGTAAACCCCATACGGTTAATGTCCCCAAAACGATCTAATGTAAGAAAAAAAGTACGAAATTAAACCTTTTTCATGTATTTTTACTTTTCAGAAATACTTTATTTGTTGAAGTTGAACCCTGGATTCAAAAGATAAGGATATTTAAAATTTGGTATACAACACAGCCCCCCTAAAATAAAGAATTGCATGGATTTGGAACCAATCATCTGATTGAATAAAAATATTTCGTTATGTAGTTTGCAGTTAAAAGCTTACATACATTTCATCCCATTCTAAATTGTTGCTATTTATAATTGATTTGTTGAGTCCTAAAAAGCTATCTAAAGTGCAAAAATGAAAAGGGAAATAGCAAAAAAATGCCAGTGTTCAAGTTACCCATAAAAACAAAATCTCACGTGGTATAGGAGCTGTTATATTTATTAAGGCATAATGCTCAGTTATTAAGTTTGGTGGGTATGCCTTCAATCCACATGAAACCCCACTTTTTTTCTTTCTTTTTTTTCTTTATTTCTCTTCAAAGGAATTCCAGCCCTATAGTCCGTGCAGTAAATTATGTATTCATAAGTTTTGAAGTACTTATAGTAAGTCGACTTACTTCTGGCAATGAACTGCCATTCGGGGAAATTAGGAAAGTATTATTGCATCTGCAGATAGATATGCTGCTTTTCTTTGAGTATTCTTAGGTGAAATTCATTGGATTAGTACTTTACCTCGGATTTTCCTTCTTGGTCGGTTAGATATTATCATAAACTAAAGACTATAATAGATAGATTCTGGAAAAGTAAAGAATGAGATGATCAATTTGTTTTGGTGGTTATGTTATTATTTTAAATCTAGTTTTTAAGTTGTGGCTGATTTGTGTATGTTACTCGGTGTTATGTGAATTTTGATTTATAATGTAATTTGAACCATTACGTGTTTGTTTTATCTCTCTAGAAGTTGGTATATTTTATTATTGTATTCGCTTTTAAAAATTGATATCTCTTTCAAACAAAAAATATTATCTAATAGTTGGCATAAATTCCAGCAAATACCTACATATTAATAACTATATATACCTACATATATGCATCAAATAAATCCATGACATCCGATATACCTGTAAAAGAATGATAATTGTGAAGTTGAAATTCAGTTGGTTTTTTTTTGACGAAGAAGTGTTTTGAATTTATTTGCATAAATTTAATAAAATGAACAAAGATTAATATTATTGAAATAGTTCAAACATTTTAAAGGATATTTCAAATAGAATAATAATAAAAAATGTCAAGTATTTCAAAGTGCAAACGAGCTACTTGACAAACAATCTACTCATCGTATTTACAGCTAAAGTTAAAAATGTAACAAGTACTACTTAAATATCTTACACTTCAACATACTTGAGTAATTAATGTGGGGAGAAGAGTTTCTTGGAGTTTCATTCCCTTAGTTTTTAAGATATTATGGTTTTAAATTATTATAAAAAATGTATCTACTTCAATTAATAGTGTAATTACATCAACTATTTAATAGAAGCAGAGGGGGCGAAATGAAACAGTAGTTCTATTTTGATAACTTGTAGATCTTATAATAAAATAATTGAGAAATCAAACCAGCAGATATTTTTTTCAACTATAAACCATCATCGCTGGCGTATTGCTGATAATACGATATGAGTATAGTTGACATGTTTGTAACGAAAAAAACTACCTATAAAAATCCAAAAGGGAAAAACGGTTGTTGCGTGTGCTCCTTATTTTTTTAAATTATTATTTAATGACGTCGTTGTGTTCACTTCTCCCTTTGAAGTAAGTATTCCTGCCCATCTTAGGTGTAAATAGCCCAAATGGGACTAGTAGCATCAAAATAAATGTGTACCATAAGAGAATATTTATTTACTGTCGACATATTTGGCATTAAAATACTCATACCACGAGCCAAATTAGAGAAGTGTTATTAAAACATTGTTGAAAAAAAAGTGTATCGTCTCAAATACTTAATAAAATCAAGACCCTGTAAATTGATTTATATTAATAATTTTAAAGAAACAACATCATTTTTTATTTGTTTTCATTTTTTACACATTTGCAAAGATAAAATTTTGCTAATTATTATATCCTAGATGTAACTTGTGCAAGCAACTTATACATTTGTATCCTTGCACCCTTCAAAATTCGCGGATTTTAACTTGTACAAACATCAAACACACACTTTCTTTATTTTCTGAAGATTTATTTATGGAACTCAAAATAAATCTCGCTAAGACATCTCCCACAAAAATATAACCAAAGAGCGTGGGATGGTAAAATAGCTATACTTGATTCTAAAATTGGTTAAGGAAATATTAGGAGTTTGCCGGAGGCCAGGCCCCAAGATCCTCAATATTTATATATATATGTGTAGCGATAACATAAAAAAAGGTAAGATTTTTGTAAGATAAAACAGAGAAAAACATAATATAAGTTTTTTACTTCAATGAAAAACCAAAGAGGAATTTTTAAAATATAATAATATAATATTGAACCACTGAAAAACTGTCCCAAAAAGTTATTAATGTGAATGCTATTTATTTCAATTTTTATATGAACATATTATATACAAATTAAGTCAATTTGATCGTGCAGTATTTGAACTTGACATCAAATTTTGATATTATCAACATAATCAATTTTAGTTGGTGAAGCATGTTCTTAACCAGAGATAATCCTTTTTTTCCTTTCGTTATTTGTACAACGTAAATACTGAAACACTCTTCGTAAGGAGTGTAAGGAGGAAGTGTAGTAACCTAGGTAGATGGCACCCCTGATCTGAAAAGGGAGTGAGATACTTAACAAAGGAAGATCTATAATAACTAAGTGGGTTTACTTTAATTTAATATAATTCTCGTAAAGGCCCGATTACCACATATTTTATAAAAAAGTCATAATTTGAAGAGGTTTAGTGTGCATATTCAGCTTATCATGTACGGGCATGTTAGCTCTTATTCAATATTTCACTAACTGAAGATTAGCCAGAAAACTGTTTGAATTCATTTGCATAAGGCTGGTCAAAGAAGAAGCTCGATCCAGGAGTGTCACACGAATTGACGCAAAATAACCTTTAGGACTGAATTGATGTTTGCAACTCTTTCTAAAAAGTAAAGTAATCAATCAATTTATGAAGTGTTGGGTGACTGGTGATAAAAAATGGGTTACATACAAAAACGTCAGCCGAAAAAGATCGTGGTCAAATCAAGGTAAAACAGCTCAAACGATCGCCAAGCCCAGATTAACTGCCAAGAAGATTATACTATGTGTTTGGTGGGATTGGAAAGGAATCACCCAATATGAGCTACTCCCATCGGGCAAAACACTCAATTTATAAGCATTTCGAAAAACAAAACAAAAAACTCTCTTAACAATCATTGTAAGCCTTAGATTATAAATTAATTTTATTTATATAAATTATAATAAGTTTGTAGCCAGACTATGAAAAAAAGCTACGACTCTGCAGCCCTGAAAATATGTGTAAAATACAACACACTGTCGCCTGTAAATTCAATTGGAAACCAATGATATAAAGTTCTTTTTTTGTAACTAGTTTCATTATTGTTCATTAATAGAGTAAATAATAGGCTTTGGGAATTGAAGAAAAATTTGTAGTGTAATTTATATATTAATAATCAGATCAAATTGAATTAAAGCTTTTCTGGTCCCAAGGCATCATTCTATGATTATCCTAACACGTCCTCCTCCTTGTTTCCAATGTGGGAGACGTCATGCCCCTCACTTCTTTGCAAATGACCAAAATACCACAAAGGAGGTCTACTTAGAGGTCATGAGAGACGTTTATAAACCCTCTAAAGCCTACTGGTACAAAATTGGCTTTCGATCAATTTGGAGATGTTCTGGTCTAAGGAAATGTGGCTTCCTAGCTCCCGGACTACAATCCTTTGGATTATTTTTTGTGGGGCGTTTTGGAGAGGGAGTCCAACAAGCGTGCTCCCAACAATTTGGCTTCGCTGAGATCCTCCATTATTGAGACTATGAATAAGATCACTACATCTTGGTGTGCAGCAGGTTCCGCGCCAGGTTGGAGGCCGTGGTTGAGGCTGAGGGTGGTTGGATTGAATTATTAGATTCATGGATGTTCCCACATTTGTACATAAATTGATTTGTAAATATCTCTACTAATCAAATAAAATAAAAATTTTATGTCCTGGTCTCAAAAATTCTTAATTGTAAAATTGTACCCTGTACTTGATAGTGGGAATGACCTTCTGGGGGTTAAACTCTCCATTTTACTCCATTCAATTTATTTTTACTCATATAATCGGTTAATTTTTGGTTTAGTAAATGGTGAAGTAGAGTCAGGTGCATTTCCCTATTGTCTCTTCTTTTGCCCCTATCGTTTTTCGTTTTTTTTTCACAAAAATGAGCAGAGATTGATGGGTAAAAGGAAGGTTTATTTAGCCAATCATCTGATAAGGTAACTTTTCTTCTACCTTACCATTTGATTTACCACAGAATTCCAGACATATATTTTCATATTTTTTTTTTTTTTTTAGAGGTTAACAATAATTTATTTATGTGTACAATCAACCTTTTATATAATTTAACATGAATATTATTTGTTTCATTGCCTCTTTATAATAAAATGATATACAAAAATAAATAAGCATTTTATAATAGTATAAATTTTATTAATTAGAAGATATTTTAATAATTATCATAGTTTTTTTAGAATCTTTTTTTCAGTTTACAGCAGGCCTTTCCATATTGATACGATTAATAAGTTTTCTTGAATCATTTTTTGCCATAATATTTAGTAATTGAATGGAACAGTGATGAAATAAACTTTTCAAGTAAAGGTTAGATGCACAATTATAACCCAAGTATTTATTGAAGCCATAATTTTTTCTCCGAACATATAAAAAATAATAGTCTTCCTAAATTTAGGCATTAGAAAACAACAATTTTGATTTTTCATTATAATTTGATACTCAATGTACATATTAATAACCAGAGAAAAATAGAAGTGTGTAAGAGAGACCTCATCTATTTATTTGCTCAAAAAGTTCGAAATTGGAATTGTTGTTACCAGATTCAGTAAAAGTAACTGAAGGAAATTATTTTGAAGATAGAAGGAGGCCAAAACAATAATTGCATTTGATGTTTGTGCCTTGTCAATATATACAGAAATCACAAAAAGAAGGGCTTCGTTACTTTTTTCTACCTCATCATCCATTTCACCTTCATTCATGAATAATTTTTTTTTGAATTTGAACGGGTCAATGTCTTGGGAATGTTAGACTTCAATACTAGCCGTATGAATTCCCTTTATTTCTCACATATTAAGACCATCAAATTTTGCAAGTGAAACTACTCATATTTTCCTTTCTGCATCAAGTACTCGTCTTACAGAAACACAATAGTTGGCTCCAGAGAGCTGACAGTACCAGCTAAACCTTGATAAAATCACTCTATATTTCCCTAGAAGAACGTACTTAAAGTTGCATTTTGTTAAGAAGACTGTATCACTGCAGTGAAGGTTTAGTTTTTGGAGTTACTCCAAATTTTGATGTTCTGAACTATGTGGTTCTTTAGAAGTATTTCATTTTCTAATCCCCACTGAATGTATTTTGCAATTGACAATGTTTCAATAAGATCTTACAATGTAGGGAAAGTTTCCAGTTATTTTCCAGGTAGGGTGGGATGAGGAGTATTATTGAAAAGTAGCTATAGTAGTGCTATTATGTAAAATGCTGTCACCCCGAAAAAAAGTTGGTTTTTTCAATAAGTGTTGTATATACTCATTTTTGAGGTTAACTTGTGAGCAATTTTGACACCCTTATGTTTTTCCATCTCATACAAGTCATTCACTCATACAATGATATGTTTATAGGTCAATACCCCCAAAATTAGGCCATTTCAATATTTTTCTCCGTTGGAAACAGTTATACTAGTATTTGAAATTGTGGCTAATACCAACGAGAAGAAGGAGAAGTTCTAGAGCAGCTGGATTAGGTATATTGATTTCCAAGATCCTTTACAGAATTTGTTTAAGTAGTATTTCCTGTTGGCACATGCATTTTCCATAAAAATGGCTATAACATTAAATCCGATCAGGGTTTATTTCTATAGGGTTCTCCAATAACAGATGTTATTTGGATATTCAAAGAAAAATTGCATTTTTTTGAGATAAATAATGGGATGTTTATTTGAGAACCATAAACTTCATTTAATAAGACCTTAAAGTTTGTGATTAGAAAAGTACTTAGGAAGATTTGGGAAATGTTTCGGAATAGGGGATGGTTTCAAATACCAACATTTCTTGAGATTAATAACCATCGATTTTAATTGTTTTTTTACTCTTCTGGACCTTATCTCGACTTTCTACAACAAAATCAATATATTGAAAATGAAGAGAGCAAACTTGTGAATTCTTAGAAAGTACCTAAAATCCGCCAGCTTGCCTAGGAATTGCTCTAAGCCATTTAGCTTATAAGCATTCATCATGAGGGAAAGAACATAGAGACACACTAGGGTCCTTTGGTGCATTTTTATATCCACTGCGATAGTTTGGTGCACAACAGAAGGCTGGCGTTATAAACATCTAAAACATGATTTCAAATTCATTAAGTGCATATATTTTATTAATACGATAAAATAATTGTTTACTGTATTAATTATTATGACTAATGTAATAATCGTTCAGAAAATTAATTATGTAGTCAGTTTAATCAAATTATATCAATTTTCTTACAGGCTTCCTTAAATTTCAGTCTCAAAAATATGTGTATCAAGATTATTAAAATATTCCTTGATATGGAGTGAATAATCAAGGATTCAACCCAAATATATACAAATACGGGGAAATACCAAAAATAAAAATAAAATGAAGATTTGTTGGAGTACACTAGTTGGGAAAAGTCCTTCTACTGAAAGTCCGAGTCGAGGCTCAAGTCTTTGTGGAGGAATCCATGTCAATAAATATTTTCAACGAGTATAGTTCAAATACTAAGAAAATAAAAAATACTTTAAAAGAATACGTTTAGTTATATCCAAAGATAGCATTTAAAGGGACTTTGAGTTCAAGTAGAGGCGTGAGTCTTAGCTTTTGATTCCAAGTCAAGTTTTGACTTTTTTATTGGATTATCTACTATAGAAATCAATGGCTGTAGAAGTGACCCTATTTTTCAAGATACAGGCAAAGATGTTTCTCAGTAGCTCTGTTATTTATTGCCACAAATGAAGAATTTAGAATTTTCTTAGCTGATTCTAAACATTTATTTACATGAGCAGTCTTTTAGCCGAATTTTGTTTTTAGCGAAAAGACAATTTGATAGTATTATAAATGGGTATGGCCCATATACTATATATGTCATATAGGTAAATTAATTATTTTGCACAAAAATCTTTTTTTCATAATCATATTCCCCATTAGTATCTAATTCGAATCTCTACCGTTACATCATTTTAAATAAATTACATAATATACAAACAAGACAGCAATTTGAATGGAAAACGTACAAACCACTTATCTATTATCAATTAATTATCATTGGATATGATGGATTATTAATATCGGGAAAAACTCAAACCTTGACAATCAATGAAAATATCATGCAAACGTATAGAAATTCCCCAACCACACGTACCGCAATTAATCAAAATACATTATTGTATGAAGTGTTGAATACATTTTTTTGAGATTTTCCTTAGTCATTAAATATGTATCTAGATTATTCAATAAATAAGTTAACTAATAGAATAAAACACTGACAAAGGATTTCAAATTCATATTTGTTTTACATGTTAATGAAGTTGGTGTTGAATTCTTATTCAAAATAGAATTGAATTAATAAATTGAGTTGTAATATTGTTTTAATTTATTCAAAGTCCTATAATTGTAAAGATTCAAACTAATTACAAACCAAATGTCACTATGTTATGTTTGTATAATGATCACTAATAAATATGATTAGTAAAAAAAAAGTATTTTCCGGACAAAAACCCTCATTAACTTACATTGTAGAGATGACATATAGAGCATATGAACAATATGTATTGTCAAACTACCAATTTAAATTGAATTAGAATATACAATCACATATTTCAATTGATTAAATTTCATTTTTCGACCAAATATCCAAAATGGTCCTTTTGCAAAATGTGTGTTCGCCAAAATTTCCATTTGGTAAATTGTACTTCAACAAAATCTCCGTTCGACATATGGTCTAAGAAGTCTATTCGGCAAATTGTCCTTTATCAAAATGTCCATTTGACCAATTGTCCTTCATTGAAATTTTATTCGGCAAATTCAACTTTTTTTTTAAATGTTTTTTGCCAATTGGCCTAGAACCATTTATTTGATACTCAATCGGATGATGTCCTATTAGTTTGCAAAGGCATTATTGAGTGCCAGTTTGTTAAAAGTAATGCTAAAATCTTTTGAAAAACTCTTTAAAGTATATTGTAATGCCTTACAAAGCTTTTAAAAAGAAATAATCTTATTATGCAATGGATTATTTGTTCACTTCACACGAATGAACTACTTTAAAAAAAAATATTTGAATACTATGAAACGAAAGCAAGAGGGCCAAAATCTTATACAGCTCCCAAATTTTTTGTGTAAAATGTACACTATAACATTTGTGACTATTAACGGAAGTATATCAGACATAGATGAATAGTTATATTAATGTTTGAGCAGAGATCAACAGTACTTTGTACAGATTTGTCAGATTGTAAAAAAGAGTCCACATTATACACCTAAAAAATTTCTTGAAAATATAATGGAATAGTGCAAGATACAAGGTGGATTATCACTGCTTCTACTCTTTTAAGATTATAGATTTAAAAAAATCATCAATAGAGCTTAAAAGACTTGTTATCTCTGTGGTCCTTCATTACTAAATATAAAAGATTATCTCATATCAAACACGGATCGGAATACTTTTTTTCCAATAAATAAGCAAATTAACACCACAATTCTGAAGAAATAAATGAAAACCTCGGTCTCATTTAAGACAATTTTTTTCTTTGCACATCCTAAAGTGTCATTTTACGTTCTTTTTTCGATTAAAACCTTATAACAAGAAAAAAAACCCAGTTGGCATCTTCTTAGAAGATCGTAAAAGAAGACAAAAGGGTCAAGTCAGACAACTTTCTCAAAAAAAAAGATTTTTTAAATTACCTATATTTAATTAACTTGAATACAAATCTTGAAAATTACAAAACTTAACCTCATCTAACATTTGATACAACAAATGATGAACTATTAAAATGTGCACAAGTTGAAGATTTAACTTCACCAGATATTCTTAGTCATTCTCAAAACGTTGAAAGATATGTTGTATCTTTAACATGGGAATCTCAAAAAACATATGATTAAAAGAAAAGAGACAAAAATTTGATTAATAATCAAATTTCACTCAACATCACTCAAGATCAAAATTGAATAAAAAATTTCAAAATACTGATTTCATGAGTTAATTTTTCAGAGTGTTAAATGATTTAAAAACTATATATGAATCAATCCATTTCTATCTAGATCTTGAAAAAAAAATGTATAAATTACTGAATAAATAGAAAATATATGGTTATTTACCTATATGAATAAAATCTAAAAAAAAGGTTTTGTGAGTACATAAATGTAACAAAATCAGCCGTGGATACTCTTAGGCATGAATTGTGTCTTTATAAAAGATTCTTGCAATATAAGATAATCAATGTAGCCATGTTAAGAGTGTTATATCTCCTCTATTTCGTCATATGTGATATTTAACTGCATAAATGATACCTCTTGCGCTCTTCAGTGCTTCATTCCAAAGTGGAGAGAGACAATTTTGCTAAGAGGTTCGTAGTAATTAAATTTGAATTTGGTAAAAGGTACATACTTATCGGTTTAGTATAAGTTTCGGGAAGCCACATTTCCAATTCACATAACACAGTTTACGAGACTTGCAGATTTATTTTCATGCGATTTTATGCTCATCTTTACATTGCTGGGATTGGAGACTAATTTCCTGAATAAAAAAGTCACATAATGGAAAAATTTGTCGTCAAATATGTCTTTCAAATCAAAGATTAATTCCATGAACGTCATTCATGACTTTTCAGAAAGAGTTGTAAAATTAAATTTGGACTTAACTCGTGTTGCTAAATTAGAAGAATATTTTGAAATTAGTAGTAGCAGATAAAATATTGCAATAGAAAACTAATTTAATAGTTAGTAAACATGAGTAGTTGGGGAATTATCAATTTGAAGATTTTGTATTTACCTTGGATTTGTTTATTTCGAACTTTGGCCATCAAAAATCGAAATTCTACTATTTTTTTATTAACATCGAAAATAAATAATACTATTTGATGTCTTATATATTGTGTAAGAAAGTATAAACGGAAATTGTATTTGTTATGATTTAAATTACTTTAGTCTCATTTATTTAGTTTATGGAAATGAATCCTGTAACATTTTCATTTTTTACCATTGATGTGGACCGATTAATGTTAACTTAAATTTATGAAATTTCTCGAAAATTATTTGTTTTATGAGTTAACACACTATTACTATACCACCATAACAAAATAAAAACAATGCTAAAAATATGGGGGCTTGACGCACCCTAGTATTCATAAGTTTTGTATCCCACTGAATTGATGTTTTTTCCTTCACTATTTTTCGATTTGTAACCATGTATTTTTTACTAACTAAACTTAAAACAACATATTTTCGAGGAAGTGCAAATTAACAATAATGATATTAAAAATATAATTCTTGAAAAGAACGAAAATGAATGTTAAAGGTTGGTTGCCATAGTAATATAAACATATACTATAGTATTCTCATTTCAAAATGCAGCACAGGTAAAATTTATAAGTTAAAAATATTTAATATAGTGTGTTTTTATCATAGGTAAAATATTTCCATCATACCACCAAGCCAATATTTTTACCTGGGGGTCTGATGGACACTAAGGTATGCCCTTATCTCTAAATAATTTCCTTAATACGATCCTTAAATCCCTTGCAAACCTTGACTATGTAGTCGGTCCCGGGCCGAGCTTGGTCTACTCCTTTTCGATTGAAGTCTCTAGAGACTATACAAACCTAGGAGGAGTGTTTGCAGAGCAGGGCAGCCACATGTTAAGGTGCCAAAAGTCCGAAATGTTGTCTTTTAGGAAGACCTGGGTATTAGTCCTGCAATAACACGGAACTCCGTCAGCAGTGAATAAAAAGTTATCTCTCATAATTTTTTCTACATTCTGGTAGCACTTTCCTTATCAAAAAGTTCGATTTATGCATTTGCATTGAGCCGCTTCTTTCTCTCCACAAAGCTCAAGACCATGGTTTATAGGTCTTTATACGAGCTAGATTTTTTTTTTCTGAGGACATATATCACTGAATCTGAGACATTGTCAGGATGTTCGGGTGGGATGTAGCGGCTCTTCTGCTTATTCTTAGTGGCATCAACAGCGGGAAAAAAATCATCAAAGAAGAGCAAAACTTTGAATTAAATTTTTCTTGGTCTTGATAAAGTTAAGAATATTATTTGCTCTTTCTTTGTCTCGGCTGACTCTGTTCGGAGATCAGATGTCTTGTTGTCCTCCTCTTTAATTTTGCACTAATGCCATTCCAGATTGAATATAATAAAATTTGTACCACTAGATAAGATCATTCCTACATAATATTAAGTTCAAGTCCCCATTTCTGGTTTGAGGTGTACAGTATAAAAAAATCCTGAAGACTTTCAAAAACGAGAAAAAATGGGCGCTTAAGAATTGATATTGGAACATGATTCAGGCTTCTCTTTCATTGAAAGGGGAGGGAAACATGCGTTTAAGTAACTTGAGGTTTTAGTGTTTGGTTTCAAATTCTTTGCCTGTATATATTTTAAACTCCGATATCGAAATAAATCAATAGAACTATTTAGGTCCAAAAATAAGTTAATCAATTTTGAATAACCATATTTTAATACTTGGGTTCTCAATAGATGTTTGCAATGCATTTATTGCTTTTTTAACATTATTAATTGAAAAGTACCTTATATGTAACAAATTATATGACTCAAATAATTTAAGTTATCTGCGTATAAATATATAGTAAATAAATTAATTTGATCCATAAAATGTAATGACAGCATCCATAAATAACTGGTAATTATAATGGTTGGTGATATCGTCTTAAATAAACGATTTTAAGACTAAAGATTTGTTACTTCCATATAGCAATATATATATTGGCCAGCAAAATTTAGACTATTTTTTGGATTTATGGTTCAACCATCCTTTCTGCATAAAAAAAATTATAATAAACATTTCGTCATCATGAGTGAGCAAGAAGCCAGAAGGGAGCCCATCTCAGATCTCTTAGATGCTAAAGTTGAGTTGGCGAGGTTTATGGACATTGTGAAGTGCTCAAGAGCCCGGGTTTCAATGTGACCACAATATAGAATGATGGAAAAGATCTTTCCTGGAAATCAGGAAGAAGAGGGCCCAATTTAAAGAGGGATGCGGAGTTCCTCTCCAACTATGAGAAGAAGATCGAGGAGGATCCCAACAAATCGATGAATCACCTCGCCAACGACTTCTCCGTGGCTGGTAGGACCATCAGGAGGGACGTGAAGGAAGACTTCGAATTGCCCTTTTTTTGTTATTTTTTTGCCGTTGTTATATGGGAGGAATGTTTATTTCATTCATCCCATAGCTTCTTGCATCTAATGCATCTTGACAGCTAAGCCTCTCTCCTCCAAAATATTTTTCAAATGGTCAAGATTACCATGTTGATTTTCGCTTTCTTTTTTCTAGCTTGTCGACAAATCATATTTTCTACAACTCTCTATCAATATCTTAGAACGCGCTTTTTATGTATATATAACAAACAAAAAGATTTCCCCTTTAGCTCTTCTCTCTTCGTTTCATATATTTTCATTCCCTTTTTTTTTCATTACGTTTTAAAGTATTGCTTGAATAAGAGCTTGCTGTTTTTCTTGTTGCTCTTGATTTGGTAAAACCATCTACATAGCATATCAAATGATTATCAATCAAAGTAATTGCTGTTACCGAACTCAATTTACCAACACCATCATTGCAAATGTGGAATTTTGGTTTGAAGGTGTACTCATTGTACTGGTTGGAATGTTTGGTCTACTTGGAAATGCAACTTCAATTGCTGTTCTTTCAAGGAAAGAAATGAAAAATGTTTTTAATCGACTCCTAATATTTTTATCCATAATTGACTCAATTCTTATACTTTTTGCGATCGTGAATTATAGGTAAGAAAAAACCAAATAAATAGGTTATATGTAACACGATTGCTACGGAAGATTTATATAGTATTTTTTCACAGTACAAAACGGAGACTATAGCATTTTTCCCACTCCGAAGGGATCATAAATCAGCTTATTAATCATTTTTAACTAGTTTTCTATACTTACAAATACCATGAGTTTATCTTCCTGAGTAATCGGTTCCTTGCTTTCAATTTAGGGTTGTAATTCCTAAACATTTTTTGCGTGCGAATTAGTTATTTATAGCAACTTACACAGTGTTTTCTATAGCCGCTATCATTATTAGTGATGAAAACGTGTGTACAATGAATGGGCAATGGGGATATTAAAAAAAAGAAGCGAAAATTAACAAGGTAACCCTGACAATTTGAAGAATGTTTGGGAGGATAGAACGTTTCATTAGATCAGCTACAAATAGCTCAGACAAGGGAGGAAGGGGATATGCTAATAAACTAGGATATTTACTAGAATTGTTCGGATATCGATCCCCGATTCTAGTCTGAGTTCGACAAACACTTACAATTATAACTTCGCATCAAATCATCAGGGTTACGCTCCGTCAATTTTTGAGTACATTCGAATGTTTAATTAGGTTTTGATTATAACGAAATCTATTTCGGATAGGATGTCCACTACTCAGGAATTAAATAATGACAATTGATATGGAAAAGTAAATTCACTTTTCATATTAGCAATTCCCCCCAATAAAACCATAAAAACGGACCAGCTACAAAATTAAGAGGATTTACATTACTCACCACCATTATTTGACTTCTGAAAAACTGTGTAGCCATGAGCGTGAGCGCTCAGAAATGACGGAGAATAGAGTGTGTGCTATAAAACCAACTTAAACCAACCCATAATCCGAACTGAGCACGACATGAATTTTAGGGATCCGTAAGAATACCCAGCAATATTTTTTTGCGGAATTCGAAGGGTTCCATCTGTTCAAGGCCTCCGGGGAGTCAAAAAACTTCTCCAAAAATGATCAAAATCGAATTAAATATATCAGATAGATCTAAATTTTCTCCTCCTACAAAGTTCTTGATTAGTATCCCTATGACAAGATAATTTGATACAAGGATTCCTTCTACTCTTTTAAAAGTTCTTAGTCTACTTAACCATTCATTATAAAATTCAAAAAAGATTTTTAAATTGCAATTAATTGAAATAAAGAAAAAAAAATAAAGCATTCTAATGTAGTACTTAATATATGTTATGGAAGTCAAAAAATACCACCTTTGTCCCATGTATTAACTGCGATCCCACAACTACCAATTACTCTGATTGAATCAAAACTTCCAGATTCAGTTATTCATGTAAACAGTTCATTTGCAATATGTTGTTCCTTTCCAGAAATAGTCGGGAATTATGTAGGTATTTAGTTCCAGTTTTTACAATCACTGTAGTATGATTCTCCATGATTTCAAGCTTTTCGGATCCCGGTAGATATTTGGTAAGGTCTTTGCAACCATAAAACTTGATAGGTACGAATTCCAATTTTTTCTTTATATATTTTGTGAATTTTAGTTCCATATTTTTGAGATAGCTTGCTAATCTTCGTAATGCAAACTTCTCGAAGTTTGCTTTCTTTCATTTTCCTGATCTGTTTTGTTTAGTCTCTTTCCCTTCTTGATTTCGAACAAAATTTGTGAGACGATTCTCTAATTGATTTACTTGTTTTCTTGTCAGCTCAGGAATGAGTCCTGAGCTTCTTTTGAATTGTTCTGATCCATGTAGAAAATTAACTACTCCTTTAGTATTTTGCTGAATGCTTTATAAGAAGAGTACAATTTTATAAAATAACAATATTCAAGGGTATACACAAAAAAATGCTCAAGGGTAGTCCTTGTTCCTGAAGCTATGAAATAAGTAGATTATTTGCGTTCAAAGATGTATCAATAAGGAAGAATCTACAAGTTTCATCCAACAAATAATATATTTTTAATTTTACAATAAGTAATTAATGATATAGTTATACGTATTTTTGAGTTTAGAAACTGCTTGCGATTAGTATAATGCTTTATATGCAAGGATTAAAGTGGATATTTCGGTGCAATATCCTAAATAGAAAATACATGATTCATTTTTTAGTTTGAAGGCAGAACTAATAAAATCTTATGAAGTTCCTATTCGCTCTTGAACATGTTCTGACTACCTGCCAAGTAACGCTATGTATTTTGTACAAGAAAAATAACAGCGTTAGTATTCCGTTCTCTTCTGTCAAAAAAAAAAAAAAAAAAATTGCTCACAACGTGCATTGTATTATTATATTTTCTACTTTACATGGACTCCATAAATTTAAGAACTGACATTTTTTTAACTAAACAATCGAAATTTAAAAAAAAAATATGTTCTTCTTTTCATAACCTTTTTTTTCGTACTATTTTTTTTTTTTTTTTTTTTTGAGGAGTTTTATTAATGGCGGGAAGCTTTTACTGGATGGATCACTTCAAATTCTGCCAGCACAAACAAAAATTCCGTTGTATTCTTACAAATACCTAAATTCATGAAGTGGTGATATAAGATTTGTGTTTGGCTTAAGTTGGTTTGATAGGACGGTGAATACATAGAGTAGAATTGAAAGCCGACATTAGAGTAATTAAGGTTTATATCCTTGCTACATAATGTGTAAAGATTGTGTTTATTTCCTTCATCTCAAAGATGCTTGCATTTAATTTAATAAAACTTAATTATAGGTATTGTTTATATTTTTTTGAATCGGATTTCACATGAAACTATTTACTATCATAGCAGTTTTAAAAAATATGACCTGCCAGTTTGTTAAACCATGGAACGACGTAGCTCAATGGACAACACCCTCGGGAGAAATTATTCCCTTGAACTCAATGTTCGTAAATTTGCACCTTGGTCGTTCCTAGAAAAGGAAATATAAGTTATGTATATGGACTTCAAAGAAGATTCCTGGGTCAGATGGAGTAAATGTAATAATATAATGTTTACTTATACTTGATCAGTGCAACTCCCTCTGACCAATTAAATGAATATTCAAAAAAAAAAAAAAAAAAAAAAAAAATGGTCACTTTGAAAATTTGAAAAATATTTAGAAAAATAGTTGAGCTGTGCTGCTGTTTTACCATTATTCCTTCGATCAGCTATCAAAGAAAGGAAATAAAAAGTTTAAATCATACTCCATATCATGATAGGAATTACTCCAATACCAATCTTTAATTCTACTGCGAATCCAACCAGACTTACACGTATAACTTGCCGACAAATTTGAAGTCTTAATCTAATCTAATGCCATATTTTATAGAACTATAACAACCCCAGTGCTTCTAAAAGTTGTTTTATTCTGAGGGTTTATTATTAAAAATACCAAACTCTTAATATTAAATTTTGAACTATTTTTTATTTTTAATTTTACAAATAAATAATAGAAACATATATTATGAAACGCACCTGACTATCTTCTGGGATGCACTACTACACCTAGGTGTACAGCTTGAGAAACACTATACTTAGGAATATATACAAACAATGAATGTATTGAATATATGTAATATAATAAAGTAAGAAAAAGTAGGATAAAGTAAGTATTAATATTTCGTATAAATACTCAATAAATGTCAGCTTAAACTAGTTAATATTAAAATTATTCAGCTTAATATATAAAGACTAGCCATTACTCGAAATTAATCATTACTAAACATAACACATCTTAAAAACATTAATAATTTTTTTTAAATTATCAATGAAAAGTTGAATAAATATCTCAATAACGAATTATCCCCTAAGAGAGTGATGAACAGTTTGGACTAATTACTAATATTTTCGAAGTATCCTGACTTACTATTGAATACTATTTGTATTATTTTAACCCACCCTTAAAATAATTAATTATATAAAATATTATGTGTCAGAAATAATTGATTGTACAATAAGTCAAAAATAATAAAAGTAGCTTTAAGTTACTTAATTCAACATCGAGTTCACGAATACACTTTAAGAAAAGGCTCCAGGGGAATTCTAACTTTCGTCATTTTGGGGGTATAACTACTTATTTAAACAGATTTATTTTTTATTTATATTTTTTTACATGATAAAAAGTTTAGGGACGGGAGCTAGTGACGCGACTAAAGCTATCCCAGCTAAACTTAGTGACGTTCTTATCTTCAAATTTTATATAAGTGTGTTTAAGTTTAACTAGAGCTCAAATAATAAGAATACACATTTTTACCTACTGAGTGATCCATTGAAATCCGAACACTTACTAAGCCAATAATTACTGAAGGTTGAGTGATTAAAATTAATTCATATTCCGATATATTAAAGCATAAACAATTAGATACAAAACAAAACAAACCTGAGCTCTCTAGCTGATCTATAAGTCGAGAAACTGAGAATTTCCATTCACCCCCCATAAAAAAAAAAAAAAAAAAAAAAAAACAGTTGGGCGTCCCCAGAACCACCGTCTACAACGTTGATAATTCCGAACCTTTTGTGTGCATGTCGGGGGACAGGCCTGCTGTGCCCATCATCCAAACACACAGACCCTCAAAGTCACTGTCAACCAGCACTGGGACGTCATAACAGAGGACTACATTCGCAGTGGGTACCAGGCATTCTGCCACCGCCCGGAAGCCATCATAACTGCTGAGGGCGGTTACATTAATGACTAAGACAGCCCAGACACACATCTATTTATAACATTAATTTTGTTGAATTCTATTGTTAATTGCTAAATTATATCTTGTTAAAGTTTAAAATTCAAAGAGTGCAGATTTTAAATGACCAAAGGTATTGCTGTCTTCGTACAGGTTTACAGGGTAGGAGTAAAAATAGATAGGGTTCTAGGACGAATAAATACTTTATCCCAGGTCTGTATTTTTGGCAATGTTAAGATATCATAGTTAAATACCAATTTGGTATACCAAGGTTAATAGAAATGCAAGGTTAGACCATCACGTAATCGGACTTGCTAGAATTTTTAATTGGATGTATTGTACAAACTTGTAGGCAAAACACAAAGATTTTGACAAAGCACGCAACCAATCATAGTTATGACGTCACTTTTGCTAATTTTTCAATTTGATGTATCGTACCGACTGCTGTGCAGGAAAGACAGATTTTGACAAACACACAATCACTCATACAATATGACACCACTATTAAAAAGTGTGGTGACATTTCGTTTTTTTATATAATATCTACATTATAACGAAATTTAATAAAAACTCAACCAATATTGCTGCTGAACTAAATATACTCAAAGCCAACATTATTTTGTAATTGAAATACTAAATCTTTAACTTCCATACGAGCATAAAAACTCCTTAGAATGAAAAAAAATGAAAAACCCATAAAACAGTGGGCTTACAACTATTAAATGAGTTTTTCTGTCAAATATAATGCCAAATAAAGTAAAAGCCGTTATTTGAATTTAAAATATTATTATGTGGAGAGTCAGTTTATTTTCATGCAGATTACTCGTACATTTTGATACTCAAAAAATTATTAAAAACCCAATTTTGTACAGAAAAAATAATTACAATTAGTAGAAAATATTGAGCATGTAATATTTTTGAAAATGTGCAATTGTAGTGACTTGTGCTTCTATTTCCACATATTTAATTTATTTCAAACTTCCTTATATGATCAGACTCCAAAAGTGATTGCCGGAATTTGGGTAAGTTTTCAAAAAATGAAAGGGATTAAAAAAGTAATAGGATCATAAGCCAAATAAAATATATATATTATCCGCATGTAGATGTGAGAGTCTGTAGCCTTTTGTTTAAAAAAAATTGGGGCATATTATAAATGATTTTCATAGCGCCCTCTATTTGAGTAACATGACGGGGATTGCTTAGACCGAACCTCATTGATATTGCTGAATACAAATGGTTGGGACATTCTTATTTTCAATCAGTGTTATTACACCAAAAAATCATTTGTTCTTCGTTTTCTCTTTGTCTTATTTTTTTCAAATAACAAAGGAATATCAGAATTAGTGATCCGAGAATCATATTGTACAAAATGAAAATGAAAGTGTTAACTCACAATTTTTTTTATTAAAGTGTCCTAGTTAAGACCATTTATTTCTAAAATGATCAAAATTACCAGGGTATAAAAACGTTTTGTAGGATATTTATCCAGTGTAAAACATCTCAAAGTTGATAACAACTTCCCTTCAGTGAACGAAGAAATGATATAAGAAACAGCTTTATGTGTTACGAATCAGATTCAATGGGTCTACGATAAAGTAATAATACCGAAAATTACCTAAAAAGGAATCATAAGAAAAGTTAAATGCTTACCTCACAATGACTAAAAAAATTGTTTTAAAATTCTTCTGGATAGATGATCAGTAGGCTGATGCAATTACCCCAACAATATCAGAATCAGGACAACCTAATTTAGGTACTTTAGGTAGGTAAATAGAACACAAATACTAATCAAAATAAGATAATCTTTTTTCTTTTTTTGTCACTTCACTTGCCTTAATTGTAAGAGGTAATACGTGATTGCGTCTAGACCGTTTATTAAATAAAGAAGACTTTATCAAACTTCAGTTGAGAAAAGAAAAAAAAATATTATTAGTTTTTCCTTTTTAGTTATTTTTTTTTTTGATAAACGGTCTAGGCGTGATTACTTATTGCTCTGTACAATCAAGGAAGTTAGAGTCACAAAAAAATTTACGAAACATCATAATCTTTTTTTTGTTCATTAAAATATTTTATTTTAAAACGTTTTTAAAATAGCACACACAAAAAAGTATTGCTTCATACGTGTTTAGAAATTACAATTGTGCTAGAGGTAAACGTTAACTAAAATTGATAAGATTTTATATTTTGTTCTACTTACTTAACTGCAGTAACAAAATTAGGTTCCGTTGATTCTGAAAATGATTCATAATTTCAGGGAAACTGCATCATCCTAATGATCAGCTCCCTAAAGGTTTTACGTTTCCATGAAAAATCAAAAGAAACCATGTCATTCTTCGCAAACACTGTCAAGAAAATTATACTGAAGAGTCTGAAGAAGAAAATAATATTATAAAAATATGAAGGTAAAAAAACATTCACCTTTTGACCAAGAGACAAAATTTGTGAATCTATTTTATTTCAACAAAATATGATACAGGTTTCTGGCCACATTATGTTCTTCAAAATCCCTTATTTCCCTCTAAATCTCAAACAATATTAGATTAATAAATTGAGGCTTTTAGACTCCAGATAAAAAGACTCACGACTAGACTTGGTCGAATTCGAGTTCAAAAATTCGATACTTGAATCCTAACTCGTAAAAATGACTCATGAAGAGCTTTGTGCTGGGGATTTGGAATATGTCTGAAGTGAAAATAATTGAAACTTGAATATACTGAACTTGAAATGAACGAATCAAGACTTGTACTTGTTATGTATACTATAAACTAAAAATAGCACGACATATAAAAAACATTAAGATATTTTTTTTATTTTTTATTTTTCTTTTCTTAGTCTACAATAATGACCCATTTATACGTAAGAGCGCAGTACCCTAGGTGGTTGTATGGTTGTATGTAAAGAGCAGTCTCCCCTACCAGTTTTTTCTTTGAAGAGGAGACGCCGAAAATACTCCCCCATGTGTAAAGACTAAAAACAAGAGGGGATGAATATCTCCCCTCTTATTCCGAGTCATCGACACATCCGTTAGCTCCTTCCCTCCCCTCTTCCCCTCAACTTGAGATGTTCCTTCTCTCTTTTCCCTTCTACTTTTTCCCTTCCTCCCCTTCAAGATGAATCCATCCCTCCTGCAGCATGGCAATGGAGGGTTATTTGACATATCATAATAACAACATTGAATGGGAGTTCCCGCATAGGAGATGAGGGGTTCCTCATGAAAAGTAATTTAATACAGATATATGTATATATACGTCACTTATTATTGTAAAGGAAGAAAAAAAAGATGCTCAAAATGAACTCGTCCAAACATAGGGAAGGGAAGGTTTTATTCTTCTTTTTTTATTATTGCTGAAAAGAGGAAGGTATTTTCAGCAATAATGGGTGCGTCCAAGAATGGGGGAGGAAGGAGTAATCTTGAATAATATGATAAGAATATAATTGTATGTCGACGTCGTTTCTTAATAATTAATTTATCATTATGCATTATTTTGAAATGAAAATGTCCTGAATATAGTGCATAAAATGGGATGGCAGTGGAAATTAGGATTGGACATTTGAAAATAAGGAATTTGGGAGTGGACGATCGGCGCAAACCATAGTTGATAATTCTTCTTCATGACGATTTGGAGCGCCTTGAACTCGGATTACAGGCTTCGTATTGTATTTTTAAGAAAAAAGAGAAAAATTATATACATAAAATGGTTATGTCATGTGGGGTGTCTACAGGGAGAGGGGGTTACTCAGATTGATTTTTTTTTTTTTTTGGGGTCGACAATTTTTAAACAAAGTAATTTTTTTAATGCCAAATTTGACACAAAACTTTAATAACATATTTTTCGGCAGAGACTATTTTTTTTTTTTTTTGCTCAGAACGTAATTTTCTTCGTGATTTACTAAAAAAATCTTCTAAAGTGGAGTCGGAATGACACCTTTGCCCCCTTTGGTTCAAACACCACTGACTTGGACAGCCCCATTCAATCCCATGTCCTGGATTATTATCCGGAAATAAGAAATAACCGCTACTTACAATTAGTCAGATATTGGAGAAATCTGTGGGATTAATGGGATCTCCAGACACCAACTACATTTTATTCTTTCCAAAGACGAGTCAGAAACACGGATTTGAATCTCTGGATTTGTGTTCTCGTTTTCATTGGAATTAATGAGTCTTTATCAGTATATACGTTTTATTACATCTCAGTCCCTTGGATCCTTTTAAGAATACCTGAAGGTAGAAAATAATGATGTTATCAGGATTAATAGTAGATAGTAAACAAAGGCATAGTGCTTAGAGGTTAGAAAAGAAAAAACTGTTGATGTGTGAGCTATTTCTTCGTTTTTCTTCACTATTTTTTTAAATCGATGATGTGTTAATATCTCCTTCTAAAAGAAGAATTATTGCCTATCCTTGGTGTAAATTGATCTAGAAATCCAAAATAAAAATAAATATATAAGATTTTAAATATAGTTATAATTTTTCCTTTTACTAATTTATTTTTAAATGTACCAGGTTCAATTTGTTATAACAGTAATACATTCTCCCCCCCCACCCAACACACACACAAAATGAGTTAACAGGAAGCTACTATTAACTGGGGGCCTTATTTCAGTAATACCATATGTCTAGCTCTCCTTTTGCTCCTACACAAACCCCATTTCCATGACAATTTTATATTTTTATCGTCGCCTCACTTATCAAAGTTATTTTCTTATTATAAAAAGTTTGCAATAGTTGACTTTCAACTTTCCGCTTGAGCACTCTCCTATTTCAAGATAGAAAGAGAAAGTATGACGTGCAGGCAAAGTTATACAGTGTACACAAAAAGGATAACAATTTTTTTTATGATCGATACCTACTCATATGAAATACTGCTCACTATAGAATTTATATAGGATATCCAACAAAAATACACTTTTAATCTATTTTTTTGTTTTCAAATTTACCATGCAAACAAATCCCATGTTGGATCTTTTTGATCAATCCATCAAACTTATAATTAAGCTGATGACTCAACAAGAAGTTAATAATCAAAGTATTATTATTTAATTAAGATACTTTAATTATTAAAAACTTAAATGAAAAAAAAAAAGATAAATGAATTAAAACTATTCTTTCAGGGAAGCTTTCTTGAAATTTTATTAAGTGAACGTTATGATGTTAATTTTTTGTTTACTAAAAAAAAAGAAAAATTTTGGTTGAAAATCAAGAAAATTAGAAAATTCCAATTAATTTTTTATTTCATATATAATACAGCCCAATTTATCATAAATATATTTGAAGCATAGATTTTGTATTCAAATTTTGTGGAATGAGTTAAGATATCCAATAACTTTAGCTACAGTATAGAGCCTTTATTTGATTTAATTGACTTCTTAAGTCTGTCAATTTTTGATTCTGTCACTTTGACAATGAATTTTGTATTATTTAAGTGTAATAAGCGGTACACACACAGGGTTAATAAGAATATTTGTTAATAATGGAGAATAATTTGCCGAAGAATACAAATATAATCTACACTAAATTAAATAAAAGACATAATCTTGGGATCCAAGGATAATCATAATAAACATGTTAAGGTACATAGTTCTAATTGGAGTCCTTATGTAGAATAAATAACATTGCTTCATATAGCAAAAAAACCAAGCTCAAGATTAAACGGCAAAGTCAAACAAAAAGGTCAAAAAAGCATAATCGTTTTTTATTAATAAGCAAGGATTGTCTTTCCATCTTTCTAAATATATTAATATATGAAATATTGATCAAAGAAAAAGTAATGTAGACGTATAAATGAAATATTGCAGGCGTGCGCATATGGTATCGAACGTGTATACAGTGCTCCCTGATGTAAATCATATAAAAAAAAATTGATATAAGAAAAAAATAATGTAGTCGTATTTATGAAATAATGCAGGCGTGTGCAATGTGCATATATCATTTATACTAGGTGCACTCTATATTGTACTGCCTGATGTAAGTCATTCGTGCACATCTATAACAAGGGTACTATTGCTATTTGTTTTTGTAATTGGTATTTTATGTACATCATAATCCAAGTGAATTTTGAGTATATGTATGTTAAGATTTGAATAAAATATAAACTCTGGTATTTTAAAATAAAAAAATTTTTCTCATTTTATTAGTTTACATTCTAAAGACTAAAGTACTCATCAGTCATCCCATTATATCAAAAAAAAAATTATCAAGCTCTTATTCGAGCGTATTAATGAAAAACATTGAGTAAAGCGGAGGATTTCTTGGGGATTTATTTTCAACATTATTAAAGCCAAATTTGATTTTGAGCCGGCGCCTTATTAATCCAGTCAGTGCCGGATATCACTTATTGTAACTAAAATGTCAATTTCCTCTATATTCATATATAATTCCTCAATAATTTTCCAAAAACTATTTGGCTATATTATGTCGTTTTTGACATAGAAATTAATTAAGTAAAGCCAGCGAAAGATCAGAGGGATAAACCAAGCTGTTGTTGGGTATTCAAAACAACAAAAATATTTTTAAGTACATAGATATAAAATAATTGAATTTACATACAAATTTATAAACAAAAGTTCTCAAATAACAAAAACTCCTAACTTTTTTAATTAATTTTTTTTCAATCTCGTATTTTTTTTTTTTTCATAACACCAGTAGTGGTTTTTGTTTAATATGTGAAACACGTAGGGCAATTTATACAGGATACCAAGATGTACCTTTTTTACATATCTACTCATAAATTATGAGAAGGCGGAAGCGAAAATTCCTTCAAACTATCTTTGTTTAAACTTCAAATGACGTTATGTGTAGCGTGTTCATCATTTGAAAACACATAAGATATTATATCCAATTTATATGTAAAATGGTTCTGGACCAAGTAATAAATATGAAGAATTTTTTTGGGATGGAACTAGACCGAATTGTTCCTTTGGATCAATCTAAATAGATTTGGTTCTTTTATATGATCTAGACCCAACTTTTATTTTGGGTCCAAAAAATGTTGTAATAGTCTCAGACCGGTCTAAGATTTCCAAACACAAACTCTAATTAAGACCCTTGTTATTATCCGCTGCATGTTATAAGATTTCGGTGATAGAGGAGAACTTTCCACACTTTAAATAGCATTAGTGCATCTAAAATATTATAATTTAATTACATTCATATATCCATTATTATGCATTTTTAAAGTCGTTTACGTCATAAATGGGCTAAAATAGTTACTTCAGAGGGAGAATTTAAAACAGCACCATACCTATTCATAATGAACAAAAAAAAAGAAAAAAAAGAAAGAGTACACACGCAACCACTGTTTTTCCTTTTCTAATTTATAAGTTTAGTTTTTAATTTGTTTTTTCCATTTTTATTTTTTGAAAAGTTAAAAACCGCAGGCCTCACCAAAAGACGTCTAACTTGTTTATATGTCAAAAACAAATGAACATTTCAACCAAACGTTGTGGAAATAGGTATTAACATAGTAAAATGTATAGAACGATTTTCTCCCTTTTGCTGATGAAAAATTTGTAAAAATATGATTCATGCAACACATACAACTTCATATAACGTCAAAGTGTGTGTAGGATTATATATATGTATATTTTTTTTTGAGGGGGAAGAGGGGTTGAAATTAAAATTAAAAATTCCAATAGTTTATTTTTTCCAAAAATTATCCACAGCTCTTAACTAAATATTTAGAAATAAATTTCAAAAATTTGAAGAAAAATTGAAGAATCTACAGCATTTAACATAGAATCAAATTTTAATTATTAAATTTTTGTGAAAAAATAACCAAAAATTCACAGCTGTTCAGAAAACTCCAAGTATTCAAAAGTTTACAACTGTTAAAAAAAAAAATTGGAAAAAATTTCAAATATTAAATTTTCTGGAAAAATATTTTAAAAATTTATAGGTATTCATACAAAATTAAATTCTTTTGGAATAAAAGATGAAAAATTTAGTTTCATATATTTTTGGAAAAAAAAATCAAATATTAAATTTTCTAGTAAAGAGTAAAAATTCCTTAATTTGTGCACCCACCCACTGCAAACCCCCTCTGATATGATGTTCATGTGTTGATACTTCTCCCAATTTTGAAAGACACATGACGTCACCAACAGTTTATCTATGGATGGGCCTATACTATTTTTTTTTAATTTTGCTTTTGGACGGATCTAGACTGAAAGCGAATTAGTTCGGTTCATTAAAAATCAGAAGGGTCTCAGACCGGGCTAGGATTTAAAGACCGGAACTTAATACTAATCATTTTAATGTTTAATATCATATTAATATGATTTACAATTGTCAAGGAACATAATCTATTAGTTAGTGTCAATGAATACGGAAATAATCTTTATTGTATACAGTTTTGTTACATTGTAAGCATTTAGTGTAATCCATAATGTATTTATTGAGTATTGATGTGAAGATCCTAAATCCTAACGATCGAATGATATTTTAATATAATTACAAGTCATTTAGTAATTCAGAAAATGACTTCCGACTCACTAACTTTTAGAATATGTAAGGCGAAATTCATATTTTCCAATATAACTCTACTAAAGTTATAAAATCATCGATAATTTAGTAACATATTTATCACGTAAGAGTTCCCATGAACTATTTATACATATACATATGTAGATAATAAGGAGAGTTGAATATGTTTTGTAGGTTTGCTGATAAATATATCTAGGACTACATTAAATCTATGCTCAAAAATCGTCTTTTACTTTTTTTCAATGAAAGAAAAGACTCACAAGTAATAATGGAATCGTAAGCGAGGATGAAGTGTCTAGAATTACAGAAATAATACAGACATATAAATGTACTTAGTATCATAAATAGGAGTTGTTCGTTTGTTATGTACGTAAATGCCATTTGAGAATTCAAATAAATGAAAGAGTTTTCTAAGAATATTAGGAAACGAAATAGAGAAAACTTTGGGAGGAGTTTCAATGTAAGAGATGCAGTTGAAGGATGATAAGTCTCTTTGTTTCTCACTCTACATTTCATTCCAGTACTACTCCTCTTAATTAAACATATCCTCAGTTATTATATAAGAATACAACGATTCCATACAAGATATAGAGGGACGTATGGGTGAATAATTAAATGAGATGATATCCATCGAGTAAGGCGGAAGTACCTTTTCTAAAGAGATGATACCCCTGAACATAATGGGTATCCCAATGTCATCAGGCATAAACACATTTGAGCTCTATTTAATTATAAGTAAAGTTAGATCCATATATCCAGATGTACCGCGAAAAAGACCCATTCAAACCATCATTATTGTCTTAGAAGTAATTAATTTGATTACTAAAGTTTATCACACGAATTTTTATATCATTTTCATTTAACGCTGTATGTAGGAGGTTTTGTGACCTTTCTCATTCTCTCTTGAAATTCAATTTATCATGGCATAAATTTTTAATTTAGAGAACTTTTTCATTTTGAAAATAATAAAATTGTTAAGGGTTTAAGACTATAACATGTAATTTCTTTAGAAATAAATTGTTTAGTCACGTATTACGCGTACACACATAATATATGTGAAAACCCTGCTTGATGGATATTAATTTGATTGGTTTATGTCTTACATAAGATGACCAACTACATAATTATGAGTTCTTATTTTATTACCTAGAGCTTCAAATATTGATATATTCTGCACCAATATTCTAATCTGAACAAATAAAATGTTTTTTGATAGTAAATTGTATAGCTTGTAAGTAGGTTTTTTTCTATTCAATATGGGAACTTTATTTAAAAGTAAATACAGTCAAACCTGTATTAAGGAACATGGCAAAGGAAACTGAAAAAAAGACCACTTTGTGTATGTGACATCTTAAAAAACAAGGTTTTTAAATCTGAAAACTGGGTATGACCACTTATTAAGGTGGCAGGCTTAAAACAAGTGGCTGTTAGAAGATGATTGACTAGGAATATAAGTTGCCACTATTATTTTGTCCTTCAAGCGCTTTAATAACGGTATTTGATATTCATTGTTGACGGTATTTCCCTTTTCAAGGTAGTCGATGAACATGTAACGAGGCCAAACCTATCCAACTGATTTTTGATACGGGAAAGTAGTGGTTTTTTAGATAACCCACAGTATGGTCTCTCAAAAATATTAGCAATATTGTCAAGATTTTCAGCTCGAAAAAAACGCACTTCGGATGGATATAGAAGCATTCTTTAGAAATATGAACTTTCATTGAAATGGGAGATGCCGATGAGGGAAAGTTTAAATAAGATGACCATAACAACCATATACTCCGATATCAAAGGGAATGTCATATCGTCTAAGTCCTATCATCGATCTTCGCCTCTTATGCGAATTTTCAAAGACCAATTGTCCCTTTCAAGTTGATAATTTAATAAATTTCAACGGCCTTCCTAAGGAGCTGTTCCAAAACTCCTTCTCTTCTGCCCTTTCCAATTGATTTAAAAAGGCAAAATATATCCCAAAGAAGCCTAGCAGATTTTATAAATGCTATAAGAATTAAATTCCTAATTTTTCCTGAATAATGGTTTAAATATCGTTTACTAACAGGCACACTTGAAAACGCTGACAAGTTTTTTAAAGACAAAAGAAATACCTGAAACGACAGATCTCATCATGTTAGAATGCGTCCAAATATATCCGAACTTCATGGGTATTATGCAACTCATTGAGATCGACATGATAAGAAACTTGTAAGGATCGACTTTCTGACAAATAGTAAAAACGCTAAAATTGACGCCATGATAACCAAGGGACAGTATATTCTATATAAGCTAAGGACTATAAAAGACAATGATTTAAATTGAATATTTCCTATTTTAACTTTGTACTCTAGTACTTTAAATTACATTTAATTTGAAATTTTAATTTAATATTTTTTTTAGCCTTCTACCTGATATGTTTCATTATAATATATTTGATATGATTTCGTTGTTTAGGGGTTTTTGTTTTTAATATTGTTGAATAATTTTTAATTACATACAGAATGTATCTTAATAAAGGCCGAGAAAAAAAAAGACTTCGATGAATAATTTTATAGTTATGAATCATTATGTCATATTAATAAACGATTTCACCTTAGGTTGTGTAATAAAAGAAAAGTATACATAGCAAAAATTATTTTGAATTAAGAAGTAACATGTGACAAAAAAAAAGTTTTTGACACACCAACTAAAAAAAATTGCCATCCCTGTTCTATGTATTGAATAACTACGTTTGAGTATGATCTGTGTCCAGCGCAAACAAACTCGATCATGGTGTTCCTCCGGGTCTCCTATATCGATGATACTTGTATTGAATTAAAAGTTGCGCAAATAACAACCTCTCACATTCAAATTGAAATAATCGACCCTCTAATATGAATCATCACCTAATTTATTCATTACTTACTTTCTGTGTACGGATTTTTATTTAATTGCGGTTAGATAATAGATCTGATGAACAGAAATACATAAAATATATGCTTAATCCTGGAAAAAGTAAGCATGCAAAAATTTTTAAATAGGTGGCAAATCTTGAGTTAGGGCAAAAAAAAAAAAAAATGTCCAAAAAATTAAGTAATTCTATCCCGATTAAATTCCACAAAAAGATTTGACCATGAAGAATACTTTGTCAATCATGATTGGAAATCAAATGGAAGCTGTCATTACCTTATATCAAGAAGAAAATAAGCTTACTATTTTTATTTTTTTGATCTTAGACGGAAGTATAAGTATAAAGGACATTTGTAAAATCCTTAAACGTTATCGAGACTCTGTATGTGCTCAATCTAAGCCTCGTAAAAAAGAGAATTTGCCTTAAGAAAACCCCTGAAGATATTAAATCAGTAAGAATAAGAATCTATTGAAACTGTTCAGTCAATGAATCGGATAACTCAAACACCGAAATCAACTTTCTGACGATTCCACAAGAAAAAGAAGATAAATAATTCCACACCACCTTTAAAAGTGCGGTGGGTAATTGGTATTCTGTGATAAGAAGCTTTTCACTTTGAAGGCTATTAAAAATAATCAAGGACATGGAATCTTTGCCAAAGATACATCTATGGTTCCAGAATATAGTAACTATACATGTCAAACCTCCGTCTGTCATGGTCTGGCAGCAGTTACATCCAAAGGGAAGATGCTTTCACTGATTTCCACTCGATCAAGGAGTAAAAATCAATTATCTTACCTACAATGACACCATCCTGGAGTAGCTAGTGTACCCTTGTTTCGTGAAAAATACAACAAGAAATAAAAAGTATGTTTTGTACAAGATTCTGAACCTAGTCATGTCTAAAAAAAACACACTCAATATTGGTTGGTTTCGAATATACGATTTTGGCGGCTAATTCTTTTGGATAACTTAGAAAAGTAATCAATTGTTAAATACCATTAATAAATAAGAATTGGGATTGCAAACTAAACATTATTTTCCCGATGTATGTCCCAATACCGATGGCAGAAAAAATATCCGATTCTCCAATTCCGATTAATCGTTCCATCTTTAATTATTTGTCTCGCTCCTGTATTCTCCTTTGCACTCTTTTTTCTCTTACAAAATTTTCAATTCTATTCGTTTGGTTAGAATTTCATAACTCATCGGACATGTATTTTGGGAGTTAGGGTGATGATTACTATGCAACAGCATTTTTGCTCACCTGCTGGAATCTTGCTTTTATTATTTTTACTTCAGCCTTAAACAAGAAAATGACCATTGAAATATTCAATGATAATAGTTTGGCCGTTATGTTTTTATTTTAAATCAGGATTTTTAGAGTATTGTCACGATTTAGAGCCATATTTCAACGTGAAATGACTATATTTAACATACAATGAAAAGCAATAACATTTGAAAAAATTAAAAAAATGTGTCGAATCAGAAAGGATCTAATACGGAAAAAAATATTTGTTTCCTATTTGTTTTTTTCAATTGCTTCTTATTGCACTCGTAGCTAAAATGAAGAATAAAAAATATATTGGAATTTCAAAAAATTTGCAATTAAACGAGTTCATTTTTGATTGATTGCTTTTAAGTTTAACTTTTAATTTTCTCATGAAATAGTTAAAAAATAAATATTGCAAGCAGACTAAATTTATAATATATGTATACTTATCAAATACATTGCATATGAAGCATATTTAAATCGAAATTAATCTCCTTGCCTCTAAAATATTAATTACTCGATAAAATAAATCATTTTTAATGCAAACTTATATTGCTTATTAATAAAATATTGAATCAGAAAAATTTGCAATTTAAATCTTTTGGCTATCAAAGCCACATGGGCTGACTTGTCATGAACTACATTCAAGAAAGAAGGGGGATGCCGTCATTAAGGCTGAGGGATGCTAAATCGAATAAAAATGTCAATTTCAGTAAGAATTCACAGGAAATAAACTTAATTTTGTTCTAACCGTATTCCTGAACTAGTTTTTAATAAAGTTTGAAAAACAATCTTCATTTCAACTTAAATATGACGTATAGAGTGTTTAAGTTGGGGTTTAACTTCCTACTTTTAAAATATCAATTACATTTCAAAAATTCAAAGTCCTGTACATATTCTGAAGAAGAGGAACTTGACTCAACCAACACAATAAAATGAAGATATTTAGAGGATCACTATCATTTAATCGATTTTGTCTCTAATAATATCGGAAAAATCTTAAATTCCCAAACATTCACATAAAATAAAAACATTAAAATTTAAAATCATATATCTATACTATACACAATAATATAATAATAATTAAATACTTTCTGTGAACAGAATCGCAACCTTACATAAATTCATAAGTGATTTTTTTATACGAGACTGTTCTATAGTAAATTTCACGAGCGACCAATATCATATTTATTCATTCCAGTGGTTTTTGACCAAAATCTATTGATTCACATTTTTTTTAACCAAAAGCATCTGTATCATATCACGATTGGAAAGTATCTATACTTTAAAATTTGATTTTTTATGTCCTCTAGAATTGTACATATTACGAATCCGTCCATCATTTTGTAAACTAATTAAATTGAATAAAAAAAAGGTGTTTCCATTGAAATACCCTTTTTAATTAGAGTGAATTAATTATTGATTAATGAATCTCAAAGATTCCCTTCTTTCATTTATTTGTTGTTATATAGATATACGTGAGTCTATGTACAATTAATGTCAAAACATAAAGATATGAAAAAATTCATGGAATCAAACTAACGGTAAATGTTTGAGAGGGATTAAGTTAGGTCTATAAAGAACAATTACTACTCGAAATAACAAACTGATGTAATACAATTATAATGAATATTCTTTTTTGAAACTAATATGTCGTAAATACCCTTTACTGCAATCGATTATTGGATTATTGTTTGCCTCATATATCATGAATATATATATACATGAAACCTTCTTTTATATAATGTTATACATAGTCTATAATATGACCTAGAACGCCTGCTAGACTTTTTGTAAAATCAAACTGAACATGATTTTTTATTTAGTTCTAGAAGAGAGAACATTTAGAATAATGTACTCACTCGTACGTGTGATCATAAGGAGAGTTGATATTTTTGTAAAGAAAAAAGTAGTATACAATTAGGCTAAATAGGATAGAGACAAAATAATCAGTAAATATATTGTTTAGAGTCAGTCATGTTAATCATGTGTATACCAGTCTTTTTTTCTTTTTTTTTTAATTGGTAATCTGAAGTATGAATTTTCTGTCCTTTAGCAGTTCTCATTCATATTTAATTATTGAGCAGTGAACTTTCTTTCTAAATAGATTCATTACCTTCCCAACCTGATTGAACATTCCTATGTCCTCATAAAAAACGGAGCGTAACCCTGAGGATTTGTTGCAGGGCTATGATTAAAAGTTCTTCTTGGATTCAAGACTGAAGACTTTCTTGTCAAGGTTTCTGTTTATTTCCTTCTCCCCTCATCCCTAGTCACCGCTGATTGTAGCTGCTCTTCTCCAAAATATTCTTAAAAATATCAGGGTTACCCTGTTGATTTTCTGTTTCTTTTTTTAACATGCTCATTATGCACACGATTTCCATAACTATTCATAGTGCTTACACATGTACTTGATTACGTAGCAGTCACTTCTTAATTACTTGAATAGTGCAAAAAATATGACTCATAATTTCAATGAAGTACTTCTGCTTGGATATAAGGTACTTGACCCCATTTCAGGTTAGGATATTTATAATATTCAACCTTTTTAAGGTCTAACTTTGTTTTATTTACTAAAAACTATGATAAAAGACATACTATCTGCGACGGCTGACTGAAAAACACATTTTTTTCTTCTCTTTTTTCTTCACTAAGTCATTCTGCAGGGCCTTATTTCGCCAACAAAAAAATACCCTGTGTATTTTGTTGTCGATTCCTTTGTCAGATTTAATTCGTCATGGACATTTCATAATTTATTATTTTTAAAAAGTTAACAAATTAATATGATATAAATTATGATGGGAGTCGATATCTTTGTAAGGGGGGAAATGCGAGGAGAAGGCAGGAGCAAGACGTTTGGTATCATAGAATTAAGACCCTTGTTAATATCACCTGCCTGTTATATGATGGGGGAAGTCAAAATGAATTATTATTAATCAGAGGAGAACTTTTTAACATTTTAAGTAGCATTCGTGCTGGGAAAATATTGTAATTATATTAAAATTCATATACATTTATTTTATTGTGGATTTTTAAAACCATTTACATTAAAGATAGGAAGGAGAAGTTAACACCACGACCACTTATTAAATAATGAAAAAAAAAAGAAAAAAAAAAAGAGCACACGCAAAAAGCGTTTTACCCTTTTTTTTATACCTAAACGTAGTTTTTTTCATAACTAAAATGTTAATTCTGCTCATGTGGGGATGCTTTGGAGTAACACGAGTAGATCCATGTTAGAATTAGGGTAGAATTGAGTAATTCCTACACTTAAGTCCTTGCTATATAAGGAGAGAGATTTGTTGTTCTCTCACGGCTTCTTACAGCTGTTCTTGAAACGTCATGACAGCTTAGCTGCTATCCTCCCAAACATTCTTCAAATTGTCAGGATTACTAAATTATTTTTCGAGGATTTTTATTTTTACATAACGGCAGGTCATTTTTTATACAGTTCTATTAAATCACTTTTATTACAGCATAATCAAGGCATTTGGTGTCAAGCTTCAATTGTACAACTATGCCTTCCCATATTTTGTGAATCCAGTTTCCAATATGGTACTCTGTGTCTCCGTTTTCACCGTCATTGCCATAGCCTTTGAACGCTTTATGGCGGTTTGTTTTCCAATCAAGTATCGATCAATATCCTGTACAGAGTCTGTTAATCTAAGAGTTGCCAAACACATGACTCCCGTGATTGTCATATCCGTACTTATAAACCTTCCAAAGTTTTTTGAAACAAGGCTAGCTGAGGTAAGTTGTTACTTTTCTACCATTTTTTCATTTATGTAGAGAAAATTTAATATCACTAATATGATAGCTTTGACTTTTTTTTGTGAACAAGCTTTTGAATATCTGCTAGAAAAGTGAGATTTGACTCCAAATTTTGTATCTTTGATTTTTTGAATTCACGACCAGTATATTTAAAAATCCAAATCCCCCCCCTCCATAAAAAAATAAAATATCTATATATAATACTGTGGACGCCCCTGATACTCGATACTCTCCCAAACACTTTTTGCACGCTAATTATTGATGATTTGTCATGTAACAATTGTTTTTCCCCTTTTTTAATCTAGACCGAATTTTTATATAAGAGCGGTCTAGACATAGCTTCTTTGTTGGACCGATACAAAATATACGTGTATGTTCCATGGAGATTAAGTACTTTGAGTACAAGAGAAGTCCAAAAATATGTCAGATTTTGTCCCAAAATGTATCCTTTGTGAATGACGTGTACATAACACTTTTGACTCATTGCGGGCTTCCATTCTCGAGGCAGTTTGTTCGAATGATTTGCTTAACTATGAACCCTGTCATGTAAGAGAAAAATATTAGTATATTGCTGAATTAATTTTAGGAACTTAATTATAAAATACATTATACTCAAACTTTCCAGTTTTAAAATCCCCACCCTGTATATGACACTAATAATGTCATCAAATATCTTTTTATTTTTCTTTAATGTTAACACCTTTAACAATTGTAATTGACCCCCTTCCTCTCCTCATGGAAAACAATGGGATATCACTCAAAACTTTGGATTATTGAGATAGTGAATTCAAAGACATGAAATGAGGGCCCTTATAAAATATAAAATTACTTCTCAGAAATTGAAAAAAAGATTATGAAAAAACGTCTCAAACTAAAAAACTAAAAGTATAAGGAAATGGACCCAAAAGATGAAAAAGGTCGAATAAAAAGGGTCAAAAATGAAGATAATTATTTATTTATCTAAAAGGTATTTTATTAAATAAATTGACTACGCCCAATTTTTTCATGTCAGAGTCGAAAAAAGTAAAGGATCAGTCTGAAATTCCAAAAGAATAATAAAACCCCAAATCTTAGCACAGAATATTGTAATGTATCAAGAGAAATGAAAGATCCTTAGTTTGTTGAATATTACAAAAGGCCCATATTCGTTTTTGAGGAAAATATATTTCATTAGAAATATAACTAATCTACATATTCACTATTTCGTAACATAAATATATTCACATTATGAATTCATTTTATGTTTCATTTCCAATTTAAAATATTAACTTGTAAAAAAAATTAGAATTTCGCTAGATTTTGTTTAAATAATGAGTAGAATTTATTAATTCAATTTTGAGCACAGAAAAAATTATCTTACACAACGTAATGGAATGCCTAAGCTGACTATTTATTCCTACATGAGGGAAATATAAAAAGAGTGATTGGCTGGTGAAAAAAAGAGTGAAAGTGTCAACTTCATTTTTCCCTCGTTCCTTCAGGAGGGGAAATAAAAAAAATAAGCTTAGCTTCATGTCTCATTTTTTTACGTGTCTAGAACTCCATAGTAAATTGGAGGCAATAATTATTCAATCCCTTTCCGATTTTTGTATGTTTACTAACTGCAGGTCTGTACATTGACAGTTTTCCAACCATCCGAGACTAGCAAATTGTTCGATCGGACAGGTTAATGCAGTGTATATGATGTTATCGTTCTGGAAGATGTATTACACGACCCAGTTTTAGCGACCTGCCCTGGGGGAAGGAGGTTGTCCCTAAGATCAGGATGGACCTCCTCAATTCGAGTAAATAACCCTTTTTATTGTTTTGTCGGTCCTTACATAGATACAATGGATATTTTACACCAAATATACACAACGCTCTTAATACAGAAATTATATACCAAGTGGTCCAATAAAATCTGAAAACTTTGAATTTTAAACTTCAACAAGATATAATTTATTAATTAACAATATAATATCAACAAAACTAATAATATCAATAGCCTGAGTATCATAAATGTAACACCCTTTGTGGCAATGATGGCTTTCAGGCGTCGGTGGAAGGCCTGGTACATACTGGAGATAGACTACTCTGTCATGGCGTCCCAATTCTGGCTGACAGTGGCTTTGAGGCCACGGTGTTTGAATGACAGGCACTCCAGGTACATGCACCCAAGAGGTGTAGTCCAAGGGGTTGGCATCTCGGATTCCAAAAAGGACAAAAAGAGTTCAAAAGAACTCAATAGAGTCTTGCAACAGGAGTAATGAGTTTCTTTCATTGGGGGTGTCAAAATTGCCCTCTGCAACCTCCCTAGATCCTTTCCACACACTTTTTGATAGCGCTATGGACAATTTGTTGTGAACCCCAAGATCTCGTGCATGGACAGTCATGGACTTGGAGGATTGGCCTAAGCTGTTCTCTTTAACTCCTCCGAGCCCAGTTCGGCCTTTTAGATAGATCCCTCCTTCCTCTCCAATTGTTCGTCGATCACGTTCAATTGCCATTTTTTCGACTTGTTTGTAAGCTAGAGAGTTCAGATTTTTTTTTTGTAACTATTTAATTAGTAATTGCTCATATTTCAATAGACCCTCCTGTATATTATTTGGGATAAAAAAACTATCTTCCCAATTATAAAAAAATTCAATAGCCGATAGGACCCTTCCATAAAACTGGACTGGACTGCACTGAATTAATAGGTACCGACACAATGCTTGTCATTGCAGATGGTGTTCTTGGGATTATACTAAGATTTTTTCTTCCTCAAAACACTTTTTTCGTTCATATAATACCACTCAGTGCCAAAATGAACCTACCCTTGAAATTATAGACTGTTCTGTTCCTTGTCAGAGGGAAAAGTGCAGAATTGGCTGGGGATCAAAATCTTATTCTCTCCCCTGTATACACGAATCTCAGCTGCTAATGTAATAGAATTACTCAAGAAATTATGTTCCTACCTTATAATTTGGTTATTATATGTGTTGAAGTAAGGGCTTGTCAATATTTTTTTATTTTATTTTTAGGTGTCCACTGGGATTGATAATAAAACAGAAATCGATTTTGAAATAACAGAACTTCGAGCAAATGAAAATTATATATATTTCTACATTCACTGGGGACGACTGTTTGGAACTGGGGTTATACCAATGATTGTGCTTTTATTCTTAAATATGAATATATACTTTAAAATACGATCCACAAAGAGAGCAAAGGCGAGTCGAAGACAAGGCGATAGCATGGCTCTTCACTCTTTGGATAGTGGAAAAGTTGTCTCCAAGTCGGCAACGATCATAGTTCCAACGAAAAGAGATATGAAAATGGCATTAGTTCTTTCTCTAATAGTCATCTTATTTATTGTATGCCATCTACCGAGGTAATTATTTAATGGTACACTTTTTTTAGTTATAGATGTGTGCAGCTGCCACAACTTTTTATTTTTGAAGAGTTAAAGGTTGTAAATTGTTTCTGTACAATAGAGGTACTGGAATCATAGGGACCAATGCCCCTTTCTTTTTTGACAAAGTATAATATTTTTGTCTATCAAATTGTAATGCTTCGTGACTACGATCTTAGCCGTATATAATTTGGCCCCCATTTGTAAATTTATTTCGGTGACGTTGTTGTACAATACCAATTGATGGATTTGACTTTAGTTAAAATCGTTACAAGGAGATATGAATTTATTTTTTGTAAAAATAGCGCAATTTGGTAAACTACATAATTAAATTATTTATATATACCGGGACAGCCGTTATTATTTACCGATTTTAACACACAAAGTATTGCAGTCCATGGCATGATCCTGGGTAGATTAGGAAACAAGTTTATTAACTATTAGTTATAATTGAAACCCAAATTAAATGTTTTAATCAATGTTATCCACCCTCTGAATTTATGGTGAGCTCCAAACAGTGGCAGAAGCTTAAGATCTTTTAAGGGGCAATTGCTGTTGTGGTGTCTCCTGTAGAACTTGGACTACACGTGCACCTAGATGGAATAGTCTAGAGTAAGGTTTCTCAAACTATTTCAGACTGGCGCTGCCCTCCCTTCCATATAAACTTCTACTGCCCCCCCCCCTAAACACATTTCTTCCATAATGAAAACAGTACATAATTAACCCTAGGTTTTACTACTGCTGCTTATGTGGCTGGTGTACTTGGTCTAGGGATATTAGTTTTTTCCACAGCAGGCTTAAACTCACTAATAAGAACACGTATATTGCTACGTTTGGTAATTCTAAACTTGTTCCTTTGCTTTGAAAGAATCAAGACAACTTCACTAAAGGCCCGTGCATCAGTTAGTAGTTTAAGACTTGGAAAATGAGACATATTCTGACGACCAATGTTTTTTCAGAAGAAACAAAGCTTTTCTATGAAAGTACAGATTTAAGATTTTGCCTTATCACCTCCTTGTAATTGCAAATTTAAATTATTAAATTTACAGAACAAATCAGTTAGATACGCATTATCAGTTTTGCATGCCCGGAAAGAAAAAACAAGCCTTCACAAAGGAAACAAAAAAACACATTTTTTTAAACCTCATAACAGGGGAACACATATAATGATTTAGCGTCCGGTAACAATGCTCCACTGACAAACTCAAACGATACGTGATTAAAACAAGTAAAGAATATATCAAGAGCTATCTCAGTGATCACGTATAAAATATAAATTTTCATAATTTTTTAGACATCAATAGCACTTTGTGTTCCCATTCAAGGGGAAATTTCTTAAATCCCCTATTTGTCTCCTCAACAACCAACTGATTTTGGGCCTTTTTCTGTTTATTTTCATATGAAATGTTGCATAATACAGAAAAGGTAGCGACTTATAAGAAGATCATATAATGAGTTAAAAAATACAGATCCACTGTGATAAATATGAACGGGAGTAGATTTTTTTTGTTTTTGAAAATGTCTGGATTAAATCTCAATTTTTTAAAATCACATTTTCCCTTATATTCATTTCCATTTATCCGTTGTGTCACCTAATGTATTGCCATTATCGCACAAGAGACTCCATTCCTCACTAACATAATGGATAACTAGAAATGGGGCAATTAAACCATGCTATAACAATTTTTGAATAGTCCGAACAAAGTTATTTTGCTTTATCTCTGGACAATGAAACTCACATTAACGGTGAGATTTGGATAACTTAACACGTTTGCGTAGTGATGCACTGACAATGTAGACTTCATCTTGGATCACTAACTGTCCATAAAAACTTAACAAAACCACTACAAACTATACTCAAACCTCCACCAAAATTTGGTCTCTCTATGAATTAACATTCATTTGAATTACGCATTTTGTGTAACCTTAACCTTTGACCTATCTAGATTTAATTTGAGTTACGCATTTCAATTTGTTCAAAATTAAGGTCAATTTCACGTTTTTAAGATTTTGTAGGATCTTAACCCAGCAGTCGGCAACCTCCGACCCGCAAGGGAATTTTGACGGGCCCGTCATCTTATCATGGCCAATCATCTAAATATAGGCATACTAATCCGCCATGACTCTGCAGCGATAGCTGTTTGGTCCCTTCTCTCCAAAAAGTTGCCCACCCCTGAACTAACCTTTACTTAAATCAGCTAAAATTTCATTTTTTCTGACTTTTTAACCTTCATACAAAGTTTCGGCAAAATTCATTAGTAACTTTTTCCATAGTTCCGCTTTTAAAGAGACAAACTGGTGGAGGTAAATATACATGTTTATTTAGAATCTTAATAAAGTTGAAGTACTTTTGGTACAAAACCTTATATCTATGAGACATGTATCAAATTTTAACTCGTAAATATAAGCAATTATTTAATAGACTTTGGCTTATTGTAAACTGAATCTCCTTTCCTCAGTACAATATACTCTGAATCAAAGACAAAGAAAAATCTGACTGCTTAAAAAATAACTTAACTATATTTCATTGCAATAATGGTTTTTTGCATTATTATAAAAGACTTAGAAAAGTATACTTTCATTATCCAAATTGAATATGAGCAATCCTTTCCCTAAATATTAACAAACTATGAATCTACTGTGTGAGGAAGCAAATCGTTATAATTAATTCAAAGGTTTCTAATAAGAGAAATTAAAATGTTCCGAAGAATTTCCTTGTTTAGGGCTTATCTACAAATATAAACGAACTGCATTTGTAAAAAAAAAAATTACCAACTATTTCTGAGATGACAGCCAAAAGAAGCATGGAATCATCTCTTCTTGATGCCGAAATGGGACCCTCTTGAAATGGCTCAGCTCGTCCTCTGCTCCTTCGCCCTCGTATCCAAAATCAAGACGCTGAACCATGAGGACCGAGGGCTTAAGAGAAAGTATGGTTCAGGTGACCACAATTAAAAGAGTACTTCAGAGATCATGGACGACATCAAGGCTGCCATTCCGAATTCTCCCACAACCAGTATGAGGAGCCTTGAAAAGAATTTCCGTATTGACCGAAAAATCATCAGTATAGCCGTGAAGGACTTAGGGGCGTTATCCTGTGTCTGTAAAAAGCACCAGCTTTTCTCAGCTACAGGCAAAAGGTTTAAGGTCGTTGAGGGGCAAGTTTCTCCTCAATTGGACGTAACTTCTCTTACATGAAGCCCTGGACAGTGGGCCAGTCCCAAAACACCCAAAACGACCGCTACTTGGCTACCGTGCTTATGAGGTGCACCATCAATGCCACAAAGCAACCTGCCTCGCTCACGATACTTGGGGTCGTTGCATCTTATACAAAAAATTACCACGTTATTGGTTCCCTAAGGACCTCTGGATCGGTACAAAATACCTTGGATATCCTAATAATGGTGGTATTTACTTTACTGCACTGAAAACATCCTCAGGACACCAATGTCTGGCAAAAGTACTTGGAACCTGAGCAAAAGGAAAGGACAATCCAGACATGGTGGGCCAGCAACTTGGTCAACTTTAGGCCTTCTACAATGTGGGCACTCTCCAGCCCAGACTACAGCCCATTTTACAACATAGTCTCGAGAAGAATGCGAGTACGACCCCGCACTCAACTGTTGAATACTTGAAGGCTTCTATTAAGAAAGAATGAGAGGTAATGTTCGTGGACTTTGTCAAAAACACGTGTAGGGGATTCAGGCCCTGGATTAAGGCTGTGATTTGCGCCGTTGAAAATTTTCACACTTTGCTTTCTCACACTATAACCATCAAAATTATTTATATACATTGATAAAGAGTGTATTTACAAAAATATATACTCAGTAAACTTAATGTATCTTGTTTTTTTTTTGTTTTTTTGTTTTTTACTTTTAATTATAGGCTCATCCTAAACCTACACGAATTCATGATGTTATCAGATATACAAGAATGCGGAGACTATTTTTGTCCACCAGTATGGTTCATGATTATGTTACCTATCAATCATTTTGCATTAGTTGTTAATTCATCTATAAATATTCTTATTTACTGTTCAGTTGGTGACAATTTCATGTGAGTATAATTTTTGATATATTTCAGATTAGAAAACTTGAGATTAATTATTATTTTTTACATATTTCATAGGGAAATTTCAAGAACATTGACTTTATTTGGCTGCAAATAGAACGCAAATTACCTTACATAAATGTTCTATTTATATAAACTATGTACTTGATATGTAATTCCTTACTGTGTATGTATATACTCGTACTATTGTTGGGCTTCGGTATATGAATCCTAGACAAGTCAAAGACCGTTACTGTTTTTAGTGGACCAAGCTAATTTGGTTCTTCTATAAAGAAGTATCTCAAAGAAAAAATGGTATTGATTGGTTCAAATGAGAAATTCAGTCTGCATCTATCTCATTTCAAATTTAGTTTAGTAGGGTCGAAAGATGAACTATTGATGATGTCATTTCCTTTTTAAAATTGTAAACATCGGCACAAACATGTCGTATCAAGGGAAATGGGTTGCATAAATCATCATGTACAACTCAAAAAATCAGTCAATTATTAAATTTCATTCGACTGTCTGAGATCAGGGACCGAAATATCAAATGATAGTTTGGATCATCCGCCTTAAATTGTTCACTACGTACATACAAAAGTACGTAGAAATTAGTCTTGGATTTTGATCAGAAAATCCTGGACCGGTCTAAGACGTTTATAATTTTTAATACAGTCATTTTACAAATTTCAGTCTGGACTAGATTTGAAGAAAAGTCCCATTGAATATTTTATCTTGATTGATTTCATAAAAAAAATTAGCTACAGACCGATTCTATAGAAGAATTGTTCATGACGTAATTATTTATTTTTTAATCAACTACAATAAAGTACTTTATACTACTCATAAATCTGGAATGGAGAGAAAATTGGTTCATAGATGGAGTCCGAAAAATCTTGGTCAAAATCTTGGAAACAAAAAAATCGGTCTACGTTTTGGAAACGATTGAATTTTTGTCTGGGATTACGGGGTAGACGGAAATATCAGTAAAGAAAAAATCAATTCAGACCGAACCGGTAAAAATTCGGTCTCGGACCGAGTTTCAACACTAGTATTTATGCAATGTTAATAGAAACACTATTTCTATTAACTTTAGTAAATATGTACATATGAGTCAACACTTTTGTAAAGTTTTAAGAACAGTATGGAAGGGACGAACGAATGCATGTATTGGACAACATTTGAAGCACCTAAAATTATATTAAACAAGAGTCTTTTCTCGCTTCCTTGATATCATAAGGTTTTTTCCATTATTATTCGAATATATGTCTTTTGAATAATTAATATAAAATAAATATAAATGAATACTCTATAAATCTCCAGGTGTTTCAGCAGGAACACACTTCATTAATCTTTCATGATACAGAAAAAATAATGTATATCCAATCAGTACCTGCTAGCTATCTTCACAAAGAAGTAGTTTAACAAATAATAGATAGAGAAGACACTATCAAGAAATATTTTTGATTGTATTTATATTAAAGTAACCAGCCATTCTCTTTTGCCTGGATATATGATTTTGTACAACCTGTCCGGGTGTCCGAGAACTTAATATAAATTAATGAAATATCTTATTTTCTGAGGGACAAATGGCGATGTTAAAAATCAATTTGAATATAAAATAAAGAAGGACAAAATTACACAGAAAAGAGAAGAATACTTTTTGTTGACAGCCGTCCTTCTCTAGGCTTTGATAAGGGCAGTTGTGCTTGTGATTATGTTAAAGTTTTTACATGAGTGAAATTATGTGCTTTTTTGAATTATTTTGGTATTTCATTAACGTTCGTGGATGTTCTTTTGTGGAAGAAATCTAAGAGATACTACTCAGGAGCATTATTTAATGGATCTCTTCTGTCTTCTTCTTTTTTTAATTTTAGCATCGTGTTACGTTTTTTACAGGAGGTTTGTTGTTTTTTTAATATTTTAATTCATTCCGAATAATAAGAAACAATTACGAATGAATTATCAACTGTGTCTTATCCTGAATGCAATTATCTTAATGAACTAAGGAAAAATCTTGCTTCAAAAGCCTTGAAGAGTAAGATTGAGGGCGATCAGTCTCCTAAACGGCCACTTATATAGAATTAGCAGATATACTCTTTGGAACACTGAAATTGAACCATTCATTTTTTCAGGGTATTCACGTTTGTCCAAGCTCCAGAAATATTATCGTTTTAGTCTTTAATAAGGAGCTAGATATTGATTATTGATTTTGTTTTGTCTCACGTAGAGGATGAATTTATATTGAATTTATATTATATTATTATATACTCAACGTAGACATGCTTCTGGAAATCCGGTTCTTTATGAGAAAAATGTTACCATTTATTGGCCTCATGAAGATGTGAATAAAGGAGAAATTATTATTATTATTTTTTTTTTTTTTGAGAAATATGGAGCTAGAAAGACTATTTGCAATTCTGTTTTGACTCTTCATGACCTTATGAAATACCCTGATTCAGTATTTGTGAAAGGTAAATTTTGCTTTCCGCTTTTTAGGACAGCTAAGAATTCTTCTTACACCATGGCATTCGAAAATGTTATATTAGAGGGAGATTAATAATAATGTTACTGAAGTATGCCAAAACGTAAGAAAAGATTTAGATCTCCCGAAATCTTGGGATAAAAATAGAAAAAGATTCGTGCAATATATTTGTGTGGACAAAAAATTTACAGGACAGTTTCAAATCTTGGTTAGCCTTATTTTTTATAACGTTGAATGTGAGGACTGTAGAAAAACTTTTAACTCCTCCATACATGTTTTCGTAGATTGTCCTAGTTTTTGAATTCTAAACGAATATATTGCCTTAAACGTAAAGGGACGGGATAATCCAGAATCAAAATATACAAAAGCACAGTTTGTTTTTTACATTCAAAATGAAAGGGTTCCTCAGGAAAGACGAAGGCGTTGGGATTAGCGTCGTTCAATTACACTGCTCTTGTTGCTGCAAACTTACGAATGATTAACCCTTAGCATCTGAGGAAATAAGAGCTGTTACCATCTCCACTATTGCAAGATATTCTGCCTACTCTTTGTTGGTTCCGGACACCTATGGATGTGGATGGAACTATGGTACAGATGTTATTATGAATTGACCTTCGATATTGGCAAAGTATTTGGACTCTGTAATGTGTGTTGTAGAGGCTTTTTGTTATTTACTTGTATGTGTGTTCCAAATTCTGTATTTTATTTAGTTGTTTTTTATCTGTAATATTTGTATAATGATGAATAAGCTTTTTAGGAGATGGATGATTATAAATTAAAGTGTTTATTTATGTTCTTTTTTTACGTGATCCTTCATTTATTTCTTATATCATTTGTCATATAAAATGAAAACCTCAATTTAAAAAAAAATATCAATAAAAATATACAAAATGTAGAAAGCGTCAACATAAAACCAATCTTGATCAAAAATCAAGAAAGGTGGATCATTCAACTCGAATTTTATTACTTCATATATGGTCTGAAATGTCCCTTGTCCATTTCTAATTGTCTTTTTTAACTATCATAGGTTTCCATAACACTTTACGAGCCATTGCTTAGCTGGAAGGGTAGTTTTCCCATTAAGAAGCAGTGTAAAATTTAAACGTAAAATTGTTTTTGGTTCATTGTTTTGGAAATAACAAAAATCTTACATAGTACAATAACTCACAAACTAAAGAACAAATTGCCATGAAATTTGGAGAGCAGTCTTTTGAAAATTGGTCCTAACTTACAAGGAAATGAATTTAAAAAAGTAGTCTCATTTATGTGTGAAGCCTCAGACTTTTCAGCTCATGTGTTTCAAACAAACAGCCAAAGTTTGATTGAGCCATTTTTTATCCTATTATTTAAATTTATGGGATAAGTCAACATACTCAATAGCTAATGTTATACTTGGGAACTTTAATATGATTTAAGGGACTTATATTGCTCTCAATATCGCCCCTTTCAAATAAAATCTATCAATTTCTTATTACTTTATAGTATCTACAAATTTTGTCTCCCCTAAGTGCAATCATATATATTTTGATCTAAGAAAATAATAATGATATAATTTATATATAATCAGACTGCTGAGGAAAATAAAATTCGTTCTATAAACTACCAATTACAAATTACCGGGCCAGCTAAAAAACACACTGGATTTACATTTATGCTTATATCAATTCATATGACGTCTTCTCTTCCAAAGAATGAAATAATAATGGTATGAACTTGGGATTTTTTTTTAATATGTAGGGATGCCTTATGGGTACTTTAGTCTTAATAAAACAAACAAAATTCAATTGAACATATCAATATTTATATTTTGTTCAAATATTAAGATATAGTGAAAGTGCACATATACCTAAGAGATTAATTACGAAAAAAAAACAGTGCTCTTGTAAAAACATTCACACGCCTGCAATATTTCATTAATACGAATACATTATTATTTCTTATATTAAATTTATTTATTAATTACATCAGGGAGAACTATATGTATACTGTGTGTCCTGTATCAAGGAGTCCTTGCCTGTATACACGTTCCATGGTATATGGACACTCTTGCAATATTTCATTAATACGATTACGATTGTTATTTGTTATGTATTGCCTTTTTTTATACTTTTAGATCATGACGTAGGGATTTGATTTAAATAGATAGTAATGTACCTTTTGTTTTACGAGTTGATATATTTTAATAGTTGTCTATGTACATCCTTTTAAGTGTAATCCCTTATAGAATATATATTTAGTGTATGATTGTACCCCAAATCAAAAGGTCTTCTTATTGGCTTTACTCCGGTCTGTTACTTCCGTCTGTTGGTGGTGTTCGTGGAACACTACATTATTTCTTAGATCAAAATATATATGATTTACATCATATACTCGTGTATTCCATTTGACTTGTCATATATTCATACGGACAGAAAGACAAACAGGGCTTTATTAATATACAAGATATAATTAGTCACACATTTTCTTTAAGGGAGGTATAAACATCAAAAATTCAATAAATTATTTTCCATGACAATATTTCATGGAGATAAATAAAATAAGGCATAGTAAAACACATTATGTTGTGTGTAAAAAAAAAAAAAATTATATGTTTTAAATATTTCTTTATTTTCAATGATGTACCTGGTTACTCTATTTTGTGATCCAATATAGATATTATGTATATCTTCCGAATAAGACTCTGGAATAAAACAATCCCTTTCACTGTTCCTTGAATAATTATTCGTTTATTTATATAGTTCTACAGGACGATAACTTAAATTATGTAACAGGTTTATATTGAGATATAATGACAATAATATATTTAATCAATTTCATATTTATTATCCTTAAGTGTGACTAATCATTATAAACACTTTTACTCGATTTGACCACCTTTTGCAGTAATAATATTTCTCAAACTTCTCGCAATAGCTTTTACACGGGCACGAACAGTATTTAGTGGAATAACAAGCCATTCCTTCACAATTTTGTACTTAAATGAATTAATATTTAAATGATCCCTACAAATAACTTTTACTTCAAGTAATGACATATGTGAAAAATCCAAGGTATATATATTCTGGGCTTGAAGCAGGCCAGCAATTTAAATAAAAAAATCAATTCATACTATTTTCACAACAAGCCTTGGTAGATCTTGAGCTATATAATCCTGCTCCATCTTAAGTAAAGCCATATTTCTTATTATGAAATATCTCTTGAACACAAGGGAACAATGTAGATTCAAATATTAGCTGCCGGCATGTCTCTGGATAGAGTTTGATCCCTTGCGGAATGAAAATAAGTGGAGAATTTGCATTCTCATATACAAGGATAGCGTGTTCTTGCTGCTGCGGGCATTGATGCAAAGTCTTTCCAATCCCACGGTCATTTTGGAGATTAAGTGTGACTTGGATGGGGAAATATTTACCATCACAGAAAATGAGATTTTTGAGTGTGTAATTTCTAATGCAAGAAAGAAGATTTTTTTTTTCCCTTCATTTTTTTTCGTTTAATGTTTGTAGTTAAGATATGACGCTTCTGCAAACGATACTGTTAGTTTTTTAGATTATTCCTGATAATTTTGCATACTCTGAAAAGTGAAATATTATTATCCCCAATTCCCTTTGACGTCATACAGGATTTCTTCAAATTTTTAAGGGATTTTACAATTTCAGACTTTGACATCCCTTTCTTGTATAAATTAATGATAAGTTGACAAGTGGATCCATTCTTTATTAAAAAATTTATACGTGTGATGATAAATTTTCATTTTTTAAAATTATATATTCCTAAAAGGTAACAAATGTACCATGTATACTTTAATTTCGTATGGAGTGTAATATCCATACTCAAAAGTATGTAAGTTATCTGAATATATTTATTTACAAGACTGTATATTTATTTATTTTCTTATATTATAACAAAGAAAACCACAATTTTTGATAATAATATTAATAGCTTTTTCAAGGGTTTCTTTTGGTGTTTATTTTCCACCTAATTATACTTGTATATCCCATTTGTACAAATTACATTACTTACACATAAAGAAAATAAATAAATTGTATAAAAGCAAAACACTACATAACATTTAGTTTTGTGTCGGGTTTAACCCTTTCTCTCATAAATTAAAAATAGGTGAAATTTAAAATTTTCTATAAATTTTTCCTATGTTTTGAGTATAAAAAACATACTCCAAGAAAAAAAAAGAATATAATTTAAAAAAGTTTTACAAATGAACACAATGTAACACTAATTAAATATGGGATTTAAGATTTAAATGCATTGAGAACTGATTAAGAATGCTACCAAGAATTTAATTTCATGAAACACAATTTTTATTATTATTCTACTAATAAATAATTTATTCTTGAGTTTGTTAGACAGAATTATATAAAGCTTATTGAAGCTGAAAGGATTGAAATTATCATGAGGTAAACTCTGGTATTTCCGATGCTGAAATAATGTATTAATATTTATCTCTAAATACATATTGACCAGATAATTCTTGCATTTAATCCTTCTTTTTAATATTTTTTTTGATAATAGAGACTATTTTCACTTGTAGTGGTACCCAGCATTGCTTGGAGTAATTAGGCGCCAGCTATGAGACAAATTGTGCTTTAATAATATAGAAGATAATTCCCGAAGAAATATTAATTGTTACTCTCCGTTTTTCATACACACACTTACACGTAACTTCTCAATATTTATATCAATTCATATGTCGTGTTCTCTTTTCACGAATGAAAGAATAATAACACAGGGCAGCTGTTGATTCCGAATATATGCTTAAATTTGCCACACCACATCAAGTTTTTGTGATATCTGATATTTAATATTTGTGGATGTTTACATAAAAAAGCCTATAATGATACCACGTGTTCCTGTTATGTATGTATCTTTCTCTCTCTTTGACTCGAGTACTTAACGTGTTTGAATATATATCTTGATGTGTGCCACCAGCTCTTCCTTTAGCAATCAATATATCCTTTATTTAATCCAATCTATACCAGTAAAACTTTCATTGGATATTCTACTGTGTTGCTCTCATTTGGATTTAGTAAACGTTGCAGATTATATACTAAATATTTTTTAAATCACCATCATAGCTGTTTATAACATCCGAACACATCTGTATAAGTGCATAAGCTAGGCATACCCACATCCTCACGGAGAAGAAAGTGCTGTAGCGACCCAGATATATTCTGCTACATCTGTGGATGCTTCACTTTATCACCTCAAGACGGAACATAACTCACTTCGTTAAGAGTGTGACCTTGCTTGTTTTAAAGTACCGCTTGGAGACCAAAACAAAAAATGGGCGCCTCACATAGTATGCAATACTTGTCACAAAACTCTGAGATCTTGGTCTCAAGGAAAAAATGCTAAGCTCAAATTTGGTGTACCAATGATTTGGAGAGAACCAACAAACCACCTAGATGATTGCTACTTCTGCCTTGTAAATGTTAAAAGATTCAATAAAAAGAATAAGCGATACATGACATACCCCACCATCTCCTCTGCAATACGGCCAGTTCCTCATTCGGACGAAATAACTGTACCCGTTTTCACCAAGTTAGCAGATATTGATGATGAAGCACATACTTCAGTCGATGATGATGATGAAGAAGATACAGATGCAAATTACACACCATTGGTTGCATTGTTTGGTCAACCTTTTCTGTATAGTCAACCTGAATTGAATGACCTTATACAGGATGTGTATTTACCTAAACAATCTGCTGAGTTGTTGGCTTCCACACTGCATGAGCGAAACATGCTTGCTCAGGGCACAAGTGTCACATTCTATCGTAACAGAGATGCAGAACTCAGGAAGTTCTTTGATTCCGACAATCACTTTGTGTACTGTAGTGGCATTGAAGGGCTTCTTGTGGCTATGGGATTATCTGTGTATCATTCAAGTGAGTGGAGACTCTTTATTGATAGCTCAAAAAGAAGTTTAAAGTGTCTTTTACTTCACAATGATAACAAATATGGATGTATCCCTATTGGACATTCAGTCTCCATGAAGGAGGAGTATGGAAACATCAAGATAGTACTTGAACAATTTAAATACCTCGATCACCAGTGGTTAATCTGTGTGGATTTAAAAATGGTGAACTACATTTTGGGTCAACAAGGAGGTTACACAAAATACCCTTGTTTCCTTTGTTACTGGGACAGTAGAGCTAACAAGGATCACTGGGTTAGAATGGAATGGCCATCAAGGCATACGTTGGTACCTGGAGAGAAGAATGTCATTAATGAACCACTAGTTGATCGAAAAAACATTATCCTTCCACTATTGCACATCAAACTCGGTATTATGAAGTAGTTTGTAAAAGCTCTTGATCACAATGGTGATTGTTTTCAATACAAATGATCAACCTTTCTGAGGTTATGATGACTTGCATATGATGGCTGATTACTCCTGGAGTTTGATGAGGGATCATTCAGATGCTCTACATAAGAGGGTGTCATCAAAAAGAAAGTTTACCCAAAAAATGAACTAATATGTTTGTCTACAAATAAAAAAAATACACTGTTCCTGCATCTACGAGTTTGATATAACATTCTATGTTTATATTAATATTTCATATTTTTCATGTTTAGTATTTTTTGAGACCTCCGCAAGGTCGATGGAGCCGGTCACAGAACCGATGGACGACTTCAAGGACTCCGTAGAGGTATGGTAGGTTGGACAGGAGCCCTCCAACATTCCCTAGAGATAAAATCGCTAGGATTAAGAACTATGACTTCCTCCAATATATGTATTGATCAATCCACAAAATAAAAGCAAATCTCCTAGACACTCTTAACAACTCAGATATAGCTCAAATCGAGTGTAACCCCATCACCCCCGAGGGCATTGCACGTGAGCTAATCTTTGAAAAAATTGCTCAAGCATCTCAGAACGATCCCATCTTCCGAATTTTAAAATATAATATTTTAGAAAAATTGATCAACAAAATATCAATCCTGTACTAAATCCATACGCAAAGATTCTTCCCCATCTCACCATTGACGACGATTTCATCCTCTTTGATGATATAATCATCATCTCACGATTGAAACAGGACCAAATCCTCCAGCGACTACACTACAGTCATCAGGGGAGAGAGAGAAGACACTGAAACGGGCCCACTAAACTATTTTTTGGCCTGGAATTACAGCAGATATACACAACCTCATCAAAGCTTTTGAAGAATGTCAAAGTTGTCGATCAAGCCTACCCAAGGAACCTCTGAAATCGGACCCTACCCCTATAGATGTTCTCGAGGAGATTGCAACCAATTTTTTGAAGTTAGAGGCAAGCACAATTTGGGAATAGTGAACCGATACTCTAACTTCCTTCTCGTTGAGAAATTCTCGTCAGCACTAACATCTAAGTCCCTTATCAGCAGCCTCCTCTACCACATCGCCACCTTCGGTAGACCATTAAGAATGTTCTCAGACGGACAGCAGCAGAAACTCAAAACTTCTTTGCTCGCTGGAGCATCACGCATAGAATATCATCACCACACTTCCCTCAAACGGACTAGCAGAATCAGCCGTTAAGTCAATTAAGACTTTGCTCCTTAAAAGTGAGAACACAGAATCTGAAGCCTTTCAGGAGCGGTACTCGAACTGAGAAACACACCACTAGACATGGCTCACTGTAACCATCCCAAATCGTCTTCGGAAGACCAATGAAATCAAGACTCCCTTCTCACAGCCTATCATTTGCCCAGGATTGGCAGGAACGCCTCAAGGAACATTACCACTGCATTACCAAGCAGCATCAGTACGCAAAGAACAACGACGACAAGACAGCAAATCAACTCAAACCCATCCCTACTGGCTCCAAGGTCTGGATCCAGTATCCAACTTCTAAAATCTGGGATCGGACAGCCACTGTTCAATCAAGAAACAAGATAGAGAATATCTTCTCCTCCTTCCATCAGGCAGAACGCTATGTAGAAACCTACGCTTCATCCGTATCCTTAAAAATCGCGAGGACATTATTACGACTCCTCACTAGGAAAGTACCCTAAAGGATAACAGCCAAACTGACAAGTCTCCAAATAAATTTACCCTATCAGATTGACTAAGGGTTCGAAAGGGGGTGTGAGGATAGACGTTAAGATCTCAGTTAGTGAGCTATCGGCTCATCCTAATCTAACAATGCTATGACATCAGAGAGCATCTCTCAGTATTACTATTATATTAAATTATGTGATATAGATAACACATGTTAGAAATTGAAAAGAATTATATTTATATATTATAAGATTACATTTTACATTATTTAATCGATATCATGGTACTCCCATAATGACTAAAGTACAAACAGCTGTTAAATGCCCGTTCCCAGATTGTGATGATGTTATCGAGAGCCACTCAGAGGCAGTGGCAATTGTTTCATTAAATTCTCGTAGTTTGATTCATAACTCACCACTTTCATAAAACTTAGAACAAGGTCGTAAGTCTAATCCACCGCCTAGTGAGAGACCCAAAATTGGTTTTGAAACAACAGAAGAGGGCTGTAATAATTTTATGGCTAGATGGGAATGGTTTACAAGAACTACGAAAGTTGAAATTCGGGAAAGAGTAGACCAATTGTTTGAATGCTGTAAGGCTTCACTGGACCTGGATTTGCTTAAAACAAGTCCAGAATTAATCAATAAATGGAGGAAGATTCAAGTACAGGAAAATGTACAGATTGTAGAAATTCTTTAAATTGTTTACTGATGGCCAGAAGGATTATGTCAAAACTCAGAAAGAGTGCAAAGAATGTCGGGGGAAAATTGGAAACCAAGATAAGCAAGACGTGTCAGGAATTTCACAAAACCAAGATAATAAAGAAGAGGCTCATATATGGAAGATTTTACTTCTCCAACATCAAAAGCCCACCTCGTATTCAGGAACGAAATATGGATAAATAAAAAACCCATGTCGCAACCGAGAGTACAAGTAAAGGTATTTACCTTTAAAATGGACTACAAAAATGTATCACACAAATATCATAAAATGGGTCCAGTGATGATCCATGCAATATCTGATACGGAGGCTCAACTTTGCCTTTGGGGCAGAAAAGATTTTTTCAAGGCGGGCTTACGCATGCAAGACCTTATAAAAGTTCAGGATTAAGCTTTAACAGTGAATGGGGAAAAAATTAATATCGATGGTGCTGTTTTACTTCGCATATCAATAGAGAGTAAAGATAAGAGTAGGAACAGTGGAGCAATTGCCTATAAGTCCAAAAGCTAGGAGTCTATACTTATCAACTGATGTATTAAAGCAGCTGAAGGTAATTGAAAGGTCATTTCAAAGTACAGTAAACCCTGTGATGGTTAAGGAAAATCATAAAAAATGAGCTAAATGTGGCTGTTTGAAGCGCACATTGCCTCCAGAGAAACCAAGGTAATTGCATTTTGAAGCGGTTGAATCTTATGCTCCTCTAATGAGAAAATGGAGTTAGTGGAAGGCCTGGCATCTGCTGCAGATATAGTCCTTTTTCATGGCGCCCCATTGCTAGCTAGCAGTGGCTTTGAGGGACTCTGTGTTTAGATGAAAGACACTGCAAGCCTTTAGGTTTTAAAGGGCAAACTTGTAGAAGTTGAAGGTTTTACTTGTCATTTTCGTGTTCTACGGCTTAAATAACAATAACACAAGGGGGGTTTAGCCTGTGAGCAAAAATGCAGTTGCATGGTGATATGCAGTCATTTTTTTGATAATGATTAAAATGATCTTCATAACCTGTTCTGTACATTTAATTAATTAGTATATATGATACGATATTATCAATTGTCTCACATGTTTTAGACTCTTATGTTTATCAAATTATCATTTCTTGGATATTTTCTTTGTATTGAGGGTTTTTTATTGAGGTAATAAATTGCATCATAATTGAAGGATAATCCATTTTGGGACTCCAAGTATATATGCTTACAACATGATATGGACAAATTTCCAATACATATCCATGAAATGGCTTTAAGAACAAAAAATGACTGAACATCGTCATTGAATACACAAAACAGGGGGGTAATATATTTACACAATCTTATATTTCAGATAGGTGTGTTTTTTTTTCAAATAGTTTTCCTAGAAAATAATAAAAAAATGCCAGAAATACATACAAACTATGACTCACGAGGCTATTCTACCTTGACTGTTGGTGAGATTAGAGGACTTGTGAGGAAACAGTGGGGTTTGTCGTTTGATTAGAAAGAGGAATAGCTAGCCTTTCGAGCGATTGTGAGATTAAGAGATCAAGTTGGCAAGGAAAATATCCCAATAAACTGCTATACTTCAAAATATGGGGATCAATAAGCCAAGTTCTACCTCTGGAGTCCATGCACTGGAATGGCTTGATACTGTCGGATAACAACCCTAAGATAACTCACCAACTGCATCACAAACTCCTGTGTAAATCCAACGCCAGAAATGGCACCTTTATGATGTAGATGTCACAGGACTGCATTCTGCGAGATTCTAAAGAGGTTGTGGGCTCTTTTTAGTGTATATAAATAAAACAAAGATCCATACTAAAATATGTCATCAATTTTGCATTGAAGCTTGGCTTTTGGAATTTTTCCGCAAAAACTTTAGAAATTTTAATTTTTCTTTGGCGCATAATTTGATCGAATGACTCTTTTGACTTAAAAGTTTTTCATCCTGAACGAAAAAAAAATTCTACTACAAAGCAAAAACTCCATGATTTGGAAGGCTACAGCCCTTCCATGACATCCTCAGCCGAAACCACAAAACCATAGGGCCCACTGATACCTCAATTTGGAAAATTTTTATACCTATTGCAATAAAGAATTATGTATTTACTAAAAAAAAATTTTAATATAATAATTTTCGACTAAAAAATTTCTTCAATTTGTCTTTTATCAAAAAAAAAAATTAGTCAAATCCCAAACATTGTAACTCCTAAATTTAAATGAAAATGTTAGTCTCTTCCAAAAAACTGTCCTTAGTCAAATTGAGCATATATAAATGAAAAACTATTTAAAAAATTGTCAATAAAGCCCAACGCTTTATGTGGGTGGGAATAAAATGAACCATAGGCTACCTCATAAGTCATATCGTATCTCTTCTTGCACTACTTTTCTTTTTTTAGTTGTTATATCATTGTAATAAGAAATAAATTATGACATATTACAATGATTCAATCACTCATCAGTATTATAATGAATGGGATTAAAATAGACTTCCAATCAACAAACTTATACTATATTTCCTTTTAGTTTCATTGTTCTTTGTAACAAGTAATCAATATATTATAATAATTCATTCATTCATCACTCATCAGTATCATAATGAATATGATTAAAATGGACGTTAAATAAACAATACTATCTTCTATTCAGCCAGTATTTATATATAGTGTCTACATACGAGTATGTAGAAAGAATTATGATCAATAAATATCTAATACATTTTCAATAATTATATTATTGCTCATAATTTATGACTCAAATTTTTAAATGATATAATTTCCATAAAAGTAAAGATATACCATTCCAAAATTTTAGCCAATTCTGATCTTTATGAACTATTCTGTTGCCTTATGAATGACATAAGCAAATAACAAAAATGATTTACTTCAATAATATTTAACTTTTTATTCATTAGGACTTGACAAGAAGATACATCATGGTATTAATCATAATTATGATTAAAGTTATTCTCTCTTCATGATCAGGAGTAAATTTACCACTGGTTGGCTCATATACCGGGTGGTCCATTGAAATTTGAACACTTAGTAATTGAGTTATTAATAAACTTGATCTCTCTAGCTTACTACAATTCCAGAAAATGACACTTGAACGTGATCAACGAATTTTCATTTGCACACTCTAAGCAGTCGGGTGTCTCCAGGACCACCGTCTACGACGTCAGCAAGTCTGAAACCTTGGAGAGGAAGAAGGGTTCTGTTAAAAAAACCAACTGGGCCCATAGGAGTAAAAGATAACATCCCAAACCAATCCCCTCAAGTCCATGGGACCCATAGGAGTAAAAAATAACATCCCAGACCAATCCCTTCAAGTCCATGAGACCCATGCAAGAGATCTCGGGTTTTCCCAGCAGACTGTCCAGAGAGCGATCAGGTGGAAAGAGACCACTTTTGACACCAGTAATGAAAGAAACCCATCTCCTGCCTTTCAAGACTCTTTTGAATGAGTCCTTAGAGTTCCTTTGAACCATTTTTTAATACTTTTGCCCCCCTCCAGTCCTGATGCTAACCCCCTCGACTACACCATTAGGGCATTTCCAGGACCACAGTCTACACTGTTAGCATGTACGAAACCTTTTGAGTGCATGTCGAGGGGAGGCCTGCAGTCTCCGTCATCCAAATACCAAGGCCCTCAATGCCAACTGTCAGCCAGCACTGCAAAGCCGTAACACAGGAGTATAAGTTTTTGCTGTTGATGTTGGTAACCTGAGCATAATTTTATTATTTTCTAAAGCTGTTCACATTTTTCGTTCATCTTTGAGAAGAAAAAATATGAATAAGAAGTGTAAAAACAAATATGTGTACCCATAAATGACGAAGAGTAACGATGAGGAGCCATGGTGAAGGTATAAGTAGGGTTATAAACAGTGATGAATATTATATGTTATCTTTCTTGATGACACGGCATATGAATGTTTCATACAAAGAATTTGCCCCTGCTGTACAAATAATACCCAGATCCGTAAGCACTAAAGCAAAACAGTCCAGATTCAGGACACTGGAAGGGGGCAATAAATTCAATTTATGCCCGGAAAAAGAAAAAAACCTGGCTCATATCCTCCATACATGTCAAAAAAAAAAAAAAAAAAATGCGCCGACAGAAAGTCACAATCTGATTCAAAGAATGATTGTGAGTTTCCTGACCCGGAGGGCAATAAAATCCCAGGAAGGTAACGTTGTTCCGCATGAGGGATCGTGCTTGAAGCCAGAAATTATAATTTTTAAGGGTGACAAGGTTTACGCGGTGGATCACACCCATCCGATACAATGTATTTAATGATTACATGTGTTGCTGCAATAACTATGAGCAACGTTCTTGCTTCTGATTTCAGTGACAAAATAGTGAAGTTTTTCATTACCAATGGAGCAGGGTATTGCATTAAAGCAGCAAAACAACATTTTCCAATTATGAGTATAAGAGTATATTAGTGTTATAGATGGAAACAAAGATACAATCTAAAAATAAAAATATATATTTTGAAGAATGATCCACTTTTGTCAAAAATAATGTTTATTCAAAAAAAATTGAATCCAATCCAGGAAACTATGAAAGCATTAAAAGAGAAATTTCCGCTACTCCCAAGTGTAATTATTGTTGAAAATCTATAACAATATATTCATCTTGAACCTTTCAAAAATAAATGTCAGGAAGGAATGGAGAGAGACAAGGGAAACATTAAATTGAGAGAGTGGCTACCTAAAACCAATAATCACGACAATGAGTTTATTAAATAAAAAAATACTCCTATCCATAACCGTGCTATCGTGATTGATGGTTTCAGGAACCAATTATCTCAATTTGATGTTTTGACATTAATACTACTTATATTATTACTCACAATATTCTGTTACGATCATGAGCTAGACAAATGACATTGGAGAATGTTGTTTAAGGTTTTTTCTCTGCCTTTATGCAATATGATGCTTTCGTAATGAAAACCTTGAGTCTTTCACCTCTAAAATTGGAACTAAGAACGTTGCTGATACTATTTACAAAACACTTGTAGTCGTGTTATTGTCGGCTTTATTAACACCTTACAAATTAATTAGATAAGGACGACCCAAAAATAGCCATCTAAAGGACCAACCAACACTCTGTAGTTTCCCCCAACGCAAGGAATATACTCTTCCATTCAAGTATCTTTGAATCTTTCTTTATCTTGGATAACACTTTTTTACTTTGAGACTCCATTGACTTGGTGATGGAGAAGAGAGAGGGAATTACTTATCCAGCTTAAATTTCCATAAACTTTTACAAAATTTGAATGATTCACGATATGGAGTAGAATATTGCAGAATATAAAAAACGACGTCATGCAAAAATCCCTCCAATCGTCTTCGTAACTCCATACATTTTACCACCATTATCAGCAATCAAGTATTTAATAAAATATCAAAAGTCAGTAATGTATCTCAAACTTCATTACGATAAAACTTTATACGTTTCCAAAACTAATTAAAATTATAAATAGTAGTTGCAGGTTACTTATTTTTAAATGATTATGAATTCTGATATGTTTCCTCCCCAAGAAGGAAATAATAATGGTGACAGCTTCTATTATTAGTTTCTTGTAATAAGGATTGCCAAATGCAAAAAGCAGCTCCCGCTTTAGAGGACACATAAAATTCCTATCTAGTTATAAATACTGATGAAAATCTTGTGATTTTATTAGCCGGCCCATTTTTTTTGAACTGGTAATCTGAAGAATAAATTTTGTTTTCCTGAGCTATTATAATTATAATTTAGCTCCTGAGTAGTGAACATACTTTCCAACTACATTTAATTAAATTCAAACCCTGATTGAACATTCGTGCGTGTTCATAAAAGACGGAGAGTAACCGGAAAGATTTGTTCCGGAGTTATAATTGTAATTCCTTGTTGGACTCCGAGTACAATTGAGGATGGACATTGGAGTAATTCTTGGCTATCTCCATGTTTATTTCCATTTTTCCCTCCCTTTCACCAAAGCTGCTTGTAGATGATCTAATTAGACGTCATGAAACTAATCTGCTCTCCTACAAAACATTCTTCATATATTGAGGGTTACCATGTTGATTTTCGTTTTTTTTTTTTTTTTGCTTTTTTTCAACATGCCCAAATTCCGAACAATTTTTAATACTAATTAATTCTCGGTCATTATCTTTTGTTATTAACTTTTATGTAATTATTACTTGTCGAAATATGTCTCTGAATCGTATATATACTAAAAAAACCTGATTTTTAAAAATACTCTAAAGACCAATATTTTTGCGGATGAAGGTTTAAATTGTCATTGTCGTGCTCAACGGGATAAATGATAATAATAAATGCGGTTTTTAGCTGCAAGGGCGTTCCAAAACCAGAATTTTTAACTATAAATTTGTTTAACTTCGGCTAAGATATATTTGGTTCTAGAATGTTACGCTTTGTGCAGTTTCGCCCTAGGAAGTTTTTCCCTGGGAAGTTTCGCCCTCATAAATATATTATTGTATAAATTTATCTTTCACATATAATTTAAGGTTTAAAATTCCACTTGAAGTTATTTGTAATGCATTTTTGCATTCATTAGTCTAAAATGAGCGCATATAATTCAATTTATTATATTTTTAAATAGAAAATATCAAAGATGAATGTTACACCTTTTTATAATGAGTTCGAACCGAATTCTTTGTATATCGGTATACTTCTGATGACAAAATTAAGAGGAATAAATAAAACATAAATGATAAAACAAAACAAATAAATAAAAGATAAAATTTAAAATAAATAAGTTACAATTATGTTATAAAACATGTATGAGGTCGAAACTTCTACAAGGTGAAACTTCCAATGGCGAAACTGCATAGGGTGCAACTTCCAGTCACCAATATATTTTATTCTTCATTCAACAGATATTCTGGTAGTATAATTCTATGTTTTTTGTGACTATGCATTTTGCAATGATACTTCCCTACAACTAACATAAAGCTAGCTATCATGCTTGTACACTCGTTTAGTCCATTTTTCATTTCTGTATTTCGAATAGCGAGCATAGCTAGTGCGGAAAAGTTTGGATTTGGTAAGAATATAAACAATGCAAAATTTCCTCTTCCTACAACGTCATCTTTATGTAGCAAATCTGGTTCAAAGTTTGCAAGCAGACTAAAGCTATTTACTTCGTCAATAAAGATTAAAATGCAACATTAATCCTTTTTTTATATAAATATATTAAAATAGACATTATTCAAACCTATGAATAAGATTAATTTGGTTAACTTTCTAAGGATATCCTATGGAGCAAAAAGAGAGAATAATATAAGAAAATTTTCTAAAAATGTTAAAAAGGATGCGCGCTATACGTGGATCATCAATTTTCCTAAACTTTTTTCTCTTTTTTTGTTCCACAGGACAATTTTAGGGATCAACTTTGCTAATACTTTCTATAGGTTAGAAAAATGTCTATCAAAATTACTTTTAAGAAATAACTAAAAATGTATTTTCCGTATCTATATTCACTAAGTAAAAAGTGTTTGCCTTATTTCATAATTTGATCTAGATATGCGGCCTAAAGATGACCTTGTAGGAAAATGCAATTTTGCACAGGTAATTTTTATACCATATGACAACTTTTCCGCACTACCCGTACTTGAAATTCGAAAACAGTTGGAAATCAAACCCCTCCAGTGTAGACGTAATATCTGTATAGATAATTTATTTCAAAAAACTTTGCATATTAACATCGTAAAACCTCACAATTCTCCTAATTAAAATTAAGAGGTTTACTGATTATAAATGTATCTTGTTTGTAAGAGTGAAAGTATCGTAATAATTAAATTTTGGAAGCACAAAAATTACTAACATGACATTTTCTCTCCCCCAAAACAAGAAAATTTTTAAATCACAGAACATATGTATTTTGACAAGGAGACTTGTTGAGATTTTGAAGATTATACTACGCAAAGTTCTAAAAAAATAAATGGTGTGTGATCCTACAACTTCAAAGGGTTGTCAAGTTAAACCTAACTGCCACTGAACAAGTGTTGTGTCATTCCTAATTAGGGGCTGAAGACTGCAGTCATGCATATCAGTTTTTAAAAATTATAAAGTTTGGTCCTTGATGACATCATTCAACTTTTTTTCTTATGCTTCTTGTTACCACGTCTATCAAGCGTATTAGAGACGTCAACTGTCAGACCACTGGCAATAACGGTCAAATATCTTTTTGATATCCAATGGTTTACTATTTTCCTTTACAGTAAAAGAAAGAAAGAAAAAGGGGATTTTCAGTTAAATATAACTTGGACCATTAGGCTCCCAAAAATGCCTAAACATCAACAAGATGTGAAAATAAATTTTCATCGCATGAAAATGGGTTAATGGACTATTTATTATTTATTAGTAAGGATAAGTTCATAGCAAGAATTATACAAAAAAAAATAGTAACAAGAAAAATATTTTGTATCGAACTTCTATGAAGAAATTTGAAAAAAAAAAAGATATCCACATAAATTAATTATTAAATATAAATTCGGAAAACTTTCAATATTTATTTCCTGTTGCCAATTGCCTGTTTGCTGATATAATAAATATAAATATAATTTTCAAAGAAAAAGAAAAATTTTGTTAGAGAAAAGAGGGATTTATGTTCAGCAAATATATAACCGAAAAAAACTTTAATAAAAAAATAATTATTAAGACTGTACTACTCATCGAAGAAAAGTACCAAAATTGAATGGTGCCTAGTAAATGTATACATTTATATACAAAATGGTTCAACCAGTTCCGTTTCTTGAATTGCTAGAACATGAAACGACCGGATACCGCAATATATCTCTTATCCATCTCGGTTCTTGTACTTTTTTTCCTATATAGAATGTGTAAATAGAAATTTATTATAATTATAATAATTATTTTTTTATTATAAAAAATAAATTAACTTTAATCAATAAGTCAGTTTTCCGAGTTTTTTTTTTTTTTTGTGCAATTGCAGCGTTTTCCAATATTTTTGTACGTTACCAGAATCATAAAGTTTTATGTGAGTTCCAAATTGATAAGGGCTTCTTATGGAATTAGAAAAGGGGTTTTAGGCACCAGAATGTGCTGTTAACAAAAGAGGAAAGGGATAAGGTAGATTATGGATCCAGGTCCGCTACTAAGCTTATCAGGACCTTATAATATGATTATTATAATATTTGTTAAACCAGGGTTTCCCAACTTTACCATGTCAAGGCCCCCCTACACTAATACTTTTTAACTGAGCTCCCTTTATACGAAAAATATCTACTATGTATGTGTAGACTTACAGCAATCCTCAATTCTCTATCTTCCTGCTCCTCCCTTTAGCCTCCCCTCACGGTTCCCACTTTGAAACCAATTTTCTTAAGCAACCTTAGCATTGGGGCCCTGCTGGAACTTGAGGGGCACTACGCACTATTTGTATCTAATATCATTTCCTGGGCTCGAATTTTCTAGCGAAGCCCCTTGTTCTAACTGTCTGTTACCAAATTGAGTTTGTATAAAAAAGAAACGAGATTGAAGACCGGAACCGATAGACCCACTGAACCTGAACCGGGCACAACCTTGTTTTTATATAATTCTGATAGAGTGTCATTATTTAAATAACTAATTAATAGCAAAGAAAGAACAAACGATTACTCCCTTGTAGCACCAATTCCGGACACACATACCCACACATCATTCCAATAAAGCTGTATGATGACCCCTCCTTTGGATTCTCTACACATTCCTGGTAGTCTATGTAAGTATTTGTACATATACTTCAATTGAATTTTCCCTTCACAGATTTATAAATTAAGACTAAGAACATCCATGTCCTATTTAATCATTCCTTTGTCTTTCCAGATATGTCGCCATACTTTTTAAAAACAACACCATGTCTTTGCTCAACAAATCTCAAGTATGAAGCGCATGAACATCGTCCTCCTCCGACTCGTATGAGTTTACACCAACTTGCAGAAGAATATCAGATAATCGATTAAAATTTACTCATTTCTTTACCCATACTCTTCTTCATCTTCAACTTCATTTATTAGTTGGTTTTTATCACCTAATGCGGTCATCACACGAATAATCAAAAAATCCTCTTAGTCACTCACTCTCTTGTCAAAGAAAGAAAAAAGATGGACAAATAATAACAAAAAAATCCTCTTCATTATTATTGTACACTTGTTGTTATATATATTATAAAAAAGTACCTATGAAAAAGAAAAACAAACAAAAACGAACATAACTGTTGTATATCTGATGTATGATGAAAATTATTAAATACCAGTATTGAACTAACTATTTAATAGCAAATGTTGCCAAGAAAGTAGCAATTTTTTTTTCAAATTATTTTTGCAAAATAAACATTATGAACGGCATATGACATATGTTGTACGTCATAATATATTAACTATTCTAAATCATAAACGTTTATATCAAATTGTTATTAATTTTATATATATATATATATATTCATGAAAGGCTTTAAAATGTTATTTAATACTAGCACAAACACGTTATCTTAAAGATAGGTAATGAAAAATTATAAAGATTTTATTTATAATTAACTTATTTATGTTTAAATTCTAAACTATAACAATTTACTATAAACTATGATTATATAACACTATATAACAAAAAGAAGGTCTTGGAATGCCCTTAGGCTAAAACTAACAATTATTATAGTTATTTATGTCTAAAAACACGCAAACAACCATTGAAACTTTAAATTTAGTTTTTAATATTTAGTAAGAAATTTAATAAAATAAGCTTAAATTGTTTATTTATCAATTATTTTGAATAGGAAACATCTATGAGCTTGTTTTATGCCCCTTACATCTAAATTATATTTTCATATTAGTGGATAAAACTCATGTAGAGTTCAAATTTTTAATAATAATAATACATGTGGGTTTCAGCCTGTGTGCAAAAATACTGCTGCATGATGAAATTTGTAAATTAATAGTGTAAAGCCTCTTTGTATACAATATGTTTGTCGTTTCTGTCCATTTGATGTAGATATAATCAAACCTGCATCCCCTTTTGACACTCTTGAAAATTCAACATACTAGAATGTGAAAATGCTGATTTTAGTCAATATAAAGCAATTTTTTAAAATGTTTGACCCTGTAATTTATTTATTGTCATTGTCATTACTAACTTGCTATGTTCCTTCTTCATCATAACGAAAATTGAACGTACATATTAAGATTAACTTGCTCATCCTTTTCTTCATTCCCTTTTTTTTATTCGTATTTAATATACGTTCTCCCTTTTTATATTAGTACAATAATTCGTTTTTTGGATTTGTATATTTTTGCTGTATTTTTGAATCGACAACCCATAGGATTAAAAAACTTTGAGACATGGATAATCGAGCTTGTTTTATGAAAAAAATCGAGTTATTCGCAAAAAATCAAACTTGCCCTCCAAAGGCCAGGAATCTAGTCTGATCAGAACTAAACGTAGCCGTACGTACGTAATTCAAAATTTAAAACAACTTTTATATTATGTCAGGAGTCTGCATGTATCTCTGTTTTTAAAATAAATGTGTTTTTGTCAATATTTTTTAAGCGGGAAATACATCACACACACATAAATAATTATTTAATACTATATAAGATTACATTAATATATTAGTACATATATGAGAAATGCCTAATATTAATTATTTAATCAAAAAAATTCTATAAATCTATCTACTCCTTTTTTTTGTGTTTTTTATGACGACTATTGTATTTTCAATGTTGTTTCGCCCTTTAAAAAAATAACTAAAAAGACCGCAGTCTCGTCCTAATAAAATTTGTTAGTCTTAGGACCAGTTACTATTGATCTTTTAATGTAACTACAACAGTTGAAATGACGTAGTTACTAATTAATTAGTTTTATTATCATCTCTTTCATTTTAACAAGATACCTAAAGTTTAAAGTAGGAGTTGTGTGGCTCGAAATTATGATGTTCAATTACTATTCGTTGTGGCTATAATTCATTATTATTGTAATCCTAGCAAAGAATGAAGAAATAAAAAGATAGACAGAAACCGAAGTACTGATAGATTGACTAATCGGTTCTTGTTGAATAGTAGAAAGATAGGACCGATAAAAAAATGACAGAAAAAAGGATGAGACTGATTAGGAAATCCAATCCAATACAGTTTATTTGATTATCTTTCCTGTTCCATCCCTTTTTAATCTATCCCGGGACATATTCAAATATTTGAACTTGAATGGAATTGTTGAATTCACGCAACCTTTCTTCCGAAACCAAATATGATAAATGCTTGAAATCAGTTGGTAATAAAGCCAGTCAGACCAACTGCTTTTTATCTCTTAAGTACTCCGAGACTATATTTGTCATATTATTTATTCCACAATTTTTCAAATAAATTACGTATATGTATATATTTAATAATGTTAAAATCTTACATAGTATTTCATTCAACACTGTATTAGAAATATTGTATAGTAATATTTTATTATATATAGTCTGGAAGTACTTAAGAGATAAATAACAGTTGGTAGGTTGACTTATGTATTAAGCTAATATCAACCTTCAACTGTAGAGAGAGAGAGAACAAGTCCATTCTTTCCCTCCATTTCCATATTATTATCATTTAATTTACTCAACGGGGGAGATCACTCAAACAACATTATCAAAAGACGTCAACACTTAACCTTATTCCCTCGAAATGTGGGAAACATTTTTTTTTTCTTGAATAGGATCATAATAACAACATAAAAGATAAAGTTAAAATATTTTTTTATGTCTTATTATTTTCTTTTTTTTTTCTCTTCTTGGCCGACGACGACCCATTTATAAGAAGGAGCAGCACCCTAGGTGGTTTTATGGTTGGATGTAAAGAGCAGTCTCCCCTACCTGTTTTTTCTTTGAAGAGGAGACGACAAAATACTCCCCCATGTGTAACGACTAAAAGCAAGAGGGGATGAATATCTCCCCTCTTATTCCGAGTCATCGACACATCCGTTAGCTCCTTCCCTCCCCTCTTCCCCTCAACTTGAGATGTTCCTTCTCTCTTTTCCCTTCTACTTTTTCCCTTCCTCCCCTTCAAGATGAATCCATCCCTCCTGCAGCATGGCAATGGAGGGTTATTTGACATATCATAATAACAACATTGAATGGGAGTTCCCCGCATAGGAGAGAGGGGTTCCTCATGAAAAGTAATTTAATACAGATATATGTATATATACGTCACTTATTATTGTAAAGGAAGAAAAAAGATGTTCAAAATGAACTCGTCCAAACATAGGGAAGGGAAGGTTTTATTCTTCTTTTTCTTATTATTGCTGAAAAGACGAAGGTCTTTTCAGCAATAATGGACGAGTCCAAGAATGGAGGAGGAAGGAGTAATCTTGAATAATATTATAAGAATATAATTGCATGTCGACGTCTTTTCTTATTAATTAATTTATCATTATGCATTATTTTGAAATGAAAATGTCCTGAATATAGTACATAAAATGGGATGGTATTGTAAATTAGGATTCCACATTTTGAAAATCAGGGATATGGAGATGACGATAGGTCGGGACAATAGTAGATAATTCCTCAACATGCCAAGTAAGAGCACTTGGAACTCGGAGAGACCCCATGCAATCGCTTGGCTTGGATGAGCTGCGAATGATGATTATTCTAATATTGGAGGAATCTGTGGGATTGAGGGCATCTCAAGACACCAATAACATTAGATTCCTCATTAAGAAGAGTCAGGAACACGGATGTGAATCCCAGGGGTTATTTTTTTTCTTCTATTCTCCATTGGGCTTGAGTCCTTCGGGTATCTATAAATGCTGAAAATATTGATGCTATCATGATTTATGGTAGATACAAGAAAGAGTGATATTAAAGCCATGACGGAACCACTTTTTTTTTAACCGATTTGGTTCTGGTCTTTATACATAAATAATCGAGTAAATTTTGGCAACTCCAACGTTCAGATTCAAAACCAAAATTAGACGGATAGTTATCCTGAATTCTATGAGTATTTTACTGAAATAATTAATAACCCAAGTATTATTTGCAAATAATTATTAATTATTATTAGAAAAATCGTATCAATATCATACCTTATATATATGCCTTTATTGTATCCTGCAATCTATCTTCTAAAAGAAATTGAAAAAAAAGAAAATGTTTCTTAAGTTATCAAGACACAGACGTAACGCATGTTAATAAATAATATTTCTTAATTTTCATGTATTTAATTTAATTAGGTAAATAAGACTAAAAGAGTATGTGCAATGGCTATTTGTAAAAACCCAAGAGGTGTTTATACCGTCAATTCCTGAAGGACCTTGTACGAGGGAAGGCTTGGATTTTGGCTTGTCAAAAAAAATACGAATTCAGAACTGATGAAGTCAGAATTTGTGTTCATCATTTTGATCCTTAGTGTTTGATAATCTATTAAATTTAAAAACCTACTTTAGGAATTATATTTAGTAAAATATCGCTCTAGAAATATAGACTAACTACTTCTTATAATAATGATATAATTTATTTAAATTTATACTTTAAATAATTAAGGAAGTATCAGTTACCAAGACTCGTCCCAATGACGTTACCAGAAAGAGAGAGAGAGAGATTTATTTTATAAATTTGCTCTGTTTGCCCAGCCATTTTCATGTTACCTAACATTGATCTAGTAACATTGATACAGTGTACATTTTTGTATTAGCGAGGTAATGCCGTGTGGAATAAGCACGCAATGCAACTCATTATTAAGATGTGGCTCCAAGCACCATCAAAATAATTAGAGATGCTACGTTTGTTATAGATAATATATTTTTTAACAACTACGATTCAGTATTAAGAAATATTATAACCCTTTAAGACCCGGAAAATCCCTCCGATCCTTTTTATGATCCGTAGAAGTTCGAGTACCCAAAGTGAGGTGAGCTATTGGTATTTTATCGGGTAATACAAATTTGCCTCATCCCGTATCCGGTTCCAAGACCCATCCTATCTCTAGTCGTAGTGTTTTGCATAATGAGAAGTGATCTCCTCCTGGCTCATTCCTCAGTCCACAAGTCGATTCTATGTTACTTCAATGCTCCATAAGAGACGAACTTACAACCTTCTTCAGATAACGAGACCATTCAAAGTATTTATAGCCCGAATAACTAGAAAGAGACAAGATCCAACCTTTCCTTCATCTCCAATAGGTAATAATTAAAGTTTAACAAAGGTTGTGTTTCTGCCTTTGTTTGTTTGTTAGTCAATAGGATTACGGCAAAAGTTAGGGATCCATTTTGATCAAACTTAGTACGAAAATTATATATGGTCACAGTACGAGGTCATTAAATCTTGCGAGGTCAATGGCTAAGAATCACTATACGTATAAAATGCATGATCGACCATTATTTTGGAATAAATTGATATCACGGATGCCTGCCCGATTATATTATATATTTTTTTGGGGGGGGCTGGATTTTGGAATTGGTTTGTGCCCCCCCCAATTAATTTTTCATTTTTATAAGAAAATTTAATATTTGATTTTCATTTTTAAAAAGTTTAATATTTGAAATTTAATTTATTTTTTGAATTATGTTTTCCAAAAAAACATGTTTTTTGTGAATAACTTTAGATTTTTGAGATGTTTCTCCAAAAAACATATTAAATATTTTGGTCGATAAACTTTCAGCTTAAAAAAAATCCCTTCGTTTTTCTCAACATATGAACTTTGTATATTTTAACTCTTTGAATACACAAAAATAGATATGGATAGATCCTTTAAGGGCCCTGACATCGTATAAGTGCAAATTAGCCAAAATTTCTTCATAGATATAAATAATGGCCAATATATATATTTTATAAATGATGAGGGATCAATCGGAAATTTATTCTTGTTCTTTTGGAAACGGAGCAAAGTATAGAAAAACTTATTACTTTCTGTATTTATGAAAAATAATAAATTATGAAATACCCATGACGTATCAAGCAAGAGAAGGGAATCGACACCTGACAACAAAATACATAGGGTATTTTTGGGTTAGCAATGTAAGGCCATGATATAAACTTGAAAATGAAGAAGAAACAAATATATATATAAATATAACAACGATTGACGTGACATTATGCGATGACAATATCATTAAGGAAAATTCCTCCCTCTAGAATACAATATCAAGAGAGGGAAGAACCAAAATAAACATAAATACGTGCACAAAATAAATCATCCAATATTTTGAAAACTTTTGTATAAATGTCATCAATAAAAAGATCCAGACTGATTAATAATACATAAAAAAATACAAATTAGAATATTTTAGAACATAGATGTTATTAGAATTTTCAATACAGTAAAATTATATTAATGTGGAATTCAATTTATCTTCTAAAAAAAAAATTATGCTTATTAAATTACCAAACATGAAGCCTCTTTTCGAAATTTTAATGAATACAGGGAGGAGTGGCGTCGTTAGCCCCCTTAAACTTTCTAATTCTCTCCCCCCAAAAAAAAAAAATATGTATATATATATCACTTATTATATATATTAATAAGTCTGTTTTAGGTGTTACTGCATATACAATCCAAAACAGTCGAACAAATCAGTCTAAAATTTAGCAAGAAGACGTATAAAATAACTACTCATGTTCCTATGATATTTTTTGGGACTTCTGAGGTAATTAAGAGGGTCTTTTTCATCAAAGTAAAACCTTCACCCCTCTTTCTATATATCTCTCCTTCACTCTGGCTCGTCCTAAAGCTTAAAACCAAGTAGAAAAACGAGGACTCACATGATCAATAGCCGAAAAATGTATTGGTGTACATAAACTTTTTTTCTTTGGTAAATTTGGTATGAATTTAGGTATGATTTGGAGATATAATTAGGTGTTATGATGTTATTTAATATATTATACTCCTTAGAGGATGTTGATTTGAAGTTCGGAAGACGGACTTAGCTTAACTAGACAAGTTTTTTATAGTATGGAGTTTTGTTAAGGCAATAATTTGTTTATTCTAGTTCAAAGATAATTATGTTTATTCTAGTTCAAAGATAATTATGTTTATTCTAGTTCAAAGATAATTATGTTTATTCTGCGTAAAAATATATTTTTTATATTAAACTATGGAGTCCAAGTTCCCACCTCTGACAATACTTGACCATTGGATCTTCAATTACACACTTATTATTATAATAACAATCAATAAATAATAAATCTAAAATTGAAAACTCCAGCCTCTTCTCTTTGGTGGCAAATTCAAAAAAGGAAAAATCATAGAATAAAATAATTTATTGTTTCCCCATAGGAATTTTAGATTATGAGCTAGGCGTGCTTCATCAATCACTTTTTTTATTATACCCCAGTGACGTCATACAAAAATCCCCATCTGGCTGTTGACAGCTGTTGATACGTCATGGCTATTTGATAATTTATTATTTTTGATAAATAATCAAAGTAAAAAGTTATATTATACTTATACTCGGTTTCCAAAATGACATGAATACAATTTCATTTTTGATGGCCTTGAGATTCGTTCAGAACTTATGTTAACATAATATATGTTTTGTTGTTTTATATCTCAGATGGCATATTTTACATCCTGGGGCAATACAAGGATCTAACATTCTCCCAAAAATTTCAGTCTTCAAGATTTAAAAAAGTTAGATTTGAGGGTGATAATTATCTTTATTTGATGCATCTTTTTTTCAATGATGCCAATATTTTCATTATTTATTCCCAAGCGTTTTTTGAATTTTTCGTCCGTCTTCCAAATAGTAGTACCCCGCATAACCCAGAGTAATTGGACGTCGACCAACAGACACAATTTGCTCCCCAAGAAATCTTTAGTGTTACTAAACCCTTTTTTCATTGGCACACTTACACGTAATTACTCAATATACTTCGATGATCACTCTTCAAGAAGTAAAGAATAATAACATCATCTTGAGAAAATGAAAAATACTGTTCAGGTTGCCAACAACAACAACACTCGCGCTCTAAGAAATTCTAAGGATTTACAACCCCCAAAATATGTACTTCCCTTCTCTTTCCTTTCCTTTTCTTTTCTGTTCTTTTTTTTAACATGACGTGCTAAGCTATAGCTACACAAGCTCTTTGCTAGATTGTTATTTCTTATCTGAAGTAGTCGTACAGTTCCAAATGTGGGATAACTGATTTAATAATGTGTTTACACACAGATTCACCGCATAAAATCCTACTATTTGCTATTATAATTTCTTAAAACTTTATATGAAAAGAAGTCTAATAATATAAACAAAAAAGGAGGCGTAATTATATCAATTCATATGGTATCTCCTCAAGAAAGAAAGAATAATAATAAGAGTTTTGAAAAAGAAAAACCTAATATGATCTGATAACCGATCAGTTCTTTAGTCTCTAGGACGCTCACTTATAAAACTCCGATGAGACATACAAAGCGTATACGAGGGTTAATTTTTCTGTTACATACTAGCGTTTATATTTTATTCAAATCTTAATATATACTGAAGATGCATATGAATTATGATTTATGGTATACATAGAAACAGTGGTACTCTATTAAAAGCTTCACACGCCTGCAAAATATCATACATAAGAATACATTTTCCTTTCTTCGGTAAAAAATTTGTATGTGATATGAGGGGCGTCCGCAGGATTATATATATTTTTTTTGGCATTTTTTTAAAGAATCAAGAATATAAAAATTATTGAAAAAAAATTTAAAAAATCCATAGTTGTTCACAAAAAAACAAACTTTTAGAAAAAATTTATAGAGTTCACAGTTGTTTAGAAAAAAATTTAATTATTTGGAGAATAATTTTAAAAGTTAAATTATAAATATTAAATTTTTCAAAAAAAAGTTTTTATAATTATATTTATTTTGAAAAAAAATTCTAAAATTCATGGCTATTCACAGAAAATAATTTTTTAGGGGAAGGGGGCTACAACCCCTTCAGCCTACCCCTTTAGACTCCCCTGTAATACATCAGGGAGCACTACATACAGTGCACTCTCTCGGTTTATACCTTCGATACTATATCCACACGCATATACGTACTGGAGATTTCACATTAGGGACGTCACAGCCTAGCACGACGACTATTTAAGCCCGACAATTTACCGGATGGTAAATAAAAACACATTTTTAATGACCCTGAATGCGAGTGTATGTTCTCAAATTACACTCTCTCTCTTTTTCGTGCTTTAAACGCTGAATTCTGCTACAGTAAATATACTCTAATTATGAAACCCTTTATCAAATTGGATTTAATCGTTGTGGCCTTATTTTTGATTATCCCCCAGTAAACAGGAACTTATTCACTCATTTTCTTTGTGGTGGTGAGCTCCAGACTTCAATTACTCACCCACACAACATCAATAGAAAAGTTTATACCATAGTTTGACTCTATTTGTAAATTTAAAAATATTTCTAACTGCTTCCAAAGGCAAGAATACTTCAGCATAAAGAAATCCACCACCAAGAGTCAAGAAAGAGCTCAAAAACTACAATCGAAGCAATAGTTGATACTTTCTGAGATCAAGGTCACAAATGGGCAAACGTTCTTGGCAAGATTTCACAAATCTTCTTTAACGTGATGGCAAAGATTTGGTTTCTCAACTCAATGACAACATTCGATAGGAAGGCAGAAAAAGTTCATCTGAAAAAGAGCTCAAATCTAGAAAGATTACCAAACTTCAATCTGATTATGTTTAAGTTGTGAACATTGTGTACAATGGTGTTTACATCCATTTTTGAAATAATTAATGTAAATTATATTGGTGATATATTGCAGCTTATTTAGTCTTGAATTCTTATTAATTGTCCTATAATGTATATATATTGATTTTAACTTGTACAACCTGTATTGAAACCCCGTATTAATATATTTTTATTAAAAGAATAACATATTTGTGAAATTCTTCTAAGCCAAATTCCTGGAGCACGCGTTTTCTTGTCTGATGTCCAAGTGCTCGAGACGTCCATGATTCTTTATTTTTCCATTAATCTTTAATGTTTATGTCTACACGCCTGTAATATTTGATTAATAAGATTTCAAAATACACAATGTACATACGTTGTCCACTATTTGATATTAAAAGAGATTGTAACCCATAGAAAATATAATAATAACTTTTTCTAAATCCGTCCAAAGAAATATGAATAAGTAACTTAATAATGCAATTTTTTACTTTATATTTTTGAACTATAATTCAAATGTCTATTAATATAATAAAATAGTATAAGTCTAAATGATTTAAAGTACAATAAATTAGTTGTTTTAATATAAATGAATACAAAAATAGCTTTAACTATGCTTAGTGAAAGTAAATTTGTTGATATATAAATTAAACAAAATTCAGACTTAAAATATAATCATACTAAAAATTAGAGACAAAATCTTCTTTATAAACATATTTTCAGTTTTAAGACACTTCCTCCAAAATATGAAATAGAATATTCCGATTTCCTTGTAGAAATACTGTCAATAAAAAGAACATCTACAAGTAATTCTTCATACAAGAAACAAACTACATTAAAATATTACTTATGAACTTAAAAATATGTATTTCTATTGTTAACGCCGTTCTTGTTCTTCGACTCAAGATTACATTGATGGTCATTTTTTTTGCGAAATTAGCTCCTACTAAATTTGTATTGCCATATTTTGTTATTTGAGTTTAATTTTTTGACTCATTAAACTAAAACTAGGCTATATGTGAGTTTTTTCCTCAAAAAAGTTCATAAAAAGGTAATAAGGTTACGGTCATCAAAATTTGCACTTTTTTTCGTTTATCTAAGTATTTGTAAATTTTTGTAGCTATCAATAGCCGCTCATTGGCTGTGATACGCAGATGAACAAACAGATAGGCAAAAAGGTTAAACTTTATTCAAATATTTTTATCATTCCTTTAGAGACGTACAAAATGATTTATCATAAAAATTTGTAAAAAAAACTTTTGATAGAAGTTAAACATAACTAAATTCTTTAATTTTACTAACAAGTTGTATTGTGTAGTATGTATACGGACGATATTACAACAAGATCCCGTTTTTCAAAATATATGTAAAATTTTAAAACTTTAGGGGCGTTGAGCTTCCTCGAAATATTTATAGAAATTGTTCAAACTTTGTGGATTGTATTTTTTCATCAAAAAGAGCGCATTTGAGGCAAAATATCCTTTATGGAAAATAGTTTAAGGGAAAAACTAACGGACACTGTTTTTTTATTGGTATCTTATGTATATACATCAAAAATCAGGTGCATTTTCAATTTATGGTAAGATTTGAATTAAATTTAACCACTGATATGTCAAAATGATTTTTGTTTGTTTTTATTGGTGAGTGGTGTAGAGATTAATGTACACATCAGTCATACCATCATTTTTTCCTTCTCGAACTCGCATTATTACTCATATCACATGAATTGATATGTATTGAGTAGTTACGTATGAGTGTGCTCTTGCCAAACGGAGAGTAACACTGAGGATTTCTTAGGAAGTTGTCTTCTTTATTATCAAAGCAAAATTTGTATTTTATTAATGCCACACGTACAACCTTTAGTTTTATAAAAATATGAGGATTTTTACGATTTAATATCGATAATGTTCAGAAGTATCAAGTACTCCCAAACATTTCATATAAAGTCATGAATACTCATCTATGTCTCTGCACGGATTAATTAACATCTAGATAAACTATTCACTTTTAAATCACGCACCCTCTCTAATATAATCATCATTGTTTTGATTGAATAAGTTATATTATTGTAACTTAAAGTGGTTAAATTAAATGTAATTTTCATAGAGAGGGATTCCTAGATGTGAAATATGCCATCAAATTACTTGGTTCCTTGATGCCACACTGTTAAAGAATCTGGTTAAAATCTCACAGATAATAAAATAAGAACTTTTTTGCATATATTTCCGACATGGAAATTCTTAATAACTGGAAATCAGCTATAGATAACTAGTAAAAAATACTATATATTTATTATAGTAAGATCTGATGAGTGTTTATATACAATTATTATTGTTTGTATCGATGGTAAATCCGTTGATTGCTCTAAAAAAGTTGTTTGCTCTCTTCATTTTGAACATGGAGGTTTTCATACATAATCTAGATGGATAAATCGAGAACTAAAAGTACTTATCTTATGGGAAAATGTTATTCCTTCTTTGGGGAAAAAAACAAAATAGAAGCGACAGTTAAACAAAGGACTAGTACATATAATGCTTATGGCTGAGGTGAGCCATAAATGGAAAAATGGTCAAACAGAATTTAGGGCGTAAATTTTTTTGAAAGAACAAAAATTCAACATAAATAATCTTCCTATAAAAATGAGTTGAGTTGAGTAATATTGAGTAATCCATGACAAGATTTTCAAATAAAAATAATCATTATAGAATTGAAAAATAAATTATAAATTTATTTTAACATGTTATTTTATATGTGAATTAATCTACATCAAGTGATCATTGATCAGTGTAATCATGAGGTATTCACATTGAAGAAGATTCCTAGCTGTCATACGGAATATAATGTAATCAATAAATAGAAGGAAGTAAAAGTTGAACTTCCTCTCACAATAAATTATCAAAATCAATTTGAAATGAAATAAATATCAATCAAACTTCATTATATGCCATTTTTTCAGTTTGAGTAGTGGCAATAATAACAATTTGTTGTATTAAAATAGGCAAAAGATGGACTAACTCATGTTTAACGTATTGAGTAATCCACACTTGGGCTCTTAATTCTTAGTAAGTTTAAGCTTAGAATTCCTGAAGTGAAAGGTAAATATTCAACCATATATCCTATATATATTTACAGAGAAGCATGAAGCTTCCTTGATAATAAATGGCAAATGCTAAGCGTGCCGTTGATTCACAGCCCAAACGGTACCCGATTTTTCCAACATGATAGTTAGTTTGGCCCATAATACTCGGTCTCATTTTTTTATTTTATGCACCATTTTTTTTTTTGGAGAGGCCTCTGATTGGTTTTAATGGCTTTGCTGATTTTTTCAAAACCCTGTAAATTCCTCCTGTGAGCTCATCTCTCATATACCTACAGTGTTCTTAGTTTTTTTATAGCGTTAACCTCTCAAGACAGGTGGATTCTGTTTTTACTTATATTTTTAGATGCATTAATGCAAGACTTTGGGGTGCAGGGTGCTTGCCATGTAAGATGACAAAATTAGTCACTAATCACTTGTCTACAGTCTTCGTTTTGTACATAGTTCAACTTTATATTTTGAACTGCGTTGACACAGGTCACCTTTGTACGTTCCTACAAAACTAAAATTGTGTGGTCGGAAATAAAAAGAGAAATACAGTAGTACCACCATGGTTATACATTATTCACAACGTGAAAGGCAGGACGCAGGAGCGTATGGTTGCGCCAAGCGTAGTTAAAATAGCAGGATTTTTTGAAATATATCTAAGTTGAGAGGCGACATGTTAACATTAATCCCAAGAAATACTAAAAAACTGGAAGTGCGTCTTAATATCGCGCTCACTTTTTTTCTACACGAGGAGGCTTACACATTCTTTGTTTGTTTTATAAATTATAATAAAGGAAACCAAATTTATAAATTCCCCATGAAGGACTCCAAAATTCTAACCAAATGGCTTAGGGTCATCCCAAGAGATACGATTTACTACACAACAACAGCGACTTCATGACAATGAAGTCTGCATTTTAAAGTGACTTGTTTTATTACTGAATCTTTAGATCAATCCCTGGATAAAGAAAAAATACTCCAACGAAGGTAAGCAATGCTCTCCAATACTATGAATATTCCTTGTGAATATCTGAGACGGCTCGTTTTTGGCTAAATTTCCTGTCAAATATTTTTAGAAGCACTGTTCAATGCTTGTCAAATGTCTGGACAACGGATTATAGCATAATTCGGAAGCATTCCCTTCAAATTCTAAATGATGCACTTTAATATAATATTGCAATTTCTTCCCTTGTAATTTTAGTAATCAATAATACTTATAAAGGATATATATTCACTATAAAACTTTATTTGCGGGATCTTCCAAAAACAGCAAGGAATAGTATTTTTTATATATATCATTATTGTTGTTAATACCCTAATGAAAAATTCTACGAAAAGGAAAATCAAACTTATTAAATAGTTTTATGATTTACAACAACAGAAATGGCCTGTTCTTACCAAGAAATAGTTAGCATGGTATATGCATCAATTGAAGATATTTGTCTCAAAAAAAATAAATCTAGTTATTGCAAAAAAATAACTATAAGTGAATTATTCATCGTCTTATCAATCTGCCCATACTAACAATATGAATTTATTGAATGTACTTAGCTGTATTGCAGTGAAAAACTTTGTATTTGACAAATATCTAAAGGATATTAGTTTCACATTAATATTTTCCTTATTTGACACAATTCACATTTTCAAGTCCACATATACAAAGCCAACAAAAAAATAAGATTGAGATCCTTAGTTAAAATTATTAATTTGATTAGAGGATACATGAAATCAAATACCTTATGTCTGAAAATAGATCAATATGATTTGCAAATTGAGAACATTATAGGGAAATTTGCCCGCTATATAACTATCTATAAAAGACATACGTTACCTTGTTGGACTTCTTCATGGTCTTGGTGATCTATGGGACCACATTTTCCTTCAATACCATCAAGTAGTCGGCCGCTGGTAATTGATATCTAACAAGAAACCAAATTAGAGGCATTTATTCTCCAGTTGATACCATAACTCCCAACATCATCACAGAGGCCGGATGTTTGGACTTGGTGGCTGTCCTGAAGTTGGTGTCAGCTTTGCCAAAGTATTCACCCCCGTCCCCCCGATCATTGTGATTGATATAGGTGGGGTCGACGGTAAAGGTCTTTTCATCAGAGAGAAAAAAATACCCGGATCATTCAAGAGTTATTGACATCGCTGAAGACTGAGTTCTTTTTAACGCTGGAAGGGCATTTGCCTCTCAATTCTTCTAAGTGACCTTTCTACAGCCTTTCGGATGGCCTTACCCACAGTAGACCAATTCACCTTCTTCTTCTCGCCTTATTCCGACATCTTCATGGTCGGGTTGGCCTTAAAGGCATCCATGATGTCTTCAGGCTTCACTTTGGGTGGTCTTCTACTTTTGGGGTTGTCCTTCAGGTTGTCTCCATCAGCCAAAAGATTTCTTACCCCGACAGACTGTAGCCTTTCTGACGTTTAATGCCTTGATGATGTCCGAGGTGGTCCTCCCAGCAAGGATTAGATAGTCTATGATGACTCTTGTTGCCTCCATCGCTGAATATACACAATTTTTGTTTCCAGCATATACATTAATTAAAGCTGTAGAATCTTAGCTATTCAAAAATAATCAAAACTTTAGTATTTAATCAACAACACCTATTCAAAACTGTATTTTTAGCTGGTTACTTTTTTTACACTCGATATACCCATAATCAAGAGAAAAAGATGTAGTAATCTGTGCAAAAAATAAGAAAATGAGCGTAAAAATAAACGTCGTTCATATTTTTTTCGTGTCCATCGTTAATTTATTTTTTATTCGTCGTTCATTCGTTAAAAAAAATGATCGGAAAGCGTGAACGCCGTTCGTTTATACAAACTTCAAAAACTCTTTCCAGAAATTTATAACACAAGATGGGTACTTTAAATTTTGACCAAACCAGTTCAAAAGAAAATATGTATTGGCAAATTTTGCTGTATCTATATTTGTCTTTTCTTATAAGCTTTAAGTATCAAAAACATTGAATTAGTAGTTTCTATTTATACCTATATTCATTTTATATCCTATGTGTGTACCCATTAAGAAAAAGATTAGAGAAATATAATATACATAAAATATTATTGGAAAATGTTAGCAAATAAAATACTTAATATATGAAATATAAGTATTTATAGTTGAGATATTTTCTTCATATTCTTTTCTTTCCCCCTATAATGTTTTTAATGTAAAAAATATTATTAAAAATCGTGTGTATTTAGGTCATGTTAAAAAACAGGGTTGTTTTATTTAAATCAAAAGAATTTTTTTTTATAAAAATAAATTATTTATATCATATATCTATAATTAATATGTACAAATTAAAAAAATAAGTACAAATTAAAAAAATAAGGAGACATTTTGATGAACAAGATTTTTTTTTTTTAATACAGCATAATTATAGACTTATACAACTGAAATAATTATTTCTTGATTATGAATTAAGTATATTTTGTCCTTAATAACTAAATTTCATCGGAGTTTACTTATAGAACTGAAATAATTTGTACTTTATTGTAAATTTAATATACACATATATATATATTTTTTTTTTTTTGAGCTTTCTTAAACAACTGAAATTATTATTCCTTAATTGTAAATTAAATATATTGTCCATTCAAGTTAAATTTCTTCTGAGTCTAACTAAATCTAACATATTTTTATGAAATATCCTCATCATGAGTTTATTCATTTGTTAAAAAAAACAACAACAATACTTCATCTTAAATTAATTGGTTACAATATATGTTCAATTATGTATCATCCTCGTTATTAGAATCGTGTTCCTTCACAAGTTTTGCTGTCTTTTCTGTATCAAGGAGGTTCCTCAGCTTAGAATGTACTAGTCCAAAAGATGATAAGACTCGTTCTACTCCAGATGACGAGGCTACGGCAGTCATAATTTGATAAACTGCAGAAAGAATGTCACTGCCGTGACTTCCCATAAAATTTACATGATATTCCCAGCATTCGGGAGCTGATATGGTCTTGCTCACAGGTTCTGTAAACTTAAATGAAAACTTGAAACTTCATGATGACAGGAGGAACAAGCGCTTCATTTCTCATTGGCATATTCTATTGCCATATTCATCTTAAGTTATTTCCCTTACAGTGAAGGATCAAGCATGTTGGCAAGAAGATGAGCCTTGGGAAAGAACTGTTTATACCTTTTTCACATCAGTTTTTCCACCTTGCTGATTGTTTTTGAGGTGGTGACATAACTTTTTCCAAAATTTGACTGCTTTAGTAATAGTACATTTTTCCCTTAGCACCTGATCTACAGCATAACCTATGAGCTGTAATCGAGCCAATAGCTCCCCAGTAGAGCGTTTGAGTTCAATATTGGGTAACTTGCTCCTTACAGCTGGATTAATTATTTGTCTGTCAACTACACAGATCTTAATTAGACCCAGCCAGTTGTTTATATAAATCTTGATGCAGTCTGACATAGTGTTCCATCTAGTATCTTGGTGCATTATCAGAGGCTGACCAACTTTTGACGGTTTATTGCACCTGCATGATGTTTATTCCTGAAATATTTGACTACAAAACCCACACACTCTTTTATATAATCGTTTTCTAGGTCATGAGCCAGTAGATTTAGAAGGCGTGCTGCACATCCAAAGGAGATTATATTATGCATAGTTAATTCTTCTAGTAGTTTCCCAATTTTTCTAACGTTTGCTGCATTGTCTGTCACGATACTACCAACACAACAACTAGATTTATCTTCACATTTCTTGATATAACATTGTGCAAGTTGTAGAAGGTACTCAGGAGTGTGAGGATGGCCTGATGTGTCTACAGTGTCAATTAAAAAAAATAGGCCAGATGATGTTGTTAAAGTAATACAAATGATGGGTTCATTACGAATGTTAGACCACCCCTCCATTGCAAGATATACAGTTCTACTTTTTTCAGGTGATTTGCACAGTTTTCATATTCCTTCTCATAAATCATAAGCAAATATATTTGTTGTCTCAATGGTGGAGTGTAACCAGGCCTAAGTGTTTCGAACCTCTTGCAAAGCTAAGAATACTGTACAAGACGAAATGAAGAATTTGTTGCAAATATCATACTAGCAACTTCTTCATCTAAACTGGCTCTGTTGGGAAGTTAAAGTTTTTATGATAAATCTTCTCCAGGGATGCTGTTGTCCATTGTTTGGCATGCCAGATTGGGCAAAAGAAGCAGTGGCTGATTTTCATCTTCTCAATGGTTTAGAGGCATCTCCAGATGTAGGCGCTGATACTGATGCTGTAGTTCCTGAAAAAATAAATTAAGGAGCTAACAGCAATAACAAATAAAATATCATTATTAAGTATTGGTATTAAGATTTTTTTTTGCTTTTGATGTCTTTGAAAATTTAAAAATCAATAAAAGTAAAGTTCAGTACTTGTTTATGAGATAATAACTTCCTTATCTGTGGCTGCTGCTTCTTGATGTTTCTGGCGACACTTCTCTCTGTGAGACTTTAATTTTGCCACAAAACCTTAAATCTCCAGCTGGCAGTCATTAAACTTGGCTCTGCAGCCTTTACCAGATTTTGAAGGTAATTTGTCCAAGTATTACCAAACTTGATCATGATTTCGTCCAGAAGGGTTGATTCGTACATTTGACATCCTTGCTGTGTGACTCTTCAACAGGAACTGAGGCACTGAGTTAATCACTCTTCAAAGCGAATATATTACTATTATAGGTGTGCACGGGATTATGAATAGTACTTTATACTCTTCCTTTGTTTGGCGCAATAACCAAAATGAATAATAACAAACTTGTAGTTTTGTTAATGTAGGTATGTCATGTAGGATTTAACTAAAATAATAGATTTACCGCAACAACCATGATTGCATTGTTTTTTTCTTCAAGGTTACGGACCACACAGGTTTATCCTGACTTAGACTCACGTGTTACCCAACAACTAGCGCCTCTGACTTCGAGTCTAGGCTAAATCAACAACTCCGGACGAGCTCTGGTATCTAGTGTTGTGAATGTGTGAATAACACTAGTAGAATCCATTAATTAACAATTATATTTTATAAATGATGTTAAGATTTTCTTTATTAAACTCGATTTTACTCAAAAAAAAAATCCAATTTTAATAAAATTAATCAGATTTAAAAAAAATCAATAACCCTGAAAAAAAGAAACTGAAAATTAACATGGTAACCTTGACAATTTAAGGAATGTTTTGAAGGAGAGTAGCTTAGCAGTCATGACGTTTCATTAGATCAGCTCTGACATGGGAGGAGGGGGATAAATAATTCTACACTGAGTCCAGCAAGGACTTATAATTATAACTCCGCAACATATCCTTGAAGTTACTCTCTGTCTTTCATGTCAACACACGAATGTTTAATAAGGTTTTGAAATTAATTGAATGTAGTATGAAAGAGGTACACTACTCAGAAGTTAAATATCAAAGACAAAAAGAAAATTAATTCTTCATATTATCAATTTCAAAAAAACGGGGCAGCTAAAAAAATACACTAATTATACACGTTATATATATATAATCTTCCTACAAAGTTTTAAAAAATCGGTTTGAAACTTTTTCCGTAATCCTGCTGACAAACAGACAGAAAACAGAAGAAATTATATAACCTCCGTTCAACTTCGTAATTAGTTAGTACAGTGGTTCTTAATATAGGTTAATCGAAACTCAGGGGTTCAGTGTGATACTCTCAAGGTTCGGTAAGCCCTATGCATTCTCTGATACGACTGTCGACCAGGGCGACCTGACTTCAGTGCGAGTGTGCCGCAACAGTGTTGTATCGCTCAGAGCGAAGTGATACCAACATGAAAAAACAGGGGGGATGGACCCGCTGTGAGATTCAAAAAAAGTATCTTCTCCGTGTCAGATTTTTCTGTTTATTTTCGGAGGAAAAGTCGCCATATAGCATACAAGTGGTTAGCCAATGATCCCCAAATGCAACCCAATCCCGATCGTTTCAATTTTCATACAATGATTCCAGGCTTGTACCGGTTTACTCTTTTTCCGTTCGATTGTTCATTTTGTAAAAACTTTCCTTTCGCCGTTCAATCGTTCATTTTTGAATTTTTATTCATTCATTGAATATTTATCTATTATAAAAAGTCCAACCTACAAAAAATACTCATTAATATATACAACCCTTTTTGTTTCGTAATACATAAAAATTAGCCTCAAGGATGTAGCTTTCTAAAAGCAAAACAAGCAATCCCAGGAGTCCTAGAATGATACTCTCAATTTTTATAAAATGATGTTCAATTTCTTCAAATTGTTTTTATTTTTTAATAGCCTCAAAATATAGGCAGTACTTTTATGCATTGCAACCTCCAATTTATTTTCAAAAGCCTCCCTCCTTTAAAAAATAGATGAACATACATATTTTTTCTGAGTTACCTTATTTACTGGAAAGGTTTTCCCAATTTTTCCAACATTATAGTTGGCCCAAGTTGCGCCCATAAAACTAGGATCTGGTCGGTTCTTAATTGTCAGCCCTTGTCGGATTTCATTTTTTTATTTTCTGGCGGATTTTTTTTTGGAACGGCCTCTGATTGGTTTTTAATTGCTTTGTTGATTTTTTCAAAAGGATATATATATATGTTTTCTTGTGAGTTCATCTCTGATATGCCCACAGTGGTCGTCATTTGTATATAGTGTTATCCTTTCCAGACAGGTGGGTTTTGCTTCTATTATTATTTATTGTTAATGGCATTAATGCAGTACTTTAGGGTGGATGTGCTTGCCGTATGACAGGATAAACTTAATCCCAAATCATTTGTCTATATTTTCAGCTACAACCTGAGATGAATACACTGCTCTGACCAGTTAATAACTGTATTTCTTAGTATGGAAATAATAAGTGCATATCCACACTATACAATATACATGCTAGGTACGCGCCTATGAAATGAGACTTTCGGCTATTGGTCCCGAGGTGTCGCCAGTTAGACATTATAAATCGGTCCAAAAATCTGAATAATTATTTTGACATGTGCCAACAATATTTAATTCATTGTTTGTATAGTTTCAATCAACAACTCACTTTTTGCGCTCGTAAAATTGTCTAATTTTGTGCCTACAAACTACAATGTGCAGACATCATTGATTTTCTGTTACAAATTGAAGAAAAATGCTAATCAAGCCCATCAAATGCTTGTAGAAGCTTACGGTGGACATGATTTAAGCAGAGCAAAGTGCTTCAAGTGGTTTGAAAAATTCCAAAGTGGTGATTTTTACATGAAAAATGAAGAGCGCAGCCGGCCACCGAAAAAGTTTGAAGACACCGAACTGCAGGCATTACTCAATGAAGATATGACATGACCTTCTACAACCCGGTCAAACCGTTGATGGTGATCCCTACCAACAACAATTGGCCAATTTGAATCATGTTATACGCCAAAAACGCCTAAAATATGAAGCCAGGCAACACAAGGTAGTTTTCCTTGATGAAACCTTACCCCTACATCGCTGTATAGTCAACCACCAGCTTGTTGATTCGTACAACTAGGAACCTCTTGCTCTTGCAGCTTACTCACCAGACCTGGTGCATTCCGATTATCACTTGTTTGCATCGATGGGACCTTTGGTGTCAATTGTTTAAAAACGCAATATATATATGTATGTATAAAAGTTTAAATATATTTACATAGGTAACAGGTAGACAATATTATACAAGGTATTAATTTTGTTGTACCATATGTCTTAGGTTGATAATTTTGGTTAGAATACAAAAGCGTACGAGGAGAAGGGAACAAATACTTATGGCATCATTGATTAAATAGTATACATCTTTTTCTATCAAGAACGTTATCATTACTGCATTTATTATTCAATATTAATATAATATTAGATGCTGATAGTCGATCGAGAAATGAATAAAATGACTAAAATAACGTCGGCTTCTGTCTGGATTTCTTAAATGGAGGCCAGGAATTTGTAAAATACTTACCGGATGAGAACCAGATGGCTTGTCGGATTTGTCGATATAAATTACACTCCACTCATTATCTTCATCTCATATCAAGAGTATGGATATTCATCTATAAAATCAAGTTAACGATGAATACATCAAGTCAGACTTTATTTTTGATCTCACAAAGATATTTATTGCATGTAATATAACCTTATCCATTCCTAATCATCCTACGTTCAAAAAATTTATGGAGAAATACACGGGTAAATTCTTCCCTTCCCGAGGAACCATCATTAATTAATGGATGATGTTGTTAATGATGTTTTATAGAAATACCCCCATTGTAAATTGTCAAGTTAAGATAATTTTCAGCAAGTTTAGAGTCATCCATACCAAATTACAAAATGGAAATCTGAATTTTGTACCATCTAACAGTAAGTATTCATTTTTTTTTAAATCTAATGATAAAATATGATTCTATTTTAGCTAAAATTATCAAGAATTATGATACACAACTCATTAAATGGCAAAAACAAGTGTTTAAATGGTCACAACAATGGGGGTAATAGCCTTGGATGGCTCGCAACTAGTTTGTCTGACATTAGTTTCTTCACTTAAAGACTTGGGTAGGATCATTAGGTTTTCCAATATTACACAGTCAATAAATATTACTTTTTTATCACTTAAGGATTATCTATGTTTGATAAGCTCCAAGAAATGGTGTTCAAAAAACTCATAAAAGGCAAAAACAACTGCTTAAACTCTCGACTTTAGGCACAGTTTCCCGCTCAGTCTCCACTCTGGTTCTGGTCTGGATGTCCTTCCGCTTTGGCTCCCGCCCGATAAGTATCGGGTCGCCCAGCTGGCTCGTGAAGACGACAGGGTACTCTGGGCCTCCGTCCACAAACTTCCTCTCCTCAGTCTTGCTCTTCTCACCTCCCTGGACATTGTCGCTAGTCTCAGAGTCCTCTGTAGAGGCAATATTGTTGTTGTTGACTACAGAGAGCTGCTCTGGAGAGAAGATTGGTCTGATATCGAGATTAGGAAGTCTTATTCCATGATAAATCCGTCCGCTGGGGTAATTTGATGAGTCGCCATTATTTTCTGTGTCTGCAGTAACTTTCTCTTCAGCAGAAGCGGACTTTTCAGATCTTGGTTCAGGCAGTAAGGCCTCAACTGGAGCAGTGTCATCGGGACAGGAGGAGACAGTGACTGAGGATGTAGCAGAGGAAGTTTTCTTAACAGCAAAGTTCAATGTTTTCTGCTTCTTATGATCAATTTTCACTTGATACTTGCAGCTGGGGTCATTCTTATGGAGTTTAACATTGTGATCATTAAAGTTGCCCTTCTGTATTTCCTTCTGACAGATAGAACAAATCACCAACTCTCTGTTAAAATGCGTTTTCCGCTTCCCGTGATACATTTCTGATAATTAATAAATTACTGCAATTATTTCAAGAGTACTTTACAGCCAAAAATAAAAAAACAAAGACGCACACAACATTTTTCGTATGGATTCGAAGTACTTCACATTGAGTGGATATTTGAGTTAGATATTACGTTTAACGTTACTGGTTGCAAATGTGAAGTACTTTACAGCAAAAAAAAAAAAAGACGCACACAACATTTTTCGTATGGAGTACTCTTGAAATATTTAAGAGCGTGAGAATTTGTTTCATTGAATACAAGATAAATTAAATTATTACTGCTTAAAAGGGACATAAATAATAGTTATGTACTTTTTAGAGTGGATTGTTGCAGTAATTTATTAATTATCAGAAATGTATCACGGGAAGCGGAAAACGCGTTTTATATTCAAAGGTTCAATCATTTATATTTATAAAATGACAGGCAATATTTGAAAGAGATATTACGGTAAATTACAGGATTTGAATTCAAATTTCTGCGATGAATTGAGATACCCGAGAGTGTTAGCTGTAGTTTAAAACCTCCGTTTTATCTATCTGACTTAATTTGGCCCCAATATTGTCTCAGAGATATAATTTATTAATTTACTAATTCTATAAATGTGCCCATGAATTTTGGCTACTTTAAGTACAATTTGTGGTGCCTCCAAAGAATCATTTTTTCATTTAAATGAACTATAATTTGTTGGAAAATGTATTCCATGTTCAATTTTGAGACAAATTATCTAGCTTCCTTTTGGGTGGACGTGCTACAAACATGTAATTTTATTATAATGACTCAGTACTATTATGAGTTGGTCATAAGTTACATATATATAATATATTTTAATAATTAATTATGACTTAATTCATCTATATTTACATACCTATATGATTGGTGTACGGTTGAGTAAGGTTTTTTTTTTTGGTCCGCTGAAGCGGACAAAGCGCAATACTGACGTACGGCCCTGTGTAGCTTTATAGTTAGCAATTGTGCGTATCCTTCATGATAATAGTATGATGTTATACAAGCATAAATAACGGGGCGGGGAAATCTTTTTTGATGCCCTTAATAAGAAGTAATATCGCCGGATATTACTACATAATTAGCTGTTGCACTAAATCTTTACGATTATAACATTTTTTTATGAGTAGATTTATTGTCTAATTTTATGATTTTGACATTTACTTTATTATTAATAATTATTTAGATCTCATCGATCTATCCTGTGCACAATTGTATATAGCAACTTCCACATTAGGAAAAAAAAGGTGATAATCTTTTTAATTAAACTCCACGTCGGGCTTTGTTTAGCAACTTAAAGTTATGACATATTTAACTGAATTCATGTCAGAACAAGAAAGTATTATTTCAATATTCTGTATTTATAATTTATTGTTATTATTAGTTATATGATTCCAATTGTTTAATTTTGTATATTTAACAGAAATGTATGATGGTTTATTTTTTAGTATGTCGATTATATTTAATTTAAGCCTTCTTTTTTAAACTTGGAACTTCAAATATATTTCGAAATACTCTACTTTGTCGTTTCATTAGTTATTATTCTGAGAATATGGTTCATAATAAATTACAATTTCATGGAGTGTGTTCAAATCTACTGTAACTGATAAAAAAACGTCTAAGTCAATTGGTATACGTAGAAATCTTCATTAAATATTTTGCTAATAAATACTTTAGTTACACCCTCAAAAATCATAATAAAACAGGCAGCTGATAATCACATCAGTATTGTAAACAACGATACCATAAGTATTTCTCCCCCTCCCCCTTTCTCCTTGCATGCATTTTTCTCTACAGAATTATCAACTTTACATTGATATGTCTCACTCCTGCCACCTCCTCGCACTCATTTTTTCCTTACAAAAAGTCAACTCTAGCAATAATAAATATTAGATATTTAGCAATTTATTGCGGCCGGACTCATAGAAAAATAATGAAAAGTACTTTGTTGTTGAATTGCTTGTTTTTATAAATTATAAGTAAATATTTCTTATTATTTGATGCTATTCTCGAAAAAAATAAATAAAGGACATAAAATTAAAACAAAAAAATTAGTAATAGGTACAAGATCGAAGCAGCAGAATTTAAAGAACAAAACATAAAAACCCTGTTTTTTATTTACCAACTATAAAAAGTTACTCACCTATTTTTAGGATATCTTCTACACCTCTGAATCTGTTTATTAAAATAAAAACATTATTTTGCACTCCTGTCAAGCTAGGAAAAAGAGCGCGTTGGATATTTATTTGATTGAGTGTTCCCTGAGAGGTAGCTAGGCTATCTAGCTAGAGAATAAACTAAGTGAAGAAGAGAGAAGAAGAAGAAAAGAGGAGAATCAAGAAGAAGGAAAATAAGAAAGAAAGAAAAAGATTTACTATTGTTATTATTACTATTAATTATTATTATTGGAAGAATTATTTATTATTCTTAATTCTAGATCGAGATTTCGATGTCGATTTCGAGTAGGGATGAAGAGAATAATTACGATTGGAGAGGAAACTGTGGTAAATGGAGGGGTCTTTTATCGAGTTCCCTCTCCCGTGTGCTCTATCAAGTGCATCCCACTCTGATGGCGCAAGGAGAAGCATTGGACTATGTGGAGGGACTGATCCTTCGCCTTCTAGCCATGCTCACCACCAAACCCACTCCTATCACAGTTTCAGACGTCTCGGATCGTGTCTCAAGGACGTTTCCTACTCCTATTGATAAATGGGCTCTGAATGAGGCTCAAGGAGCCCTGTCTCGGGGGCGCAAGAGAGCCAATCTCGTTCTCCCTCTCGATAAAATACACTCCCTTCTCTCCAAGGAGGTTCTAGTCAACAAAATCGATGATGGAGTCACACTCTTCATCGTGGCTGTCTTGGAGTACATCTCCGCAGATATTCTCAAAGTGAGGCTCAACTCTTAGTAGAAAGCATCATTATTCCATTCTCTTATCAATATTTCAATTCTCTTTCAGCTCGCTGGAAATTACGTTAAAAATATTCGACATGTTCAAATATCCTGCCAGGATATTAAAGTTGCAATGTGTGCGGATAAGGTAATAATGAATCTCTACAATACATGTTCCTTTACATACAATTCAAAACATTCAATCGCTCTTATGAGAATGGAAATATCTTAAGCTTTCATCATCATCAGTATTATTATTAGTGATGTGTCACGAGTAAAATTCCCAATGAGAATTAGATTTGTGTGAAGCCACTCTAAAAAATACCCAAAAAACTCGCCTCGGTGGCATCAAAGTAGAGTATTACTCGGAACTAGATCTCTCTTCTCCAAGATACCTTTTTTCGTACATAAGTAGAGCCCTATAAGAGCTTAGCTCAGATATATTAATATTTTACTTACACAGTCTGCCCTGCAGGCACATAGATGGGTAACCCAGCGTGCCTAGAGCAAACACCCTGTCCCAGAAAGGCTCTTAGTGTGAAAGCATGTGTTGGCTGGCAATCCAAAAATATATTGCACATTCCTATAAGTCGGACTTAATCCATCTGTTAATCTGCGGAACATAAATTACTAGGACAATTTTTCAATATTTATATATATATATATGATTTTTTGTCTGACAAGTTTGTTAGCGAGCAAAAAGTGAAAGGGCGAGTAACGCGTGTAATTCGTAATCGTTCAATCCCCTCTCCTACATACATAAACTCGGAAATGCTCGACTCCAAAATTTAACTCGTAGCATATCACTAATTATCATCATCGTCACTTGTGGTTGGTGGTTGAGGAGGGAGGAAGTCCTCCCCCTTCCCCTATGAAAAAACACATGCTAGGGTTTATATTGGGACATTTATCCTATTTGATTTAGCAGCTTTTGTCTATAATTCATTATTGTCATCGCGCCATGATCTCTATAAAATGCTTATTTTTTATTGTCAATACGTCATTATAATTATTTTGAACCAATAAGCGAGGCTATAATAATAATATAGTTAAATATCAAGCAAACCACAAGTGGCCTTAATTAATTAATTATCTGCATACTTCTGAATATGTTTGCTTTGTTTCTTACTTTTCAGTTAATTAAACATTCTTTAAGCTCATTGGACCTAGAATACCGTACAAGTGACTGAGGATCTTTGTATATAATTTTTTTTTTTTTTGGCATTACTCAGCTTTTGTGTATATTTTCCAAATTTGAGTATTGTGCCATCATCAATAAGGTTTAATTTAATACATTTATTTTCCCCCTTTATTTACGCTGCAATTCTTCATCTAATTAAAAAAGGGTCAAGTGGTAAGAAATATGTTTTGTAAACGAACCTTATTGACGTTAATTTACTTCTTATTTTGTAGTTTGCACGAATTTCAATCATCTTTTTTTTTTTTTTTTTTTTTTTTAATTTATGCTCACTTTTTGATTGAATATGTATACTGAGATATCTTCACTTACTCATGTTCTATTAATCACAACCACACACACACTCACACAAACATGTAAAAATAGCGCTTTCATTTAAAAAAAAAAAAAAAAAGAGCAATTTATTATTCAAGTATTAATTTTTCTTCTTATATATAATTCGGAGATATCTGATAATTAAAGTAGATTGTTATCTATAAGTCAAAAACTTTTTTTCTACAAATATCAAAATACATATTTTATTATTGTTGTAAGCATTCAAAAAACCAAGAAAATAAAAACCTCTTCCATTCTTTTTTTTTTCCCAAAATATGTAAATTGTTTTAGTGATAATTTTGATTGCATGCCTATTCTTTATACTATAGCCCTAATCTTGATTGGTCATATTGTTTAAAAGAATTATAAGTTATCCCTTTTCTTTTCATAGGTTCTAATGGATATGTTTTATCAAGACGAAGTGCTCACATTTAATGACGATGAACTTGCAAACAAACAAGCCGCTCAAACATACGACGAAGTTGTGAAAGATCTCATCATGGATGAAAAACAATATCTCAGAGATTTACATATGATTACAAAAGTATTTCGTGAACTCTTTCAGACACATAACATTGGAACTCAGTGGGAGTTTGACCAAATATTTTCTAATATAACAGACATTACTGAGCTTACAATGACTCTTACTGGATCTTTGGAAGATACATTAGAAATGACGGAAGAAGGAAACGTTTCTGCTGTTGGATCATGTTTTGAAGAGCTAGCTGAGGCTGAAGAGTTCGATGTGTACGATAAATATTCTACGGATGTTCTATCTGAATCATGCCGATCTACTCTTGATTCTCTAGTCTCTAAACCTGAAGTTTGCGAAGCGCTTCTATCATCTGGTCATGGATTTAGAGAAGCCGTGAAATTCTATTTGCCAAAACTTTTATTGGGTCCTGTGTATCATTGCTTTCATTACTTCATATATATTGAGGTAAGGTTTTGAGTTTTAAATATTTAGTGTCTCAATTAGGATTATTATTTAAAATAATAATAAATTTTAATAATTATTATTTAAAATAGCAACTTATGAAGTTAACACCTTCAAAGGAGGAACGTGACATATTGAAACAGGTGACTGCTATGCTTAGTCCTCTCCACATGAAACTTTCTAGTGTTGTGCAAAGTGTAGGCTCTACTACCAAACGAAAACCGGGGTAAATTAAAAAAAAAAAAATCTTACATACCTGAATGCAAAATTTATTCTTTATCCATTAGTGATATATTTCATAAATATGGTCCTTGTCGTATGAGTCGACAACAGAGTTTATTTAAATTAAATCAACTTCAGCATTCTATCGTTGGATGGGAAGGGAAGGAAATTTCATCAAATTCTTCAGAACTAGTTTGCGGTAAGAAAATCTTAATGGATGATGATGAACTTCATGTTTTCATCTCTGTATAATACTTTATTTTTACTTATTTAATTAGAAGGAAAACTTAAAATATTGGATGGTCGAAGGAAATTAACTGAGCGTTATATTTTTCTCTGTGATGGTTTGATTATTATTTGCAAACATATAACAAAACGCACCTCTATTTCTGGCTCTCAACCCGAGTATCGATTCGTCAAAAGGTATCTAATACGCCGAATGGATATTTACGACCGAGAAGATGATGATACTTTTCGACATACATTTGAATTAGAACCTCGCGACCAGCCTCGAATTGTATTCAAAGCTGAATCTGCTGAAGAAAAAAATAATTGGATGGCTGCTCTCGTCATGTTAAACACAAAATCCATGCTGGAAAGGACTTTGGATCTTATTTTGTTCAACGAAGAGAAAAAACATCCACTTAAGTTTCCTCCCAGTCATTTATACAAATTTTTAGAGCCTAATAGCCCCCAAAATATCGTTTTCGAACAAACGGCAAAGACATCTGGTGTACCTTTGATCAAGGTATCCATTCTTCGTTATAAATATTGAAAAACAAAGCTATTTCTATTATTATTTTTAAGGGAGCAACGCTGATCAAACTGATTGAAAGACTTACCTATCATGTTTACGCGGATCCAATGTTCATGAAGACATTTCTAACCACATACAGAAGTTTTTCTAATCCTAATGAACTCTTGGATCTACTAATAGACAGATTCCATATACCCGATCCCGAATTTTCAAGTGACTCGGAATCTGAATCGGAAGAAAAAAGTTCCAAAATTCGTAATGCACTTGAAATGAAGAGATTTAGAAGAGAGTATTCACAGCCTGTTCAATTCCGTGTTCTTAATGTCCTTAAGCATTGGGTGGACCAACACTTTTATGATTTTGAACAAGATTTAGAGCTTTTGCACAAATTAACTTCCTTTTTAGATCAAATTGCGGGGAAATCCATGAAAAAATGGGTTGAGTGCATTAGTAAAATAGTACAACGAAGGGTAAGGTTGAATTTTTTTATTATTTTCCTTTAAATACTTTAATTATATTATTGATCAGTTAATTATTGTTTGTTATAGACTTCCTTTTTTCAATTTTAAGTAATGAACTCTAAGCCAGTGTTTGTCAACTATTAGATCTTCATGCTTCTCTAAATGTATAATATTAAATTGAGTGAACCAACAATCTGAACTTGGTTCTATATGAAAAAATAAAATTCAAACTTTGATAAAATATTTATGTATGTAATATAAATCTGTTATGACACTGTTGACTGCAAAAAAGTAACTTTTAATTGAAAATCAATGAAAATGTAAATCCAAAGTCTACCTGTTTTTTTTTACTAAGTATAGGCTATTTTTTCTGTTTGTAGAATAGTTCTGAAATAAAGGAGATACTTGAATTAAAAAAATCATGTAATTAATGTTTTAAGGAATTTAAGGAACTGAATTATTATTCTGATAACATAAAATAAATAGATTAAACAAAAAAAAAAAATTATATTCCTTAACACATGATTTTTTTAATTCCATAATCTATTTCATTTAATTACTATTCATCTCTAAAAAATAGTCATTTGTTAGTAACGGGTAGGTCATTGAAATCTGAACAAGCAATAATCTAATAATTAATGACGGTTGAGTGATTGAAAGTAATTCATATTTCGATATATTCAAGCATAAACAATTAGTTACAAAACAAACCTGAGCTCTCTACCTTACGTACAAGTCGAGAAAATGATACTTGAACCACGAATTTCCAATCGCACACTCCAAGCAGTTAAGCGTCTCCTGTACCACCGTCTATGCTGTCAGTAAATCTGAAAGGCTGGAGAGGGAGAAGGACTCTGTCAAAAAGACCAAAAGTAGACCCAGAAGAGTGAAATAAAACAGCCCAGGCCAATCACCTCTAGTCTATGAGGGTCCATGCAAGAGATCTCGGGATTTCACACCAGACTATACAGACAGCTATTAAAAAAGTGGGTGGAAAGAGCCTTGTGAGGGCGGAGAGGCCACTTTTTTTGAATGAGTCATTTGGACTCTTTTTCTGGCACTTTAGGCCCCCTACTGCCCTGATATGGGGCATGTCAAGAGGAAGCCCTGGAGTGCTGGTCATCCAAATACCGAGGCTTCAAAGCCACTGTCAGTCAGCAATTGGACGTCATTCCAAATGAATGCATCTGCAGCGGGTACCAGGGCTTCCGCCACTGCCCCCTGAAATCCATCATTGCCGCAAATGGCCGCTATATTAATGATTAAGAGAGCTCACACACATCTATTTATAGTATTAATTTTGTTGAAATTCTATTTTACTTTGTAAATTTTAGCTTGTTGAAGTTTTCAATTCAATTGTACATATTTTAATGGACCAGTCGGTAAATAAAAGGGGAAAGGGAAAAAATGCGTGCTGTATATATTGAGCTTGGGTACTCCTAGAGAAAGTTGACGAAATAAGTTAAATGCCTCACCTCAAGGAATTATATATTTTGTAACTCCATGATAATTCTCAACATTCACATAAGTAGAAATAATGGTCCTTTTTTTAGGGAGCAACAGTAGTTGCCGACTGTTGTTCTAATATTTAAAAAAATGAAAAGTTTTTCAATAAAAAGATTGATTATAATATATTAAGGATAATTTTGAGTAACATATCTTCATTTTCAGTTAAGCAACGAAGAAAGTAACAAGGGTATTACTTTCGATTTTGACCGATCTCCACCACCTGTAGAAGAGTTTATAAAAAGTCCGGATCCTGACTGGCCTAAAATTATGACCGTAAGCTTTTAATATTAATGTATAAAAATGGTTCAAGGACATTTTGCCAAACGGGTATTTGGAACATTTAGCCCAAAAATGGTATTTAATATATTGATATATATGATTATATATTTTAATTCAATTTAAAATTATAGTATGATAAATAGGCATTGTTTATATGCTATATATGTTTTATTAAGGTAAATTAATGAGTTTTCTTCTGCAGAAAAATGTTTATTTTATTAATGATATTCATAAATGATCATTATACATATAATACTACTGTGTTGGGTTTATATGATAATTAATTATTTAAAAAAAATATTTCTGCAATTTAATCCTAATTAATTTACCTAACAGTCGTATATATTAAATATCATTTTTCGGCCCAATGGTCGGCGAAATGTCCGATCTGCATAATGTTCGTTCAGCAAAATTGTCCTTCAGCAAAAATGTTTTCGACCAATAGTCCGGTCGCGGTGTATAATGTATATGTTTCTATAATTTCCAATATAGTATCATCCTATCGAAATTGCTAGGCAGTTGACCCTTTTAGAATTTTCCTATTATCGAGCTGTTAAGCCTTCTGAATTAGTAGATCAAGCTTGGACGAGAGAAGATAAAGATAAGAGAAGTCCTAATCTATTGCGAATGGTTCGACATACGACAAATGTAATTGTTATTAAATTTTCTAAAGTTTATTTTACAAATTGTGTGTGTGTTTTTATTTTTTATTTTAGTTCACTCGTACACTAGAAAAGTTAATAGTTGAAACGGAAAATATTGAGGAACGAGGTTGTTTAGTACAAAGGATATTGGAAATAATGCTGGTTCTTCAGGAGCACAATAACTTCAATGGTGTTCTTGCAATTACGTCAGCCTTAAACTCATCCGCGGTTCATCGTCTTCAGTTAACTAAAGATGTAATAATATTTTATTTGTAGTGATGGATTGAGTAATATTTGCCATTATTATTTTACAGAAAGTTGCAAATCATTTGTTAAAATCCCTAGAGGAAGCCTCTTCATACATCGAAGACCACTTTAAGATATATTGGGAAAAACTTCGGTCTATTAATCCTCCTTGTGTTCCTTTCTTTGGTCAATATCAAACCAATATTTTGTTTTTAGAGGAAGGAAATCTAGATTTTCTACCACCTCATAGTCTTATCAATTTTTCAAAAAGAAGGAAAGTTGCAGAAATCATTTCTGAAATTCAACAATATCAGAATCAACCTTACTGCCTGTCAGAAGTTAAGAAATTAAAAGTAAGTGTTTTTTAGAGGGTAATGTTAGCCTCCCAGTGATCTATAATATCTATTGAATTGATTCTAGGATTACCTTGAGAACTTAGAGCCATTTCCAGAATTGTGTGAAAAGGAGATAACGGATCATCTATGGCAACATTCTATCACAATTGAGCCAAGAGTTATGGATGCTGCAGCTAAGAAAAAAGTCTACGAAGGAAAAATTAGATGGAAGGGTCTCACTCTACGATCTCCTGGTATAAAACCTAAAAACCTACCCGGAAAAAATCATCCTAATCCTCTACCGAAGATTCGAACACACTCTGTTCGAAGTGGTGGTGATGCAGAAGATCCATCTCCAATAACTTCTCCGGTTTATCAGTCCCCTGCTTCTGGGCCTTCAACTCCAACGACCTCCCCTCCAGATTCAGATCCAATAAAAATTCCAGTTATACTTCCTTCACCGATCGTTACAAATATTAGTACTGGAGGCAGTGTATCCACTTCCTTGTCGAGTAGTAACAGTAATACCACCAACGCCACCACCAACAATAGTAGTAGTAATACAACACCGTTGGTCGTTTCGAAACCTCCTCCACTCCCACCTAAACCATCAAAATCCACAATAATAACATCTGATATACCCCCACTTCCTCCAAGAGATTCTTCTTCGCCCCCACCTATTCCACCGAGATTAATATCCCGGTCTCCTCTTATGGACCCTGTTCTTCCTCGTAGAAATTCGTCTTCTACTCAGTCTCCGCCAACGATTGTTCCAAGACGACATTCAGGAATGACTGGAGCTCAATGTAAGCTTTTAATATTTCCTTTCTTATTTTTATATATAATTAGATTTAACAGAGCTTCTCAAACTGTGGGGTGTGCGAAAATATTTTTAACGAGTATATTTATCAGGCCTTTCCTTTGATACATCCTTCTCCGACTCACTCATAAATTTAGGAAATATCCTGTCTCATATGGGACAAATAGTGCAAGTTGAAATTGATTGACCTATTGCACAAAATACTTACAGAGTCTATCTAGTTAGTTGGGTTCTAGGACGATTTGCGGTAGAATACTTAATAGGAGATTAGTGAAGTTTCGTGTTTTAGTAGATGGTTGAATATTTCTGAAAATAATGATATATTATTCATAATCACATATAGGAATATTAGCTGATGACTCTTGTGTGCTCAGAGTTATACTGGGTGGTCAAAAAAACTTAACACTTTGAATTTGAAATTCAACAAGATATAATTTATTAAAATTAATTAACAATAGAATATCAACAAAATTAATATATAATTGGATATGTGTCAGAATATAGCCCCCTTAGAGGCAATGATGGCTTCCAGGGTGGGGGGAGGGTAGGAAGGCCTAGCGCCCGCTGTAGATGTAGTCCTCAGTCATGGCGTCCCAGTGGTGACTGACAGTGGCTTTGAGGCCTTGGTATTTGGATGATGGACTAAAGGTGTAGTCGATGGGGTTGGCATCACGCTTTTAGGGGGGTAGAATTGTCAAAAAGAGTTCAAAACTCATTCAAAAGAGTATTCCAAGGTTTTTTTTATAGATGGTGTGAAAACTGGCCTTTCCACTAGAAATAAATAGCAAGCTGAAGGTTGCTGATCCCTGGTGTATGGCTAGGGAAATTACTACTTTAATGGTGTTTGAAAGGCGAGGGTACAATTCAAAAAAGTTTGAGAAGCATTGTATCTTTATTAATGAAATGATTTATTTGCAGCCACTGGTCGTTATCCCGCTCCTCCTCCACTCAATTTAAGAGCCGGATCGGAAGGAACTAGTCCTAATTCAAGTCCTCTTTGGTGTCAATCGAGCTCACCCTGTTGGTCATCGGGATCATCTACTTCCCACTCACAAAATCCACGCTCATGTCAGCAGCAACAACCCTCTTCTTCATCATCATCTACAACAACGACAACAAATCGCCATCAACATTCACAACCCCAGATTACTTCCTCTTTACTTAGTGATAATCGAAATCACTCTGATAGTCATTTTACTTTTGACTCATCTCTTTCTGGACCACCCTCCTCCTCCATCTCTCACCCGAATGGAACACCCCAGCTACCGCCTAGACCTCCTCCATATAAATTTATCTAAAAATTGTTTTCATTTTTTCGCTGTTGTGTGTGCAAACACTGTAGGTATCTCATATTTAATTATACCTATATACTGGGCTTTCCTGATAAATGTACACTTTATTCATCCAAATTTTCTAATGTGCATCCTGAGCTGAGTTCAACAAATTTGAGGAAAACTTTTTATTATTGGAAATTATTTTATAATATATATCAAAGATCACTTTTATTCGATATGTATCCGAACTCATCAAAAAGTCTTCAATAATGACGGAGATTTTCTCTAATTTTGTAATTAGAAATGGTTTATAATATATATCAAGGATCAATTTTATTCAATATACACCCCAAGTCCTCAAAAAGTTCCCGAAAAGAACAGTTATTTTGTCCAATTTAGAGTATATTACTATTATCAGCTGATGCAGTGTTTTTAGGTGAAGAATTCCAACAGCCACTTAGGGACGCCTTATTCCTGAGGGGATAATATTCGAGAGCTCTTCCATGTTTACAATTAAAATTAGACAGTCCCTTAAGCAAAGTATATATGTTGTGTACAAGTTACAAATTGCATAAGCAAACTGTACAAGTGGTAATTTCTTCGCCTTAAAGTCCGTGATTTATTTACAACATTGTTCATTCTAAGCACCATCTACTAACTGATACTATCATTTTATTTTGATCTATTAAGATTACATGGTTATTATGTATTTAAGAGTAATTTCACTGTGGGCATTTGAACTTAATAATGGGGCACAGATTACTCATATTTTAGTAATTTGTATTAAATTTTCTCGTATCAGTTACTACTTGTACAAAATCCCAACTTGTACACAACATATAAATACTTTGCAATTTTTCAGATATTGATTATTAAAAGCACATCTATTTAGCGTACATTTATCTCGAAAAACCCCTACATTTATTATATGTTTCTTCAATATGTTGGGAGTGTATATCATATATATTTATATATATGTGACCCCAAAAACCCCAACACGATAACAACCACCACCACCTTAAACCCAAACTTATACTTATAGCTGTGCATTTATACATTATAGAGTCCCTTTCTTTTAATTGTTCTCCTCGTGTCTTCTTCTAAACATTTCTTCCTCTATATTATTTTTAAATCAATAATAAAGAAAAATCATGTTAATTGTTACTGAAAAAATTGATAAATTACTATTATACTTCATAATATATTATAATATACTGAGTAGTAATGGGATGATGGTATAACGAAATATCTCCATATATTTATATCAATCCATCAAATGACGCGTAACGCGTCTTCTTTTCTATCTCCGTCTTATATTTTGACAAAAAAAAAATCCCCCAAAACGAATTGCTTATCTGTTATTTATTATATACAATAAAAGTGTTTAAATGGAGTGATAAACTATACTATACATATTATATTCCCTCCCCTGGATTTTGTTACTTTAAATTAATTATATACCAAAATATTGTCTTGGAATTCCTTTATTAGATGATTTTTTCCTTTCTGTAATCCGTTTCTAGCTACATAATTATGGTGCGATTATCAATCATCCTGACATCTACTTATTACGTAATGATTACCCTATATTGCCACACTAAAATAAGTCAATGTTAGTTATTATATTATATATTTTTTAAATTTTAAAGAAACATGTGATCCCTCAATATTAAAGCAAGATAAAATGATTTTTCTCAAAATTGAGCGTGGATTACATTGTATTCCATTTTTATTCTTATTAGCCCGTCGGGTGTGCCACAAATTACACTCTTAAAGAAGTAAAGATGGACTTTCACAATCAAAGAATGGTAAATTAATAGATTTTATTTAAAAAGGCCCATATTCAGGGTTGTGTCGGTCCTATTTTAGGACTGCAGTCCGGTCTAGGTCATAAAAACTTAGCAAGATCGGTCTTTGATGACGTTACTTTACTTTTTTTAAATCAGTTCTAGTATTGAGAGCCCTTATGATCGACAGTACCGGTCCTAAGACTGGACTGGACCGACACAACACTGGGCGTATCCGAGCCAAATTAAGTATATTAAATCTAAGAATGGTTCTAAACGACGAATGGCCAATAACCTTTTTAGAGCCGAAATTTCTTGAGGGCATCCTGCTCTAAGAATATGTACAAACGAATCAAGAAATCAAAAGTATACAATATTTGTAGAACAAGTCCAGGGAGCGAGTAAGAGGAAGACAACGGGTGCCCGCGGGCATGGGGTTAGTGGCCCCTGTTCTAAACTAAAGTTAAAATTCTGAGGTATCTTAATTAAACCCACAGATTTGATTAATAAGACAATAATTGGGTTATTTTTAATATATATATATGTGAAGTAAAAAAATAAATTGAGATTTTCTCCTTTTCTTTAAATTTAATTTTGATTTTTTTCTTGTTGACGCACTACAGATGTTGAAAAAGTTCTATCTGATCTTTGTAGAAATTAACGATTATTTAAAAAACTATAAATTAATAGAGAAGAGCAGAATATTTAAAAAAAAATATATAAAATACTGATGGAAGAAAGTCTAAAAGAAAAAAAACAACAACATAAAATACCTAAAAATCCTATCAAATAATTATTAAAAAGTCACCCATAATAGTTTTAAAAAAACATATCTAAATAAAACCATTTTAAAATAAAAAAAGAGTACATACACATACACCACTATCCATTCAGAAAATGTTATAATACAATCAATATATATGTTCCAAGTTGAAGCTTTTTATAAGAAATTAAAAGCTCTGAGCGTTTTTTCGCTTTATTTTGCCAATAAAATTAACATAGTTGGGTCCATCCGATTTCGATGGTTCAAAACGGTTTTCTAGCTAATCTTCAGTTCTTGGGCTATGAAATAAGTGCTCACATGCCGGTCCAACTCGACGATTTCCATTATTTTATCAACATTTTCGTGATTGGCCCACCAGAGCGTCCCTCAACTTTGCTTTGCTGTTGCATTTGATACTGTATTGGGTCCATAAGTAGCATCATTTTTTTTGGGCGCCTGCTCCGCCTTGTCAACTTGGTCGTATGTATTGATACTGAAGAATGTATCGATTTTTCTCCTTTTACTTTCATTTTGGAACGCTGTCTTCGCCAAACACAAAACTGTATATTCACTTTTTTAAGGGTAGGGGAGGGTGAGGATACGTGTTACATAAAATCAAGTTACACGATTTTATAGATAATTCAACGGCCGAGCAAAATGACCTAGGTAGAATTCAACTTCATAATACCCTTTTCCTATAAGCCCTCGTCCCTATTGGCAAAAACTCTGACAACCAATTTTCACAGGCCTCTATTGAGGGCAAGTTTGTACTCCCAAGGGCGTTCACAATAGGCAAGAACAGGTAGTAGTCACATGTTCCAGGTCCAAACTGTAGGTTGGATGCATAGGAACTTCCCATCCGAGGTCCTGGAGCTTCTGGCGTGTTATCAATGATGTGTGCTGCTTGGCGTTGTCTAGATGAAACACGATTCCTCTCCTATTCAGCCATGTTGGCCGATTCTGTTCGATCGTCATCTTCAAACCGTGGAGTTGTTCAAAGTAGAGGGAAAAATTGAGCGTTTGGTTGTAGGGGAGCAGTTCATAGTAGCTTATTCCATGTCAATCCAACCAAATACACAGCATCACATTCCTGACAGTCAATTCTAGGCCGCTTCGTTGCCTTTTAACCACAATCTCTGTCACTCGACATTGACGTAAGTGATCCATTTTTCATCGCCAATCACAATTAGTTTCAGAAATTGATCGAGTTGGTTTAAATTCAGCAGTGATTCGCAGATAGAACTTCGGTCCAGGAGATTTTTTTTGCATCAGCTCGTGTGATAACCAAGCATTCAGTTTCTTTTTTGGATCTAACCTTCTGTAAATGGTTCAAAACGGTTTTATGATCGATGTTCAGCTCTTGAGCGATGCTACGACTGCTTATATGACAAACTATCTCGATATTTTCCATGATTTTATTGACATATTCGTCGACAGGAAATGCAAAATTACTTTTTCCCCAGCCTTATATGTATAAATATAAAAAATGAAATATGTTAATAATACAACAACCAGGGCTGTAAATCATAAGCATTTTTAGGGAATGTATTTTTTTTTTGTTGGTAGCATGAACAGTGTTTATCGTGTCTTCAAAACATTCTTGAAGAGAAAACATCTAAAAATTAAGTAATCAGTAGTACGTGGGTTCATGAATGGCGAAGAGTAACACGAGGTTCCAAGTAGAGTTGATAAGTGTGTAAGGGAAAAAAAAGCGAAGGAGAAGGTGACAGACGTATGTCACTACTGAATTAAGACCCCTTTTAATATCAGCTGTCTATTATATGATTTGGGGTGGGGGGAGTAAATGAACTACTACCTTAGTTAAAGAAGAGAGCCTTCGTCATTTAAAAAAGCATTAATACAGGAAAAATATAATATATTTAAATTCATATACATATACAATGAGTCTCCCTTTTTTGAGTTTTTGGGAACAAGAAAATCCGCGTTCTACAGGAATTTTTGTAGAGCACAAGGTACTTTTGCTTTAAATTATTTTGCCTCAGGACATCTTGCATGAAGGATATTTCGCCTCAAAATATGATTAAATAATGATGTAGTTATTTCACAAAATTTCAATACATACATATTATAGAAATCTCATTATGTAATGTTTTCGATTCGATTCGAGCGGAAGAAGTTCTAATTACTACTCCGTTTTTAATTATCAAAGAAATGATGGATTAACGAACAAGTATAATACGAGGTAAGATCATAATTCCATGGCTATTCCAACGGAAATCAAATATTTAATGCATGTTATAGTAATAAATATTATATATTTTGGTTTATAAAATTTAAAAGGAACATCAATTTCAATCAAAAATGAACAATAACGACGTATAAACCTCATTTACTTATATTTCAAGGCAAAATATTCTTGAGGGAAAATAGTTTAAGGTGATATTACCGCCCACCACTTTTTACTATTAAAACCCGTAGAATTGATTTTTAATTAAAATAATATATGCCAGTATGCCACACAAGATACTTGTTAAGTAAATCTATAATTTAATTTTAATTGTGTATTTAATTGATTTGTAATCAGTTCATTTCAATACTGTAAAAATTAAATAGTTTAAATTTAACAAATATTTATTCAGCAAATTTTTTAATTGCATGCTTGTATAATGAAATAAGTAATAACCAAAAGTTTTAAATCCATGTATCAAATCAAATACTTATAGGACACTCTTCCCTATGCAAAATTAAACACTTTTATTATATGAATATATAGACATAGTATTAATAAACTCCTTAACAACTACAAACATTCTTGTTTACCTCGATGTATAGATTTTATAATTTATTACTGTAATATCAAAAAACAAAAACAAAAAAAAACCCAGCGATATTAGGTGAATATACCGCACTACATGGGAAGTCAGAATAATTCCAAACACTATTATGTGGGGACTTCCTGTAATTTTTACTATGGATTTCAAAACAATTTACTTTAAGTCCAAAGATAGGCGAGAATGCTTACTTCAGAGGGAGAATTTAACATCACGACGACCTATTAAAGAGGAACAAAAAAGAAGAAAGAGCACATGCAACAACCGGTTCTCCTTTTCAAATTATTAAAAGTATTTTTTTTCATTAAAAAAATATCAACTTTAATTATAAGGGTAAGTCCTTGTTGGACTTAGAGTAGAATCAAAGATCTAAAGCAGATTATTTCCTGCCTTTATCTTTCTAGATAAATATAGGGTGGGATTTGTGTTTATTTTCTATCAAATTATAGCTGCTGCGTGTTCCTAATCCATAGAGATAAAGAACATAGAATACTTGGACTGAGCAAAAACAATTGATTTTTTTAAAACCTGTAGATAGTTGGCCAAAACAATAGAAAATATCGTTATTTACACATTAATGACTCAATTTCTTGCATGGAGTTATCCTACAATTCTATAAAAACAAAAGAGTTTCATAAATAAATATTGTAGGAACATATAAATATTTGAAGCGCCCTCTATGATGTCAATATATATTTTTATTACTACTACAATTTGACTATTTTGGTCAAATAAGACGGCGTCAACTTCTTATTTGCATAATCATCCTCTGTGTTTTATCTCTAGAGGGAAAATCTAATCAAACGTCATGACAGCTAAGCTCCTTTCCTCCAAAACATTTATTAAATTGTCAGGGTTAACATGTTGTTTTTCGTATTTGTAGCATATTGGCAGGTCATATTATCTACAACTCTAACAATAAATAGATAAATAATCAATCCAATATTTTTCTTCAATAATTACATATGTACGTAGGGGTAAGGAATTTGATTTTTTTTTTGGGAAGGCATTCATATTTGCTCTAAAATTTGTGTCTTGCATAAAAAAAACAACGAAATTCCCTTTTTCAAAAGAAAATAAATTGAAATATTATCCAAATATACAATGTTGCTTGCCCGAAGATATATTTTAATTAATGATGTAAATCCGGTGTGTTTTTTAGCTTAATTTGTAATTGGTAATATTTTTCTTTTTTTTAATGTTCCTTTAATTGGTTAGATGGAGTTGCACTGATTAAGTATATACTATTCATGATAGTATTACAATTACTACATCTAACCTAGGAATCTTTTGGTGAAATCCACATACATTAAGTTTATTTCTTTCTCTAGGAATTACCGGGGCACGAACGTATACATATAAAAAGTTCCCTTTCTTTTTAGGTATTCTCCTAAATTATTATTATCTTCACGTATATGTATACAAAAATAGAAGACAATATAATAATATACATTTTTTTCCTTGAACAAGGCTAATAACTCTATACTCTGCAGTACAAGGAAGGGAAATTCCTCGGTGTTCCTTTTATAACAGGTTCCACTGGACTTCAACAATGCATTGTTACATTGTACCTATTGGAATCATGGAACCTGAAAAAAAACATTGTTGGTTAGGATTTGACTCAACAGCTAGCAATAGTTACATCAACAACAGTGCAGCAAAACTGATTGAAGACAAACCTGGGCAAAAAGTTTTCTACTTCGCTTGCCAACATCATGTATCAGAGGTGATAATTGGAGGAGTATGGTAGGCTATTTTTCGCAAGACTCAGGGTCCGGACAATACAATGTTTGGTAAATTAAAGAAAGTTGGGTCCATGATAAAGACAATCCAAGAATTTTAGTCAACGTTGAAAAAGATTTGGCGATCATGAAAAGAAAAAAATAATTATCAATTAATGCTAAAAACAATTTTCTAGGGAAGACATCTCCAAGGGCAGACATCAAGTAGTAGAACTGTGCCTGATTATTCTCGGTAAGAAATCTAGTCGAGATATTCATTGGACCAAGCCCCTTTGATGGCTAAGAATATATGAATTTGCTATGAAAATATGAATTTGCTATGAAAATATTCATATTTTCAAATGGACTAAATACAAAAACCATCATCAAACTAGAGAGGGGGGGGGGGGCTAAGCCTTTATTTTAAATAAAGCACGGGATAACAGCAAAATCTGCTGCCGATGCTCCTATCGACGATTTTTAATTGAATAAGAAAATGCTTCACTATTATCAAAGTATTGATAATGAACTCGCAACCTCTGTTCTGAAGAAAATGAGAAATCACGGTTATTGTTTGACTCAGAAATTAGTAGTACCATTCACCTTGTTCAGTTCACATGAGAGCTTGACAACGCCTATAAAACAAAAGCTGGAAATCAAGCTATCAAAAACCAAAATCGGGAGTGTTATAGGAAAGGCAAGGTAACTTTTACAGTCATCACTCAAACTACATCTCTCACAGACTTGGTAGGACAGGACCCGAGTCACACTTTTTTCTTTTTCATACTCTCGGATTGAAACGTGACTGGCTTATTGCACCGATTGATACCTGGAAAAATAATAAAAACTATAGAGGAGTATTGGAGTTTGTAAAGTCGGTAAAAGTGTCCATGAGTAAATTTGCAACTAGGATTACCACCGGTCAAGACCAGAGAAACTGTAAAAAAAAGCAAGCTGTGGAATACCACAGAAATAAATATATCAGTTTCAAAAAATTTATTATAAACCATTGAGAATCAATATATTTTTAGTAAGACTAAAGGCTAAAGTGTGAATAACATAATTATAAAAATTGAAGCACAGTTTATTGGCTTTTATTTGATACCCATATCAATGCTCTACGAGAAGGAATTGTAAATGATATATATATTTAGTTTCTATAGACCTTGGAAAATGGGAAAAAGTCAAATATTGAAAGTTTAAAAAAAAATGTTAAATTTGTACTGTGTAGTTATAGGTGTTACCTCTTTAGATATTTATAGAACCGTTGAACTGATTTCTTTAACATTTTCTAAATAGAAAAAAGAACGAGATCCGGCATTTTTTGAAAATAAATGGAAAATAAGAATCAAAAACTTGTATTTAAAAAAAGATATAACGAGATTTAATCGTTTTTTAAGTAGGAATAAAAGGATATAAACTTGGGTTTTGTGATGTTTGTAGAAGTTGCAACCTGTAATACCAAATCGTACAAGTTAAATTTCTACGTTTCATTTTGTAATATGTAATTACAGCGCTAAGTCATTTTGATATCTAGCTAGTAACTAGTATTTATTACTATGAAAATTTTCCTGTATTTCAATTATTGTAAAACCTGGTCTTACCACCACCTATTTTAAGCGTGTCACAGCCCTAAGCGGCCATAACCAATTTTCAAATTTACAATTGTTCCACAATAGGAAAGCCTGTTCAAGAAATCACCTGTACTATGCGGTCGCTCGTTTAGTATCCCTTGCTTGGCCGTTTAATACAGGTTTGGCTTGATTTGGTCATTATTATGCACAAAAAATCAAATTTTTATGAACTACGAGTATGTTAAGAAAAAGAAACTGAAAATTAACGTGAGTGATTTGCGTAAAGAAAAAAGCGATTAGAAAAGGAAAACGGTTGATGCGTTTGCTCTTTCTTCTTTTTTGTTCGTTATTTAACTAGTTGTGTGTATTAACATCTCCCTTTAAAAGAAGAATTCTCGCCTATCTTTAGTGTAAATTGATTTAATTTGAATAATAAAATAAATATATATGAGAATAGAAATACAATTATAATATTTTCCCTGCACGAATGCTTTTTATAATGTAGGAGTAGTTTATATTCATTTTCTTCCTTCAAAATAATAAAACAGGCAGTTGATATAAAAAAGTCTTAATTCAGGTGTACCCTATGTCTCACACCTGCTTTCTTAAAAAGGGTTTCTACCAAAACCCAGATTTAGTCATGCCCAAAAATGGAATTCCTTGAAATAATAAGGTGAGTGTATAAGAAATTTAGAAAAATATATACTAATATTGTTCGAGTGGGATGTCAGTTGTTGATGTATGAGTTCGAATATGAATACGTCATACTACTGCTGACTTTTTATAATAGCTATTAATATTATACTAAAACTAATTATTAATTAAAAATTATTATTCAAATATTAATGTTGATCTGCGTGTAAAGTATAAAGTAATCCATGGTGATTTGGATGGATCTTAATTACAAATCATTCGGATATATGGATCCGCATCCAGGGATCCTTCTCCTTCCTAGAAGTAGTTCATAATTTTGTCATTTGGAGTAGAATAGAAAATACAAATTACATTTAAGAATATAACATAAATGTTGTTTTAACTAGGACTATTAATGAGTTCATATACATTATAGTGTGAAGAAACGAAAATTCAGTGGTTATTGCAAAACTCCCTTGCCTCCAGCACCAATTACTACACGTTAGGGAATTTGCTTAAAAGCCGTTGATTATTATGTTAAACAATTCAATAAAGTAAAGAAATTAATTAATGGTAGGAATGAGATGGAGTAAGTAAACACATCGTATCTAACTTAGTCATAGGCATGAATTACTTTTTATGTTGAGCCTCAATTCTACTCCGAGGACAACAAGGACTTACACAGAACAAATCTTCAGAGTTGCTCTTTGTCTTTCCCGTACTAGGGATCATTTATACTTGTTCTTCTTTTTTCTAGAATAAAGAAAAAATGATGGTAGCTTTGGTAAATAAAAAAAAAATCAGGTTGCAATTACGAAAAGGTTGATAACTTCAAATTTCATATTTTCTTAACCTCTGTTTAAATATTTAAGATTAATATATCTGTGGGCATTTGAATTTATAATGTGCTACATCAAAAATATGCGACCATCCATTAAATATTGAATTTTTGTATTATCCTGACCACAAGCATGGTAAATTATTCACTTCGCTTGTTCGTTTATAAAAGTTACAATCTGTATAAAATTGTATTTAATATATATACAGGTAGATCAACAAAACATGGACTGTTAATTAATGTTTATTTTCTCACTACTATGAAAAGGTTTAGTGATTATTTTTTGATACTATGTTTCTGCTGTCCTTTTTACATAAACAACCTATACTAATCATTAAGTCATTTAATCATAATGGGCGAGTATCAAGCAAAAAGCAGCGTATCTCAGATCTCCTAGATGCTGGAGTTGATATATAATGCCTGATGGTCTCAGGCAAACTATATAATAAAAACCATTTTATACATTATCTAGGCATTATATATGATGATGGGGGTCACATGTCGGTAAAGTGTATAATAAATATAAATGAAAGCCTGTAAATAGAAAAACAAAGCCAAGCATAGGGCATAGGTAATTGTGCTTTGTGCCATTAACTTATTTCTTGTAATCAACAATATATTTTGATTGCATAAGTTCATTGAGTTAGTATGAAGTAAACACATTTGAATTAGAAAAAGGGGGAATTATTTTCAAATATAATGATAATTGCCCTTCAGAAACAAACCTTAAGATAGATTTAAATATATTCGAAAATGCTAGATGTTTACCGCACAAATAGAAGTTTGCATATGACAAACTAGGTAATTCGGGCTTGAATCTGCTTTATATCCTTATAAGTAGAGATAGACCGATGAAGGGTCAACTGAAGTCGGGCCAAAGGTCAAAGTTAGAACTTACCTTCCCCCCCGAAGCTGAAACCACAGGTGACATAATATAAATACAGCCTGCAATAAATGACCAAACAAGATGAGATAAATGACGTTAAGTAAAGATTTTGCTAACAAATGATCCAACATTTTATAATTTTAGACAGAGTATATAATATATATAAATAAATTTCAATATGATGTAAACATTACAGAACTACATATATATATATATGTCCCATACCCAAAATAATAATAAAAAGTTCCATATCAATAGTTCTTATTAACCGTAGTTGAAGAATGGAAATTTCTTAGAAAGAAAAATTTGGTCTTCCGAATTTTCTGGGCTAAGACAAATGCGCCTAACATTTATTACGTGCTTGCAGTAGAAATTAATATCTCAGAGTCAAATGACCCAGAGGGACAACCAGGTACTATTTTAGCACCTTCAAAAACTTCAGGGTAAACTTTGCTATTTTCCTACCAGTACGAAAGGGGACACAAATCCTAGCAGCAACGTAGTGCCTCCCGATATAAGGCCAGGGTTTCATCATCCCTTGTTTCAGAAACTATGGATTACGAAATCTGATTATCTTCATCTTCAGAATCAGGAAATGTATCCCAAAGTTTTCTCTTCTTATTTTTCGGTATTTCTTCTATATCTGTAGCTGCGTACATTGAATCAGCTTTTTGATGGGAAGCTGCAAGGGCCCTATCTTCTATGATGTTTTTAATACGATGACGAAGAAGATCCTTAGCCTTCTCCCGACTGGATAGGAAACCATGAGCTTTGAGCCTGTATTACAATATTGTTTAATTACATGACTTAGAAAACTCTTTCTCTTCAGCTAACTATGCAGTCAGCCTTTTCACCAGCCTCTTATTGTAGGGCTTTGATCTAAAATATCAAAGAGATCTCAAACTAGGCTTCGAACTATAACTGGACTGCAAATGGACTAGGAAACCCTTTTTCTTTCACAGAAATAAAGATACAGGAGAGAAAGAAAGATTGACCATTAAAGCAGTACAATATTTTTCCTCTCAATTTTGGTTGGCATTTGAACATGAAAACAGATCAAATGAGTAACTAGATTATTCCAGTTTTGACTTAGTACCACAGACTTGAATAATAACTGGACATCCAGCTTATATAGTAAAAACTGAAATATGAGCTTCGATATTTTTTATTGATATACAGAGAAACTGAATATTTTATATGATATATATATTTAATAATCGACTTCGCCGCTCCGGAGGAGGTGCTCAAAAAAACTTCGGATTCCAAAGAACCTCGTTTTCCTTGGGCAATTGAAAAGCTTCGTCTATCTCTACTTATAAGGATAACTTTTGATGAAGTCATAATAGTGAAGTAATAAATTTGATGAGTTTTAAAATGATGAGTATTACTGTGATAGTGACTTTCCATCATTAGAAATGACACATCAAGTATAAATAAAGTTTTCTTTTGTTTGGTGTATCAGAAAAATAGGATAATTTAAATTGTATTTGGGGGTACGATTGTATTTAACACAACTCTCCCAGCCCTGTTAATCTGGAACTTAGGCAATGTATTTACTTTCATCATTTATTGCAAAAGAATTTTCTCAAAATTTTTTCCCCGTGATTTCTAGTGCTCGTGGTGTCCGATAAAATGATTGTGGTAAAAAGGTTACGGACAAAAACGTTGGGTTAATAACGTTGCGTGGTAATATCGTTGTGTACATTATCATTGTGAGACAATAACGTTGTGGATAATATCATCGTGAAGCAATATTATTGCTCACAATAATATTGGGAGTAATATCATTGCAAGACAATATTATCGTGTGCAACTTCTTGCAATTTATATTATATTTGGACGATAAAACTATTGTATGATGAAAAACGTCGCAGGGTGGAACTCTTTTAATTTATAATATACCCTGGCCCACCGGTTGTGTAGGTGAGCTACTGGGCCCCGAGGCATGTTGCATTTATCCGCCGCCGCTTCCCTGAGCATCAAGGACCCTTCTAATATCCCAAAATACACCCCGGCCTATAGGCTGTACAGTGGAAGTGCTAGGCATCGAGGCAGTTTAAACTCCATCGCCGCTGCGTTTCTAAACACCAAAGAGCCCTTATAACATGCTATAATATATGCTAGTCCACAGGTTGTGTAGGTGAGCTAGTGGGCCGTGAGGCAAGTTGAATTAATCCACCGCTGTTTCCCTGAGCATCTAAGTACCCTTCTAATATCCCAAAATATACCCTGAGCCACAGTTAGTACAGGTGAAGTGCTGAGCCCCGAGGTATTTTAAACTCCACCTCCGCAATCTTCAATTCAGGGATATATTCTTGCACTCTGCTTCCGGTAGAAACCTTTGTCGACTATATAATGATTTGATATCCAAATAAAGGAAAGCATCATGCGCCTCTAAAACATAACCTATATTTAAAATCGTGGGGAATAGCTAAGAAGATAATAAATGATTTATTTAGGTTATCTGAATTGAGTTAATTAATTATATATGAATTAGGATTTTCAAATAATTCGAAAGAGATATAGATTTAAAATACTATATTCGAATGTCTATCAAAATTTGCCAAAATAAACTTTTTTTTTATTCATCAAATGTAGAATAATTGAATGATTTACATTTTCAGGGTCCTCCACTGGATTATATTTTGGGGGCTTATTTTTTTTGAAAAAAAACTCTACTTTGGGAAATATAGGGGTGCTGTTCAAAATATTTTGGGATGAAGCTCCTCTGTCATTGGGAAAAAATATATATTTAGTGCATACCATAAGACGAATAACGAAAGATAACTGTACTTCTCCATATATGGAGTTACATTTAATCCCATCCTGATAAAATTACTTTTGAGATCCACACAGAAATATTTCCTGAGAATCTCAGAGTTATTATCAATTATTTTGAAGATAATTAAATCGGTAGATATATGGGAAGAACAAGAAGAGGGCCATAATATCGACCAGCTTTATGGAATATCAATAAAAGAACGGAAGAAAGTTTACCTTAAACAAATAACTCCTTAAAGTCTTCGCATATGGCTTTCCAGTCTTCCATGGAGAGCCAGAACCCTTCACTTAGGAAGCTTCTACAAGTCATTATTAAGGTAAATGACTTACAAGAAGTTGTTCAACTAATTATATCAGGATCAGTTCCTTTAACACCCCAAAAAAATATTAAAAGATAAATGATGGACTTAATAATTTAATTTAAAATATAAATAATATGCCTATTCTTGATTTTTTAGGTGGATACGCGTTAAATATAGAAACAAATGTATAATTTGAAAATTGTGGAAGTGGAAGTAAGTAAATGGAAAGATGGAGGACTATACGAATAAAAAGTGTATTATTATTGGTAAGATGAAGGTCAAGATGGGCACGTACAAGATGATAGATTGGTAAAATTATTTTAAGTACAAGTTGTAACTTACACTAATTTGCTCCGATATACAAATATCTAAGTAAAAATAAATCAGACCTGACCTATCAGCTATTACTGATTAATATTATACTTTTAACCATTAAATATTTTTTGTTGTACACATGAAACATAATAACCAAACCCCTAGTTGATATAATATTCGACAAGAATGTGTCAAACTGAAACAGCCATGTTGGTAAGTGTGAGTAGATATTCGTATGATATTGATGTTGCATCACCACACGCGCTAAATAGCTTATTAGTCAATAGTAAAACATATTTTAGAGTTAAAACATTTTTTTATATCTTATTCGGAATAAGTGTGACTATTTATTTTATTCTATAATTCGTAACTTCTATTAAACCAATCAACACAATAGTAAATTAATGAAAATCATGATTTGGCACAATAATTTAGCTATCATCCACGATTAATCAAGATTTTTCAAAAAGTTAGAAAATTATTAAAAAACTCCATCTACGTCTTTCACAGGTTTCCAATCTATATTCTTAATGAGAATAATCTATAAGTTTATAATACATTTTACATTAATAATTGGGAGAATCTATAGTTTAATTTTGTCCTATAAGAATTTCTACTGTCAATGAAACTAGCAGAGAGATGAAAGAGTACCCAAAATATTCATCCAAACTCCCGTGAAACCTTCTCCTAAAAAGAACAAAATAAAAGTAATATGTTTTGGAATCAAGTCGAAAATGGTTCATGAATTAAAGGTTTACTGTCATAACATTAGACAACAAAAATGATCGGAGAATGAACATACTTTTTCAAAGATCCTACTCCAAGGGGACCCATAGATCGAAGTGTTTGAGTACCATCCTACTTTATATGTTTTGTAATTCATCCTTCCAAATAAGCTTAAGGAGTTGTGACGAAATCCAATAAGAACTCAGTGGCTCCTTCCAGACTTCTCTATTTTGATTTTGAACACAGCTCTGGTGTGTGATGAGTGATGACGTCTAATAATGAAGTAATTTATTTGAAAATAATTACTATATTAAAATGCCGCTGAAATGAAGCATGCGGAAATGAATACTTGCTCAAATGAATGTTAATATGATGACCATCGCTGAAATAAGTGTTGCTCAAATGAATGCACGCCATATATGTGGCACTAATCATTATGGCCACGGACCAGTATATATTTATATTAATGTAGTAATATTTACATTAATTTTTTAAATCCAAAGTATTCCAATGTAAGACTCTCAGCTCACTCCTGTGTTTAAAAATTGTTATCATTTATCATTTTTTTTAATGTAGGACTACCAAAGAGTTTACATATTTTTCCATTGTTTGTATTAAAACGTCATGAGCATATCAAACTTATTGGGCTGGGGTATATTATAGTATGTTAGACAGTTTTCTTGCTTCTTAGAAATGCAGCGGTGGTGGAGTTAAATTGGAGCCAGCACTTCCCCTCTACAACCAATCGGCCGGGGTATATTATGGTATATTAGAAGGATACCTTAATGCTCAAGGATGCGGCGGCGGATAAATTTACCTTGGCTCGGAGCTCAGCAGTTCACCTACACAACCGGTGGTCCAGGGTCTATTATAGAGTAACAGGGTTCCATCCTGGGAGATTTCTTCATCATTCAATAGTTTTATTGTCCGAATATAATATAAATTGCAACGAAATTACATACGAAAATATTGGCTTGCAATGAAATTAATCGCAATCATATTGCTTCACGATAATAAATACCCCAATGTTTTTTTCCGTAACGTTTTTACCACTATCATGTTATAGTGACCCAGTGCTTGTATGTCGTAAGACAGTGAAGTGCCAGAGTATGAGCCACTTCAGGCTGACATGCAACAATGATTCTACCATGTATTGTCTCAAATAAGAGCCAACGTTGCTAAAAATAGTGTTTCTCTTTATGAAACGAGATAACAAATTTTAATTGATCAAGTTAAAAAAGCAAAAGCAATCATAAAGAATACACCATAAGTATATTGGCTTCTTAAACATTATGACGTAATTGTAGTCGGAAATAAGACCAAATTAATACATCCCTTCAAAGAAAATTTGAGTAATATTTTATTTTATATCTCAGGATCTGAATTATTTGTCATTCTGGATAAGACCCTTTCGCCTATTGGTCATGGTGGAAGAAAGAAAAGGTGGAAATAACTTGCTCAAAAATACAAGAACATTTTATGTTTTTATGTTGAACTATTTCTTCAACTATGTGAGCCATGCCAGAAAAAAAAGGTACAAAAAGAGGTATTGTGGTAAAGCCAATGGTGTCTTTTGAGTTTAACTCTCACTGTCAAGTCGATCTTATCGATTTACATGCCTATCCTGACCGAGAATACAAATTTATAATGGTGTATCAAGACCATTTCACTAAGTATGCGGTTCTCAAGGCATTGAAATCAAAGAGGATAAAAGAAGTAGACTATCAGCTCATCGACATATTTACGTTGCTTGGTACGCCATCTATTCTACAGCTCGATAATAGCCGTGAATTTGTAAACAGAGTGGTAAATAGTCTAAACGAGTACTGGTTGGCCTTAAAAATCGCTCAAGCTAAACCATACCACTCATAAAATCAGGAGAGTATCGAACGAGCTAATCAGGACATTGAAAATATGTTGTAAACTTGGATGCAAGATAAAAAAACCCGACTGTTATAACGAGAGATTAAGATTCGTTCAGCTTATGAAGAATAGAGCCCTACATTCTGGGATGAAGCGGTCTACATACGAAGTTCTAATAGGCTACAAAGGTAAGAGTTGGCCTTTCGAAGTCATTTCTACCAGATTACATTTTTCAAGATGTAGAGACTGAGGACGAACTCGAAAATATAATAACCCACATTCAAATAACGGGAGAAAAAATGAATAACGGATAAGCCAAAGCAACAATCACCAATAAAATTAATAGATAAGAATCTAAACTATGATGGAGGAAACCAGAAGAATTTTGATTCTTTTTGTGTCGAAAACTTTCTACTTCTGATGGATACTAAAAAACTATTTTTCCTGACATTTGCTGCTTATGTAAAAAAAAAGAAGAAAACAGCAGCTATTTCTCAATCTAAAGAAAGTGGGCAAGGGTTTGCCAAATTGTATGTGCCATACAAAATGCCAAAATAATAGGTGCTGTTGCGTAAAAAAGTAAGTTAAGTGCAATTCAAAATGCCTTCTAGTCTTTCCTGCTGCAATAAGTAAGATTTATTAATCGAAAGATGTATTTGTGAGTACCATCATTTCATTTTCAGTTTTGCTATCATTTTTTTTTCTGATTATAATATCAATTTTTAAGGTTTATTATTTCAAATGCCTAATTCATATTAAGGTTTTCTAATCTCATCTTGTCAACATTTAATACTTTTTCTAAACAGTTACTGGTCATTATATATAATACCTAGGAAAAGTATAGAAAAATTTCCTTTATTATATAGTTTACTTGACAACATCAGGCATTATATACATTACCTAGGTATTCTATATTATGCCTAATTATGCATATTACCGGTGATATATACATATATCAGAAAGAAAGAAAGAAAAATCAATTGTAATGTATTTTGGCTCTCAGACACTACAACAATAGGGTACGAGCAAACTAAAAAATATGCATATATTATCCGCAAGGAGTGTGACTCACTGCCGCTTGAGCTAATATCAGTATTGATTGCTTAAGGGCGCTAGTATCGCTTAAGGTTACGTCAGCTATTGTGTGACGCCATTTTATTCTTTAGCTATTTTGATAATATTTCATTTTTACAAATTGGGATATTCCGGTATATTTGTAAGATAATTATTAATTGTCATTATAATATATAAATATGCCGTCGTCTTTTGTCGTCCCTGTGTGCTCGAGAGGAGGATAATTTCCATTTCCTTCAAATGAAGCTACATGTCTTAAACATCGCAGATTGCTCTGAGACGAGAAGACGATAATGTTTAACTCTGGATGTTATTACCATACTCTGTATTACGTGAAAAACACTTCAAGCCAGAAGATTTCCGAGTACCATGACAAATTCTAGCTTCCGTGGGAGGAAAAACATTCGAAATTTGGAACGAGATCCAGTCCCATCTCTTTTTCCTTGGTATCAAGTAATTAAAAATCCATATGCTGATTTTTTTTGCTTGATCAACATTGAAAATGGGGCAAGTTTATTTATAAACCCATACTTTTTTATAAAATGATAACATAATTAATATCGATGACAACAGCATGATCCCTGATCAATATTTGGATGTGTTAGTGCAGGAGGTACAGACTGACACCATCAACGAGGGTATTTTAACTTCAACACAAGACGAAGATGACCAATCAGAAAATTAAGAAAATCGTATTTCAGTTGGGAAAATTCACTTTCAAAAAAGAAAGATTTATCTTCCAACGTAATCTCCACACACGAAGAGCTGGCAGTGTCTCTGAGGGGACTGATGTCTGAGTCTCCATAGAGTGACCTGTTACATGAGAGGCAAAGTCTTCAACGAAAGACAGCAGAGAGCAATATATACAGTTTAGAAAAAATATTTTAGCTTATCTTGAGACTTAGCTTCAACCTTCTTTTCTTGCAATCTTTTAAATAATTTTGTAACTCTCAAAATTTATTTTTATTAAATCATAGTTAAAACATGTATCCTTTTTAAATTGGAGTAACATGAATAGTTTCATAGCATTGCGACATGAATCATCATAAAATATTTATTTTTCGGCCAAAGGACCCTACTGTTCCTCTACACTCGTTCCCTTATGATGAATGGTTAAAAAGTGCATGACTTAGAGGGATTCCTAGGTAATCTGATAAAGTCTAGGTACCTTCAAAGAATCCACAAGTTTGCTCTCTTCATTTTCAAGACGATTATTTTTTTACAGAAAGTCAAGATAAGCTCTGGAAGGGTAAAACAAAAACCGGTTAAAATCGTTCAATCTCATGTCCTATAATCTAGAAATCTTTCAATGTGCAGATGTCACTATCACATCAAGGTATGTGATAGTGACTTCAGACCTCTTGAATAATTGCATCCATCCTCAATAATACATAAATTCCTCCAGATATTCTACGGAATCATTGTATACTTCTACATATATAAACTATGGAGTTCAATAAAACGACAGAATAATCGAATGAAAGATCCAATGAGGACCAGAGAGAGTTGTCATCCACCATCCACGTAGAAATAACTCATCTCTATTATGTTGATAGCAATTCATTTTATTTGGTAGAGTTTGAGATGTATGGTCTCTTTGTATAATTATATAACCTGAACACTTTAAGCCTCATCCCTAATTAGTGATTTCTTTAATAGTTGTGAACCTCTTTTGGGATTGGAAGCGGAAGGTGATTCTAGTCTTCGCCTCTTTTTTCTCGATAGTTTCGTCTGAAAAGCATTTTTTATTCTGCTATTATATATAAATATCCTGCATCAAATCATCTTATATTTATATTATTAAAATGAAGAGCTATACAAAGAAAAATAGATTGGAAGATACAGTAAAGAGCAAATAAATTTTTCATTCTCTCCCCAAAAACTTTCAATGCGTTATTCATTTATGCTATAACATACCTATAAATAGTTATTGGGAATTTTGAAGTGACTAAGTGCTTTAAAAAAATATAAGTAACTTCTTAACTTTAATAGATTTCTATTGGAGTATCTAAATATCGTTGAAATTCCCAAACTTATTGACTCTTCTAAACAATTAAATTGCTTGCTATTGGAATATCCCTTGCTCGAAGATCTGGAATCTTTAGAAAAATAAATAAATAACTATAAATGTGTACCATATGAGCTAATTAAAAGTTTTTTGATAGAAGACAATATAGTTAAAATGTATCAAAACAATAATAAGATTGTGTGAGTATTAATTAATAAAATAAAAATAATGAGGACATAAATTATATTTATGAGTTCTCTGTTATTTTATTTTTTTATCTTATTGATTCATTTGTTTTTATTTTGGATATGGAAATACTATTTCTTCATTGAAATTAGACAGCAAGGAGTCTTGCAATATTTGTATTTCCAATGATTGTATAACTTTACCATCAGCCCATTCATGTGAATAAACTTACTTTTTGTTTACAATCAATGGGGAGTTATCATCTTCATCAAGAGAATACTTATCTGTCAGATTTAAGTCCAAAAGAGAGTTGCTCTCTTAGTGGTTGAAATTATTACTGCTCAAAAGAGTTGAGGTTTTTTGGAGGAAAATTGTGGGAATAAAAAGGATTTCAATTAAACTATCTTAGAATCAATAAAATTTAGACTAATATAAAATCCTCTTTTATAAATATATATATTTTTTATTCTAAAGAGGTATCGAAACAAATCATCTTCATTTTAAATTACATAGAAAGTTGATTGCTCTCATAAATAAATTATTGTTAATTTCTGAAAAAAAAAATATATCCCTCCCCCCCTGCAACGTGAAAAAAAGTGTGAGTCTTTCATGAGTCTAGTATTCTGTGAGCTGAGATCCAACAGTAAAGGCCATAGATGAAAATAATACTATCCATCCTATGTTCAAAAAGAGGAAACAAGAAATTTAACGTGGTCACACTCACAATTTGAATAATGTTTAGGAGGAGAGCAGCTTAGCTCGCATGACGTTTCATTGAATTAGCTGCGAGCAGCTATTATATGAATGAAATAAACACAAATCCAATTCTGTATCTAGCAATGATATTACTCCGATGTCAATCCTCTACTCTACTCCAATTCCATCAAGGACTTAATCTCATAATTTATCGGCGTTACTCTTGGTCATTTATGAACAAACCTATTCCTGGTAAAGACTATAGGTAAAGTTTCATCAATCTATAATTCAAGAACATAAAAAGGGAGTGGATATGTTATGTGGTAAAATGCCCAAGACACAAAGATGTATAAGGCAAAACTAACGACAGCAAAAGTTTTTGAAACAAAATTACCAGTCACAGGAAATAGTAATATGCAATGCAGGAAACTGCTTCCTAACTAGTTGAATGTTACAGCCATTTCATAATGAAATATGGGGCTTGACTCTGCCAAAAATAAACTTTGAGGAAAGTACTGAATAAACAAACAGTTCCATTATTGTATGTAGAGGTCAGTGAGAATACATGTTACAAAAATCATTTTGTTTAAACTGTCATAAGTTTCACAATTTAAAAAATAATTCAACGCCGGGGCAACATGTCATAGGTAGTTACTTATGACAGATAATTCCAAAGTATTTTTGATGTAGTGCAGTAATTAACAGCCATTTATTGGTGTGTTTTCGAAACTAACTAAAAGTGGGATACTTGATACACCAAGAGGAAGTTCAAAATTTCAATGTCGAAATTCTCTATAATTGTAAGCATTAGGCATCCTGGGTACTTGCACATTTAATAAACAAAGGAAGACATTCAATTTCGTGTAAGAAAAGATTGGATAGATAACATTATATTTTAAAGTTATTGGCATTATAACATGTCTCCTCTATAACAAGTATCCTCACTCTTCCTTAAATATGTTTATCAATACCGTTTTTTAAATTATCAAATTAGTAAGAAATAATTTAATTTAAGAAAGACACTTACAAGATGTTCAAGAGGCTGATTCAAGCCTCAAATCTTTGTGCTCATGTTGGAATCTAGTAATGAGTATTTTTAATTCGAATATGAGTGTAAGGAAACTTCATTCGAGTCTGAGTTAACATTTCTTATTCAGACAAAATCAATTTTAAAACTAAATCATATAAAAAGATAAATATAACAAAACTATAATTTTTCAAAAAAAATTCAATTCCATATTCAATTCTAGGAGTATTAGTGTTGGATCGGTCCTAGTACTGATTCCCTAATAAGTCACCCCCCCCATGCGTTCCATTTTTTTATCATTCCGATTTTTTTTTTACCATTTAACTGTCCCAAGGACCGATTAGTTGACCTAAGGTCCGAGATATATTTATATTTTCTTAACTCTGAGCTTGGATTGAAGAATATAAAAACAAATGAAATAATGGACGATACCCAGAACGTATAATAATTATAGTTGATAATATTGTAGAGAATAACGCGTGCGAGTAGAAGGGGGGGAGAAAGACATATGGTATTATTGTTTAAATACTGATGAGATTATCATCTGCCTGCTGTATTATGATTATTTATATATATTATTTTATTATATGATTTTTGAGGGTATAACGAAAGAATTTATTAGCAAAATGTTTAATAAAAATATACTACGTATAATTGACTTAAGACGGTTTTTATCCGTTACAGTGGATTTGAAAACGTCACATTCTATGAAATTGTAATTCATTATGAACCATATTCTCAGAATAATAACTAATAAAACGACAAAGTAAGAGTATTTCGAAATATTTTTGAAGTTCCAAATTTAAAATAGAAGGCTTAAATTAAATATAATCTACATACTAAAAAATAAACCATCATACATTTAAGTTAAATATACAAAATTAAACAATTAGAATCATATAACTAATAATAACAATAAATTATAAACACAGAATATTGAAATAATAGATTGATCCAAATAATATTTTCTTGTTCTAACATCGGAATTCAGTTCAATATGTCATAACTTTAGGTTGCAAAACACAAGCCAGACGTGGGGTTTAATAAAAATATCATCACCCTTTTTTCCTCATGTGCAAGTTGCATATACAATTGTGCACAGGATAGAAAAATCTCTACCGATAAGATCTTAATTATTAATAATAAAGTAAATGTCAAAATCATAAAATAATGTTAGATTTAAATCCATATCTTCTTCCAATCTTAGTACGAACAGCTTCTAGAATCCCACTTTCATTTATTTCATGTTTATCTAAGAAAAGAAAAGTTAATCCATGCAGTAAAATTTTAAACCTTAATTACTTATCTTAGATATAAAAATTATGTAGTAATATCCGGCGATATTACTCCTTATTAAGAGCATCAAAAAAAGACCCCTGGTGATTTATGCTTGTATAACAACATACTATTATAATGAAGGATACACACAATTACTAATTATAATGCTACACCCAATGTAACTACCTCCGTTGTTGTGACCATTTAAGCCGTTTTTTTTGCCTTTTATGAGTTTTTTGAACATCATTTCTTGGAGCTTATGAACCATAGCTAATCCTTAAGTGACAAAAAAGTAATATTTATAGACTATGTAATATTAGAAAACCTAATGATCATACCAAAGTCTTTAAGTGAAGAAACTAGTCTCAGACAAACTAGTTGCAAACCATCCAAAGCTACTACCCCCGTAGTTGTGACCATTTAAGCCGTTTTTTTTGCCTTTTATGAGTTTTTTGAACATCATTTCTTGGAGCTTATGAACCATAGCTAATCCTTAAGTGACAAAAAAGTAATATTTATAGACTATGTAATATTAGAAAACCTAATGATCATACCAAAGTCTTTAAGTGAAGAAACTAGTCTCAGACAAACTAGTTGCAAACCATCCAAAGCTACTACCCCCGTAGTTGTGACCATTTAAGCCGTTGTTTTTGCCTTTTATGAGTTTTTTGAACATCATTTCTTGGAGCTTATGAACCATAGCTAATCCTTAAGTGACAAAAAGAAAACCTAATATTTATAGACTATGTAATTTTAGATAACCTAATGATCATACCAAAGTCTTTAAGTGAAGAAACTAGTCTCAGACAAACTAGTTGCAAACCATCCAAAGCTACTACCCCCGTAGTTGTGACCATTTAAGCCGTTTTTTTGCCTTTTATGAGTTTTTTGAACATCATTTCTTGGAGCTTATGAACCATAGCTAATCCTTAAGTGACAAAAAAGTAATATTTATAGACTATGTAATATTAGAAAACCTAATGATCATACCAAAGTCTTTAAGTGAAGAAACTAGTCTCAGACAAACTAGTTGCAAACCATCCAAAGCTACTACCCCCGTAGTTGTGACCATTTAAGCCGTTGTTTTTGCTTTTTATGAGTTTTTTGAACATCATTTCTTGGAGCTTATGAACCATAGCTAATCCTTAAGTGACAAAAAAGTAATATTTATAGACTATGTAATATTAGAAAACCTAATGATCATACCAAAGTCTTTAAGTGAAGAAACTAGTCTCAGACAAACTAGTTGCAAGTTATGACATGCAATAAACATCTTTGTAAGATCAATGTTAAAGTCTGACTTAATGTATTCATCATTAACTTGATTTTTTAGATGAATATCCATGCTCTTGATATGAGATGAGGATAATGAGTGGCGTTTAATTCTAGACGGGGGACTAAAAGCACATTTATATCGACAAATCCGACAAGCCATCTGTTTCTCGGCCGATAAGTATTTCCAAATTCCTGGGCCTCCATTTTCAGAAATCCAGACAGAAGTGCGACGTTATTTTAGGCATTTTATTCAGTTCTCTATCGACTATTATATATTAATATTGAATAACAATGGCGGGAAGGATAACGTTTTTGATAGAAGAATATATTAGTTATATAACTTATATTATTCAATCAAGGATACCATGCGTATTTTTTCTTTCCTCATCGCACGCTTTTGTATTCTTACCAAAATTATCACCCTTAATAATAATTGAGTATTATAAGTAGAAATGTTTTTTTTTGTAAGAGTGCAAGGAGAAGGCAGGAGGGAGACATATGGTACACCTGAATTAAGACCTTTGTTATTATCAGCTGCCTGTTTTAGGATTTTGGAGGGAAAATTAATAATTACTGAGATAAATACGAGAACCTTCTACATCTAAAATAGCAGTCGTGCAGTGAAAGTATAATAATTATATTTAAATTCATATATATACTTGGTTGGTCAATAAGTCCCGAGGCATACATGGCACTACTAATACAAAATGCATATTATTTTTGGAAAAATACATTCTTCATACGTCTTGTGTCAAAATTTCAAACTAATGTCATCTTTTTTTAACAAATAACAGTGCTCTAAATGACGCTACTTTTTTATTTCAAAAAATATGGAAAAAACTTAATTTTGGGGTTTGATAAAACATTACTTTTTGATGGGAAAAATACCGTCACAGAAAAAATTGGACTTGATAAGTGTTATCTGGGCTCTGCTTTATCGAAAGCGACAGTGGAACGTTAGTTTACTGATTTGGGGGGTGGGGGGAGGTTCAACAAACATCGGTGATGCTGAACGCTCTGGACGTCAAAATGAGGTGATTATAACGGAAAATATCAAAAAAGTCCACAAAATGGTTTTGGAAAACTGTGTAATGAAGTTGCATGATATATTTGAGATCTTAGAAATATCAAAAGGCAGTATTTTCACCATTTTGCATGAACATTAGTTCCTAAGAAAGCTGATTTCCAAATGGGTACCGCGTTTGCTCAACAACGTGTCGATGATTCCGAGAGCTGTTTGGAGCTGTTTAACCGGAATAAAAAGAATTTTTTTTATGCGTTATGTGACAATGGATGAAACCTGGATCCACCACTACACACCAGAGTCAAATAGAAGATTGTCAGTTGAGTGAACAGCATCTGCAGAAAACAGTACAAAGTGAGCAAAAACGCATAGGTCAGCTGGAAAGGTTTATGGCTACGTATTTTGGGATGCTCAAGATATTTTGTTCATAGACTACCTTGAGAAATGCAGAACCATTAATAGTAAATATTAAATGGCATTATTGGTGCGTTTGAAGGAAGATATCGCAGAAAAACGACCCCGAATGAAGAAGAACAAATTGCTGTTTCATCAAGATGCACCGTGTCACAAGTCAATAAAAACAATGGCAAAAATACAGGAATTGCTGCTGCACCCGCCGTATTCTCTAGATCTGGCCCCCAACGACTACTAACTCTTCTCAGAGCTAAAAAAAAATACTCCAGTGAAAAAGATATGGATCGAACGATGGGGTGATTGCCGAAACAGAAGCCTATTTTGAGGGACATGACAAATCATACTATACAAAATGCATCAAAATGTTTGAAAAGCGCTGGACTGATAGTATCACTCTTGAAGGAAACTATCTTGAAAATTAAATTCCAATTTTGAAAAATAAATATTGTTTTATTTGTCAGCCTCGGACCTTACTGACCCACCAGATAAATTATTCATACATTTTTAAATCAATTTACACCAAAGGTAGGTAAGATTTCTTCTTTGAGAAGGAAGTGTTAACACATCATAAATTAACCCATTAGTGTATTATGTTATTCCATTGATACCCCAGCTATTACTTGATTGATAAGATTATCTTTTAACAAAAAAATGATTCTGTACCTTTCTTTAAATTCACAGATTTGAACTGTCCTTTTTTTGGACGCTACTTTTCACATTTAATAAATAAATAGCTTATAAATTACAACTAATATAGTTATTTTCTTTCATAATTTTAAATTAATTCTTAACATGATATTTGGGATGAATACCCACATTACATTTAACACACAGAAATCAAAGCTTTGCCCCTACAGTTTTTACATCCTTTGGATTTGCAATGCTGTATCCAATGATTTGTTCCGTCATACCGGACTTCTTCCAATGAAGCAACATAAATGTTTCCATAATTAGACTTTATCCCATACTTTTTCAGAAGGGAAAGTACCAATTTTCTCCTGAATTGAAGTTGTGGTGTGTTCTTTCCCTTTATCATATTCCAAAGCAACCATGCATTCACGAAACAACATACATGAAGTATAAGGAAATTGACCACCGCCATTTTCTTTGAAGCATTCTTCTCCGGTAGCTTGCAATACATCGGTATATTTTATAGAACCCACCCATATGTATTTTAACTTTGTACAACAATTGTCCTTATTTATTGATATGTGAAATATTATCTTGGTTGATAATTGACTTTTTGTAGATATTGCAGATGAACTAAAATTGGATGAGACATTCACTGTATTGTTATCATTATACTTCATTAATGTAATATTTTCTGTTGTCGAAAATTGATGATATTCTTACAAAAATTTCTTAAACTCCCTATTTTTAGGAAGAAGACAATGAATCAGTTTATTGTCGAGGATAGTTCTTGTCGCACAAATATCCATTCTTGATTGAAGTAAGGTCATTATCAAAATAAATTTTGTGGCCTTTTCCTCGAGGTACTTTGGCTTTGGTTGTAAGATCCAAGAAAACATTTCCTCCAACTCATAATTCTGGCATTTTCTCTTGTTCATTTCTTCCCATGTAAATATCAAAGGCATACATATATCCCGTGGCTTGTTTTGCAAAGTGGTGACCATAATAAGGAATAATAGATTTATCAATGAAAAGGGTTTCATCAAAAGGATGAAGTTCCCAATTTTTTTCATGCAGATGCTTTATTAGGGGATTAAGTTTGAAGAGATGATCGGTTTCATCAATTTTTGAATTGTCGTTCAAATACAAATAACGAAGGATTGAATCAAATCTATTACATCAAATGGACTCCATTCTCATTGGGTGACAATGTGACTCTCGATTTCAATACATCCTTTTATTATAATATTTAGCATAACCAGAACGCATGAATCCTCCCAAAACGACAAATAGTTTATTTTTATTCACATACAAAGTTTTTTTATGGTGTAGGGTATATAAGTTAGTTTAGTTGACTAATCGCCCAATAATCTATTATAGATTGAATACTTCAATTTCCGATTCCGAGGAAACAACTTTTTGATGCAGCCATAGATTTTCTTCAAATCCAACATTGATGCTAAGGTTATTTCTCTGAAGAAATAACCAAAAGTTGTGGGACGTCAAAAAAAAAAATCCTTCATCATCATCACCCCCATCTATTATTGTTATGAAATTGGTCGTTTTTAGCCTGCCTAAAAAAAAAAAAAAAAATATGCAACCCAAACTGTTTAAATATATCATGGTGATGGAAATTTCCGAAGTTTGATGAAAAATTAAATAAAAATATTTCACAATTTAAAAACAAAAAAATAAGTTAATTTTATAGCATTTGTCTTCCTTAATGTAAGATAAAGTAAAAAAAATATTTCCATTTGTATAAAATATAATGTGCATATTATATATTTTTTTAAATATATTCATTCTAAAACTTATGGTACCTATAATTTCAATATTACTTATTTTCGTTTCTTATGAAGAATTTGAACATGCTTTAAACAAAATATTATGCATCTAACAACAACATATAAATATGACAATTATATTTAATTTTTAACATTAAATAACATTCAATTTTATTATACAATTGTTATTTGTAAATATTAATTCATTTTTTGCCGATAATGAAAGAGAAGAAGTCTAGATTTATGTCAAGGCTTTTATAATTTTGTCCTGTGCCTTTTTTGATTTTGGAACCCAAGCTTTTAGAAAGTTCAAAATTCAACATAATAATAAAAGTCGTATTCTCGATAATAATTTGAAGCTTTATTCAAAGAATATAATTTAATTATGTCCGGATGCTTCTAATGTTATGTCAAATATAAACAAGATGCATGACTCCTGCAATGTCCCACTCCATATTCATAACCATCAAAATCTTGTAAAATTCATGGAACTTTATACTGGTAAAGCCATTCCTTCCTGCTACCTCATCGCAAAGTCAATGGAATCCCAAATTAAAGGATTGTTGTCAAAGATTAGAAAATAACTTGTAAGAAATGATAATCTTCTTGTCTTATACAAAACTATGATTCACGACTGCAGTATTGATAGGTTGCCCTTATTTAATAAATTTTGGAGATGATAAAAAGGCTGACAATAGAACAATTACATGCATTGAAGTCAAAAGTCTTAACAACATTTTGGACTCCGATTTCTGTGGCGAGAGACTAAAAGTATTCAGTATCGATGGAGCAAGTTATTGTATAGAAGGAGTCAAAAACCTTAAACACCATTTTCCAATAATGTAGCATATCACTTGTCTCATTCATTGTCTGAACAGACCAGCAACTTTCTGTCCTAATTAGTTCGAAAATACAAACACCCATATCTTTGATGTAAAATTTTTCTTTCTTAATTCTGAGGATCAAAACGATTGATTACTACGACGAGCACTTCAATTCAGTCTCTCTATGGTATGGATAAAAATAGTGCATTCAATAAATCAACAACGATAACGTTACCCATCCAACTTCTATTATAGGAAAATGTGTACGCACAACCTAAATGTGTACTGATGACACACATTTTTGTCGAGCTTATCATCAATAAAACCAACAAAGTACAATGAATATCAGAAAAAAATATTAGGATATAATATTATACTCGTATCTACCTATACTCATAATTATCATTAGATTTTTTGCATCTTCATTATAGATCCTTTATATATTCCATAAATAATTAATAGTTACTCATTCTAAATAGTAAATGCTAAATATAATTAAAGAAATGAGTAAAGATCCATTAGATCCAATATTCAGAACTGTATTTGAATTCACCTTTTTAGTTTTCAGGTAAAGTCCGAGTCCTCATGCTTCGGGTCTTTCTGATTCCAAGTCCAATTTATTGTGCTTTGGGTAGATGGAAACTAAATAATGTCCGGATCTACCTGTAGCCTTGTCTAAGTATAATATAAAGCTATAAATAAACTTACTAATGAATGAGGCCACTACAATTCTCATCGGAGTTATCATCATTAAAACCTACATAGGTTAACCAATATAAGAAACTAAATCTTAAGATGTATTTTCAATATTTATACCCGTATCTACCCATATTTATAATTCCAATTAATTATTTTGCAACTTCATCTAGATCCTCTTCATATTCCATAAATAATTATTAACTACTCATTCTAAATGGTAAATACTAAATATAATTATATAAAAGAGTAAAGATCCAATACTCAGAGCTGTATTTAAGTCCAACTTTCAGTGTTCAGGTCAAGTCTGAGTTATCATGCACTGGATTTTTCTAGTTCTGGGTTCATGGAAAGATATGTAATGTCTGGATATACATGTTTCCAACAAGTTATTCCTTAATTCTTTGACAACACTAATTGCATTTTGGACTCAATTGACTTTGTTATGGCGTAGTGAGTATAAAAAATTAAAGAATAAAAAAAAATAATGACAATAGCTTTGGTAAATAAAAATATATTAAGGCAAGGAGCATTTTCCCTGAATCAGGTAGCAACTGAAAAAATCAGGGCCCTCTTTTATAATAGCTTTTTGTAGATTTCTGGTGATTTTACATGCGCGGATAGCTCCAGAATTGTAGCACTGCATTGCTCCATGTTTTGGGTTATGACGCTCTTATTGCTCGGTTAACTTTGCTTATTTGTTGTTTACAGTTTCTTTAGATGATTGTTTACACAAATTGTTGCATTTTAGACTTTCACAAATTATAATTATTCCCCTTTCGGGTGTAAGTGCAAATTGTAATTAAAGTAGCTAAATTAATTGTTACAATAAAATCTGAACAGTCGTTAGAATAGACTGGACCAAATACATATGGAGTACCACAACACTACCCATATTGGGGCCCAATAAGTATATTCAATCCAATTAAGATTCTAATTTATAATTAAAATTCTTGGTTAACTTAATTCATACCATAAATTTGAATACAAATCCTATAATTGACTAAAATATGTATATAAAATATTAGGCTGCATATATATATATAAAAAAAAAATGGCTACATTTCACTATTCGTGTTCAATATTATTTTTAAGTTGATGCAACACATTTTTTAACGAACTAAAAAAAAAAAAATTTAGAAAAGATTTCATAGTAACGAGTTTTTTTTCTTCATGTAAGTATATTGGAAAGTTATTTTATTGATAAGAAGAACAAAAAATAAGGAAGCTTGTTAAAATATCATATAAAATTTTCCATGATTATATATTTGTTTCTAATTTTTCGGTTGTCCTTCTGGGGAGAGATAAAAAAGTCATTAAAAAATGAATTACTCTGCACAGAAACAAAGCAAGAAATGCAAATTCCTAAAAAATATCAAATAACGAGTAAATTGCCAGATAACCATCGTTACGAACTTTGATGGCCAGCAACAGTAGCCATCACCCTCGATATCAATCTCTCTAGTCATTTCATGTACTTCTTCATCCATGAGCTTTACACATACATTTGTCACAACTAGACATGGGCTTATGTCAAAATATTTTCCAATATGATACTGTTACAAAAATATTTTCGGATCGGATATCATTAAAAAGTTATGTTCCCATCCGATATTTTACAAATGATTAGACTTACCCATATCCTAGATACCATTTATTTTAAGATTATCATCAACGCCGTCAGCAAGTCTGAAACGTTGTAGAGGAAAAAGGGCTCTGTCGAAAAGGCCAAACTGGACCTGGAGGAGATAGAGAAAACAGCTCAGGCCAATCACCTCAAGTCGATTAGGACCCATGCTAGATATATCGGGGTTTTACACCAGAAATCTAAAGAGCTATCAAAACAGTGGTTGGAAAGAGCCTTGCAAGTATACCAGGCCACCTTTGACACCAGCAATGGAAGAAACCCATCTCCTCCGTTGCAAGATTATCTTGAACTCTTTTCTGACACTTTCGGAAATCCTAAAGTCCTGTTGCCAACCTCCTCGACTACACCTTTTGTATGCATGTCGAGAGAAAGGCCTGCAGTATCTGTCATCCAAACACTAAGGCCCACAAAGCCACTGTTATTCACCACTGGGACACCATGAAAGAGGACTACATTTGCAGTGGATACAATCCTTCTCCCCCCCCCCTTTACGCCATCTTTGACACTAAGGGTGGCTTTATTTATGATACACATTTATTTATTTTTGTTGAAATTCATTTGTTAATTAATAAATTATATCTTGGTGAAGTTTAAAATTCAAAGTTTTCAGATTATAATGGAACACTCGGTCACTGCTCCCAGTTATTCTAATAAAACGTCATATAAGTTGTCAGGCTTATCAAATATTTTATCGCTTTCTTTTATTTTTACATACCGATAGGTCATATTTTATTCAACTCTACTTATTGTTTAGAAGTTTTGCAATTCTTTTCATTGAATATGATGAATAGTTTCTCATAGTGTAGACATTGATCATTGCCATTAATTAATGTGCAGCTTTCCTTCTACAATATATCATCTCTATGACGTCATTCTTTTTTAATTAATGGGTACTTTTGAGTCTAACAATAAATATTAATATAGTATGTGCAAGAAATAAGATAATTGATATCCCCTTAGGACAAACCCCAAAATTATAACGTTCATGTTATAAAATTTCGGATCGACATACATAGAGCTGTAAATCCTACGCACTTTCTAGCGAGCGAGTTTTGACGTTGAATGTTTTTTTTATCGTCTGAAGTTGTTATCATTATTCTTAATGAAATAACATCTAGGTAAGTAACCACGAGGGTTTGTGCTCATGAATGGCGGAGAGTAACGCTGAGGATTTGTTACGCATTTATAAGTGTAAGTCTTTTTAGGATTCAGATTAGTATTGAAGATCGAGAACGGAGTAGTTTCTACCTATGCCCCTGCTTGATACAGAGTGGGACTTGCGTTTATTTCCCTCCTCTCAGAGCTACTAAAAACTAACCCAATGAAACGTCATGACAGCTAAGCTGCTCTCAGCCAAAGTATTCTTATTTTTGTTTCTTTTTTTTACGTACCGAAAATCCTTACAAAGGTTACTATTAAAAAGAAACTATTAGACCCTGAACATAAATGCCGAGTGGATGACTTATTAAAGTACACTGCCCATAACAATGTCATCTCAATTCAATGGGACGGTCTATATTCTATTGAGGAATCATCTCCTGTAGTTGCCGGAGCTGATCGTTCAGAACTGATCGATTCAGCAACTCACTCAATTAATCCCCCTAAGACTCTAAAAAAAGGTGAAAGATTAAAGAAGAAAAGGATCCGGGATGACTTCGATCCCCCTCATTCTCAGGGGATTAAAAAGAAGCAGAAAAGGGTTACTTAATCTGAGGATGATAAGACCAATGTTAACCCCTAGCTGTCAATTACTTTTGACTATTTGTAAAATATAAATATATATGTCCAAATTTACATAGTTACACAGTTTAGTTTTTATATGTATTTAGTATTCATTGACCCATGTTTACCCCCAGATTTAAAGTACTTTTGAGAAATTTTAAACCTTCGTGATAATCAATTATTTAGTTTAAAAAAGATCAATATATGTAAAAATTTAAATAGTTATTGAGTGGAGTTTTTTTTATGTATTCATTGAGCTGTCATGTACTTTTGATAATTCTTAAAGCTTTGTAATAATTAATTATATTTAAAAAAAAAAGATAAATAAATATCTCCCCTTAAGTCAAATTGAGATATGTACCTCAATTTCTTCCAAAGTTAGAGTTGAGAATGCTTTTTTCTACATTTTGTGTGACCTTGAAATTTCGAAGAATGTTTGCTGTCATGACGTTTTATCAAATCAGCTGCAAGCTGCTTTTAGAAGATGAGTAAAGGAATAAACACGAATCCAACTCCTTTTCTAGTAAGTGCATAGGCAGGATTTACACCTATTTCGAGCCTCAATTATAGTAAGAGTCCAATATATACTTAAATTTATAACTAAGAACCTATGAAATGTCAATTATTACTAAATCTTGTCAATTGAAAACCTGCCATACAAAACACTCTACTTATTTTCTTTTGTATTTTAAATTCAAATGTTATCAGTGGACTAAAAATATAAAAAAAAGTGATGAAACGACAATCACATGATCAATTTAAGTACAAATTATGCTGGCTATGTGACTTCATTTTTTTTCTGAAAGAGACGTAAGCGTGTCCTAAATAGATTTGAACAAAATATGATCGGTAGGTATGTATAAATAACGTTGTAATCCTAACATTTTGAAGAATGCATGGGAGGAGAGCAGCTTATTGGATAAGCCGCAAGAGGAAGGAAATCACGACAAGTAGTCCTTTTAAATCTGTACACTTGAGTGATTGAAACTAATTCATATTTATATAAATTAAAGCATAAGAATTAGTTACAAAACATAACAATCTAAATTCTCTGTCTTATGTACAAGTCGAGAAAAGGACACTTGAATGTGATCGACAAGTTGTCATGAGCGCACTCCAAGCAGTTGGGCGTCTCCAGGACCACTGTCTACGCCTTCAGCCAGTCCGAAGCGTCAAAGAAGGCCTCTGTCAGAAAGGCCAAACTGAACATGGGGGAGTTAAAGAAAGCAGCACAGGCTAATCCCCTCAAGTTCTTGAAGGCCCATAAAAAAGATATCGGGGTTTCATACCAGATTGTCCAGCGAGCTATCAAAAAAGTAGGCGGGTAAGAGCCTCCTGAGGGTGGAGAGAACACTTATGACACCAGCAATGAAAGAAACCCATCACCTCCCTAGCAAGATTCTTTTTAATGTGTCTTATGAACTCTTTTCTGACACTTTTGGTCTCAATACAGCCCTGATGCGTATCCCTTCTTTTACAGCTTTTGGGTGCATTCCTAAGGAAGGCCTACATTGCCCGTCATCCAAACACTGATACCCTCAAAGCTACTGTCAGCCAGCACTGAGACGCCATTACAGAGGACTACATCTGTAGCGTTTGTCTGGCCTTCCGTGCCGCCTGAAAGCCATAATTACCACTTATGACGGATATATTAATAATTACAAGAGCTCAGACACACATCTACTTAAAGTATTAACTTTGTTGAAATTCTATTCTTTTTTAATAAATTATGTCTAATTGAAGTTTAAAATTTAAAGTGTTCAGATTTTAACAGACCACTTGGTATATTAGGTAAAAATATTCTTTTTATGACTATTGGTAAATAAACTTGTCCTGAAAATATCTTATTTTGGGGATTTTTTTATTTTTGTGATGAAAATAATACATTTTTTTTTTCAAGCTTGTTGGTGAGTTATATGTTTGTGACCAAATAAATGAATGAATGTAAACAATACTCAATTGAAAAAAAGCAGGCATTGAGATTCTAAATTTGTAGTCTTTATATTTTATATATGTAGGGCATAAATGTTTTTGAATTATTGATTGATATTGGGCAATATTAGTAGAATTGTAATACTGAAAGGTACGGTGCTTAACATCACGTTTTTTCCCCGTTCATAATGGCCTTTTTTTAATTATTAACATTATTTTTTTTGGTTTATGGAGCCAAGTCCCCATAACACTTTTTAAGCCATTGTTGAGCTTGAACAGGCTAGAATTATAATATCTCTAGAGTGCCCAAATATCAGTAATGATCTATACCAGTTATACATTTTATCCCTCCAAAATCATATAATGGGCAGCCGATGTTAATAAGCCTCTTAATTGAATAAAACCACGAGTTTTGCTCTCGCCTTCTCTTCGGGCTCTCCAAAAATACCATATCTATGTAAAAAAGCTAGGGAGGATCATTTTGGAGAGTCCACTGAGAAGGCAGGAGGGAAATTTATGGTATTTCTGATTAAAGGCTCCTATCAACTTCAGCTACCTGTTATAAGATTTTTGAGTGGGAAAATGTATTTCTCCTATAAAGAGGAGAACCTTTTAAATTTAAAATTGCATTTTTACACTTGAACATATACAGGGTAAGACAGCAAAACATAGAATCTTAAGGAGTGTTTATTTTCTAATGACTATGAAAAGGTTTAGTAATTATCAGAATCAGAACATCAAAAGATGTTCTGATTCCGTCTTCCTTTTTGCATAAACAAACTATACTAATCATTGAGTCATCTCATCATCATGAGTGAGCAACAAGCAAAAAGGTTTATATTTATATTGCTATAATGCAATTCTTCCAGGTATTTTATTTAATCATTAATTGTAGTACAAAAATATAATAGTTATAAAAAAAAAGACCACATCAAAAAAGAAAAAAATAATAATACAATTTATACAGACCTACTTCGAGTGAAGTTATACTGTAATCTAGTTTTATTGAAGCTTTATGTTTGCTTGCAAAACCGGATGGTTATTACTGATAACCATGATCTATCAGTTATATCAGTATGTTGGACCATTAGCCTCACTTTAATATGAGTCATTATATTAGTTAAATAGTTTGCACGTTAGTTTTTTTGACTTACCAAATTATATCTTGTGAAATATAAGAGAATATATCAATGAAATGATTATATTAATTATCATAAACTTTTTCGTATGATAATATTATAAAATTTAACTATCCTTTAGGTATAAAACTAAACTAACCTAGATTAAATACTCATTAAGCATTATTATTCAAATCTCTGTTTTGGTATATTCTTCGACTAAAACAAAAGTTACATATCAATTTAAAAACAAAACAAAAATAACGAGTAACATATTAATTAATATTTGGTTTGTTATCAATACCAGCTTGATATAATATTTTATATGATAAATAATAAATAACATAAATATATATCAAAACTTCCTTCTTGTTCACATCACCCTACAAAAATAAAAATAGAAAATTAATTATAAAAATAGTCTAACACTTTTTAATTCCTTCATCTAAAATAAAATATCCCAAATTGCTACAATTTCCTTCAAGTTAATATCCTCAAATATTTACTGTGCAAATCACACCCTTCACATTAAAACACTTTTTCTTTCTTTTTTCAAGTGTTTTAAACACATCAATTGCAGATTCATTTGAGAGTCCTTGTTCTAGATAAAAATGGGTTTATAAGTTATTTGTAACATTAAATTGCATGTTGAGTCTGATAATAGAAAAGGTGTGGATTACAAATTAAACAGCATATTGTAGAGTGATACATTGTAATAAATTAGTCGATTATGTTGAAGGAGTATCTTCTCCTAGATAATTAGATGCTGAAGATAGAAAAGATTGAGAATCTTATATAAATTGACAGATGTAGGAGAAGAAGTGAATGTAGCAAGAAACCGTTATTTGAGGAAAATGAAGATTTATTAATTCTGTATTGGATAAGTTCGTATCATTTTTTATAGATTATAAGAAAAATTTGTTTCTTTTCATTATACAAAAACAAAGGAACGACATTCTTCATTAGATATTCCATTCTTTCATCTGATAAGTTATTATCTTTAGAATATACTCTACAGCTATGGAGAGAGGTATTATTTGGACAAAGTTTGGATATAAGAGGTATCATAAATAGATGAACAACAAATCGGAAGATTAATGACGAAAATATACTACAATATGTCCAAAAATTGATTGCGGTTAAAAAAAAAAAATCTTATGAAATAACCTAAACAAGTGATTTTTTAGGCGAAAAACTTTATTTACTTTCGAACCTTTAAGCTTCATACATTTTTGTGCGTTTTGGCATCCCTTCATACATACCACTTTTGGGCCTATTTGGAGTGGTGAGCAGGGACACCATCACTGGAAAATGGCTCTTGATGTGTCAAACAACATTTTCCTCTTCAAAGGAGGTCCAGTTTCTTCAGTAGAAGACAAAGATGACATCAGATAATTGCTGAGGATCTCTGTTTTGTTTCTTGGAATCAGGCGAAGATCTGAAACTGCCTGGTGGCTGATAACGGCCCAAACCTGAATTTTCAGAGGAAATTTCACAGTTGGAGTGGGCTCTCCCTTATCTCTTGTCCAATCCTGAACTGTGTGGAGATTTGGGGCATAAAATAGCTCAAATAGACTTTCAATAATTCAGTCATCTGCAGTCCAGTGTTTCCGCTCACGGCAAAGTTGAAGCTGGGCCTTCCTTTGGTTTTCTGAAATAGTTTGGGTTGCAGACGAGTTTTGTATGGCAAAGCATTCAAGGACTGGCTCATGTAGTTGTGGACAGATGACTTGGATATTGGATAGCCCTTTGAAGTCAATCTTGCTGCAAGTTTCCTCGTGGATTGCCTCTTTTTGGTCAAAGATTTTGAAATCACCAGTTCGGGAACTTTGTAACTCTTTTTCTTCCTTCCTCGACCCTTCTGATTTGCAAGGGCTAGTTCATCCTAATTTTCTTACACCAATTCTAAATGGTCCTGCGAAGAATATATAACCTTTGAGTAACGTCCGTCTGGCTTGATCCAGCCTCTATCGTTCCAACAGCTTTGGCCCTGCTCTCCAAAGAGTGCTCTCCCAGCATTTTCGATATTGAATTTCAACTAACAACCTGTGGTGTTTTCTGAGTCCTTTTATACTGATGTGTATTGCATCACAAAAATACAATATTGCCTAATGATTGTATCAGCCAAATTTCCTTTTATTCCGTTCAAATATATATATTTTTGTAACTATAAAACGGATATTTTTAATACCACCATCATTTTTTGGACATACTGTATATTAATGGCGTCGAAAGATTGAAAATATAAGAAGAATAATAACATCAGATCAGCAAGTTAAGAATCTAAGCCTACCAACATCAAATTTGTATTTTAGTTGGGGTATGGCTCAGAAATTTAAGTATTTTTTTTTAATATAAAAAAACTTGTAATCTTGCTATTTATATTAATGCTAATTTTGTCTAAAGTAAAAAAAGAAATGAGTAATGAAATTTTGGGGGTTATGTCATTGATAGGCCTATATTTTTAAAATGTAATGACACAGTAGCTCAATTTTATTATAACAAGGTTGGTCAGCAACAATTTTCAATTATCACTGAAACTTTACTATATAATCAATGACATCATTGGGGGTTCAAATGCAGGAATATAACAATGGATAATAATTGTAATGTCTAAGTCCATTGAACAAGACAATCTAAATTACCAAGTACATTTAGAAGTTTTTATCATTATTTATATGAACTATGTAGGTAATAAAATAGAATAGTAGATATAAAATTAAAAAAATATTTTACTTAACAGACATAATTTAACATTTAATCAAAGATAACGAAGAGACATTATATTATTTTGAGATGCGAAAAGGTAAATTTATTATTGAATATACTACATATTTAATTCGAATGAATAAATTATTGCCTATTCTATTTTTTATTAACATTTTACATTGATGATATTGTTCATTGAACAAGTTTAATCTTTTAATAAATATATTAAAGTGTAATATTTAATATCACCGAAAAATTAGTAGATATTCAAGATAAATTGTTCATTACTATTTAATATAATAAAATCTTGCTGAGGCTTAAATAAATATATTGCAAATTGCTTCAATAATCCAGAAGTAATCAACAAACTTAATATCCTTGGCTTAATTGGAAAACTGCTTTCTGGTCCATGTATGAAAAACTTTAAGACCTTACATAAAAATAAAATGTATCATCTAGAAGAGATAAAATCATTATTCAGCGAGTATGGACTTGTTAACTCTAAGAAATAAGTAAAAACTGAAATATATTTTTATGGTCGAGTTGCTTGTATTGATTCTACTCATGAAGCATTAAATATGTAAAGTTTGACAGTCAACATATTTATTCATCATTAGTTTTAAATGGAAAATATCAACAAGCTTGTTTGAATTTTTTTAGTGTCCACTGGAGCTGCCTTCACTCAAGAAGTTATATTTTAATGTAAGACATTAAATAGGTTTAGGTAAATCATTTCAAATTAACAAGACAACTATTTTTATGAATTCTTTAATTCACACACACAAAAAAAAAGTAATAAGAATCTCTTAATCTTTCTTTACATAAATTCTTTCACAAATAGCAATAATTATTTATACCACTAATTATTTAACTGCATTTGGCTGTCTTGAATTATTTTATTTTATTGTTAATTAAAAGAACTATAGTTTTTGTGGTTCATAATATAGGGTTTATACTATATTTGGTTCAGTGTCCCTTCATGTCATTTTCCTGTTATTGGTCCTTCAAAAGCGTCATCTACATGCACAAATTGGAGTAATTAATATGATACATTAAACGTTTTTGAAATTTTTTATAAAGCCACATTCAATTTAATTTTTAGGTCAAACTTCAGGAGCAGATATACTGTATTTCAAGGTCACTATATTTTTTTTCACATTACCTAAGGCTTGATTTCTTTACAGGGGGGAGGGATTTTTTTTTTTGACAAATAAACTCTAAGGACCACATTTTCTTAAGTTGTTTTTGGACTTTTTTACTATGTTCCTTCAAAAGCCCTCAAAACATTGCCATTATTTTCAATTGCCACAATAAGGAAAAATTGTAAGTACCTGATTCAAATCGTGACCCATATCAAAAAAGAGCTCGGATCGGAACATCAAACTAGCAGACGTCTATGTTAGATCTTGTTCACTGGAAAGTTTGTATTCGGGACATCCCTTGTTGGGATCAAATATTAAATAATAAGATCATGACATAAATCGTATTTTTAAGAAACAGTAAGCAGAATTGAAATCAATGCAACATATATATTTATATTTTCCAAGAATATTTAATATTTCTGATATAATCAATAGTAAATATGATATAAATTTGTTGAGCTATACGATTTTTAATAAAACAATCAAACATATATACAAGTATACAGTCAAATCTGGTCTATCGGTCCGCTGATTTAATGGAGCATATTCTGTTTCCACACAGGAATTTCATAAACTAAAAAATTGTATTAAGCGTGTTCTTGCAATTCCCGGCGAGCATTCACCCAAATTATAACAAGAGTTGATATGTTTGTTATGAAAAAAATACATTTAAAAGTTGAAAAGGAAAAAAGGTTGTTGCATGTTCCCTTTCTTCTTCCTGGTTTATTATTTAATAAGTCTTCATGGTATTAACTTCTCCCTGTGATGTAAGCATGCTTGCTTATCTTTGGTGTAAATTGTTTTTGAAATAAATATACATGAATAGAAATAGAATGGGCACTCAATACAGTACATAACAACCGTCTAAAATCAAATTGTGCTATGTATTTCAATATGTTCCTAAGTACTAGTCGATGATGCGTTTTTACGTTTTGTGTTTCCTTGACCTTGACCTCTTGAAAAAATGCACCATGTTCGATCAAAATCGATCTGTAATTTTTGCCGTAATACTAGTGACTAACAAACAAGCGAGCAAAGGAAAAAATATAAGCTCCGTTCAATATCGCCTCTGAGATGATTAAAGGATTTTCCGGTTAATGATATTAAATAAATGTAAAAAGTTCTCCTCTTTATCACAGTAATTTATTTTCTCCCCCCAAATCATATAACGGTGAGGTAATATTAACAATGGTCTTAGTTCAGCAGTACCATATGTCTTGTTCCCGCCTTCTCTTTGCTCCCTTTCTTTCCTTACGAACATGTCTACTGAAATTATAACATACCTATAAAATAGGATCATAGGTCAACCTGATTTTAACCGTCACTTTTTTAAAGATACATTGGCTTTTGAGTACAAAACAGAGAAGGAGTGACCGGATAAAGAGTTATAGACACAGATTCAAATTATACGACCTACGAGTATGTTAAAAAAGAAACCGAAAATGTACGTGGTCGCTCTGACAATAGCCAGGAGCAGCTCTGATATAAAGGAAATAAATACCAATCCCACTCTGTTTCTACCAATGATATGGGCTGCAATTACTCTGATGTCGATCCCCAATTTTATTGTTTGGATATGACCAGGATCTGAGATGGGTCCTATGCCAAGGAGTTAAACTGAAGTTATTGAAAAATGACTTATTTTACGACTGAAACTTATGAGATCACTCATTTCGAAATTCCTACCCCCAATTATTTATTCATGAAATACTATACCTCATATAATAATAAATACAAATTAATAGTTGGTAATCATGAACAAGCTCATTAAATTAAATCTAAATAGTATAAAATAAATATATCAGTTAATATATATGTGATAAATATTATGAGGTTATTATTTTCTTAAAAATACATTGAATTTATTGATTATTATCTGCTTTTCTTTATCATTAATGGAATAGTTTCGTCGAGAGTTTAAAACTTTTGGTACTCCAATCAACTTAACAAACTAATATATCTTCACGTTGAGGACAATGAAAGAATTGAGATTTACCTTTAGGGTGCATAAATTTAACTCAAACATCACATTCAGCATCATTTTTCTGAAGGTTCAAGGCAATCCACCAACACTGATCATACATGATAGTAGCATATGATCCCACAACAATCTCTTCTTCTAGACAGAAGACTTCATTAACGGTGTGATTGAATGCACATTCAACATTTTCGCATTTTTCGTTTAGCTCCAATTTTGTCACGACTCAGTGGAATGGAATGATGATAAGATCTTGTACCAGGAATGGAATATTCAATGTTTGCATACCGATCAGCTTGAAGAGTGTGGAATTGGATCATTTCCTTCTGATGAACAAGCTTAAATATCACATTAGGTATATGACTTTCACAAAATCTGGTTGTTTTTGTGTCTAGTTAGACTTTGACAAGACAAAAAAGTTCCAATGAGCTTTCAAACCAAATTTATGTTCAATCTGGCAGAGATTAAAAAGCGTTTTACTATTTTTGTATTGTCCGAGACACATATCTCTGAAGAAATGAATCCTACTCAACGGAATTTTTTTCTTGAGATTATTGATGATAATATCTAAGCCTTGTACACAAAATGCACATCATGTGTGTTGTCATCAGAGATGATGGTGTACGACAAGTGAGAAAGAACATTATTTTCATTTCGGTAGTAAATTACAACTGGATGGAGCGTACACATGACGTTGTACCAATGAAAACTCTGGACCTCATCTTGAACCACACACGCATAATTTTCAGCAAAATCACCCAAACAGATAACACTAGATTTATCTAAATCTTGTTTCAGCTGATTCAAATATCTAGACTGTCCCCTAGAAATGAAAAAATGAGGTCTTAGATCTTCTAAAGATTCAATTAACTTCATAATAATGCATGGTACATCAGAAACCATTTTTGAAAGAGTTGATCCATCAGTATTAGTCCACTGGCAGGTTGTTTGGACTTTACCACATACCTTAATTCTGGTGGAGCAGCCTTTGCCGAGGTCCATAGCTACCTCTTCGTACGATAATTGAAGACTTTATCAATGACACCCGACCCATTTATACCCACAGAAGTTATTATACCATCTGTTCAATTAATAAATGTATTAATTATATGACTGTGAAGTCCCTGTAGCTTGAGAATAATTTCTTTCTTTGTGTATATGGGTATATATTGATATATTTGGGTTGAACAAAGTAAATGGATAATACATATTTTCAATAGGTATGATATTAAAACTTCCATTCGCTCATATATTCATAATTCAATGTGGAATCCATCAACTCTTTAATTAACAATGAAGGAGAATACTGCTTTAACTCCAGGGCTCATATCAAATTATTCTTTAAAAAAAATTGCTAATATTTTGTTTTACTATATTGATTTAAAAATTCACTTAGAGAGTTAATATTTACTTCCGCAACGAAGTTGAACGGAGGTTATATTTTTGATACTATTAGTTTGTCAGTCGCCAGGGGTATTGAGAAGTTACCGCACGTTTGATGGCATTGATTAACAACTTCCCTATATTTATGTCTTTCAAAAAGCTAACCATTTTCATGGAGGAGATTCTTTTGATCCGTTGCTGATAGGTTTTTACAATACACTGCACTGCACATGGCCATTAGGAAAAATAAAAGTTAATTATGGGCTAATTATACAAAATAATTGTATTAGGTATTATATCTACAAAATAGAGGTGGATTCGGTTTAGGCCTTACTGCGAAAGCCCAACTTCCGAAACTTATCCTACCAAGCCCGAGGCCCGAACCTTCCAGCAGGAAATTTATTTCTAATGTAATATAATTTCTTTGTAACTAATAAACGACGTAATCCTCGATTGGATACCTGATGATAAATTAGCTGATGATGTCGTTATTGAATATTTGTAAGTCTTACACTAACAAAATATTATAGATATTATACAATCAATTAGATATATCAATATATTTACTTTTTTTTTAAATCTCTAAAACATTCTATATTAATGAGAAAATTTACATCAATTAAAAATTCATGTTATACTGTAAAAACCCTGAAATAATTATCTATTATCAAAAGATACCATTTTTTTTTTCTATGATCGAGAAGGGCAAAAAATGTTTACTATATGTTTTTTCTCCTAATATTTCCGCTTTCCTTAAGGAAAACGGAAACCCCATATGAAATATATAAATGAGTTCCCCCCTAAGGATTTTTTTTTGTATATGGAAAATAATGATGCATTCAGTTTTGCTTTTAATAAAATATTAGCTTTTGACATTATGATGTTTTAGAAATAATATTGTGTGGGGCAATTTACTATCGAATATATCTAAAAAAATTGGATAAACATTTCTTTTGATAAAAGAAAAAAAATAATAACGGATGTAGAATAATATATAAATTTTGATAGCTTTTTTTTTTTTTGACAAATGTATTTAATGTTTTACAATAACCATGACCCTTTTTGGACAAAAAAATCTTTGAAACTTGACAAAGACATACTATTGTATAAGGCAGTGTGTCCCATTTTTTTCTAACTCGACCCTTAAAATATACAATATACGACCCCTACACATTTCATTGAGAGATGAATATAAAATTTGGAGTGCATTTGATTGAAAACCATGACTTAAAGGATTTATTAATCCTCTAAAGTTTAACAATCATGAAAATAATATTAGTTATTTGACTATATTTATCAAAAATAAACATTTTAATTCTATATATATAGGAAAATAATAAAAAAATATAACGACTAAATAATCGGATATATTGTCAATATAAATTCAGCGATATTATTACTACAATTCGATCTTTTTTGGTAAATAAAGTAAGATTGAGACTCACAAATAAATAACATTAAAGGCTGTGGATGTGAAAATAGACTTATAAACGAATTAATGTCTTAATGGGACTGATGATCAAAGCAGGTCTTACATCACTCCAAAATCATCCTCCACGTTAAGCCACGATCTTTATTTATTTTTGATATAAGTTAATAAGGAAAAAGTTCGTATATTGTGCCAAATGGTATAAGTTAATCTAAAGCTTTAGCTAGCTGTGAGTACTCCTTCATTAAAGAAATCCTATTTATGTCAAGTATTTTAGATTCAAAATCTGTTTATAGTGTCTACTCACATGAAAGTTTGATAAGCACATCCTCCATATCAGACGACATAAGATGATCCGGGGTGGTAAAAGGGTTGTATTCAGTTATGTATTTGTGGAGCACTATCTTCTTGGGAATTACTTTTTCAAAATGACCCAGAAGATACTTTTACAAATTATGCACATATATCTCATAGAGTAACGCCAATTTAAATTATATTCTTCTTTTTTGAAAATGATCTCACAGCCCCTCCGTTGTGTCTTACGACCTCCACTTTGGGAACCACTGATCTAAGAGGACTATTTCAATTATTTTTTTGCTAAATTGACAACAATGCAACACATGTACATAACTTTATTAATACTGTCCATTTATTCGGTAAAATTATAATAATATAATACAATCAAGGTAACTACGTGAGATAGTATCAAAAGTTTTTATTCTTTTCAAATTTGGTTTTTAATACCTACTTTAGGAAGGCCTGAGACTATGTGGGACTCTTTATCTAAAATATTGTTGTCAAATTTTAAATATTTTTAGTTAAAAACTGCAGTTGTTGTCAAAAGTAATTTGTTATAACTTGTCAGTGGTACCTGGGATTGCACAATGTCATTAGGCGTCTGCTAAAATAAACATATAGAAGAAAACTCCCAAAAAAATAATCAGTTTTGCTCTCCGTTTTTCATTAAAGCACACACATGTAACAACTCAATACTTATATCAATTCGTATGTGTTCCCTCCTAAAGAATGAAATAATAATAATAAGTGTTTGGAAAAAAAATAATAATAATAATAACAAAAAAAATGCTGAGATGACTAATGAGTACTTTAGTCTTTAGAGTGTTCAATAATAAAACAATCCAACAAGTTTTTTTTTAATATAAAAGTGTTTATATTTTATTATCATCTTAACATATACTGTAAATGCATATGAATCGGGGAGCACAATGCATCCTTTGACTGTTTTTAGAAATTCATAAATACAGATAAACTTTACCTTATTAATTAGATAACCCAAGTAAACAAAGTTAATTTTAATACTCAAAGTTTCTGGTTTTGTCGCTTACAATGGAATTTTTCGCCTTGAAAGATCTAAACATAAGACTAAAGATATAAAATTTAGTTTGTAATAAAGTGAAGACATACCATTTAAATCTAATATTTTTGAAAGGGACGTGCAACCTTTTTTTTTTCTTCAGAGAACTTTGTATTTAAAGATTAGATATTTTTAATTAATCTAAGCTTAAAAAACCCTGAAAACAACAAGTCAGATATTGATTTTTTTTTACCAGGTAGACGATTTTCTAATTAAAAAAACTAGTCATTTTCTAATTTCTAATTCAGGGACAATTTATTTCATTGTCGAAGTTGTGAATTTCCCTATTGTTGTCAGATTCTAGAAGCCCACAAAAGGGAAAATGCCAACGAAATTAAATTATAAATAAGATTTGTAATTTTTCGAAAAACACAGATGTTTTCGATAGCCAGACCCATTCTTTTTTTAAGTTATTACTTATTTAAATATATGTTTCTTTTTTTTCTTATCTTCTTTTTTCATTTTGAATTTTACAACTTCTTAATACTTGAAAGAGCCCCTTAAAAAATATTTAATATATTTTTAAATATATAAGATTTGTAACTTGAATTTTTTTGTAATATCATGGCTTATTTTTAGTATATAAGCTATTGGGTTCTAGGATGTTACGCCCGGTCAGTTTCGCCATGGGAAGTTTCGCCCTCATACATATATTACAGCATAAATGTATCTTCCACATATAATTTAAGATTTAAAATTAGTCTCCCCTTAATTGAAGTCATTTCTAATGTATTTTTGCATTCAGTAGTGTAAAATGAGTGCATTTAATTCAATTTTAATATATTTTAAAATAGAACATATAAAACGGTTCGAAATCATATTAATAAGAAATAAACAATTATTTCATATTAATTACTCAAATGACATAATTAATTACAAATGACTTGAAGTTGTAGTATACGAAGACCTTAAATTATAAGTGGAAGATCCAATGATATACTATATGTATGAGAGCTCTACTTCCCAGGGCGTAACCTCTGGTCACGAAGCTATTTTTATAATCGGGTTAATTTTTTTTTCTAGTGTAATATATTATTGACGGAAAAAGATCATTAAAAAATTTGTCTTTTACAAAAAAATGACTATTGTTCTATTTTATTAAAATATTATCAAAAACTGTCAAAATAATTATAAGTTTTGTCAAACATTAATCCAACGTACATTCAGATGATCAAAATCAAAAATGAAGACGTCAAGCTCTCAGTGGACAAAGTGATCTAAAGAAATTATTCTCTTGTAGTCAATGTATGTGTGTTCGATTCAGAGTCACTCCTAGAGAAGAAAATATACAGTATGTATATGGACTTCACTGACAATTATTATATTTTAGAACGGGTATTTGTAATTAGCCTTTCCGGAAATTTTCCATGGAAACTTTGCTTCGGTAATGTTCAAATTAGTAGGCCATGTAGTTTTGAAATGCTCTGTATACATTTAAAAGATAATATTTTAGATTATTTACTGTTCATAGTTTAAAAGTTAAACATTCACTTTATGAATGTGTTGACGACCTCGTTTTCCCCGTCACAAATATAATTTGAAAAAATATATAAATTTTCTTAACTATAGTAACTTTAATTAAAAATTCAGTCATTATTTTTTGGTCCTAATCAAAAACATTAAAAGCAGCGGAAGAGGGATTGTATTCAATTAAATTTTTGAATAGTAGTGGGTTATCAGGAGACAGTGTAGCTAATGGTCCAGGGCCACAATTTAAAGGGAACACTTTTTTTTTTTTTTACAAATGATGGATTTATTATTTTAAAACAATCTATTTCCCAGCTCATTTATGAATTCCCCTTTACATGTCTGTACAAAAATACTATTTTACCGAGTGGTTTATTAAAATATGAACACGTTGAAGTAAATGGATGTATGTCTGATCATGAATTTAGCCGTTCTTAGTGGCAATGATGGCTTCCAGGTGCCTGGCACCCTCTGCGAATGTAGTTCTTGTTATGGCGTGTGGGTGATGCATGAAAGTGGCTTTGAAAGACTCAATTTTTGAATAACAGACACTGCAGGCCTTACCCTAAACATGCACCCAAAATATGTAGTCGAAGAGGTTGGAATTAGGGCTGTAGGGGACCAAAAATATAAAAAAAGAGCTCAAAATACTCATTCGAAACTCATTCAAAAGAGTCTTGCAAAGGAGGAGATAGGATTCTTTCATTGCTGGTATCAAAAATGGCCTCTCCACCCTAACAAGGCTATTTCCACTCTCTGGTTTGATACCTCTCTGGAAAGTCTGATGTGAAATCCCCAAGATCTCTTGAATGGGGTCTCATGTACTTGAGGGTATTGGCCCGGACTGTTTTCTTTAGCTCTTCCGGGTCTAGTTATTGTCTTATTGACAGAGCCCTTCTTCATCTCCAATGTTTCGTACTTCCTTACGATGTAGACGGTGGTCCTGGCGACGCCCAGCTGCTTGGAGTGCCCTAATGAAAATTTGTCAATCACGTTCACGTGTCATTGTCTTAACTTGCACGTAGGCTAGAGAGTTTCTGCTTAATTATTTATGCTTTTTATACATCGAAATATGAATTAATTTCTATCACTTAACCATTATTAATTATCGAATCAGTATGTGTTTATATGTTAATGCACCACCTGACAGGCATTTAGGGTAACGGAAATTTATTTTAATATAAAATAATGTCATTTTTTAACAATTTCTAAATTTTTTTGTTCGTATCCATAAGCAATTTCCAAAGTTCATACTGAAAAAAAATCATTTTTCTTAAAGTTGCATGAGGGAGTTTTCAAGTATATTTATTTTTAGTTACATATATGTAGGAGTAAGCAGTAAGGCAGCAGGCTTGTAAAAAAGAGCTATATTGCTTCATCACGCTATTAGGTAATTACAAGTTGTTTCCAAAGTTTTGACAGCCTTGGAAAATGTCTAAAATGATAAAATATATAAAAAATCAGTTTATATGTCAACAGTAGAAAACTTAAAATAAATAAAAAATGTATATAAATATGAATCAAAGAAAATTTGGATAGAAAACAGAGAGGGGGGAGGAGAAAATGTCAGTCATGACTTTGAAATTCAAGTGATATGAGATGAAAGTTTTTCGTATATAATGTGTCCTTGTTCCATCTCTTTAAATTTATTTACCATACTATTTTTTTATTTTTATATACCGGGAGTTCTTATTTTATATACCTCTATCAATTGGTTTTAAATTTTTTTTTTTTAGTTTTAGTACCAAAAGTATCAAAATACCAATATTTAATGTTATGTCAGTCTTTACTAATTCGGTCCAGTCCAGTCAGAGGACCTTTCCTATCAGTCCTTGGGATCGGCCCTCAAGACTACAGGTCCTTTGGAATGTCAGTACTAGAACTAATAAAAAAAAAGTTGAGTGACGACATCAAAGACCGAACTTTATAAGCTATTAGGACTGATATCCAGGACCAAACTAGATCAGACTGAGAATGAACTAGAGGGAATATGGTCTGAGACAATACTACCAATATCTATGGAGTCCTGTAATCACAGTTTTGATATTAAGGGGCCTGTTTGTAGTGACAATAATGGACTCACAAAAATAAAAGTCCATAAATAGTACTTTAAAAAAAAATATTGGGGATTAAAGGTTTCAAAAAGGTATCATGAGAGCACAAAGTAATTGTATGTAACATTAATATATGTTATGTGCTCCTATGTATAATATATGCTTAGTGTTTGTGTTATACATCGTTGCAAACACACATATGTGTATGTATGTTGTATGTACAAATTTGTTTGTTTATTTTTAAGTAACTCAGAAAGCTTTGATGCTTATAATGAATTAAAGAGAAAGATAATATATTTAACATGTGAATAATTAATTAGATTCAACAAACAAAAAAAAATAATACTTAAATATGTATATATATATATCAACACAAAAGCGAGCTAGAATGATTTTTCTGAAAATTGAGTGTGGATTATAATTGCTCTCTTCTACAAATCATCGTCCACTTTTATGATCAAATTATTCTTATTAAACCTTTAACTGTGTTGCAAATTGCACTTAGAGTAGTCAAAACTAAAGGAATGATGAATCAATAGAATTGAAAGGGGTGATTTAGGGGCCAATATAATTCTTTGAAATCAAATAAGGGTTATACGCAATAGCTGATATTTTGGAGTACCTTATCTCATCCCACAAATTTGAATACAAGGCCAATATTTGACTGAAATATGTCTATAAAATATTGGGCTGTATGTGTACCATTATTTGGGATTTTCGGTCCAGATCGGTCTTGAAAAAGTGTCTTAATACCGAACTAAGAATACAAGTTAGTCTTCAACATTTTCTCAACACTATTAGTTACGTCGTCACTGGGATTTTTTTTTATTTGAAGTAGTACAATTTTTAAGTATCCCTATCAAGGGCCCATTATGTTACCGGTATATACAAAAACACTTCATGGACTGAAAAGTCCCCTACTTAAGAAAGAAAAAATGTTTTTTTTTTCTACATTCAAAATTGGTTTTTTATAAATTATTATTATTTATTTTTCTATTAATTTATTTACTTTAAAACCCTTTTCAAGCCATTGATTAGCTAGAACGGTATTTTTTCCCCACCAAGAAGCAGTGTTAAACTAAAGCTAGAAATTATTTTTTCTCGACTGTTTTGGAAATAAGAAAAGTATCGTCACAATTAGCATAATAACTCACAAACTAAAGAACAGATTGTCATGACATTTTCACCACCATATTTTAAAGGTTTGTATTAAGTGAAAATGAGGGGAATGAAACAAAATAGCGTCATCTATGTGTGAAGTACGAGACTTTTTAGCCCATTTGCTATATGAATGACAAATATCTGTTTATGGGTAATCCATAGTGATGAGAGTAGTTGTAAAAATTATGAGCTATCGTTATGTTAAAAAAAGAAAACGATAATTATCAAGAGTACTTGGAAGCATATTTTGGTGGAGAGCAAGTTAGTTGTCATGAGTTTTATTAGATTAACTGAAAGCAAATAGAAGATCAAGGAGTTAAACACAAATACCACTCCGTATCTTGCAAAGAGATATACAAGAATTACTCTGATGTCAATATTCAATTATTCTCCGATTTCAACAATGACTTACACTTAAAAATCCACAACAAATCCTCCGTGTTACACTTCGTCTTTCACGCTCTTGTGATTACTTTACAATTAGATGTTCTCCCTTCAGGAATATATGAATAACGGTTTTGCAAAATGAAAAAAAACAACATCTATACAAGTAATAATTACAAAAGGTATTTCCCTCGTCTAAAACCATATTTTTTACTACTATAGTGATCAGTTATAACTATCTAAACAAACTTTAGTTATCAACAAATGCATTTTATAGAACAACATAGCAAGTAATTGTGATGAAAAGCTTTCAAAAAACTTTTGTTTGCTTATTGCTAAAAAATCAAAAGAATGATTAATAGATGAATATAAAATATATATTTAAATATACTTTTGTACATGGAGGATGCAGGTAATTAAAATGATTTTAAACGAAAATTGTAGAAATACAAAACTTTTCTTGGCTTAGGAGATATTAACAAAATAAACGGGACCTTAAAGGATTTTCGAATGGCTAACAAAACAATGTCAACACCTAAAATAAAGAGCGAAAATTGTCAAACTTCTTTGTTTGTTCGTAAAAATAAAAGATTACGTAACTGATAAGCTACAAACTAATTTTGGGTATTTACCCCATTTGTAAGAAAGGTTTAGAGATATATATGAAGTAGAGTTTCTCATTTCCTTGAAAGTTAACCTTTAGCGAAATCTCTGAAATTTTAATTTAAGTTTCGGGATCCTGGGAAATTCCGGGATGAGATATAAAACACTAGTGGAGTAATATAGGCCAGTGGACAAAGCACTCGGGATAATTATATATTTTGAACTCAATGACAGGGTTATACCATAATACGTGTACGACTGATGTTTGACTTCTACCACTCTTTTTAATATTTACGTCATAGTGTATGAGTGGTTGCATGTTTTCTCAAAATCTGTCTTTCTTGCCAAACAGTCGGTACGATACATCAAATTGAAAATTCTAGCAAAGTGACGTTATAAACTATGATTGTTTGCGGGGTTTCATAAAAATCCCTCTGTCTTGTCCAGCCGTCGGTACGATACATCAAATTAAAAATTCTAGCAAGCCCGATAACATGATGGTCTAAACTTGTATTTCCATTAACCTTGGTAGCTATTAAACATAGAGACATAAACATATGTTCAACTCTATGTTTATGTCTAGCTAGGACGTAGCTAGGAATTACTCCGTTCTCATTTCTAACCTGTGTCCCTTATAACTTTCTAATGTCTCCTCAGTATTATTATCCGTCATTCATAAGCGTGAACACTTGTAGTTACATTTTATACATATGTGTTTTCTCCTCAAAAATTAAAGAATAATGATAACAGCTCTAGAAAAAAACCACATTGCTCAGGTTACAACTACCAAAAATCTTGCGTGCGTTGTACGTGATAAAAGCTCTAAATATATACATTATGTATATGGCACGTCGTTAACTTAATTGTATCACACAATCTTTTCTTTTGGTTTTTTATAGGTGCTTCGTGCTTGGGCCTCACTTTTTGTACATATACTTTGTTTGCACTGTAGAAAAAATGGTAAAATACTAAATCTCAAGTGGATTTCCAATATGTGATCAGGATTATATATATATATATATTTGTTATTTTTTTCAACAAAATCGAAAAATTAAAATTTGTAGAAAAAAAAAATGAAAAATGAAATTGCAAATATTTAAAAAAAATATTTCAATAATTAAATTTCAAGTATTCATTTTTTTTGGAAAAAAAATTCTAAAATTCAAAGCTGTTTGAAAAAAATTAAGTTTTTTTGTAAGCAATTCCAAAAATCCTCGAATTTTTTTATGGGGAGGGGGGGGGGCAACAGCGCCTACAACCCACCCCTGCGGACACCCTTGTATTCAACTTTTCTGTTAAAACGGGATCATTAATTACCGGGAAAGAAGTTCTTCTATGAAGGTTGTCATGTTTATATAAGAAATTTCACTTTATTTCCTTGTCAACTGTCAATGTTTGGACTTCTTTTGTCGCTTATTTTTGTTTTTAATGTTCATTAGTTGAATTTTAATTTTGGTAGAAATTGCTGAACGCAATTCCTGACTATTAAATGGGGAACGGTTGCTGAGAAATGGCTAAATACTAAATTTTTGTGGGTATTTTTTCCCTCTCTATTTTTCAAAAAAATAGGTTGATAACAAAAATGTAGATAATATTTTTATAAAGAAAGAAACACCATTTTGACATAATTTCATTTATTTTATATCGATTATAAATATCTATATTATAATGATTCGCTAAAAACACTTAAAATAATGATAATATGCTCCTACATTTTAAGTGTTTCCAAATCCTCTTTATAAACGATAATAACACATGGGAACTTTCATTTTGTATAAATGAATTCAAGCCAAAAGAGGAATTTATCTATGAGCACAGAATCCAAAACTGATCTCAGTTTTTCTCACAGTCGTATGAATTCTGAAATATTCGGGACTAGTATCGTTCAAAGTCATTTTTTACATTTAAAATAATTGCAAGTTAAAAGTAAGATTAATTATTGATTCTTTATCTTGTTCTAAACTCGATATATTTTCATTTTTTGGCTGAAAAATGATGAAAAACGACACTCTTCTTTCGACCCTTCTCACTTATTCATAATACATAGTCATGAATAATATCAAACCTTATGTTATAGAAAATTTTCAATATATAATATTAAAAAAAGAAGATCCAATTAAGGAGTCCACTCTACTCCTTTATGAAGTCTGGTAGTTCTCTCCAGATAAAATCTCCTCCCATAGTCCCCCGTGGAATTCGGAATCCGAATTTGACCATCTCTTAAGATGGATGATCAAGTTAGAAGTTTCTTCCTTACATTTCTTCAATCTTTCTTTTATGAGGTATGACGTTATGAAATTGGCATTAAAATCGGGGAAAAATATGTCAATAATGTAGTTTATTTGTTTGTACAACCCAATAAAAAATGAGATCAGAACAAAATTCCTTGGAGATGCCTATTTTTAAATAGATCTTTTTTGAATTATACATTGAATATTTTTACTATAATACAAGCTATAATATTCTGATACTAGAAAAACTAACCTAAGGATAATTGCCAGTGGAAGATTACCCTGGACACAATTGCCCTTTAGGAAAATTGCCTTTATTTTGTTCAAACTTCGTGATGAATAATAACGCATTAGTAATTCGCTTAATATTATTTATGACAAATGTCTAAACATATTTGTTTTTTCTATCTCCAAGGGAGTACTTTTAAGTCTGAGTAAAATCATTGTAGTACAATTTCCTTTTTAAATTCAATCCAATCTTCTAAGAAATGGATCGAGAGGATTGGTAAGGAGAGGGGGTAATAAATAGCTTAGGGCCTCTTAAAATATGGTTGAATACCCTCCTTCCTTGGATTGGCCCGGGGGTAGTGTGGGATTGGTGAATGCCTCACGCTTTTAATTTTTCAAAAAATTTGCATAATTATTATATTGAATATACTATAAAGGAAATTAAAAAAATATGTCAACGATTAATTCGTGCAGAAGTAATATTACAAAAGTATACATTGATATAATGTAGCCTATAAGATTTTCATTTTTTTAGCGAATGTGAGACATGCACCTAGTGGATTTGCCCTATGACTTTTGGTTTTTTAACACAACCAAGACTTCCACGCTCAACCGAAGGGCTTGAAACTATTTATTGGTATTGGAGGGGTTCTTTGGATGAATGTGATTCCCTTGGCGGTGTTTTTTTTTTAAGGATACAGGGGTACCCTTTTCTCCACAACAGTTTTCCCCACACGTAATATTCCTCATCACAATGTATTATGAATAAGTTATAGGGGTCTAAAGAATTTGTTTTTCATTATTTTTCATCCTAAAAATGAAAATATATCGAGTTCAGAACCAAAATACAGAATCAAGAAAAACACCATTTAATCATAAAAACACTTTGACATAATTTTAATTTATTCTACTTTTAATTTTGTGACTATTTTAAGGGTACAAAATGTCTGAAAAATAATAGACCCAAATTATTATAATTCCAGATATTTCATAATTCAGATGACTAAGAGAAAAAATGAGATCAGTTTTGGATTCTGCGCTCATAAATAAATTTGATTATTGTATTCAATTCATTTGTACAAAATTACCCACCGCCCCCCTCAATCTTCCCCACAAAGTATGTTGGAAATATATATATATATATATATATCACAATTGTTAGTTTTTTAAATGTTAATTTTATTGGTCTGATGGGCTTGTACCGGTTAAGTATACGTAAACATTATAATATTACATTTAATCTATCGGACATTGGAATCTTCTTTGAAGTCCATATGCATTAAACATATTTCCTTCTTTAGGAACGACCAAGGTGCAAACCTACGCACATGCACGTGCAAGATAATATTTTCTCCCAAGCGCGTTGTCCATTGGGCAACGTCGGTCCATATTCGATGTAGTCTTTTGGCCTACTCCATAATTTTCTACTATTGAAAAAAACAAAAAAAAAATCAATTTAGTACAAAATTATTTAAAAACTTTATAAAGACTAATATTCTTCTAAATTAGTTATCTTTAAAAAAAAGGTTAACTTTTTCCCCCCCCCTAAATTAATTTTCTCCATCCCTTTTTCAATAGTAGAAACTCCCAGAGATCACCAAAAAAGTATCTACATATATCAAAAAAATTAAAAAGCTAACATGTAGACATGCGTACTGACATAATAAATTTTTTCGAAATTACATAATAGCAGGATCTTTTTCTTCAGATCTCCAATAACAACTCAACTGATTTTTTTTAATTTGAAAAGCGTTTGTTTGCATATTAAAACCTTCTCTTATCACAATGTTTACTTTTTTTAATTACTTAAAAAAAAAAAAATGTTGTAAAAAGCAATTAACTTCTACTTAAAGGGGTGTCTGCATAATTTATGTTTGATGTGGAAAATTGGACTTTTTTTTCATAAAATAAAATTGTTATCCTTCCTTTAATATGTATTCGACAATTTTGTGTCAGGATGATGAGGGCCTTACATTTGAGGGTTTAGATCATAGATAAAATTAATATGAACTGTTGGTAAAAAAAAAAAAAAAAATTAATGCGTCACCCTAATTTGAAAAATGTTTGGGAGGAGAGCAGCCAAATTGTTATGGCGACAGCCCAATTACTTTTAACCTAGTGAAGCAGCATGTACGGGTTCCAAAATCATTTTTTAAGCTACCTATTTAAATTTATCAGAATCCCAGTAGAAATATAATTGAAACGAAAAAGCCTGTACCTCAATTATGATCACTTATTCACGAAATCTCGATCAAAAAATCTGTAAGGTTTATCTATAAAAACCCCATTCCTAACAATGACACAAGACTAAAGATGAACAAAGAACATCTGACATATTAAAAACCCATCACAATGCAAGATGATATTTTGTTATCTCCATTTATATGTTTGTCACCTGCTTCCCTTAGAGTCTCTTTAATACGGACTATAAATAGATGTATGTAAACAGAGTGAAATGTAAAAATGGGATGTTAGAAAAAGTGTGTTAAGGCTATTATTTTAAGCTATACCAGATTAGGTTATAAAAATAAAATATAATACTGTTTATATAGTATTTTAGTTTTTTTCGAAGAAAATTTATTCAAAAACGACACCACAAGAAGACAGTTAATTAATAGTTGATCCGCTTCTTCACACCCGAATTCCTACAAAAGAAAACAAAATTGCTGAATTTTAAGGATTTTGAGTTTGAACTGTTGAACTTATTGCAACTAACAAAAGAGCTGGCAAGAACACCAGGCAAAAGTATCAGAATATATTTTGTGGGAACTAGGGCTTTTAAGATTTTTTTTTTACCCAGATCAGAACGTTTTTCAAAATTTATAGACAAAAACACTCCATTGAAATAAACAGACACAATTTGAAGATATATGACGTTCATCGTCTATAAGAAACACACTTATCACATTCAACCCAGAGTCTGAAAAGAATGGAAAGAGCAAAGAAGTTGAGGTCTTAATGGGAAAATATAATTATGCCTCCAGAGTCCAAATTTGAGCCCGGTTGACAGTTTTGAGTTAAGAGTCCTTCAGAAAAACCTCGATTTGGATTAAAGTAACCATCCCGACGGAGGAGTGGTACTCATATCCGACTGAAAAAATTGAATTTCGGAAGTTCATTATAATAAAATGTACAATTTTCTAAAGTTATGTTAAAATATGTATATTGATTCCTCAAAAGTTATGAATGGTTCAATATACCATAGCTTAATCCGCCATTTTTTGTCGTGCACCCTGTATAGAAAATAATGCTCAACTATTATGAGATGTTATGTTTCTAAAGAATTTTATGTTGTTAGAAGCAAGAATAATATCGTAATTTTTAAACTTTCTTTTAGGAGCCTTATAAGGAAAAAAGTAATGTGTTTGTATGCGAAAGTTATTTCATGTCTAGAATGCAGTAATTTACCAATAATGTTATATTTTTATATAGTAAGTCAACATAAAAACAATATTGACTAAAAATCAAGACAAGGAGAAAATCCCTATATATTTTTCTACTTCATATAGACAAATAACCCTAAAATTCATAGACATATTTGAGACTCATTTGAACCAATTTAGGGCGTTTTATTCAAATTTGGGGCATGTGTTAAGATATTTAACAATTATGGCTATAATTAAGAGCCTTTATTTAAATTTAGTTACTTAATTTGGCCTCGATTTTTCGTATAAAATATGTAAATTTTTCATTATTTTATAATGAAAATCATTCTTGGACATTTTAAGTGCAATTACACCGAAAGAGTTATTAAGAACAATTTGTATATAGAAATGCATGATAATTCGTAGAAATATAGAAATGTTTTCTTCACTCAATTATGAGGAAAATGCATTTTTGTTGATAGCACATAAATTTTATTTTTGTCATATTAATTCAATAATTTAGTGTTGGATTTTTCTCAAAGTTTTCGAGTTCAGTTTTGTCAAAGCTATAAATCAAGTGGCAAAACTAACACTACGTGATCAATATTTAGCCCAATATAGTTTGCTACACGACTACGTTTTTGTTCAGCAGGCAGACCCGGTGCTTTTTTCTTAGGGGGAATGTTAAATATTGATTGTCAGACTGATATCCCAATTTTTTCGACTCTATAAATTAAATTTATATAACTTTTTTTTGGGCCCTTTTTATAAACTTTGTCAATAACTAATTTAATTACGTTTTTTAAAAGATTAATATTTTCTTATTTAATGTTTGTTGCTTGAAAAAAGATTTATACAGAGTGAGGACAAAAACTTTCAGAATCATGAATAATTTTTTTTTTTCGTGGAATGTTGAATAGTGTATTTAAATATGTTCTCCTTTTACGATGTCTACAAGGTATTTCATATAATTTTACATATATTTCTACATGCATCTAATAAATAAGATTAATGTGCTTCATTAATACAACACATCGATATTTGTTAATATATAAAAATAATTGAAATCAAAATAAATTATAGCTATCAAGAGTCCGGGTTAAAAATTCTAAAATTTCTAAGAATTAACTTTAGTAGCTTCTTATGTTGGAGTGATACTAATGGATATAATTTTACTTCTTTTGCTGCCGGAATCCAGAACGTGTCATCAGCATTGGGAATTTTCAAAGGAAAGAATGGTATATGTAGCAGCGGATATCATAAAAATTGCTCTGAGTTTGTAAAGGTATATTGACTCATAGATTGTAAGCTTTCCAGCAATTAATGCCTTAGAGTTTAAGAAAGCAAAATCAAAGGCTATATACTTCTGAGGAAACTACTTCTTCCTTTGAGATTATCCAAATAGTATAGAAGCTTTGATTAAATTCAAAGGATCATTTCCCAGATCCTTGATGTTGATGGTGACAAATCTTTGTAGAATTTTGATAGCCCAGCAATCCACAAAGGCATGCAGTATATTGTTAAAATTTTTCCCACAATCTTTGCATGATTTATAAAATGTGATACTATTGGCAGAGATCTGAAATTGTGCGGTAAACATCCTACCATTCGAAATGTACATAGGGTAAGATAAAATTATTTTTCTCCAATTTCTGGAAGTCCTAACATATTTAAATGGTAATCGCAAATAGATTGAGCTTCGTCTGTTGGTTTAATAAAAGTAATTTTGAGATTCAAGGGTCTAGGAACAATAAAATCTTTTGTGGCTCAATTTTAAAGGGAAGTAAAAATGACCATCGCAAAATTGGGTTTGCGCCTTTAGGTCATGAAAGGTTAAAATATTTTTTTCAAGGGCTTATTCCTATAATTTCTTTGGAGTGTTAAGATTCCTAAAGAAAACAGGCTTCTTAACCTTGCCTCTGATTATATCTAGAAAATAAGCCCCATTGAATAAAGGAACAGCTGACCAAATAATGAGTTGAGCTGCAGCCCATACAGGAGAGTGAGCAACAATTTTCTCGTTGGTGAGCTCAGTACTAATCATGATCCTATGGCAGAACTCGCAGAGTGAAACCTGTCTCCTCTATTCAACGTCCGATTTCCTGGACATACCGATAAAAATCTTGATATATATTTCCATAATTATATTCACTAAAAGTACGATTCCCCCTCACTGGAGGGATTTAGGCCCTTGTATGGGGTCAAATAGCATTGGTGAAATAGCTTTTTAAGCAACTCTTATTTCTCTTTCCTCATTGTCATAACAAGTTGAGGGGAAGCAATGGCTTTGTATATAGTTTGGGGAACGACATGTTTGTTATGTAGATCCATCCTTCTCTGAATATTCAAATGTCTCCACCTAGACAGGTTTTGGTAAATACCACAATTTATAGAATGTCAATTCAAAATATGAGCGCATGACACTCCCAAATCATGCCCAAGATCCCAATTTTATTTTTGACTTGACAACTTCTTACTTTTTCATCCTCACTTGGTTTTCAAGCACCCAGAGGAAGAATGAAGGTATTTTGCCTGCTGAGTCTTAAACCAGATCTTTTCTCAAACTTTTGGAAGAAGTCCAGCAGGGTATTGATTCTTCTAAGAAGCTGTAACTCTGAATTAGCTTCTACTGTTGAAGTGAAATCATCTGCATAAACATCGATCAGATGCGGTTTGTCGTTAAAATAATCACCAAACCCATTGTACTTTTTTAAAATATGTATAATTAATTATTCTATTGATGCAATGAATTTTAGAGGCGCGGTCGGGCAGCCTGCTCTGCAGCTTTTTTTTCAGATAAATTGGTTCACTTTCTACTCCATTTCAGGAAACAGTATATGACCCTTTATATAAAAGTGCCCTCACAGGATTAAAAAACTTTTTGGTAAGAAATCTCTTAATAGCTTTAAAAACATGACAATGATTTATCGAATAGAATGTATTACTTAAGTCAACTCTGATAATAGTTCCATATTTTTTTCTAGTACTGACTGATTCGATAGTTGCTGGGATGTTTTGTGACACATCCGAAATTTTCCTTTTCTTCAAGAAGCCTTTCTGAGCCATTCCAATATTTTTATTTAATATGGACTCCATTTGCACAACCAAAACTCCCGATAAAATTATCTAAGAGACATTCAATACGGCAATAGGTCTCCAGTGATTGACGTCCGTCCCATCTCCTATTTTAGGAATCAAAGCTATTATTCCTTTTGTGAATGATCCAGGCATTCTACATGTCTTTTCCGTTGTGCACCCCATTCTATACAGAAAGGACGTAATTTCATTCGGACACTTGGTAAAAAGCTCTCTTGAAATTCCATCTGGGCCGGCCGCCTTGTTGGCTTAAAACTTTTTCATGATGAAATTCTTAATATTTTCATTGAATAAATGTTATCATTCAGTCCATGTCCACACCTTTTAGGAAAATAAATCCTCTCAGTTTGAACCACTGATTGAAAACCCAAATGAAGATACTCCATAATAACTTTTGGGCTTGTAATTACTTTGTCATTTGTAATAATCTTTTTTATACCAGGAGCTGAGTACTTTTTTTGCCTGAGCAAATTTTTAAGTCTTCTGTTAGAATCACTCTCATCCACAACTTTGTCATTCATCTCCTTCTCGTCTATTTCTGCTACTCTAAATGAATTAGCAATATCTGCTGTACAGGTTCGAGTAAATGGAGAGCTAGAATTCAATAATTTTTCTACTTTGTTTTGTTATTTCCGTTTTTCCTTTATCCTTTCCCGAAAAAATTCTGAAGGGAAAAACTGAATTGCTCGAGATAGAATATATATTACAAAAATAACATCACTAACTTTTTTCGTGACTAGTGTCAGAGTACATCTACTGTTGTTATCTCTAGTAAAAAAGGCATGACACTTTTTTTGAAAGGCAGAGAGGACAATTTGGATTGCAAGAGGATGCAACTTTTGATTTTATGTTCCAAAGACACATAATGTCTGGATCCATAGACAGAAGATGGTTCATTAAAGAATGCCTTGAATTCCTACCCCTTCCGCCCCTGGTGTTTAAAGAAAGTATTTTTTTAATGCCCATATTCGATTTAAAATCATTGGATAATGGTTCCAAATAAGAATCTAGATAGTGACACAATGTGGATCATTTTGAATTTTGCTTTGCTTTTTTTTTTGAAAATACATTTCAAATCTATTTTTGTATATGTAATGTCGCATATAACTCTTAAATCTGCTTTGATCCTGCTCAATGTTCTTATTTTCTTTAATAGTCTTATCTCTCTTTTAAACGAAATAAATTGGCCTTCGTGATATTTAAAAAAAAATTTAATCAACATATTAGAAGAATAACAATCTACTTTTGTTGGTCTTACATTACCCATATCAAAATTTGCATAATGTAATAACAATAATAGATTGTTTTTAATTAGTAAAATGAATGATCATTTTTCTTGAACACAAAGGCATATAACAATTTTATTACTTAAGATTATCATTCTTTATTGGTTTAAAATTATCGTTATATCCAGAACACGTTCATTTGCTTTCTTTGTGTCCATTGAGGATAATCATAATGAGATCAAAGACAATGAGATGCTATTATTATATCCATTGATTAAAGCACATTATTTATTACTGTTATAAATATTATTTTTACTATGGAAATGAAGTAAACATCTACTGTATTTCTCAATATCCGTCAAACACTTTTATTATGTAAATAAAAAACATAATAGCTTAGTTACATACGAGGGTGGTCTGATATGTTTCCTATCTCAGCGTGAAGATGGCACCACTTTTAAATAAAAGCTAATCACAGCCATCTTGCATCTGTTGACATATACTTTCCAAAGTTTCAGCCATTTTGGACACGCAGTTCCTATGTTACAGTCGTTTGATTGAGTTAATCATAGTCTGTTTGTTGTGATTTTTTTTTCCTGAATTTTTATTTTTCAACTTAGTCTCCCTGTAACTTTACATACTTTTCCCAGCGTTGCTCCCATCTCTGTAACCCCTCTCATCTGGTGTTTCGCTTGGAGAAGTTTGTAGAGTTACACGGAAACTAAGTTGAAAAATAAAGACAAAAATTCCTAATTTTCCACAAAACCTTCATATCAACTCAATCAGACGACTGTTACATAAGAACTTTTCCTCCAAAATGGCTTACAATTTGGGCAATAACTGTCAACAGATGCTAAATACATTTTACTAGCTTTTATTTACGAATGCTCTCGTCTTCTCGTTTGCATATTCACACTTTTCCAAACACTTTAGTACACTAACTTGACGGTCGACACTGATATTTTTTTTGGACCTGTATTCCTCCTCAGAGAATCTTAGGGTTGTAATATTTTGGTGGTAGGTAGCAAAGACCATTCTTTCCATGGTACTCGACACTGTGCACGGACACATTGCTGAATGCCATTTGACAAACGGGCCCTTTGCCTAATGCCCATCTTGCCAAATGGACAGATTGCCGAATGACCACCTTTACCAATTGACACTTTGCCAAATGATCAGTTTTCCGAAAAAAATAAATATATTTGATGATGTTGCATCCTGCAATACTGTGTAACTAGGATTCCTATTTATATTAGAACAATTTTCATAGATACAGCCAAGAAAATAGTAGTTTGTTTATTTCATAAGGTGTATCCTACTATAAATATTAGTACTGTATGGAAATATCTCTATGTATATAATAATACTTAATTAAACCCTCTACCGAGTGCCCATATTATCATTAAATGTTCATATTAATTAAAAATTAAGATATTATGATGAATAGGTATTGTTCATGGACTGTAAGTATAGGTATGTCATAAATAAGTGTTCTTTCAGATAATAATATTTTTTTATTAATTCACTAATATATATGTACATTTAATTTATTTTTGTCTCATTTTCCTGATTAAAACTAATATTGGGGTAGGGTGGAGCAAAAAAGTTATCTGCCATGTTATCCCTCCTCCTTTTCTAGTTGATTCCTTAGACTATAAAGTCCTGTAATCTTGATCAAAATCTAATTGTAAGGAAAAAGTTATTTAATGCTGCCAAATTAGTCAAGTAACATTACAATTTCATTATAATGTAAACTATTCCACTGCGTCCATAAAAGTAGGGTCTTATGTCTCCTTGTTCCCTTTGGCTATGGTGCTTCAGATATACAATATCCAGAGCCGTGCATTGTTGTTAAAAATGGAAAGCTTAATAATGGAAAATAACAAGGATCCACTTGGAGATAAAGTAAAATATTATTCAATGTTTTTAAAATACTGCAACGGTAAAGGAGTCGAACTTCATTCGAACCACATGCTACTCTGTTATGTTCATTAAATAATAATGAGTGAATATAATTAATAGGATAGATGTTTTTGCCAATGAACACTCATTAGTTTACTTCTATGACATGAAACATATTTATGATTCTATAGTCAAGCTAAGAGATTAGGTGAAATGCCTGTTTATTATAATATCATTTTAAATTGAATTAAAATATGATATTGCATATATCAAATCATTTGTGCGTATTTTTTCAATCAAATGTCTTAAATTGTCCTTTTCGAAATAGTCAATTTTAAACTCAATTATGATCTCAAAGAATCAAAAAGAGTGATGGAAAAAAATCAATATTCATAACCAATGTTACATCATCACTGGTTGTATCGGATCTTAATATGGAACTTAAAATTGGTCATATCCATGTTATTGGCCCTTGAAATCCATCAAAAATTTGAAGGAGCCGTTTAGGTTCAAGGCATTTTTTTACAAATATTATTGTAAAATATCACAGTTCACCATATGAATTAGTTCTGTAAAACTTGAAGTATCTTTAATGCAGGATAATAGTTTCAAATCTGGGGCCTCTGCAATAATATATATATATATATATATATTTATTTGGGGTGGAGGAGGTTAGGTTTTTTTTTTTTTTGAAAAAAATCCAAAAAATTAATTGCTATTAAAAAAAAATTAAGAATTTAATTTTTTAGGAAAAAAAAAAAAAAAAAAGTCAATATTATATTTCTATTCTTAAATTTTTTGAAAGAAATTTAAAAAAGTATTATTTTCTTTTTAATTTAAAAAATTATACCTAGTCACCAAAAAAACCTACAGTTTTTCATAATAAAATTAATTTTTAGACAAAAAATAAATCAAAAATTCAGGACTGTTCAGAAAAAATTAATTTTTTTTCCAAAAAATTTTAAAAATCCATCGTTAGTCACAAAAAAAAAGATAAAAATTGTGGAATTATTTTTTTTTGAGCAATTCAATTTATAAAAAAAACAAATATGAATGATTATTTTTTTTTTTTGAGCAATTCAATTTATAAAAAAACAAATATGAATGATTATTTTTTTTTTTTTTTTTTTTTTTTTTTGGGGGGGGATACAGCACCTCAAGCCCACCTCTGCTAATTATGCTAATTTACCTTTACAGTTCTGGAGTACTTCAGATTCGGATCCAATACCTGCCCTATCTTTAATCTTAAGCCAGATTAATTATTTTTTATATGTAAAAAATGTTTTATCTTTCTTTTTTTTATAAAAATCAATGATGTAAATTTAAACTATGCCAAATTATTTGCGTATGATGAAGCTGATCTTCATTTCTATAATTGGAACTCTTCCAATCTTAATGGAACCATAAATTTGGAATATAATATATTTAATTAGATAAACAATAATGGAAACTGATCAAAACTCATATGACTAAATCTATTGCTGGTTAAATCATAATTTGCATAAACTGTGAGCATAAATTATATTCAGAATTAATAATTCACAAAACACATCAATATTTTGCTAAGATAACGTTTTCGTCTGGACGGTGACTAACACTTTGGACTTTAAAAAGGTTCAATAATTATTAGTCCTTACTTTAATCAGAGTAAAATTGAGGATTGACACCTTTGTAATTCCTACCTATTTCATTACTTGACACAAAGTTACATTTGTTTTAGTTTCCTTCAACTCATTCCTGCTTGTAGCTAATATAATAAATCGGCATTCTGCTAATTTATTCTGTTCCAAAAGATTATTCAAACTGTCCGGATTTCATGTCCATTTGAGGTATTTAAAAAAAAATATATAACTGTTCATATGATCATTTGCGTATGAAATATGACGGTTTCACTTCTTTACTTATTACTAAAAGAAGGGATATGTGTAAATAAAAAACTAAGTTTAGCGATAAGAAAAGGAAAACTGTTCTTGCGTTTGCTTTTTTTTCATTTTTTTTATATTTTTTAATCGGGCGTCATGGTGTTAAATTCTCCTTCGGGTAGTTAGCACTCCCCCCTATTTTATGTGTAAATTGTTTAAAAAATGCGTAATAAAATAAATATAAATTAATTTAAATATAATTAAAAAAAATTCCCTGCACTTATGATGTATTAAATGAAATGCAATAAGGCTTTCCTGTTTATAGCAGTAATGTATTTTATCCTACCCAAATCATATAACAAGCAACTGATATTAACGGAGTCTGAATTCAGTAGCACCATATGTCTCGCTCCTGCCTTCTCATCATGCATTTACATAAATCACATCACTACTTATTACTTACAGATTTAAATTGTGCTACAGCCAGTTAAAGTAAAAGCGATAATAATTAATGTTCCTGTAGTCGCAAAAAATTTGCCCCTTCATTCCCACGGAGCTGCTTTATTTATATCCCTATTTAAGTCCATTTGATTAAGATTGAGGTTCAAAACATCATCAAATGTTGTTTAAAGACTAAACAATTGAAAACTCGTGAATTTGAAAAGAAAGAAAGCCTTCACCTACAACAATAATATTGATCTTTATTGGACAAATAAAGGTTTGTATTTATATATTATTTCTTGTTTTTTTTTCTTATTGTTGTTGTTGTTGTTAAGACATTGCCTGTCCTTTCTTCATTTTTTTATTTTTGCAAAATAATCGAACAATAAATTCAAGGTGACTTCTTTCATGATATATTATAAAACCGATATAAAACTTTATGACTCTATTAAATATATGTTTACAGCCTGGAACAAACACTATATCACAACATGGTTGAATTAGATTATTTTTATTCTCATGAATGGCAAATAAATAGAATTTAAAGTATGATATGTAGGTATTCTGGGCAAAATACTTCTGGCTGCTGCATATCCCAGACCTCAAACCCCTAGACTATTCCATCTAGGTGCACGTGGAGTCCAACTCCCAACAGTACCGGCCTCATGAAGACCTCTGTTAACAAGTCTTAGGCCTCTATGAGCTCCGAGTACATCTAGAGGGTCTGCAGCACCATCTGGAAATTAGTGTCAATTGTGATGGGGACTACAAAGACTAAAACAAGTTCTTTGGCTTTCAATTAATAATTAATAGTTAATAAACTTGTTTTCTATTTCATGCAGGATCTTATCATTGACTTGAATACTTTGTGTGTTAAAAAGGGCAAATAATAACGGTTGGGCCGGTAGAAGTGATTGGATTGCGCAAGGAGGGGAGTGGATTCGGAGGTTTAACATAATGATTTGAAGGAAACTACTTCAACTATTGTACCCCATTTCAAAAAAGAGAATTAAGAAGAAAAGTAATTTGCTTTAACTTAAGATATTTACTGATTTTGAATGCTCTCCATAATTGCCAGATTCTGTGTTTGTTGTCAACTATTATATTCAGTTACTATTAAAAAGGCTCCAAGAAGGAGTGAAGTATATTTTTGTATATTTTGAAAAAAGAATATTTTTTTTCCTAAGTCCAAATAGAAAAATTGCAAATAGTTTTACTCCAAAAATAATCTTCAGATAAAACGATTTCTTTTCTAAAAAAATAATTAATTATATTAAATCAATCGTTTAATTTAGAAAAACCAAGCCCCCTTACCCCCAAAAATATATAATCTTAAGTACGCCCATGCCGCCTCCTCCTACATAAAGAGATGTATGAAAAAAAAAGCGACTCCGGTCTGTAAGAAAACCATTACTGTGATAACATAAAAAATATTCTACTCCCGATTCATGCATATCAGCTGTTTAGTCTTAAATAAGGGAGGAACTAAATAAGCAATTATTATTTAGCTAATTTATCTACCTCTTTGTTATGTTTAACTTACTTAAACGCATGAGAACGAAATACAAAGTAATTCCTTAAAAATGTGTTTTAAAATTTGTGGCATTGAAATTATATGATTTGGGCTTTTTTAACTTATTTATAATGTCACATAATAAATAATCTCAATGAGATTTAAGAAAAAATAATGAAATCTTTAACAAATATAAAACATTATTAAACTGGAATGCCTCTTTACATATTTGAGGTGAGTCAATATAAAAACAATTTTGAGAAAGAGAACCTCACAATTTATTTTTTACGTCATATATATAAATACATCCCGAAATTTGATTGGCATATTTGAGTCAATTATAGGGTGGGTATTCAAATTACTGGGATGAGTCTGTTGTTCTAGAATTTCAGCTAAATTCTAAAACCTTTATTTGATTTAAGAGAATTTTATTGGCCCCGAAATGGTTCCCTTCAAAAAAACTCTGACAATTTGTCATTTTTTTTATTGTGACAATTATTTTTGGGGACATTAAGTGCATTTTACGGGTTCTCCAATGAGTTAATAATTTGTTGATAGGTATGAACGATACCTCATTGAATAATACAAATGTAATCCATTGTCAATTTTGAAAAAAAAATCATTCAAGCTTACTTTTGTGTTGACGGCTAACATATCTAATTATTTGTACATAATGCATTCGAATAATAAATATTTATGGTTATTATTTAATTATATAGTTATTATTCTTGAATTGAAAGTTAGTACCCATTTTTTTTTTGTTTCTGACTTTAATATTATGTTCTAATTAAACCAATATTGTAAATAGACCATTTGCAGAAATGGACTTTCTCGATGAAAATACTTAAATTAATGCATCAATTAGGCCTATTCAACACTTGAAAATTATGTAAAATAAAATCTTTATTTTTTTTATGCATAGTTTAATTTTTGTCATGCTCAAAAATAGTTTTCTAACTCACGTAAAGTGCCCACAACTATTAGAATCCATTTGATTAAAAATTGTATATTTAATGGGTAGTATAAAACCTATTTTATTAGTCTATTTAAATAAATCACTCATTTAGGAGCTTAGCAACTGATGAAGTCTTTCAGATAGAATAATGATTTATCATCTGTTACTTTCATGGGGTGTTTGAAAACCCAAGATATAAAGGGGTCTTTCTTTTCTAATTCTAGTGGTTTTTTGTTCCTCCTTCAATGAAGATTCCTAATTTACCTTCATTATTCCAGGAAAAGAGTGGACATAAAAGACAAAAAGAGCCTATTTTTTTCATCTTGTTCCTCTTTGCCTTAAAATTATCAGCTGCCATATGTTCTTATTCAAAATGTTGTTTTATTTAGAGGACATAAGACTTTTTTTTAAACAATAGTTCTTTATTTGGTTTAATAATCACTTAACGGTGATTAATACTTACTATCACACATATTAGAGTTGTGGTGCATATAATGAATAATAAAATACAATACTAAATAATAATCTATCACTTGTAATATTTTGAAAGCGTGCAGTACTTCACTCCATCAGTCATCATCGCTCTTTTTCTTTTTCCTCCCACCACCAACAACCAACCAGGATCATGATAATAATTGCATGGCAATTAAGAGCATCTCAAATTTAAACACATTAAAATAATCAAAAATGATAGAAAATAATGCAAAGATAAATCCAAGACCCCTTCATGTACCTTTAATATCCGACTGGGCAGAGACGGCTTCTTAAGTATCCATTGAATAGAGTGCATACTCTTCCAGCCTTGGTGGAAAAGCCATGAGATTATTTTTAATTGCATTTGTTAACCCTTTTGACTTATGAAATAACATAATCAATTTTTAGGTTTACTTTGTATTTTGATGACGTTGCTTCTAACCAATACAAAGCGCTGAGATCTTGTCCGTACATTTCATGGAGAATAAAATCCACTATTTTTACAACGGGAGCCACTTTTGATAAAAAATAAAACAAATAGAATTAGGTTGATCTTTTCTTTACAGAAGGAACACAGTCTAGACTCAATATTTTGTTTTGACTTATCTATATATATAAAAGAGAGATTGTGTATGTAGATGTTCTTTATACGTTCCACACCACTGAACATAGGGGGCTGAAATTTTGCATTGGTCCCTCCTTTGAGCTCGGACGTACTAAGACGGGGATGCCAATTTTTGGGAGGGTCATATAAGGGGGACTTATGCTATGGCCAAAACATAAAAACCGTTTTTTGCAGCTCATGGAGGCTAGATAGGGGTTTGAATTATTTATCAAAAAGAGATTGGCGTTTGGAATACAACAACTATACAAATAACTACGTTTTCTAAATTTATTCAAAATCAAAAAAGTTATGTGCAAAAAAGAAATCGGTGAAAATTGCAATTTAGTTTATTTCAGGTGCAAAAAAATGAACTTCCAATGGAATAGTATGGGATTAGTAAATAAAATAAAGTTTGTAAAAATTTCTCTGGAGATTGGTTTGAATATAAATTTGCCAAATAAAAATTGATGTTTAAATGAAATATCTGTCACTTTCTGAATAAATTTTCATTTTTTAAATTTTTTCTCTTTTTTCCCCCCCTTTTTGTCATCAAACGTCAATTTTCAATATTTTTAAAAGAAATGCCACAAAACGATACATTTTGGACATAAAATTTAAGACTCTTACTTTCGAATGAATTATTTTCAATTTTCGGCACATTTTGTTACATAATTTTTGCAATATTGCAAAAATGAACCAGTTATCGAGCGTCATTTTTTCTACAACATTATTCTACAAAACATTTTTTTTTGCATGTACAAAAAAAAATTGGTAGGTTTGTATTTCGTTTACAATTCCAATATATTCTTTTAACTATTTTTTTATTTGCAAAATTAGTGCAAAAAAAGTATTTTTTAATTTAATTCGCGAATTTTGTCTTACCATGTTTGAAAGTTTGTTAACAAATTATATCACTGTTAATTGTTTTAAAAAATAAGTAATTTGTGTAGTACATACATTTTTGATTAGTTAAAACATTTTTCTACCATTTCATTAACCAAAGAGAAAGAGATAGAGAAAGTGTGTTCCTTATTGATTTTCTCTCGAAAATGATCAATCTTGTGCCCTACGTAGTACAACATTTCATAAGCTGTCGATAAGTTTCAATAAACTAATAGGTATATTCTTTCAGCCAACCAATCTTACATAAGTTTTCCAATATTTATTTCTTGAAAGTGCTTTTTAGGACCTTCTCCTCTCATTAAATTATTTTATCTTCGTTTTTTTTTCACCGGGTTATGCTTCTGTCAAACAGCCTTCTCAACCACGAAAAAAACAATTATTTCCAAAAGTATTTTATTGGAAGCAGTCCCAATCCTCCATACTTCCTCGGACAAGTGATTTTCTTCCAGGTTATCCTTCTATCTTTCACTCCCGTTCTAAAAAAAATGAGACATATTTCTTCTTTGTAAAGAACCCCTTATTGAATGGTGTGGTTTTCAACAAGTGAACCGTATTGGGAAGAAAGCAAAAATTGCAAACATGAATGCAACTCAGTAGGTTCGTCCCCATACGGAACATATTTATTCTGCCTGTTTTTTATTCTAATTTTTTCCTCCATTTCTTTTCATACTATCATGTTTGATGGATATACTAGTCCCCAATATTCTTATTTCTGGAAGCACTTAAATCTTTTCTATCTTCCCAGTACCTGGGCAGTTTTGTGAGAACTTTTGTTTCCTGTATATTTATTTCCAGTCTTGATTCATTCTTGTATGCTTCAAATATTTTCAAAGGGACTTTTCAAAGATTTATTCTTCATTATACGAAAATGACTTAAATTTACATAAGTATATTTTGCAATTGCATATAATTTTATTAATGACAGTTATATAATAATAAAATGTTTGGCAGAAGGTATTTTTTTTTATTTTCTTCCTCTCACGGCTGCTTTTTTTTTCTCTTTATTGTTCTAGGCAAGTTACATACGCAAAAAATATATAAATAAATATAATAGTTTATAATTAAATCCCTAAACTAAAAAGAAAGGTTTACTATCAACATTGTAAATAGATAATGTATATTATTACATGCATTTTTTCTAAATATTGATAAAATATGTTCATAGATATAAAACAAACATTAAAATAATTCTAAGAATTCATATTAACAATAAAAAAGAGAAACAAAGGCTAAAGTTTCAATGACATAACAAAAAGACAACTATTGAACTTTTGAGGCGCAGAACTTTTTAAACAATCTTTAGATGCGTGCGTATCAGGCGACGAAGAAACTTCGTATTGTTATTTGAACTTGAAGGAGACTAGCGAATAAGATCTCCCGTAGAATTTCCATGATATACCATCCAGATCAGGGATATGACTGCTTGTAAGTGATGAAATAAAACGTCCTAAAAAACTGTTCTTCTTTCAAACATTCTTAAAATTGTCAGGGTGATCACATTAATTTGTGGTTCCTCTTTTATATATCTAAAATGCTCAGGATTTACAGACCTAATTATGCCATACACTATGCTCATGATATCCACACTTTCTTTTATAAATTAAAATTAATTGTACATATGTAAGTACAAATAAATTTACATATTTCTGGAGTATGTACATATCCAAAATTACAATTTTGTAATATTCACAATATATATATAGATATTCATAAACATGTTACATTTTTGCAAAATATATTTCACAAAAGATGTCTAATATTTATTTAAGGTATTTGCTAAATATGAATAATTATAGAACGTGGAAATTAAATGGGGCAAATCAAAATGTGTTTTTCTCTTTTTACATGTCATTTACTATATATATATTTTAAATATTGCATAAAAAATTAAAGGGCTAAAAATTTCCGAAATCATGAAAGGAAACCCGTTTTTTTTCGTTCAAAATTGGCATTTTTTAATTGTTATTATTATTTTTATTCACTTTATAGTTGTGATTTTAGAGAACCGGCTCTTTCGACTCCCAAACGGATTTTCGGATTTTTTTGCTACTTTAATTGATTTATTACAGTTTTAGAGGGGTACGTAGGGGGAAGGCAAAAGGGGCAGTCTCCCTCCCCCCAGGCAATTCTTCAATTTATGGACTTTGTTTCATTGCAGAATTGCAAATAGAGAGCTGATTTGTTCGCCAATCTAGATATGTAAGTCATATTATATGGGTATGTTGTTACTTTTTAGATTAAGATTGACTTTATTTCAGATATACATACTAAATTTTGTACCCACTAGATGGCTCTTCGTAAATACTTTTTCACGACCATTGTCTTATTGCAAAAGAACAGATAATTAACTCAATTCTGTCAAATTGTATCAATCCGCTGAATACTCAAATTGTACCTGATTGTTGATGTTGTGTCAGCTCTTATTTAGGACTGAAGACTACAGTCCCGTCAAGTTCAGTCTCAGTCTGGTACACTAAAGTCCTCAAATCGAATAAATAGGGACTCACAAAAAACTACTCTTGGTCATATAATGAAATACCCTAATTTCCTAAAAGGAACATCCTTTTTGATTGAAGGAAGTAAAAGTTGATCTAATAATAAATACCCAGAAATAAACCTTTATTATATTCAGTAAGATAATATATACTTTAGTATGTAGTAATACTGATGGTAATCCTACTATGAGATTGATTACTGGATACGTAATCAATTCTGACCATATAACCGTATCATGCCAAATTTAATGATGATTAAAAAGTTATGGAATTTACTCGATAATACTTTCCTGAGAGAGACTGTGAATTATATATTCGGAAAGCAAATTGTTCCCCCTATATTATACTAGCCAGTTTTTATATATAGTGTGTACTGTAGGCATTGGTCTTACAAGCAGAATCCCGGTCGCACAACCCTTGGAAATTCTTCTCAAACACGATAAACAATTTATAAATGTTTTAATTCGATCAGATTCTCTATCTACAATTGCCGCTATTCTCAATTTATGTACTAAAAGTGATTAAATCAAAAAGTGTTGACAATAACAGAAAAAAAGTCCGAAAAACTATATATATTGAAAAATGCAAAGGTCATAATGGTATGAAAGCAAAAATAGGCTCTAAGAATCAAAACACAAAGTTGTTTGAAGGGTCTAAAAGCTTCGTAAAGAAGGTAATACGGGGTTTTTCTAGAAAGTCTGATGTAGGCGAAACAAAGAAAACCTCATTATAAAGCATACCATCATGCTGAAAGAACAAAAGCCAATGAGTCTCAAACTTGTACTTGAGAAGGATAAAACTTCTTGTACAAGCCTCCACAGGTCACGACCCATTTCTTGCCCACCTGAGAAAATGGAAAATATAAATGCAACATGTAATGTATGTATGGAATAGTTATAAATGTCAGACGATCTTATGAGCAGATGTATTGAACTCTTGTATGAAAGAAATCAAGTAATACGGGGAAAAAATGGAGAAGTTTGTGTCCTAAAATTTATGAAATATTCAAAAAGGAAGTATATAATAATTTCAATGCATAATCAGGATCTGCTGTAGGTGAACAAATACCCCAGTGTGTGGTCGTGTTCTTTACCTTAGTATTTTTGTAATATATACTATTTTCACATGTAAATCTAGGGTAAACACCAATTCATTTTAATTAACCACTTTGTTAATATATTATATACAGGGCACCCTGTAAATATTACATGTTAAATGACTGCAAGATCTACATTATTATGTATTCGATAAAAATCCTACCATTTCGTTCAAACATTCAAAAATTCATACATACATATAGATAAACTTTTTCTTTATTTATATAGATGATAAAAAGTAGAAACATCACGATTACGAGTCATTACAAGTGTAAAATACAAAATATTTTTTTAGAATATATGTAATCCCATATTAAAGACACAGTGTACTCTTTAATAGATCGTCGTGGTATTAACATCTCTCTTTCTCTGATTAAAGAATTGGTGTACTATAGTATTTCTCCCTGTTTCTATTCTGATTAAAATATTAAAAGTTCTCCTTCTACTACACACTGATGAAAATCGTGTATATTTAAAATAAACAACACCAAAAATCAACATGATCACCCAGACCATTTGAAGAATGTTTTGAAGGAGAGTAGCTTAGCTGTAATGAACTTTCATTATGTCCACTACAAGCAGCTTCGTAGAAGAGGAGAAAATAAAGACGGAAAACATAGGAATGAATAACTTCGATGTCGATCTTCAATTCAACTTTGAGACAAGGAGTTACAATTATAACGCCGCTACAAAACCTCAGGCTTACTCTTCCTTTTTTTTTCTAAGACTCAAATGTTCAAACAAGTTTGGAATATTTTTGAATGTAGTAGGAAATGAAGTACACTACTCAGAAGTTAAATAATGATGCCAACAGCGTAGGAAAATAAATGTTACTCTTAAGTTTTTCAATTAAAAAGAAAACCGATTGAGCTAAAAAATGCACCCCATTTTTATCAGTAGTAGTACATTTTTTTTCCTCTAAAATGAGGTACAGATAATAATTCAAAATAAAATAAAGGTTATCTTTTTTATTAAACTTAAATTTAATGTTGAATGTGTTTTTTAAATGTAATCTAGCACCTCGTCCAAAATCTCTTCCACTGTTTAATGCCGATATTTCCTTCAATACAGGGCTTTGCAGATAAATTGAGATTTTTTCCTAATTGCCATTGATTTTTCCGAGCTTTACGATGACTGATTGAATTCTCTATTTACTATCATTGGGGCAATGTCAAACGCCCTCCTACAGCAGAGTTAACTCCCTAAAAGCCAGTATCACCAATAACTGCATGATAATCACAGTAGACCATATTATCATGGCTGAAGCACGATTAAGGTCAAGGTTCACTAAGGTTGTTGAAGTTGGAGGAGGTCACATCTAATGAATCGAAGATCATTGGCAACAACTTTACTAATTTTCATTAAATTTGATCAATAATTGACAATACTAAAAATAATATACTCTGCTGATAATTTGCTATAATATTTTTTCTCTTTTAAATTATAAAAAAATTGTCCTTTTGGATATTAAGAAAAATTAATCAACTTACTTGAAAAATAATAGTCTATTTTTTTAGATTTTACATTACCGTCATTATAGTTTGTATAATGTAATAACTAAAAGAACCATATAACAGGAAGCTGATGTGAACAAGAGTTTTAATACAGTAGAGAGAGAGACACAAGATATAACAACGAAAAATATATATCAATATAAAATTACAAGCTCATTAAAAATGGGGGATTTGGAGACAGAGGGGAGTTTAAAGGTAATAAGGTTTTTAATTTTAGGAGTGGAAATGGGATTTATGTAAAAGGCTGATCTTATTAATCCGTTGATTGAGAAGATGTATATTCCAAACGGCTTCAAGGTATATAAGAAGCTGACATGAGGTCCTATTCCAATATTTTTCTCCATGCACTGATTCTACAATAGGTTCGATGAAGTCAAGGGGGAAAAAAATCTTAAAAGCGGCAAAAATATCGGGAGCCTTCACAGTTGCAAGTATGACTGGCAACATTCTCACTCCCACCTTCACACAGCACTCTACAAAATGATCATCCTTAGGAATAGCATCGATATCTGAATATGTTCAATTTATTTTTCATACATAAGTACTCAAATCCTTTTTGTTTTATTTTTGGTTCCCCTTAAAAAAAGATGAGATAGAACAAGGTAGGTATATGTATTTATAATTCAATATATTTTTTTCAATGATTGTGAACAGCCCTTGAATCAAAGTAACAAAACCAAACAAAAAGTAATCGAAAATAAATGTTTTATATTGATTCTATTTAGAATTGGATCAATATAAGCAATAGACAAGTTATTCCTTTGTATCAAGAAATAAATACAAAGAAATAAATGATGATAAGAATGTGAGATATTTGAAGCATAATTACCTTACATTTTTCAAACTTAGATTTGTTATGAATTGATGGAACCTGACAAATGGATCGAAAAATATACTTATTACCCAGGTTAATAGCAATATAAGCTTAGACTATTATGCAATATGGCTTGCTTGAATTTTCTATTTGATATACCGTACCGAAAATTGCGCAAGACAGATATATTTTTACGTCATAGAGTATAACAGCCGTACTCTAACAGTAACAGTCAAAGAAGGCAGTAAATAGCTACTCTTGGGTACAGTTATACTCTTTGATGTCACTATTTAAAAGCGTGGTGGAAGTCAAACATCAGTCGGAAAAACATTATTGTATTAGCTTGTATTTATATGAACCTTGATTATTACTAGAGTTACATATCTGTAAGGACAAAAACAATTATAAGGAGACGGCGGGAGCTAGGCATATGGTACTAATGAATTAAGACCCTGCTCATCAACTGCCTGCTATTTGATTTTTTTTTTTTTTTGGTGGTGGGGGGGGGGGCTGAGGCCGCAGGAGAAAATTAATCTCTGATTCAAAATAAGGAGAACCTTCAACATTTTATATATAATTACACTGCAGGGAATATTTTTTAGTCATATTCAAATCCATATACGATATATTTATTCTATTATGTATTTTACAACATTTTACACCAAGAATAGGCTTGAATTCTTTTTTTAGAGGGAATTGTTAACATCATGATGATACATTAAAAAATCATTAATAATTAAAAAATGCTTTTTGGTGTATCTACAAATATTGGCCCCCCATAAAAAAATACTATTCTTTTTTTAATTTTTCATCGTTCAAGGTGAGTTGTTAACACGACACCTTTTATTATAGAATGCAAAAAAAAAAAAAAGATGGTTCTAACCTTTTTTCCTTTTATAATCTCAAAACTACCATTTTTTTCCACATTTTTCCGATCCTTAGTAATAGCTAAGATGCTGAAATTAATTTGTTGTGTCAATTCAGATAGTTTCAAAAAAAAAAAAAAAAAAAAAAATCAACGCTACACTTTATAGTATAGTAATATTAGTGATCAACCCAAAAAAATTTGTAACTTAACAAATTAGGGAAGCCAACATATAACATAAAAAAAAATTCTCAAAAATTTGAAATGCATACAATTTACACCAAAGATGGAGGGATAATTCTTTTTTTTGGAGGGAGATGTTAACCCTCCACGCCCTGTTAAATAAGGAAAAAAAAGAAGAGTACACCCAATATTCGTTATTGTGTGTTTCTAATTTCAAGAAGTATTGTTTCATTACAAACATATGAACTCTACTGATTACTATTGTTGGTTTCACGACTGGCTTTTTTATTCACTCTCAACCTTGATTTTCAAAAGGGAAGGGACAAATTTGAAAAAAACAAAAAAAAAAAACATTTGGTAGATGGCCTTTTGTATTTTTCTTGTTGTCAACTGTTAATAATTATTCGAATAATGGTTAATATATACATTGAATTATTAATTTTATCAAAATAAGTATCAATTACACCGTATGAAATGACTCAATTTTTTTAAAAGAAGACATTTGATTAATGTAGTTGAACATAAATATGCGAATCTTTTTTTATTTTTTAATAGATAGAGTTGAGTGCTTTAAATCATGCAAGATACCATTTATGAAAAGGAATGAAAACAGCTGAAAGGAAAATCCACTACATCTTTGCATATTACTAAAACTAATCCTGGTTCTGTTCTGGAAATCCTAAACCGGTGTGAGACCATTATAATTTTATCTAATCCGGGCTGGAGGGGTATAGTAATAAAATCTAAAAACGATATTTTTTTTTGAATAAAAGTATATACAGGTTTACGTAAATTTATATGAACAATCGGAATTTTGGTTTACAGTTTGAGGTTTTTCAAAATATTTGGCTATATATATATTTTTTTTAGGGCATCAGGAAGACTTTAATTATATTGGGGAAAAAGCTGTGTTTTGTGCTTGTTTTATTCTATGTCATGTATGTTTTAATACCTTGTTTTCAATTGTCTAGTAATAAAAGTATTCCTGATGCCCTAAAAAAAATATATACATAAAATCAAAAAAGTTATAAAGGATTTGTAACTGTAGAAAAGAAAGCATTATGTTTATTAAATATAATTTTTAAAACGTATAGGTAAAGTTTTTTTAAATCTATTTATTCATCTAGAAAAGTTGCATCATACAGATTTAACAAAATTAACAAAAAATGAATAGAATAACGAAAAAAAAAAGAAAAAAAGCCACACGAAAACATCCAAATGACTATTTCGGAGAAAAAAATTTTAACTTCTTAAAATTGCGAATGGTTTCACATACAACCATCAAGTATCGTGCTGAGAATGAAGGATGAAATTTAGTTAGATCTCCAGTAAACTTCCAAGTTGGGATGTTGTCATCTACAATTTTAACTGTCAAAACAGTATGGCGAGCAGCTTCAGCAATGAGAGTTCCTCTTAATTCCCCCGCGTTTATAGATTTCAAATTTGTCAGTTTCTCCGTGATAAGAGCTTTGCAATTTAAAATGGCATACTCTATTGCTTTGGTCTTTTCTAGAGCACTAACTTTTCTACTCGATAATCCAAATAATACAATTGGAGAGATCACTCTTTCTGTAACTCTCTTCAAATTGAGCAAAACAAACTCTCTCAGTATCCGTAGATTCTGACAATTACTAAAAACCTAGACTATAGAGTTAAATAACTTACCACAGTCTTTTCAGGGAGAATTAAAAAAATACATCCCGAAGATATTTGAAATGGTGCTGTGAACATCTTACCATCTACTATCTAGATTTTAAAATATGACTTTGCCAAAACTCCGATAGCACAAGGGCATCCAAAAACCTGTTGCATAATCTCTTTACCTCATCCACATCCGCCGCTGGATATTCCATTCTTAAGTGCCAGGGCATTGGTAATCCATAAGAACACGAATACCTTTTCAGAGGAAATAAAAACTGGCCACAATTGAAAACAGAGCTATTAATTATGTCATGGATAGTTAAGATATTTTTGACAGACCTTCAATCTCCAAATTTACTGGATCCATCAAGTTTTTAAAATAATACTTTTCCATTCAATTTTTAATAATTATATCGACTGTCGTATTGGAGTCATACTTAGGCTGGCTATTCCAAACTACCCTCTGTACCGCAGCCCATGTAGGGGAAAGTGATTCAATAAAACCATTAGAGATATCAGAACACATCAATACCAACTTATAAACGGGTGAGCTGGAGACAACTGTTCTCCACTCTTGGTCTGCCTTAGATGAAATATCAATTATAATTTTTAATAAATTTTTGGAAGAATCGATGCCAAGAGAACGAGACCACCCCCTAACTGGTTTCTAGATCTACTTCGACCAGAAATATAAAATTTATAAAAAAGGTAAGACAACCATTTATTTTTTTGCAGTTGCAGCTTTAACGGCTACTATAGGCAAGGATGTTGCTTTATACAAAATAAGCGGAACAATGTGGGTATTGTAAAGATGATTAAGATTTTGTAAGTTTATGTTTCTCCATTTTTTAATCTTATTAACTACATTAACGTTTAGAGAATTCCAATTATCCTTTGTTTCTCCATTTCTTCCATACTCAAGCCCAAGCACTGCAACCTTTTTGGTTACGGGACAACTGGCAATGACCATCATTAGGAAACCATAGCCCAATATGGAGAACACAAGTCTTTTTAACGATTTAGCTGACCCCTGATTTCATCTCAAACTTCTCGAAATGAGACAACACTACTTCAAATCGTCAGACAAGCTGCAATTTCGAATTAGCCTCTATGTACAGTGTGACATCACCTGAATAAAGATTGATTAAATGCTTAGAATCAATAAAATTAATCCCAAATCCACAATATTTACGGATCAAGGTTAAAGCTAATTCTTCCATAGCCATGACAAACAGTAAAGGAGATGAGGGACATCCTTGCCGGGAGTTAAGTTCTAGAAATATAAGATCACTCACTTTTCCCTCCAACCTAATAGTAGATGAACCGTTGAGAAGGAGGGCTCTAATTGGATTGTAAAAACGTCGGTAAAAAAAATGCTTAACCGCCTTAACAATTAACACGAGTAGGGTTGAATCTTCTTTTGCATGGCCGTTGAGAATTTCTTTAAAAAACTGTGATGACTTTTGATTGGGACTATAAGCTTTAATTAGAAAAAAAATCAAAACGCGAAGTCCGTATTAAAACTTTATGCTACTCTCCTGAACCTATGTACTCCTTTAGAAATACAGGATTTTTAATTTTTCTTAAAATAAATGTTAATACTCCTGTGGATCACCCAGAGCCAGACAAAAAGTTACTAAACTTAAAAGACATGAGTGACATAAAGAGTTACACAAAGAGGATATCATTGATTTAACATCATCTACCCATATAATGTCAGGTTAGAAAGAAAGTATATATCTAATATCCAAAGAAATTATTCTAACAATGCCTAAGCTTGAATGGGTTTTATCAAATACTTGCTTATTTACGCGTACACCTTGGTGCCGGAAAAAATCTGTTACTTTAGTTTTACTTAGTTTGTGCATTTCTTATTTTAGAAAAAAAGTAACAGAAGACGATCAAAACATATATATTCTTTTTATTTGAAGGCTTCTTTTATAAAAATGGGGGGGGGGAATTAAACAGGAGAGTTCGACCATCGTACCCGTATTCGTATTATCACTAAATGGAATATATGATGAGTTAAACTAATTTGGACTATTTTTCCTCCCTTCCAGGAGAGAAATCACTGCCCAGTTTATTCGTTTTTCCTGTTGATTCAGAAAAAGTTCCAAATTTCATAATTTGCTTGGGACCTAAATAGGTTTAGACAAACTACATGGCTTAATTCTAATTGATTCCTTACTTCCTTTTTCAACTCCTGAATCTGTAGAGCGTTGATCAACAACAAAACATTTTTCTTCACTTTCAATTATATCATTTTCATTTTCTCTTCTATCCTTATCATTAGTCAGACCTTCTTTAGAGACACATACTTTATTTGGGGCAGTATCGCAAATAATTTCACTATAACCGTCTATGCTTCATTTTTCAGTATCATCAACAACAGTAGACTCCAATAAACGCTCCTTCGTCTCCAAGTTCTCTGTTAAATTATTTGGCATAACGGTATTATCACTATCTTCTTTAGCACTTTCTCGCAATAGTGACTGGTCTAGAGACTTATGATTTCTGTACATTCTCAAAAGAATTGTAGCCTGGTTTATCCATCATATTAGCACTGTTCTTTAATATACTATTATCTGATAAGTCCATTGAAGCCGGAGAAGCTGTTAATGACTTCTTATATTCCTGAGCTTTAGTTCTTATGTTCTCGCTAAGTTATGCCCAAAGCTAAAACAGTTTTGGCACTTCAATTGAGCTCCTTTAAATCCTAACTTAATTAGACAACCATCAATAGGGACAATCTGAGGAATCATATCAGGGTTGCCCACAATTTCCACTCATAATCTCCATCCCTCCATACCTCTTTATAGCTCTGATATTTATCCTCAACCATTCTGTCTGACGGATTCTTTTTGGGATAATGACCAGTTATTTCGCCAAATTGTTTCAATCACTCAACTGCCTTGATTTCATTGATACGTTTAAAAGTATAAATCAATTTTATAGTCACTTCCTTTTTCCTGTTAAAGTTTATTTTATCGATTCCCTTCAATTTTAAATTAACATCTATGGTCATACCCCCGGCACTTTTCAAAGAATAATGGTGTACTTCTTTTAAGTCATCTAACAGTCCTTTAACATCAATTGGATACTTAGAGTAAAAACATGCCTGTCCATAACCAAATTTAGGGTTAGCACCCCCCTAATTGGTGCTCTTTAAAACCAAATTTAATAAAAATGTCATAAACATCAACATGCCGTAATTTGTCTTGTCTAAAAAGTGATCCCACTTTGTCTTCAATCAGAAACAAAAAATTCGACCACATAAATCTTCTATTACTATTCAAGTTAATTAATTTTTCTTCATTGGATTTTTCATTTACTCGTGTGTCTAACGCTCTTGAATAAAGTGCGCGAGGGCGTGCATCCCTTTCAGAGTTACTTTCTTTGTCGGGCGGTTCTTTTGAAAGTAGGAATAGATTAGCCATATTCTTTTGCTAATATATCTCAGAGTCAAGAAGAAGCCAGTCACCCCAAGAGTAATGACGTCACCCAATGGAAGGGGGGACGTAACAACAAAGTTATTAATTAATCAGTCTATAATAGCCAACAGGGCAATTGATACGACCTATAATCAATACAATATTAAAAACTCCGCTATAAAGACACGTCTTGTTTAATACATAATCAACAGAACAAACATTATGTTTATTAAATATAATTTTTAAAACACTTAGGTAGAGTTTAACTGACGAGATAGCTCCGAATATATCGCAGTCCTTTGCTAAAAACTCTGCATATATAACTAGAATGGGCACTTGGTATATCCTAAAATCAAATTGAGTAATGTATCTAAATTTGCGCAAAAGTTATGGTCGATTATGCATTTTTTATGTACTGTGACCTCTTACTGTGACTATCCATAATATTTGCACCAAGTTTGATAAAATTATATATGTAACTTCTACCTTAATCTTGATGGCAAATAAATAGAGGCTAAAACATAAACTTTTTTCAACTTTTTTGCGCAGTTAAAATTTTGAAACTTGGTAAAACAGCATTGATTGGTTTGTCTGAATTTTCAGAATAGAAGGCAAAAAAAAAAGAGTTACTTTTCGAAGTTTGATATCGACACTTTTTCTCGAATAATTTGCTAACGATATTATAAATTCATTTCAAAGACTTGTGCTCGAATAGAAAGTGATCAGAAGTTTGATATAAAATTTCTCTAACAAAGATAAGGGATTATTTCGAACAGGTTGCATTCAAAAAATGAGATAAATAATTTTAAGAAAACAATAATGCAATTCCATGGATAATCGACATATCTATGTTGTCATGTTAAACTACTTTGTACATTAATAGTTGGTCATTAGAATGCTTTAATTAAATAATGCATTTTAGGACTAGTAAATTTCAAGTTGTACAATGTGTTTATACAAGTTGCAACTCATACAGACTAGTGAAGAGGGCTGTGATTCCACTGGTAATTAGTGATGTGTCGGCCCATATTTATTTGGGTCTGCCAATCTTCTGACTTGCCCTATTGATCCTTGGGACCGATCCTTAGATCTTTCAGTATTAGAGCTTTAGAACTGTAATAAGAAATAAAGTTGAATTACGTCATCATTGACCGAACTTTCTAAGTTTTTAGGACTGATATGGATGACTGAACTGAACCGAGATGGAACTGGATGAGACAATAGTCTTCAGTCTTAAATAAGGACCAACATAACAATGGATCTGATTACAATTTGCTGCACTAATCAGAATCATTTGTAGCAATATTTATTCAACACAGAAAATCAAAAAAGTAAGCAAATCCATGACACAAATTGTGACGCAAAAACAAACAAATAAATACACAACATTTTTGTAAGAGAAAATGTGTGTAAAAAAACAACAACACACACACACACCAAAACGTAGGAGCGCTGCAATAATTTTCCCTCTTGTTATTATGGTAGTAGTACAGCATTTTATATTTTGTATTTAGTTTCTTGCCAATGTCAGAGTGAGGAGTTATGATGTGACACAGAGGTTTCTACATAATCAAATATAATTTTATCATTTATTACTTATTAACTTTTTTTTTCATCTACCACTAAAAATGATAAGAGAAACTTCTTAGCACAAACGTTTTAGACACAGTCTGTTTCTTTTCTTCTCATGAATTGATAGTAATACATAGAATGTTTTAAATCATAATAGTTCAACGCTCTCGTATGAAGGAGGATTTATGGTAATGATCATTCAGTTATTTTCCCCCTTATTCGAAGTTCAACTTATATATAACATAAATAAACAGCCAGTTGTGTTGGATTGGTTTAAAAAGCACAAAAGACTGTAGTTTTATTAGTCTGTTCCTGATTAATTTTATCAGTTCTAAGATCCGTACTTATTGGTCTTTTCTGATAATGACAACATCTTAAATGATGGAGATAAAATTTTAATTTTTGACGTCTTGTAAATAAACAAAATGCCTGAAGTTTAAAGGAGGTAGTGTATGGCTAGAACACGTTTTGGCCATCATTCCTTATTTTGTATTTTCTTCAATCCTAGCTAGGAGTGAAGAAAACAAAAAGATAGCTAGGAACATAGGACTAACGATCCTTGGGTCTAGTGAAGGATGAAACCAATTAGAAAAAAGACTGAAAGGGGAAAAAAAAAGTCTAATTAGGAATTGAATTCTAGAACCAATCCACCACTAATAGCTAGTCATTAAAAAAAACCATATATTAGGGTGATTTTTATTGTGTACTTAAAAAATCAATGTTATATTTCCATTCTCTCAGACACACACTCAATTGCTTTTAATAGGGAAAATATATTCATGTACGGAAAAGTGTAACATTTGACTAACATTCAAAATTTCTAACTTAAATTGTAAGTTTCTTAACAATTGCTCAAACAAACATTTTTAAACTTAAATGAATCTATGAAACTGTTTTGAGTGATTACAATCATATCTCTCGTCCAGATTGACAAATTGGTTCAGATAAAACAGTATGTGTTATTGTGGTCTTCGCTCTGAAGATCTCAGTTGTTCTTTCATCAGAGAAATCTCGGATGTCAATCTATAAATCTGGGAAACTCAATGAAATAATAATGGGATCCTTTCTTTTAATGGTTTTCTTAGAAACCATGCATAATGAAGAAGAATTATGTATTTTCTAATTATATAATATCAATTCAATGTTTTTAATAGTGATAGGGCATCTTGAGCCACCTTTTCTTCCTTTTATATAATATGTATTTATAAAGCTTTCAAGATCTGTTCCTTGAACAAAAAGTCAATGAAAGAACTCACTCTCAAGCCATTATTCTTAATATGGTACTCTCCTCCAATCACTCTAATGTGTACAAACAAATATTAAATGGTTTTTTTATATCCGATTATTATCCAATCAGAATCTTCAATAAAAAATGTATTATTCAGAAAAGCTGTAGCTCTATCAGATATTTATATTTTACCAAGGCTAATAATTAAATACTTTGTACAATTGGTGGTGTGGCGGTCTATGTCTCTGCAGATTTCTTTTTTGTTTTAGTTACAGAGATGTCCTAAGTCAACTTCCAACCTTGCAAATCCAATGTAATACTCATTGGATCATTTCTTTATACATATATTTCACCTTGTATTAAGCATAATAAAGACCAATTAATTTCTACTTATCTAATACCCATCCATCTGATACAATCATTTGTGGTTATTTCAATCTTCTACTGCCTTTTTTTTTATAGATAGGCTGTATTGTGTAAGCTCATATATACTCGGTCCAGTTTGTGGATCGGTCTTATTAGTTCTCAAGACTGTCGGTACTTTGGACTATCAGAACTAGAACTGATTAAACAAATTAAACAGAGTGACGTCACCAATAACTTAACTTGATAAGTTTTATGACTGATATGCAGGACTGAACTGCACTGGACCGAGATGGAACTGAAGAGCAGTCTTTATTCTTAAATAAGGAACGACACAACACTATTTCCATATAGAAAAAAAATATTTAGAATATTTTTTTAATTACTAAACATAACTTCAATATAAACGTCGTTGGAAGATTTCGTTCATAAGCTATTTTAGGTCCAAAAATAGGTACCCCCCTCCCAAAAAAAAAAAAAAAAAAAAAAAATCAAGAATCCTTTTTTTTTTTGCAATACTCAAATGAGTAACTTATTAAAACTTCATCAAAATCAGTCAACGAATTCTATAGCTGGGCACCAATGGTTTAAATATTGAAAAAGTATTTGATTTTTATTGTTGAAAAATAAAACAAGTTGACTATAGTTGAATAGAACAAAATTTAACAGCTTTTATTTATGTAAAGAAAACAAATTATGGTACAAAAAATATATTTTAGGATTAAAGGTAGGCAAATAGGTCTTTTGTCACAGAGAATTAATTTTTAAAGTTTGTTTAATAAATGAACGTTCCATGATACAAAAAATACGCATCCTCACAAATTCATAAGGTTTTCCCCAATTCATTTTTAAGTATTCTATTTTAAATATGGTGGTCTATATAGATAGATATATATCCATAAAAATCTATCAAAAGACATTTTGTAAAAAGGAAGTAAGCATCTTTATAGTTGTATCCTATCCCATTTGAAAGATTAATAGTAGAACGACGGATGGTAACGATCGCCCTTAAACGACAGTGGATATCAAAAATGATACCCATTCATTTTATTTAATATTTTTCACTGTTATTGGTTGCTAAAATTGAATGTAATATGTTACCCGTCGCTTCTCTTTACAAGATAACAGTATTTATACCAGCAAATTCCTAAATACTATAAAACACTTTTTAAGGCCATTGGCGAAAATACATTTTGGTTTAATAAAGTATGGCCATTGATTTAAAATATCAGCTGTATACTTACATTTATTATAATACTGAACTAATTCTTGTAACGTTTTTGTCCATCTGAAGCTTTGACTCATATTTTTGTGAATAGAGCTTTAAATTAAAATATTTTACTTTTTTTATAAGAAATCTTTCTTTTACTATTTGTAAAAAAATCTTGAATTTAGTATATCTATTGCGAAGCATAGATTTACAAAAGAGATTGATCCTCAATTTTTCCCTTTGGCTAAGATTTCTCTTTCATAAACTATAGCCATTAATCGGAGTATTTCTCGTTTGCTAGTTGTCTATAAATCATTTTATAGTTTAGAACGAGCTTAAACGATTGTATATTTTACAATGAGATCCATAATATAATTATTGATCAAGAGTTCAAAAGCTGATAATGTTTTATCTGTAATTATGTTACGTTTTGAAAATGATAATGGACTTCGGACTTCCTTCCAAATGTTTTCTTGTCTAAAAAGGCAGAATTCTTTCAATTTGCTATTTTTTCTGCCAGATTGTATTGTCCTTACCGACAAACAATGATTTTTTTAATAAGTTGGTTGATTTATGTTGCTTAGTAAGCAGGAATTGAATCGTCACTTGATTGTATCCCAGCATTTTTTGAAACGCTAAATATACCAATTAGTCGTACACAAATACATATAACGTCCACCAAAACTAATTAAGGTTTTTAACAAGATTATATAACGAGAGGCTGCTCAAAAACTTCAGCATAGTCATGAGAATCAGATGTACTGGATTTAGGTTGTTGGACATATTAATCATCTGCTTCCAATTCGAAATCATCACCTTTTGAATCGGAGTACGATGTGGAAACAAGATATTGTCTTATTTCTTCTTTTTTTTGACAATAAAAGGTGAAACAGAATAGTTAGTTCAGGAAAATATATGTTATATTTATACAAGATTCTTTTCTAAAGTTGTTTATTCATGTCGAAACTTGGTTGAGCTGGTTAATACACCATTTTAGAACAAAAAGGTTATTTGAAATGATTGGATATCAAATATGATACCCACGTCTGTCTAGGTAATGTTCACTATATCAACCAAACGATTATTATTTTTAATTTTGTTTTTTTGTGTTTTATATAATGATTTATGAAAATTCAAGAACTTCTGAACAAATACATCAAGAAGTTTCTAACAATATTTCATTGAATTAAATAGGTATCAAAAATGATACCCTCGTCGTTTTAGTGTTAAATCAATGGTTTTTGACAATATTTATACAAATGTAGGAATGTTGTACATGGAGGGCGAACAACTCAGTTTTTATAATGTTTGAAATAATTTTTCATTTTTGTGACTATCCAAAATTACAAATACTATAGTATATCAATAAATATATTATACTGTACAGAATTGATAAAAGTGAGAAATTTCATATTCCTGGATACATTTTATTTTGTATTTTATTCTCTGAACAATAAAATTACAATCAAGAATAGATCCTTCATGGAGGCATTTTCATTTGAAAAACAATAGAATGTCGAAAGAAATCTAACCTCGATGTTGTTTCTTTAAAATTATCGATTTCAATCGAGTAAGAGGATTTTTATTATTGTAAGTATTATAGATTAAACATATATATTTAAATATTAATTTAACAACTTTCTTCTAATTTGCCTCATTGTATGAATATTTTAGTTGCAAACATGCTGCCAGAAAATAAATATTCTCTTTAGGTATCGCGTATTACGCGCATTATTTTTGATGTTTCTCATCATTTTTACTGCTGAAATCTCGTTTTTTTTTTAAATACCAAGTGTATAGTATATTATTGTCAAATATTCTTTTATTCTTCATGTATGCCAAATTAAACACCCTATTATATCTGTTTATAATTTGAGGGGGGAAATCTGTCTATCAAACTCTTAAAAATACCATCTTTTCTTTATTATTCCGTATTTTTTTTGGCTGATTTGTTTTTAGATAATCATATTTATGTTTATATATTTCAAAAGTTTTCATTCATTATGAATTTTAAATTTTTTTCCCGATAAGCTTTCAAAAAATAAACTATAAATATTTAATTTCTTTTAAGTTTTTTTTTTTTTTTTAGAAAATCAAACACAATTTTAATTTTGCGCCTCTTGTTCATAAGCCTAATCTGCAGAATTGGTTACTTTTTTTACTGCATATTCATAACTTTGTATGTGGGATAGTATATTGAGAAGTCGAAGTTCCAAATAGACAAAACTAATCAATTCACTTTGAGAAATGTCAACGCACGATAAAAGGCTCTAGTGCGTTGTTCCAAGCCTGGATTTGTAATAATTGAAGGAGCAAACATTAATTAGTTTAGATGAACAGTATGGATTTATATATCCCAAATCAGTTCCATACCTAATTTTTGGTATCCCAAATTTTCTATTTTCTTGCATAGTGCTTGATAGTAAAGATAGTAGAACATACTCAGAGTGAAAGTTGAAAGTGTGTCCTTCTTTGTTTTTTTTCATGTTCTGAATCATGTATGATACACGGGTTAAAATATTATAATCGACTTTAATTTCGAACCACATATGGAAGTAAAAATTCACATTGAGCTCGAATTTTTTTTCTTCATCTCCAGTCAACCCATGCTATGAGATATAGATTCGTACGAAACGACTTGCCGCTGTGAGTCATCTTTAGCGTGAAACAATGAAATTTTTAGAAGATCTTCATTTGCAATTTCCGAGGATTCGTAATGCAAAGAGCATAAAATTGATCATTAAACAAATTATCAATGGTATTTTCAGTGCTTATATACTCAAATTCTAAGTTGTGAACGTTACCACAAACAATTTTCCGATTGTTTTTCTATTAATAATTAATAAACACATAACACAGTTGATAAATATTATTCATATAGTTTATCCCACCTAATAACAAGTTAGCTTCATTTTTGGGAATATCAAGGTCAGTTATCATGTGACATAGTGGTAATTACTTGTTATGAGGTTGAAAGAACAAGTCTATGACCAAAAAGTTTCTTTATTAGTTAAATTAATCCCCCATGAGTCCCTGTGTATAAAACAACCAAGGTTCTTTCAATATAGCGCAATGTTTATCAGTTCCATGTTCGGATAAAAAGGAAATATATAGAACTAGCTGTTGATTTGGCATTGTTTCCTTCGGAAGGAAGATGACCAATATAGATACCTCTTGGTTCGGATGTTTAAGTGACATGTTCTTGTTTTTATTTTTAAATGATATCTTTGGCTGTTATTATCAGAGACAATGACATTTATTATGTCCAAAATTCAATTGGCTTATTTTAATCGAATTTTAGCTATTCATTATCCCCTATATATGCATTTTATATAATTCTTAAACACTTTTACTTTTTGATATTATTCGTCCTTTATGTCTGGTGTAATACATTTGTAATCAATTAAAACACTTTTAGCAATGACCGAGGCAGTTCAAGCAGCAATGTCATATCTAATGATTATTAATGTAAATAAATAATCATTAGTAGTAATTGAAAAACTGACATCCATCATGAATATGTATATCATTAAAGGTTGTATTAAGAGTTATGCAGGACATTTTTCATTGTTCAAAGTTATAAATAGGTAGTGTAGAGTCTCTTATTTTGCATAAATGCATAACATAAGTAATTTTGATAATAATATATTAGACACTTTGTATCAAAAAAAACAGATTTGAGTAATACAAATGAAGAGAAACATCAAAATATTTGCGCGCAATACGGGATACACAAAGATAATATTTATTTATGGGCAGCATGTGTGCAACTAAAATACTCATACCATGAGGTAATTTATAGAAAGATTGTGAAAATATTGTTGGAATATGTATGTTTCATTTATAACACTTAAACAAAGAAAAAACCCCGCTACTTCATTAATATCAGTAATTTTAAAAAGCAATATCAAAATTTCATTTTTTTCAACATTTTACAGATTTTTAATTCAAAATAAATTCATGAACATTTTTTTCGAACGTTTGATGGTTATTTTCCTATTTAGAGTAATAAAATATGAAATAAATTCCAAATTATCAACTTTTGTGATCACGGTGCAGTCTAATTTATTTATATATATTTGTCGTTGGTCTCATAGACTGTGGGCGGAGGATTGCCATAGGAATATTGACATCTGAATTTTTTTTTGCCACAGAAAATTGTTTGTAATTATAATACCATCTACAGGTAGGTATAACCCATCTAAGAACCCGTGGATAATTTTCCCATTGAAAGATCCGTTGATGTCCTTCCATCTAATGATCTGTTGATCGTTTTCCCATCTGCAAATTGGCATCAGTAAAATAAGGGAACTTACACAGAGGATTGCTCTTCGAAAAAATGTCATAAATGTTGCGAATAATTTTCGTGAATTACAGATCTGGGGAGAAAAACATTGGCTGGTAATTAATTAATTTTCTTATTAATATAGAAAGATTTAGTATTTATTTTTTGACATTCTGGTTTAGCCATTATCTGTGTATAAATAAACTAAAATAAACTTTTCGTCATCTCGTCATCATGAACAAGCAAAAAGTCAAAGGGGCAGCACATCTCATATACCCAAGACGCTGATATTTGAGGTGGCGAGGATTATAGACATTGTGAATTGGTCCAGGAGCCTTGTTTTCAAGGGTGCCAAGATTATGAATGATGGAGAAGACCTCTCTAGGAAAGCAGGAAGTAAGGGCACCATTTAAAGAAGGACCCAGAGTTCCGGTCCAGCTTGGAGAATAATATCTAGGAGGACCCAGCCATTTCTTTGTGGATGCTAGGACTATCAGAAGGCCCCCTATATAATTGCCTAGATCAAAAGGTATTCCAGTGCACACTTGAAGCCTCAAGGTAGATTAAGAACCATCACTGTCGTTTCAATAACCACAAAATACCCATCTTAACTCCCCTATTCTTTTTTTAAATGACAGCTTTGACGGCCACTATCCATGTTAAACGGTTTTTCTGCAGAATATAAAACTATTGACCGAACTATAAAGGAGTCAGTACATTGTAGTGGTGTGTTGGTCGTTTTTTTAGGAATGACGAATCCCTTAAAGTCAGTCTAGGTCAAGTCTGGTTCAATATCGCATATCAGTCCTAAAACTTATGAAGTACGGTCCATGATGACATAACTCAACTTTCTTACTTTCTTTTTTAATCAGTTCTAGTACTGATAGTCCATAGGTCCACCGGTCCTAAGACTAAATTAGATAGATGATCGGTAGATGAATCACTACAAATATAGTATAATTACGGGCAATATTTAACAAATGTCAATTTTTTACTGACAATTTTCCATTGATGGCAATATTCAATATCATTTTCCTAGAACCTTCATAGGCATCATAAAGTTAGCAAATACATAAAACTTTAATTTTCCAGTTTGATTTATCTTTTGAGGTAATGGTTGCTTGAAACAGTGAAGTTTATTCGTTTCTTTGTTCATTTTTGTATTTTTTAATTTTTTATAGTTCATGTGAAGAATCATAAAACCAAGTTCGTGACTTTCACAGCATCATGTTGTTTTGAAAAAAAAGAAGGAAAAAAGATTTCAAAAATCTTAATGATCTGTAACAAATGCATATAAGATCCATGACAATTGTTAGATGACATCAGTTGTTGCAAAACGCAAACTGTTATATATTTATTTAAGTGCTTTGCTAAAAAAACACCTCCAAGAACCAATTTGAAAATGACTGTAGGTTTTTTTTTTATAAACTACATAATATGTGGCCCGGCTATACAAAAGCAAGTTGGAACGATTTTTCCTAAAATGGGGTTTGGATTACGTATTTTTAATCGTCAATTTCTATCACCAAATTATTTTAATGAATCCATGCAAATTGCACTTAAAGTAACAAAATTCGTCGTTGCAATAAACAAATTAGACATTGATAGATTTTATTTGAAAGACTATATCGGGGGCAAAGTAAGTATTAAAAATAAAATAAAAAAGCCAAAGCATGGTTGACATTTTTGTGTATCTTCAATCATCCCAGAAACTGGGATACAAAGTTTATAATATAACAGTTATATGTCTATGAAATATTGAGTTGTATCTCAAATTATATATATGATTTAAAATATATATTAATATATTTTTTCTAATTATTCTTTATTTTATTCAGATTGTTTTGGTGATAACCTTATTTATATTTTATAAATATATTCATTTCACAAAATAACGATTATTATTATGATTTTTTTTAAACTAAAATATTTTGTGCACATATTAAATGTAAAATCGAGTTCCATTCAAGTTAAATATCTTCATTTATTCCAAAAAAATCTTTTACAACTTTTTTAAATAAATTGTCAACTGTATATTTATCTTTTTATTTCAGACAATCTTTTTTAAACGATATTTTACATGCTTAAAACATTTTTCAAATTGTTTATGAATATATTGTTCTAAAATTATTCTAGAAATAAAACTAAAGTTAAATATTTAAATTATTTATTAAATTTAGATATACTAAATAATAAATTATGCGGAAAAGTGTATCGAAATTTCCAATTTTTAAATCCAACTACCAATTTATTGAACTAAATATTTGTGTTGGGGTTTTGTCTGAAAATCATAGACAGGTTTCATACCGTTATGATTTATAGTGGACCAAACAAATTCAGTATTTTAAAGATGTTCGGTCTGAATCGGTATTAAATAAAAATTCGGTGTAAATCAGTTGGAAAGGAAAATCCTATTGAGATCTGTTCCTCCCACCCTCCCCCAAAAAAAAAATATATATTAGATGTGGACCGATCATATATAAAATTTGGTCTATACGGAGTCTTTAAATGAATGGCTGATGAGTGATGACTCATGTGTGTTTCAAATTTGTAAAGATCGACCTACAAGAACGTCATATGGAGTTATTTGTGTTCCAGTAATCGTATTTGTACAAACCCTCACAAGTCAGGGTAGGGATGTATATCGGATCGTAGATTGATACATATACAGAGTCTTTAAATGAATGGCTGATGAGTGATGACTCATGTGTGTTTCAAATTATAAGATAAACTGATAAAATCTTTAATGAACGAACTAGAAGCAGTAGAATCATAATTTTTTTATTATTTGACATATTTTTTCATTATTATCAAGAGTGGCAGATCTCATTATGAATAATCAAATTTCATTAAATAGAACTTTCAAATAATACCAAAAATATTGTTAAACCACCATCTAGTTCGCTCGTATAACCCTTTAAAATTTTTTTTCCCTAATTCGCTGAATAATCCTGTACATATATTAGATAAGGATTGGGAATTGTAGAGTTTTTAAATTGACAGCATTTTCTCTATGTAAAAAAAAACCCAAAAAAACTGAAAACGAACATGTTAACCCTGAAAATTAAGTGATTTTTTTTTTTGAGGAGAGCAGCTGAGCTATCATTAATTTTTTTAGAATATGCTGCAAGAAGCGGAAATATGGAGGAAATAAACACTTGGTTGGAAATATTCGGGTTTCGATCCTCAATTCTACTCTGAGTACAAAAAAGGCTCTTGAGCAATCTTCCAGATATTTCGAACAAGACTACAAAAAACAAACAAAAAAACAACAACAACATTTTCTTGAACGTATGTGTAAAATTAGCTATCACAGTTCCAAAAAAATATCAAAACTGATTTGTATAATTAATTTCTTTGCTGTCTCGACCATGTTTTTTATGACAACCATTTTGACATAATGAAATAAACGTAATTGTCCAACAGATGTAGACAAACTAATCATGATATTTTACAAATAGAATGGATTAGCAGTTAGCTATTCAAATATACTTGAACAAAAATTAAAATCCAAATCAAGTAGGTATTTTTAAATATATCTATAAACTTTAGGCAGTAAAAAGTTGAACAAAAATTGAAGTGTTTTTTTGAATATTAACATATTAATGGACCACGTGGCTGTGTGCCCATGAATTGGTTGAGGAGTTATAGCTGAATTTCAGGTTGAACGTAGAGTGGAATTTGTAGAGCAACGTCGGCGTAATTCCCTCCTATTTCCTTGTAAGATTTTTTGATCTTTTGGCTGCCCACAGATAATTTAAGGAGACGTCATAAGAGCAAAGCTCTTATTTTTTTTAAGTTAAAAAGACTTTCAGTCTTTTTCACAAAATTTTAATAGGTTAAGTAAAAGTTCTGAGCGTTTTTTGGTAGATTTATTTAGTTAGCTATATCTCACGATCAATAGATTTCATCTAAAAAACTTAAAGTACGCTTAAAGGTTAAGCTTACACTTAACAAAAAGTTGATTTTTCAGTTTTGTGAAACCAGTTGTGTGTTTCAAGTGGAAAAGTTCGATACATTCATCAATATTACTACAATTAAAGTGAAATGGCAGTGCAAGTAGGCAAAAAAAATTTGTCTTGTTTATGGACTCTATGCAGTATTGAATGCAACAGCAAAGCAGTTGTTTTAACGATTTCGTTCTGGAAATATGGACCTAATAAATGCCGATAAAATAATGGAAATTGGACCGGCATGTGAGCACTTATTCAATTGCCCAGAAACTGAATCTTAAATATTTTTCAAATTTTCAGGGTTTCCATGTTGATTTTCCGTTTCTTTTTTTTATTATGCCCAAAATACACACAATTTTTATCCCTGATCATGGGCATGCATTTCAAAGAAAACTATATTTTGGTAACCTGCAAGACTTTAATTATTATTAGCGCTATTAATTCCATCAAATTTGGCAATATATACTTTTGTTTTTGATTTACAGTAACAATTTTCACTTACAAACAATTGTGCTCCTGTGTTTGAAATGGACCATTTCAGTTCCTATAGTCCTTTTAAGGTTAAGTAAAATAGTCTTATTAAAGTTCTAAGGCAGTTTAGCAAAACATTTTTGTGCCAAGATCCATTTTGCCCAAAAGACACATTGTCAAATGACCACTTTGCCTAACATGCACTTTACTATATACAATATTTAAAGATAATATATTTTGCAGTACTATGAAATTGTAATTCCAATTCATATTAATCCAATTTTAAGAGATAAAATTCTCAATCATTTCTCACGAATTGCAATTATTATATGTTTATTAATTAATATATATATAGGTAGTTTAGATAAAAACATAAATTATATTTACGTAAATAAACATGATTATCTATAAAGAAGTGATTATTACATAATCATCCACTAAAAATGTCATTTATAATTAAACTATAATTAATTTTTCAGTATATACAAATGTTTAGAGGATCACTATTTAAAATAAGTTATAAGAAAAAGTTGCATCTAAAAATTTCAGCACTTTATAGTGCATTATGTTAGATAATTTTTTCTTCTTCTCCAATCCTTCCTTTTTTATTTGCCCGCCCCGATGCCTATCTTGTTCCTTGTATACTTTTAATTAGAATTAAATTCTCGTCAAAACTCTCCATATTTATCTGTTGATCCTCTTTTCAATCCCCTGAGGTATTGCCATTTTATTAGTTCTTGCCAAGTACATGACTTTCTGTATATTTGCTATTGAGGCTTCTATTTTGAACTTTTCTGGTTGACTTGACACCAATCGCCCTTCTTGATTTTGCAGTTCTATTGCTTTTGTACAATCTTATCCACTCTGTTGATTATATTAATGAATGATTGATTCATTTTATTATGAAGGTGATTCAAAAGTTCCCTCCAACTGCTATTAGAACCACTATAACAAAAATCATGATCATCGCCCAATAAATCACGCCCATACCTCGCCAACACCAAAATATACAATACATTTTCTTGGCAGCTGTCGATTTGACTATTTTTCGTATTACTTTTAGAAGGATCTTGTGCTCCGTGTGTAGAGTAAGTTTTTCGTACAATGACACTCACATCTTGAGAATGAAAGAGTGATAGACTCTAATTATTTAATGAACACTCAATCATTGTTATAATTTAAAAGTATTGGAGCATAAATCATCATCAAATGTTTTTATTATCTGTTGTGGTTGAGTGTTTGTTCGACAAATTGTTCATTCGGCATAGTGTCTATTATTATTACGCTTATTTAAGGGTAGTTACCACCCAGAATCCAAATAGTTTTAAAAACTATTCTTAAGACATAACTTGACGGATTTTCTTAACCCTCTGTAAAGGAACCTCTTTTTATTACCCCATTAGTGAACTGCATAAAAAAAGACACCCCGAGAAATAAAATATATTTAATTACATGATAAACAGTAGAACGATTATAAAAATGACGTCATTTCAATTTTGTATAATTTTTTAAAGTATTCCATTCATTTTGCAGTCGTAAATATCAATTACAATGCAAAAATACTTGGATGACATAAGAAATGTAGAAGAACGTATCCTTATTTTTATTTTAATATATTTTTTTTTATTAAATACTAGGATTTTATAATTATTTTATAAATGCTTTCAATGACTCCAGAAGTTAGTAAAACTTCCCTCTGACGACATTTGAAGTTTTCCATCCCTTCGGCCATTATAATTAGAAATATGTTCCTCCTTCAAATTTAAAGAAAACATATAATAAGGTAAATTCACAACCCTTCTTACTAATTCCCTTTTTTAATTCGTATTCAATATACATGTTCCCTATTTTCGTTTGTACAATAATCTGGGTTTTTGGATTTTCATTTTTATAATGGATTTTCGAAAATATAGCCCATACAATTAAAAACTTTGAAACACTAGAAATCGATATCGTTTCATGAAAACTATCAACTTTTTTGCAAAAACAAAAAAAAATTTGACCTCCAAAGAGGGTATAATCAGAATAAAACATTGCTCTAGGTACGTAACACAGAATTCCGTACAACTTTTATTTTATGACTAAAGTATGTATCTGTCTCGTTTAAAAATAAATAAATACAGGAGTTATTTATTTATATTAGTAGACATACATAAAGCTATAATATTATATTATACCGGGTCGTGCAGAATTATTTACCGATTTTTGTTCAGAACATATCACGGACAATAATGACATTTCGAATGACTTAAGAAACAATTTATTCATACATTTTTAGAATAATAAAATATTTTGTGATCAAATTTAATCAATGTAGCCACCATTTGACTCAATGACACTGGTCAAGCGACGTCTGAAGCTGCCACAGACTTGCTGGATGTAATCGGCGTCCATGGAGGCCCAGGCCTTGTTGACAGCAGCCTTTAAGGCATTTATGTTCTTGTGTCGTTTTTTTTAGGCCTTGGTCTCCACGTGCGCCTAGATAGAGAAGTCTAGTGGGGTCAGATATGGGCTCTGAGGGGGCCAGTAGTCCTTGGGCCAAAAGTTCATGTTGTCCTTGAGCCACTCCTGAGCTTTTTTTTTTGAAGCGTGGGCGGGTGCTCCATCTTGTTGAAAAACCCAAGGAGAGTTGCTGATTATGGATTTGATCCACGGAAGGACCTTGGACGCCAGAATCTTCACATAATCCTCCACTGTTAATCTGTAGCCAGTGGGGAACCATACCGGCTTTATGGCCTTCCCGTTGCAGGCCACGAGACCCAACATCATCATCACCGAAGCAGGGTGCTTTGTTGTTGCCACATAGCAGTGCTTATCTTGCACATCTCCAAAGCTCACAACATGGTCATTTTGCCTGTTGAAAACAGGATCGACCGTAAAAGTTTTCTCATCCGAAAAAAGGGTGATGCGTCCAGATGAGCTCTTGATATCATTCAAGATTTTCTTGGCACGCTCAAGTCTGACTTCTCGCTGACGCCTCCAAGCGCTTGGAAACGTTGTAAATTGTCTTCAACGAGGCCCCAACCTGTTTTTAATGTTGTTATGAGGCACTCCCGCTCGGAGGAGGGCTGCAATTTCGATCCTCTTTGTTTCCTGTTTGGACATTGTCTCACGTGTGGAAGTTGTTATGCTCTCACAGGAAGGATTTTTGTTTATTTTAACAGTAAAAATACGAAACAATCAGATTGATTGCCACAAAACCTCTTAAAAAGTATATTTTCATCATCGGTAAATAATTTTGCACGGCCTGGAAGTTAATTTTTACCCTTGGAAATCAAATTAGTAACCATCAGTTTTTGATGAGGTTGAGTGTGTTATATAAAATACTAGATACAATATTACAAATTTGTAGCTGCTCCTGTCTTCAGTACTCATTTGGAAAAAAAAAGATGAATCCAAGTACGGGGTTACCTCACTAACATAAAGTTTTTTAATTTTTTTGTCAGCTGGGGATGGACTGTTTATTTTAAGTTTTTGAAATATCTCAAAAAATATAAAAAATAGTAATTCTATAGTTGGGAAGAAACAGCTAACTACCAACAGATTTATGGCATTTTTCATTGTTTCTTTTCATATGAAAGATTTCCTGATAAAATAAAGGTAACGACTTACAAGACATCAAAAGGAAAAACAGAGGAACAAAGTTTAGGTAAGACAGTAAATTATATCACTAAACCTTGATTAAAAATGGATAAATAATGAATAACAAAAAAAAAGTCATACACAAAACCAATAATGTTCATGTTTCAGGAGTATACTGAAAAGTGTTCACAATTTTAAAAAAAATCTTATCTGTCTTTTTCATAATAAATAATAATAAAAAAAATTATATGACCTATTCTAAAAAAAGAGATTTTTCCAGAACAAATTGTAATATACATTATTCTTAAATTTTCCGTATTGAAAATCTCTACACGTATATAAACATTTCTTTCTCAAAGAAACATCCTTCCATTGGAAATAAAGCAAATATAAGATGCTCTTTATTATTTTGTGGGTGAATTAAAAAGGCTATAAAATCACCTTATATCAGTGTCGAAAAAAATATAATGTCAGTCTGGAAATTTGAAAAAAAATATTCAACTACCCCTCACGAAAAAATACAAGCATCAGCCCAGGTTTTGATATAATTCATCAATTCAACTATGATATAAGCATTATATTTTTTTATTTCGAAACTAATATCATACACAAGTAAACTTCTTTTTTCATTTGATAATTAATTTCAATTCCATTTTTCTTCTTAACATGAATTAGTCTTCATTAAACAATAAAACTAAATATAAGAATCTAACTTTTAAAGTCTCGAACCTTTTAGATATTTTAGTTTGTATAGTAATACGATTGATTATATTGTTTGTACCTTACACACAAAGTTTGTAAGCAATAATTACATTCAATATGTTTGTTTGTTATTCCAGAATGGATAATACACTTAAAAAGTTGTCAATGGAAGAAACTTTAAATAAAAATGATAGAAGACTAGTTATGCTGAAATAGTTAGCAAAAATGTGCATTTTGCAATCGTTTGTCATTCTTTATACAATATATCTTCCATTTGTGCATATAATCTGTTTATTTTTTGCATTCAACTTGACAGAGTTATTGTTAAAGTAAAAAAAAAAGTAATGTATTTATTATTTTAATCAGTCTTTTATCTTTTAAGCTTTGGCAAACAAATTATTGTATAATTGGTTTTTGAATTTCAGAAGTCTTTTTTCAAAAACAGAAAGGATAAAAAGACCTTAGACTGAAACTCCAAGTCGTGCCTTCAGTTTTTACTCAGCAGTCAATGTCCTTAAATATTCAAGTTCGAATCCTTGAATACTCATCAGTTTAATTATAGGTAGGGATGGGGATTTTGTGGAATGCAAAGGCCAGATGGAAACGAGACTTATATTACCACTGAACTAAAAGTCTTGTTAACATCAGATTCCTGTTATATGTATTTAGAAGGAGAAAATGTATTACTGTTATGAAGAGGAGAACCTTCAACATTTATAACAGCATTAATGCAGCGAAAATATTGTAAAATTAAATTTAATAATGTATATATTATTGTTTACTAAATACACTTATTATAAATTAAACTAAAATTTAGCAGTATAAAATACAGAGATATATGTTATCACGACAAACATCTTTAAAGAATGTAAAAAAAAAAAAAAAATTGTATAAACCGTTTTTCCTTCTCTAATCTTAAAATTGCTGTTTTTTCTACGTTTTTGCCAATTCCTAAATAAATATATGATCCGTAGTGTCAATACTGTTCTCCAGTTCAGTATATACTATATTTTGTGTCCAAGTTGAGCTAGGAGCATTAGCTGTCGTGTCTAAGTCAAGTTTCGATCTTTGAATGTGAAGTGTGGACTTTATTTCTTTTGGTTTTAAAAATTTACCTTAAGCTTTAAGAAAAATTAGTGTTGTGTTTAAAATGACCTTACTCAAGATCCATGTAAGACTAACTTATTTAGGGATTGATACCAACAAAACAAAGTTATTTTTCTTTTAAGAAAAATTAAAAATCTTATTGTTGTTACAAGAATATAATGTAAGCCAAGATTTTAAGGCATTAACATTTATATCTTCAAACATCTCGAGATCAGCTTTTTATCATTCGTGAGAACGTTACTTATTAAAAGTCGACTTTTTCACATGATATATTTTTGTATATTTCGATATTGCTTTTTTTTTTTTAATTTTGAACAGAGAAAAGTTCTTCTTAAATTAAAAGTTAAAGCCATTCCGGCCCTTCTATGGTATAAGTAGATAGGTGTTGCCTGCTTCAGACCCTCAAGAGGTTTTTTTGAGGTATTTGTTTTACTTCATAAATTTTTGATAGATCCTCATTTTCTAGGGGAATGTAAAACTTGGACGAGATAGAAACGAACGTCGTAAAGAGCCATGGATAATCTTGAAAAACTCTTTTACAAAGAATCGTCACAAATAAAAAAGATACACAAGTTTTTAAAAATATGGTTACTTTTCAAATTTCACGGGCAACATATATTTGGTATACTATATTTTTATATAATAGTAGATTCGAAAAAGAACATATGTTTATTGTTTAAAGGTATATTTTAGGTTTACTTTATTTGGGTGAGGCATAATGGTAAGGAGTATTTTTCGTGTTCGGCGATTTTTTACCATACGGACTTTTCCCCTTCCATTCGGACGATTGGGCTTTGGTTTTCGATATCACTGCCATGATTCGTCACAATTTATGACTAGTGTTGTGTCGCTTCTTTTTTATTCGGTCCAGTCTTAGGACCGATCCTATCAGTCCTTGGGACGGGTTCTTAAGATCGTTGGTCCTGGGAACCGGTCTTTACGGCTGTCGGTCTATCAGACAAGTCCTTGGAATTTTTCATAAAAATATGGAAGGTTTATATTATTCACATCTTAAAAATCAAAAACAAACAGAACATATTATATAGCTTAAAACAATAAATATATGTTCTTTTTCGAATGTGCTAAGATAAAATTATATATATATTTATAACATAACATATTTACGTTACCCACGAAATTTGGAAAGTCTCCTTACTATTTGTACATACCTCGTAGAGTCCTCTTTCTTCATGAGTAAATCTGGGGCTCTCCCTAGATATTGTCATTTATATTAAAGGTAATTGGAAACATTATTTCACTTTTTTTAAACTATGGTAATGATATACTCTATGTTATACTTTTTTGGAGATAAATAATATGAAAAGAAGCTGTAATCCTCAGACAGGCTCGTAGCAACGACCACCATCTATCAGAATGCTCTACAAATAGAGCTCATAAATTCAATTATTCATGAGATTTTATATGTCTCAAGAGTCAATGGAAGTCCACTTCTTGTAGGATAAAACCAAAATTTTACAGGCTGAGGATTATTGCCGAGGGAAACATGGATAAAATTAGTGAAGCACGTAATTATTTTGAATTACAAGTTATACCTGTAACTTGCCAGAAACCCAATATACTTGAAAAACAAATGTTATTTTCAAAAGAATTATTGAAAACCTGACGAATATTCCCTCCCCCTTAATTTATGATCTACAGAGTAACTTAAAATTACCATAACTTATTTGAATACTGGCTTAATTCAACAGTTTATATAATCAACTCGTCAATATTCTACTATCGTCGGACTATGACCAATTTGTTTGGCACTGATGCTTATTAATAAGAATCCATATTATGTACATATGAAAACATAAAAGTCATTAAAGTTATTAAATATTAATTTTTATTGAGAAGGAATTGTTTGTAAAAAAAATTATTCTATTAAGTAAGATTCCTATTAGGTACATTAATATTCTTAACCAGCTCGGACTAAGCTGATTTCTTAATCATGTGAAGGTGATACTTTTTGAATCCGAATGTAAAGAAATATGGCATTGTTTTGAAAATGTTGCCGCATGGACGGAGCTTAAGATTACACATTGCACCAGAATAAACATACTTCTACCAGATGACCCATTAAATTTTGAAGGCTTAGAATTTATAAGTTCAACTAGATATAGTTTAATAATTAACCATAGAATTTCAACAAAATAAATACTATAAATAAGTGTGTGTATGAGTTCTCTTAATTATTAATATAGCCGCCCTTAAAGGTAATGATGGCTTCCAGGGGGCGGCGGTGGAAGGCATGTCATCTGTTATAGAGGTAGTCCTCTGTCATAGTGTCGTATTGCTGTCTAAAAGTAGCTTTAAGGACCTTGGTGTTTGAATGAAAGAAACTGCAGGCCCTAAGCTCGACAAGCACCCCAAAAAGTGTAGTCTAGGGATTTGGTATTAGGGCTGAGGGGGGTGGGGGCAAAATTGTTTGATTCCGAAGGGAATGTTATTGGCCAACCATTCTTGTGCCCTTTTTGAGGTGTGTGCAGGTGCACCATGCTCCTTGAAAATTAAATTTGCCAAATGATAGTCTGTCTGTACCCACGGCAAAAGATTATCCTCTAAGGCAGAAAGGAAGTCTTTATAGCAAGGTCTAAATACCTTAATGCGCTCGAAGAAAAAAGATTCTCATGTTTGTACTTCGACCTTTAGTTACACGAGCTGAGTTTTTGGTGTCTTTTTTTTCATTAATCCATAAAAATCGTGTATGAATTGACGAGCTTTGCTTGTAGCATATCACCAATTTTATCATTTATTAAATGGGCAACGATATTGTATTTGAAGTTCATATCCTCTTCGTTATTTATTAATTGTTAGTGAAGAAAATCTGCTGTATTTTGGGCATGTTAAAAGAGAAAGCGAAAATCAACATAGTATCTGTGACAATTTGAAGATTTTTTTCAAGGAGACAAGCTTAGCAGTCATGACGTTTCATTAAATCAGCTACAATCATTTGTGAACAAGAATGGAGTATGAGAAGGAAATAAACGAGGACATTGGTAAAAATTACTCTGATGTTGCTCCTCAATTCCACTCTGAGTCCAACAAGGACTCACAATTATAACTCCACAACAAATCTTCAAGTATACTCTTCGTCTTTTATGAGCACGCAGAAACGTTCGAGAAGGATGTACTACATAATTAGGTGTACTAGGAAAAGAGATCACTACTTACTAGTTAAATAAAGAGCCAATGAAAAGAAAATTCATTCTTCTAATAAACAATTCCGAAAATGTAGACTAGCTAAAAAATACATACGATTTACATCACTACTTATTGTTCGTTCTTATATAGTTGTATTCAGGTACAGTTATAGGGCTATACAGAAAATAAAACTTAAATTATATATTTAAAACTGTTTTGTACCTTAGGTATAAAAAAGTAAGTAAAACTTATGATATATGCGTACTATTTAGTTCGAAAAAAAGTGTAATGTTTCCAAAAGTATTTTAAACTCTGCTTAAAATGTATTAAAAATTAATGCAATTTTTTCTATGCGCTTATATCAAGTCAAGATTTGCACTTCTTTATTAAAATAGCTACAGGCTGAATTTTTAATTAGTACTAATGTACAATGTAGCAAAAGTTATTATTTTGCATATCAGGCCTCAAATACTTTTGAATTTTTATAAAATCCTTAATTCAGTAATAAGTGCTAAAAAGTTCTGGAATTTCACTAAGATATCATCATGAGGCTAAATTATGGGTGTAAAAAAGGTAATCCCTTCAATGGAAGGTACTGAGGAGCACACATAAGCAAAAAGAAAGAAAAGGAAGGATACAACCAAATAAATATTTGGCTCAATTGGTTCCGACTTAAAAAAAGCTGTATACATAATGGATGTATTGTCTCTTAATATAGCACTGAAAATCAAGCCCGTGTCATCCAATCATTGAAAAATGTTTTAGATTATCAAACTCCTTGTAAAAAGCCTTATTTTCACTAATATTATAGTAAGTACCGTTCTTCAGTTTACTAATTCCCTTAATTCAGTAAGCCTACGCACATTGAGTTCAAGATAATAATTTCTCCCAGGCGTATTGCCCATTGAGATACGTCGTTCTACAAAACTTTAGCTACCTTTTATAAACGATAATAGTTTGCTATTATTCGTGTTTTAAGCCTAAATAATGTATTTAATATTCTTGGTAAAAAAACGTTTTATGGCAACGACGCTTAGCAAAAGCTGTTCTATGGGACGGCTTTTAAGTTGAATTAAACGGTGTCCTGTAAAGATAGGAGAGCACGTAAAAATTTGGGATCACTACACTTCTACAAGGGATATATCTATGGTTGGAAATTGTAAGGACTTTCGATATGAAAAAACTTCCTAATATTAACCTGGTAACTATGACAATTTGAAGAATCTGGAGAGTATATTTTATTTTGGAAAGCTGTTATTGTTATTCTTTATTTATAGAGGAGGAAACATCTATCTATGAGAGGAAGTAAAAAAGCAGAAGTGCTTCTCTCTGTTTATTAGTGTTGGGTTTCAGAATGGGAATCCTAGACTGAATTGGTTCGGCCCAACAAAAAAGCTTGGTTCAGACCAGTCTCCTATAAAAATTCGATCCAGATCAGCCAGAAGGAAAATTTCGCTCTAGACCGGTCAAAGGAAAAATTTGGTCTAGTTCGGCCATAAAAAAATTACTCTAGACCGATTTTACAGATAAATTGTTTATAACATTTCATGATATGTTTTTTTCAAGTACCATGACGTTTTACGAAGTTTAAACTAGCTTGAATTAATTTTGATCCCGCCACCTCTTATAAGTATACAGTATTTGTTGTAGAACTTATCGTGTATTTAGAGATTTTTTTGAAAAAAATGAATGATAGTTGATCTAGAAATTTTTTTTTGGTTGTTCATAATTTAGGAAACCTAAAAAATTCGGTCCATAAAGTGAGAACGAATCAAAATTGGTCTACAAGGTGAGAACAGAAAAAATCGGTACAGGGCCTGGACCGAAAAATTGGTATAAATCGGTCAAGAAAAAATCACTTAAGACCGAATCAAAATATTTTTTTGGTGCTCGACCGCATCTCAACACTAGTGTTTATAGAGGACATAGGCAGGAATTAATGCGTTGTAGATCTTCCATTTTACTCTTAGTCCAACAAAAACTTTCACTTATAACTTCTTTACAAATCCTCAACTTTATTTTCCTTCATTCATAAGCACAAATACGCGTGGTTACATTATAAACTTGGATATTCTCTCCTTAAGTATTAAATTATTAATTATAATTGTTTTATAAAGTAAAAATTACTACTCAGGTTAACAAAAAATATTGCGCACTGAAAAATGATTAGGATTTACAACCTTAAATATTTAGAATAATATTCTACACATTATTTCGAATCCTTCCTTAATCATTTTTTAATAGTAATTTAATAATAACTTAGTTCCATAAACGTGAAAAAAACAACAACAAAAGATGTAGAAGACAAGTCAGATTGATTATACGACTTTTGATCTTGTATTCGATGCATTTGTATTAAAATATATTGGTAAAAAACAATTATTTTTGATTTGTAAGGTTACATTTTCTTGAAAAATTCTGGAATAAGACTCTATTTATTTATTCGTTCTTTCACTTTAAATAAAGCTTTTTTAATTTGGTCTCATTTCTTTGTTATAAAAAAAACATTAAACACTAGAAAAGGTACATCAAAACGAATGTAATCTGAAAGAAAAATGATATAAAGATATGACATTAATCAATTTTAAGCTTTATATTTAACTTTCTGGGATAGTTCGAAATACTCAGAAATGTTTTGTTTTTTTTTCTTTTTGTAAAACAGTACAACTATATTCCAATATAATTACAAAAATAATATTCAGTACAAACTTCAATCATATAAACCACATGTGTTAACAAACAGGGAGACAGGGGAGGGGCTCACGTACTTCTTAATTGATATAAATATACTGTATTTTAGTTACAATAAAACATATTTTTACCTTTTCTTGACCAATATAAGTAAAACATAAATCTTTTGTTCTTAAAATCAAGTTGAATTTTGAACAAAATTCCCGGGTTAAATGGTCCCATATGTTAATCATTGTTTTACATTTAAATAAAAAATGGTTGGACGTCTCTTCATTGTTCCCACAGAAGAAGCATATCCTTTCTTTGATTGACCTTGCCAGAGTACTACTAAAAGGGAGAGTGTTTGTAATTATTCGATATTTTAACCAATATCAGGAAAAATTAAGCCCTACCCCTCAACACATCTATTAGATTGGATTCTAATCGTAGTAGTTCGATTTTTCTCTCAATCAACCGTAAGAAGTGTCTCTTATCGTTTTCTGTCATCAATAATTTACCAATTGTTTTGATCTTCGTTCCTTTCACATAATTAAAAAAACTCTCTCTTGGTTCAAATGGCCTCTTATAAAAATGTATTTTTGTCAAAATTTTGCTCTTTTCCAATTCTTTCCTAAACGTAAAAAAACTGTTCTTAAAAAAAATTTCTCTCATAAAGTATACTCATTTTCTAATTGATGAATTTGTCATGTAGTTTAGTCTTGGATTCCCATCCAAGTTCTAGCTGTTTCATTGTTGATAAGACTTTTTTTTAAATTTCAGAATTAATACCATTGTTTCCGACCAAAACATACTCATGCCCTTTATCATTTAGAGCAACTTTCATTATTTTTTAGTCTTGCCCAGTCTTCTCCTCCAATTTCATCTTGAGTAACTCTGACTATACAGCGCCCTCCTCAAAAATTCGTCCAATCCAAGAAAATATAAGAGTCTTCCAAAAATCTGCAAAGATATCATCCCAATGAATTTCTTCATAAAATATATTCTTCTCCACGAAATTAGCTTGTTTTGTCCATTAGGAAATATAAAATGTTGGCATATTGTATCCACTCTCTTTGTTAATCGTTCTATAACCCTCAAAAAATGAATTACATTAGGTAGTATTAATGCGTTTCAAATCAAAATTCTGGAGGGCAGATTTCTAATTGTAAAGATACTTTGACATTGTGTTGACCAAATTTTTTTCATTTTTTTTTTTTCGATTTTCATGGTCTCCTTCTTTCTATTTCTCCAAACGATCTCAGTATTTTAATTACTTCTTCAGTTTTAATTTTTGAAAGTCTTGCTTATTGGATCAGTTTGTCATAAGTTTTGACTTCTGAAAATTGACTTCTAATCCAGAAATGTATTTGAACTATTCAAGTTGGTAGAATTAAGTGATTTAATAATTTGTTTTGCGTCTCCTGAGTATAAAGTAGTCAGGTGGTTTGCTTCTACTTTCTTTTCTAAGTTTCCTACTTTAATTCCTTTGATGAAAGAACAATTTTCAATTTCCATTATTAGAGGGTTCAATGAAATTATGAAAATACAAAGTGAAATTGAGTCGCCTTGGTGACACCCTTTACTAAAGAAGAATTTATTATTACTCTTTTCATACAATGTGTGGAGGTCAATTAGACAAATGTCTACCATCTCCGAAAAAGAATCTCCATAACCATTATTCCTGAGACATACTCTTATCCATTTATATGTTATTGAATCAAGGTTTTTTTAAAATAAATGCTCATACCCACTAAATCTAGGCTACCTTTATCCGCAGTTTGTATTGAATCTTTTATTCCTCGTGGAATATCCTCCATATATCGACACTTTACAAAACCTTTTTGGGAAGGATGTATGATTGATGACAAAAACTTTTGAATTCTTTGAGACATAATTCCACTATATATTTTATAGCTAGTGTTCAGCATAGTGAGGGGCCTTCGATACTTGATCCACCTAAGATCTTTTCCATGCTTAGATATCAAGATTAATTGTCCATCAGTAATATTGTTTTCCAATTTCCTTACCTGTAATGCCTCCTTATAAACTATTCCTAATAGAAGAGCCAACTAAGTACAATATTTCTAAGATTATTCCATCGGAAAACCCTCTTGAGATTTACTATAAGTTTTCCATTTGCATCAAACACAGAATTTGCTTGCTTTCCATTTGCTCTGGTCATTTGATTACTTTCCATTTTCTTACACGGAAATTCTTTCATGATTTTTGTTGCGATAGGATTATTTTCATTCATATAATTATTTGTTTCTCGTCTTTGGTCCATTACGATATTAAAATCTCCCATTACAATCATATCCCACCAATTCCTGTCATCCCCCTCGATTACCTTGGCAAAAATAGAATAATAGAGTCCTGGTTTGTCCTTATTAGGTCCATAGCTGGATAATATCTTTACACAAAATTTGCCCAATTTGCAGTAACAACAAGATAGTTGCCTTCGATATCTTTAAGTACTAATTTCGGCTATAGCGATTTCTTAACCATAAGAAGGACTCCTCTTTGAGGTTAGTTACCTTTTTTATAGCCCGCTGGTGCAAGAAAAATGTCATAACTCTTAATGACGTTCCAACTGTAATTACTCTTGTCTATTCTCATGTCGCAAATGGATAATATATTGGGATCCAGCTCTAATATACTATCACAACTCTTTTGAGCTCAGATTTATCAGCTAAAGAATTTGCGTTTATAGATATAATATTAAGGGTCATACAGCAAATTTATAAAGATAAAATAACAGACATCCAAATTATCAAATTTACCCTTAGAACTATTGAAAATATAAAGAAAACTGCAAATTAAAGAAGTAAGGAGGAGAGGGATGAGTAGCCGGCTATAAAATAAAATTAAGTGGTATAAGAACATATCAAATAATACACTTAAATGAGTCAGCATTATTGAACAATATAGTTTATATCGAAGAAAACCCCGTAATATTTCTAAGTTGAATGTGTAAAAGTATGAATACACACCAGCCATGACGTATTATAGGTGATTGATTTGTACCTGGGTCAAACATTTGGTCCTTTTCTCTTTTTTATGTATTGGATACTCAAACAGTTGCTTGGATCTTGGTGATCTTGGAGTTAAGTCATCTGTATCTGTGATTTTTTTTTTTTTTGGTTAGGGATCAGTTTCTAATTATTTCTTAGTTCGTGGGAATCATTAGTCCTGGAATCCAAACACCAATCTCACCCCATTGTAGTTTTTTTTGTCAGAAGAAGTTCTATCCCCCGTAATATTGACTATACGCTTATGGTCTCCTTGGCTATTTGTTAGGGGTTGATCAGCCTGTACAGGGATTGGGTCTAGGTTACCACCTCCTATGAAATCATCTTTGGATCCACTTCAATAGAACTTATCTTAGGTAAATGATCTAGATCCCCAGTTTGATGAGCTTTTTTTTTTTCTTCCACAAATTCACAATCTTCATCCACCTCCTCCTCGATAACCTCATTCGTCTCCCCCACCTCAGAAGTCTTCTTCACTTGATAGATAGTCCTTGTTCATTTCTGAAATTTTTTTCGCACTCCCAATTAGGGGTTCTCTTCAGAAAAGTACATTTAGCCTTGATGTGACCAAACCTTAGACAACAGAAGCATTGGACAAGTTGATTTTTAGAAATTTTTCAAATTTTTTCCCTCTCAAAGATACGATAAATGGTAGCCTTTTAAATGGTTTTATACATAATTTTAATTTCCCTGATAAGATTCCATTGAACTTAGTAGCATATTCATTTTTATCGTCTTTCTCCACCATCATCCTGTGGCTTATGTTTTCCCAACAACTCTCCAAATTTTCTCAATATTTCCTATAGTATACTCATACTTATTTTGGAGCCATTCTTTATTGTAATTTCAAGGGGGATTTAATTTTCACTAAGCCGTTATTATGTTGAAATTTTGTAATCACATTTACAAGACACTATGAAAAAACATGTGAAAAATGTCCAATAAAATTTGTAATGTCTACGTGGCCAATACTCTTTTGGTTCGTGTTGCACAACAGTGGTTTAAGCGGTCAGCATTGGTGAATAGGCGACAACAAGACAACACCAGGCTGGATACATCATTGATGACACAGTAGAAGCTCCATCAGCTCCAATGGTAAGCTCTAATTCATCCACACTATAGTCAGGACCTGGCATCAGGTGACTTACCCCCTGCTCCTGTCTATGACCAACGAGCTTGTGGTTACAAATTTGGGCTCAATAGAGGCCTGTTAAAATTGTTTGTCCGAGTTTTATGCAAATTGGGACAAGGGTTTCAATAAGAAGAACCTTATAGAACGGAACCGAATAGTTGGACGCCACGTCACTGAGGACCATGACCTGTGTAGTATCTTTGGTCAAGAAGGTTTCCTCGACCTAAGCTCTTCATTCAAGCAAAAAGCAATCATTTCTCCTGTTCAGAACAGCGTCCACTTGTCAACTTGTGCACACAGGAGATCTTACATCCTCTACTGTTTTGCTTGTTGATCAGACATTTTTGATCGCACAAAAACAAAACAAATATTAAATCTTTTTGTCAGGTCTTTTGAATGGTGTCAAATTTGTCAAACTGAACTGAGTCTAGACGGCCTCGAAGAAGACTTTGATTTTTGATTCCTCATCATGTATATATTCAATTGCTTTGTTTTATAGCTAAAACTAAAGACAAAACATTACAGAAAATTTAAAAAGATTTTCTGAAAAAAAGTCTATTTTAATTTATTTTAACAGTTTAGTTTTTTTTTTAATTTCGTGTAGAATACTTACTAAGAAAAACAATGCAACATTGCGTGAAAAAAGTTCAAAAATTAAATAAAAATAAATAGATTAGATGATTTAATCTGTAATAAATACTAATTAAATACATTGGACATGAAGCATATTTATATTGAGGTTATTTGCTACTTGCCTCTAAGATATTTATTACTCATGGCATTTTTTCAACTAATTGACTTAATGGGTCATTAGCATTTTTTAGTGGATAAATACTACTACTCCCTAAATGCTAAAGTTCTGTTAATGATATAGAAAGCGATGTGAAAATTTGTCTGAGAAAGAGCCATTATTTTAAAATAATGTACAGACGGTCACACCACCTTGCAATTAGTAAATATGAGTGTCATTTGTTAATGCCTGTTTATATTTAATTTTGGAACATTTTTCACGCAACTTTACAGTGAAAATAAAAAATAAATCAAAATCAACATTTTTTTGACAGCAAATCTTTTGATGTTGAAATATGAGATTCATCCTTTTGTTTTAGGTATAATATAAAAACTTTTGAACAAAATATGAACCAAATATTATTTTCAATATGATTCTTCACTTTTCTCGATTTTTTAACATGATTTTAAGAATTTTTTTTAAAGATAGCATAAAAAATAATTTATTTTTATGTGTGGCCTTGTCGGTTAAAGGTTCCAAAGGTCATTTTTGTGTTCTACGGCTTAAATAAGAAAAATAATGGTGCATTTATGATTTTCCTTTAATTTTAATTCATATACTTACTTGCCAATTATTAATTGAATAAAGGAATATTTTAAGACCAACAATACACATTATGCAGTATTTTTTGGCTTGATGTATGAGGGAAAAATAAATTAAATTACTCCGTATGACGTGGATAATTTACAATGCCTGTCTCAATTTATTTTATTTTCATCTTGAGGTAAAAGATTTCATTAATTGTCGTAAATTAATTGGAGAAAAGAGGGAGAATACAATTAATAGCAATTATAGTGAACATTTATTTCTACAAAAGTGAAAAATAAATTTACCACTTTTTTCTAGAATGTATTAGACCGGGCATGGGCTGAAAAGTTCCGGGCGTACAAAAAAAAAAAAAAAAAAAAAAAAAAAAAATACGCTTTTCCCTTTCAGAATGATTTTTTTTAAATTATTTTTATTCGATTTCTCCTATAATACTTTTCAAGCGATTAATTAGCCTGAACGATATTTTTTACCCTCAACAAGCAGGCTAAAATTAAAAACGGAAATTGTTTTTAATCCATTGTCTTAGAAATGGCAAAAGTAGCGTCACACTTAATACAATAACTCACAAACTAAAGAACAGATTGTCATAAAATTTTTACAGCTAACTTTTGAAGGATAACACTCACTTAATATGAGATACAAAAAATAAATAGAAATATTAGTTCAATGGTCGCACCCCTTTAATAATAAGAAAATAACTTGAAGAAACTGTGATTTTGTCCCTTATGGACAATAAAGGAGGGGGGCAGGGGACGAGAGGGGCTCCTGAGTACTCCATGAGAGACAAATGCATAACTTTCTCCACATAATAAGAAGTTCCATCTACTTTTATGATCTTCCTAAGTTTTAATTTTCCAAATATCTCAAAAAAGTCGAGATCACTATTCTCCTACTTCAATAATATATTCTTTTAGTAAAGAGTGATTTTTGAGATAAAAAGAGAAAGGAGGACGTGTAGGTAAACACATGATAGGTTCCTGAGATATGGAGCCGCCAATTTCTGCATTTTTCTTTCTGAAAAAAGTTATATTTTCTGAATCTGGGGTTCAATATCAAGAAATAAATTACTACTGATAAATAAAAACATGATATAAAATATTTATTCATCAATTATTTATTAAATTAGGTAATTTTTGTAGGTGATGACCTCATATTAGGACATTTTGCCCTATATTTTTACTTTTTGAGGAAAAATTTAACAGAATACAAAATGCTTGAAATATTTAGGCAAGCAAGGGCCTTAGAGCTTTTTATGAGAGGACGAGTGAAATGGAGTGGATACTTTTGATCTATTAACTTAATAATACTGACCAGTATCTACAAATAATATTAGCTATAATACATTGAAAAGTTTAATTTATAAGACAACCCCTATTGTTTAAATTAACATATGGAGGTGACAAGATAATTTTGATGCCAGTTTGCCATTCTGTGGTAAGCGTCTTTTTGAATATACAAAACTCGGGTAGAAGAGAACTCAGCTGCCATAGAAATAGAATGGATAGGGATGTTCTTATTAAACACTAACAAATTGTTTTTTTACACGAGCTGAGTTAATGAAATTAATTAATTAATTAAATGATTTGCAAAAAAAAACAACAACTTTATATTGAAATGATTGACTGGTTATTACTGAGACTGTCTATTCTTCTCTTACTCTGTATCCGGCCTTGCTTCCAAATAATTGAATTTAACCATTGCTGTGATATCCTATCAATTCTTTGAGTATATCATTAACAGTTAGTTACTCTGTCCGGATATTAACTATGACTTATGGATCATGTAGAGCAGGGGTGGGCAACATCCGATATGACACACGCTACAAATGATTCTCAATAAATTTACATAAACTATGTATTGATATCTGTATGTTTATTGCACCAACATACAACTATTTTGTGCATATAAATGCATTTTTAAATGTTCTTAATAAGTAAAAAACTCCTTTATATAAAAAAGTTTCTTAAAAACTTTTTGCAAATAGCTCATTTTCAATAATGGGAACAAAAATTATACCTAATGATAGATCTGTGTTTTAGCTTGCTGGCTCACCATGGATTGGATGTCAATGTCAATTTTTGTGGTACCAAGAAGCATCAAATGAAACGCGTATCATCGGTGTTTCTCTCTTTGAATTTTATGTACATCATGTGCAGGCCACACTAAGTCAGGTCGAGGACCGTGTGCAGCCCCCAGTTATCCATTCTTAATGAAGAGTCTCTCAAGGACGCACCACTCCAACTCTATGTATCATATGTCTCCAAATTCGTATATTTCTAATGTTGAGTCCTCATTTTCAATATGATATCATCGTTCACACTTTATTACACTTCAATTTAACATTCCAATTGGCATTATAGTCACATGGCTATAGTAGCTTTTCATAGTCTACAAGTTTTACAAGTAAAAACTGAAATATTAAATGGAATGCCATAGATCAATGGTGATTAAGAATTCAGAAATTATTATCTTGATCGCTGAGTGTGTAGGTTTGCACCTTGGTTGTTCCTAGAAAAAGAAATAAACTACAGGTATATGGACTTCAAAGAAGATTCTTAGGACAGATGGAGTAAATGTAATACTATAATATTTACCTATTCTTAATCAGTGTAACTCCATCTGACTAATTAAAGGAAATAGAAATCGAAAATACTATAAGAATCAAATTCAAAGGTTTACTTATTTCTTTTTGTGAACATTTGACATTATGATCACGATATTTCCCAACTTGTCACCTCTATATATTTCTTTGTCTAAGGATACAACGTTCCCAAATGAAGGTTGCTAATGTCTCTTGCTACAGTGACAATATTTCTCCGTTGTATTCAAACATAAATTGGCAAAAAACTACTAAATAAAAAAATATCTATTGTTAGTTTAAAAAAATAGATTTATATGAATACTTAGCTACGTTATATCATAGAGTTCTAGATATCTGAAAATATCATGCAGACTTTTTAATTCTCAAATGAGGGAAATATACAAGGAGGTTGGCTGAAAATAAGAGTCAATGTCATCTTTTACTCAATTCCTTCAAGAGGGGAAATATACATAGAAAAATAAGCTAAGCTTTATGTCTCATTATTCAATGTGCTTAAAATTCCAGGGTTGTACTAAGCTTTGTTATGCCCAAGTCAAGCCAATTCTGAGCAATTTAGTCGGAAGAAAAAATGTTCATAAATGTGCCAAGTCTACCCTATTATTGAATTTAGCAAAAGTATATAATTGAACTTTTCAAATTATTCCATCAACAAGTATAGCACAAAAGAAATTTTAACTTGCCCATTGTTGTCCTATGTTGATGACAAAGAAATTCATTCCACTGATGGTACTTCTACCATTTCTTGATATATCCTTGAGACAAAATGACCATGCACCAACGAATCACTAACTATTTGTTTCATATCAATCTGTTTTTGTGATATTTTAATTTGAACATTTGGAATATTTTACCCTCTGTATAGGTTCAACCAACTTTTTAAAATGTAAAAAAATAAACAAACAATATTTAGTTCTAAAAGGCCCCGTTCAGCAATATCGATTTTATTTTTTAAAGTAGAAATTTATTACAGTTAGAGTTGAAATTGTTATAGCTGTATGATATTGATTTATACAAGGTGGGGATAAGAAATCTGGAAAAAGTGTATAGCTCAATATCTTGGCCATCCTGAAATTTATGGTTATGATGTATTCATCTGATGAGCACCATCAGATGTATCTAATAAAACTGTATATTAAAAAATACTAAATTCTTGAGATTTTCTCCGAATACGAACGCCGTGTGGTAATTATTGTGTGCTTCCATGACGTTCACACGCCCAAAGACACATATAATGCCATATATAATCATGTTAGAGCCCCTAAATTGATGTTAACATATCCGGTGTCGTGCTTTTTTTTTTAAATTGGTGCAGTTTGTCCTAATAGGAATTTATTCCGGAAAAGCCACTACTTTTAAGATCTTTATGTTTAAAGCAAAGGACATGTGGCCTCCTTGCTCCTCGGATCTGCACATCTTAGACTATTATGTGTGAGGCATCTCGGAGAGATAAAATCCAATATACTTACACATAACACTGTTGACTCCTTGCAGTAAGCCATTTTTTTCCTCGACAAGAAGGTCTTTATTCATAAATATTAGATGCATAAAAATAAATAATTAAAAGGAAAATTGCGTTTGTATAAAAACATTATTCAACATTACAGTTAAAAATTAAATTCCTTCCAGTAAACTAAAAACAAAACAATCAATCTATCACAAACTAATAAATACAAAGCTTCACATATTCACACATACATAAAATTTTATTTTGAAAACTTTAAATGTACGAAACAAAACAAAAAAACAACAACAACACAGAAACAACTCAAATAAATAAAAAAGGAAGAAAAATATAACATCATCCAATTTTTTTCTTCATATATCGCCGAATAATCAGCCAAAGTATACTTTCATACCAAAATGATATCGATGTCAAATATTCAATTAATTCGACAGCATAATTCCACAATGAGTCTTGTAGTTGGGAAATCTTTAGGGTGGAAACGGTGTATCTAAATACAGCCGATATAAAGATCCTCCTCTGATAGATTTCTTCCGTCAATCACCATATCTTCTGTGAGCTGTTGCACATTAAAGGCTACACAATTAAGGATGGCTGCACAAATTCCTTTTTCCTCATCTGAAATCGGGATACCAAATAGCACTTGATTCAAAATCTACAATACACTAGGGGTGAAGTAATATGAAATCTTTTGATCATTTTCTGATTTGGACAGGAAACAAAAGCGTTTTTGATATCTTTCAGTCTCTACAATTTAGTCAAAAACTAATGAAACAAGTCGATAAATGAAATTTTAAGCTATAAAATGTTTAATTATTTACTACGAATTGCAACCTTTCACTCTTTTTCTCATACTGTTTCCCAGGGGCAACACTTCATAAAATAGGCTTTATTGTTTAAAAAAGGATGAGTGGCAAGAATTTAATATGTGTTTAGGGGTAACTATTTATGCATTTTAGCATCAGAAATAATGGAGTTTATGTGTTTCACGATTGTTTGAATACTTTCAGTTTCAATAATCTTTATATAATTATGTCTAGGAACAATAATAATAAAAATTTGGGTTTTATGAAATGAAATTCTTGGTAGCATTCTTAAATAAACATAAATGCATTTCGAAATTGAATTTTATTTATCATTAGTGTGTTATATACAAACTAATATTATGCTAATTAAGAAAAAATCTATTACATTATAATTTTTTCTTGGGGTAAGTTTCTTATACTCAAAACATTGCAAAAAATTAATAGAAAATGTTATAATTATTGAAAGAAAGCGTTAAGTGTTCATTAATTAATAAAAATTGATGCAAATCATTATGAGAATGCCCACAAAGTTGGTTCAAATCGCTATGGAACCCGTTGTATCAAAAATAATAACAACCTCCCAATAAATGATTAAATAGAAAGATAAAAAATAACGAGATGAAGTTTTTAAACACGAACACTAATGAATAACTAATTATTTGCTAAGAATTGCAGGCATTAATTGTTAATTAATTCTTTTCATACATTTAATCTCTTCTTGAAACAATTCCTTTACAAAGACAATCTTTAAAATAAAGCGTTTGTTAACCTTAAATTGTATTTTCTTAATACTTTATGATTAAATATAAAATGGAAGAACGGATTAGTGTTTATTCAAACTTTCTTTGACTTACCACAATGTGGTACCCTGTATTTCTGATAACTATCAGCAACCCCCGAAGAGGTGAAATTTTTTGCAAGAAATAAACTAACCTTCATATAGATAAATTATGGATTTTTTTCGTTCTCAAAAGTTAGCTTTAAACCTATGAAAAGGGTAAGAATACACTCTCAAAAAATTTTAATCAAAAATTTTTGGAAGCCCAGTTTGATATAGAAAAACTAAACACAGATTCGTAATCAAGTTGTCAAGTAATACTCAATTGAAAATATAGAATTTAAAAGTTTTTTGCATAGGTAATTTTTTTTGATTGGTGGACTCCATAAATTATTGACTTTTATAAAGAGGTATTTGGGACACATGCCCTAGGTCCAAGCTTTATTGAAAACCAAATACGTACCCACAAATTGTACATAAAAGGAAGTTTTAATAAATTCGTGACGAATTAAAAATACGGTATCAAATGTTTAATAATATTTAGCTAGAGATAACAAAATAAAATTCATCTTCATAATAAAGTCAAAAAGTAAAATTATTGTTGAAAAAAAAAAAAAAAAAAAAGAAAGATATTAATAAAGAATATAGCAAAAAATGTCATTAAAAGATTTTACAAAACATCCGTTACAAAAATATGAAATTTTGTATTGAAACAAAAAAAAAATATTTGAAGTTTTATCCAGTCCAAAAAATGTCACCTTGATAATTATTTTTATCTAGTCTCATTTATTGAAGAGACCCACATTTTATGTTTGCTTCAAGTTTCTTCTCTCGGTAAAATAGACTCTACAAAGATTTTATATTTATGATTAGACTCAAAAGGTTTATGATCCAACAAAAATATCAAACTGCTTAAATCCAGGTTTGGATAGTTATAATTTTAAAAAAAATCGAATATATAGGAACAACAAAAATTTTAACAAACATACAAATGGAAAAGGGACTGTCCCTTCTATAAAAAAAGTAATTGCAAAAACAGAAAAAAAAAATTATTTATAATAAAATGATATTTTCTATTAGAATACATCACTTGAAAAATATGGTTAAATGTTTTAAAATAAGAAGTATGCTCAAAATACCAAAATATTATAGTGTATGCGTCATATTAAAAAAAAAAAATAAAATAAAGAAAAAATTTGTTTGGAATTGTATAAAAACAGTCTAAAAGAATGGATGAAATCTTGTAAGTATTTACCTCAACTCATATTTTAAAAGAAAAGTGTGAATAAATGAATATGACTTTATATGAAGTTTAGCAACGAGCTAAAGTACTATCTGCCAATACAAATCCAATTGAAAAAAAAATGAAACTGCTTATATTATTTGTTTTTATTATCGAGGATATAAGATCTAAGTATTGAGTACTTAGGTGTGAGAGTGCTCATGAAAAACAGGAAGTAAGATTGATAATAGGTAAGGGAGTTATCATTCATATTATTAAATCAACGTTTGTCTGTTTGTTGATGTCTAATAACTCTGGGTACTACCTCTAGTATAAAATAAGAAAAGGCTCTTTTATTTTTTTCTCATAGGCCCCGCTCACATTAAAATCATACCATACCATATGTACATAAAACTGGTTTTTCTTATTATAATCGGTTAATGACATTATTTACCCTTTATTTTAACCCTTTAACGACGCAGGTGAAAATATTAAGGATAGCAAGATTATTTTTGCATGTATATTCTTTATATCGTCAAGAGATATTATTTTGGGTAAAAAGGACTCTCCAATTGATAACTCAGAACTTTATAATATCCTAAGATTCCCCCCTAAAAGATCCCAAGAATCAACGATGAAATCGACAGAAAATAATTAGATTATTAGAATATCAATACAATTTGACATATACCTTGAATCAATTATACTTCATATTCTTTTTATCACTATTAAGAATATTTGCTGATAAGTAATATAATATTTTTCCTTAAGCGTTTTAAGCATATCTTTGTATCGTTGAGACACATTCTCCAGATCAAGTTTCGTTATTAAGGCTAAAGGAGGATACTTGTTCAAACACGTTACTTCTTATATATTATTTTGCCTCATTTAAAATCAAGCGAAATGGGAACAAGTTATCAACGAATTGAACACAACTAAAACAGGAGTAAACTCCTATAGTTTGTAAAATATAATTCATATAATCAAACGACAGTTATTATTTATTGTTGCATGTATAAAATCTTAAGATTTTGATAGAAATAATCCAGATGTAACGTCACTATCTCAAGATCTTCAGATAAATTCCAAGGAGAAGTAGCTCCGGTTTGCAATAAATTTCTAATGTTATAGAAAAAAAATCGTTCCATCATCTCTCTATGATTGAGAGCACACATGATATAGGAATTTATAAGATAACGTCGTTGACAATTGGATCAAAGGTTTACTAGAATAGAAAGAGTAATTATAAACCTTAAAATAATGTATGCTAAAATAACATATGACCTGGTATGATGTCGCATGTGCGACAAGTCATCGTTAAAGGGTTAATATTAGTATTGTATCAATTCTTATTTAGAGCTGAAGACTGCAGTCCTTTCCAGTTAAGTCTAGGTCCCGTCCAGTTCAGTCCTAAAACTTTTAAAGTTCGGTCCTTGATGACGTCATTATTCTTTTTATGATTAGTTCTAGTACTGACAGACCAAGGAACTGACTGGTCCTATGAACTAATTGGTTTAGTCCTTAGACTAGACCAAATGAATAACTAACACAACACAAGTTAAGAGCTTTTTTATTGAAAAAAAACCTAGATTATTATTTTTATATATCTTTCTGGCTATGTAATATTTAAAAGTTAATTTTTTTTCTGTTGAAACATTTCTAAAGTGAACAAAAAGATTAATCATTCAATTTCTGCCTACATAATATATTAAAAGAAACCTTGTTACTTTACTTTATGAATGTATAATAATATTATGTGAGTAATCATTACGTAAATATATATATATATTTACACTTTTAAGTAAAAATCCCCCCTCCCAAAATATAAATGCATAAATTCGTTTCTTTAGAAAAAAATTGTAACATAATTATTTATTCATTTCGTTTTAAAATATAAATGATTGTTGCATTTTATATGATTTTATACAATGCTTTAAAGCTTTTTATTTCAAGTATTTCAGTAATTTTTTTTTTGTAGATATATTTTTAGTTACCACAAGAGACAAAGTTACCTCACTATCACAAAAATGTATTTTTTTGTCATCTTTTAATTCTCTCCTCTGACTTGATACTTCATGGCTATTTCATAATTTATTCTTTCTGATAAATAAAAAAAGTTATAAGTTATGCAATAGATATGCCCCGCTTTCAAAACTACAAGAATACCATTTCTTGTGTATCCCTTGTCGTATATATGTATATATATATATTGGCCATTTGATCATTTCTATTGATAAAATTTTTGACTGTTTTTATTAAAAATGAGCCCACCAGTTTTTAAAATTTGTAACAAAATTATTTGGCAATTTTTACGAAGGTTTAATGAACATTATAATTTATTTTTTAAATAATAGTAATTACACACTGAAACTGTACCAGTGGTATAATTAAAGTTGACTAGTTTGCAATAAAAAAACTACTTTATGAAAAAAAATATGAAAACAGCTGAATGTACTCCTGTTTCTTTTTTGTTCATTATGTAAAAGGTCATGGTGGTGTAAGTATCTCCTTCTGGAGTAAGCATTATCGCCTACCTTTGCTATAAATTGCTTTAAAAGTGCATAATTTTAAAAATATAAATGAATTTAAATACAATTATAATATTTTTCGAGGACTAAGGCTATTTTATATGTAAAATGTTATCCTCTTTAGATCAGTAATTCATTCTCTCCCTTCAAAATCATTTAACTTTATTAAAGAAAACATGGAAATTTTAAATTTTAACCATATGAGGTTTTGAAAACAGAGATAATTTTGAAAAGATAGTTTAAAAAAAAAAACCAAACAGATCCCTTTTTAATTTGTTTATATTCCACACCAAAACTCCACACTGTCACAAAACCTTCCAGATAATATTTATTTTGAACTTGATCTTTCCCCATTGATTTAAAATTGTTTTATTCAAATTATATAACTCATTAGTCAGTTAACTTCATAGCTATGTATTTAGACTGCAGACACATTCAGGAACTGAGTTATAGTGTAGTGACAAGAATATTATGACTCCCTTCACTTTTTTTTCCTACCCATGTAGGGGTTAAGAATGAGAGCAAATAATAAAGTTTTCTTTTCTCCCGTTGAAAGGCGCTACATTCTCACATTTTACACCTATCTCAATGAATTACATTTTATTATGAAACAATGAGTATATTTGTATTTTTAACCTCTTAACAAATTTTAAAAGCTTTTTATAAATAATATTATCAGTTAAATTAAATTTTATGAATGGAATTAAATGTGTGAGGCTTAGATGTTCTATGATAAATTTGTTGACAATACTAATGTCTTTATATTTTAACAAGATGTTTTTTTTATCAATTCATTCATTCATTCCAAATTTGGAATGAAAGTTTGATCTAAATGCATTTTTTACCTTAATATCTTCAATGTGAATAACAAGATCTATGTATTAGATTCCTGTTCCTGTCTATAGCCAACGTGCTTGGGACTACAAATTTGGCCTCAATTGGCTAATGAAAATTGGTTGTCTGAGTTTTTGCCAATAGGAACAAGGGCTTCTTCGAGAAGGACATTATGAAGTTCTGTTCTGGTTGGTGATAAATTATTAAATAGAACTAGGCACAATTGGCTTAAAACAGATGATTGAAGCACTTCCTATAAAGGATTGAAATAAAGTGAAAAATACAAAATTATTTTTTCCCCCAACTTATATTAAACTTGCTATTGGAAAGGAAATAATGTCTGATAATGTTTGTAATGCACAAATTTGCAAGAAAACTACCACTAAAAACAAAGTATAGGTAAAAAAGACATTCTAATAAAATATATATATATATATATCTGTATATTTGGTGCTTCATCATAAAAACAATATGGACCATAAATCAAGAAATCTCAATAAATTGTTTACTTTATATATATAAATACATATACCCCAATATTTCATATACTTATTTGACTCAATTATAAACTTGATGTTCAAATTTCTGTTATGAATTAAAAACCAAAAAGTTTTATCTATAGTTTAAAACCTTTACATAGTTTAGGAAACTTAAATTGTTTGTTCCCAATAGTGATTTTTAAATAAAATCTATTCATTTCTTCTTTTTTTTTTTTCATTGTGACGATCAATTTCGTCGATTTGAAGTTCAATTTGAGGATCCTACAAAGGCTTAATAATAATAATTTACTAATAGAAATTACCAATTAAATGTCGAAAATACTATTATTGTCCATACCCAATTTTGAGCATAATCATTCTAGCTACTCTTGAGTTGGGGGACCATTAATACAATCCTATTATTTTTTTCATGTTTTTTGATATTAAATAAAACATTTGGATTAAGACACTGGAACTTAAGGGGAACAAATGAGCCGTTGCCTCCTTCGGTTTTTTAAAAGTCCATAACAATCAAAACTTACGTGATTCTGTTGTCATCAATATATGACGATATTTTTATTAAATTTGCCTCTCCCTACTTTTGAATTGGTAGGGGTGCCCCTGTATTTAAGAATGCAGTAAATGTCCAGGTATTGCTTTAAATTTTACTAAACAAAAACATTATTTCATTTCTATTAATATACGGGCATATAATAGACATAGTTAAAAGAAATCTACTATTTTCACAATATTTGGCTTTAGTAATGTGTATCTCGTGCAGTATAAGTGAAATATATATACCATAGATGGTGTTAAAAAGATAAGATTTCGTAATAAAAAAACTTCACCAACAGTTTTTTCATTGTTTGTCCCAGTATTTATAAATATTTATCCATTCCTTGATTAATTTTTGACATTTCTTATAGAGGCATTGTATAAACAGTTGTGTGCTCTGGTAGGCCAATTGTCAAAGATGATGATAATATAATGAAAATCGTCAAGTACAATAGTTTTTAAGCACTGTTTAGATTGAAAGGCGATAAAAATTAATAAATGATAAATCTCCAAAAATAATGGATTTTTTTTACTTACGACTATTATCAAAAAAAGTTTTTAAATTATTCATAAAAGAGTAAGTATGTATGTATCGGAAACAGCTTTAGAATAATTTATACCATGTAAGAATATTTTGTAAAATATTTACCTCTTATTAAAGAAGAAAATAATAATTATTAATTTGTATAACATAATTAATTCATATTAGGTTATTCTTCAATAAAAATATAGAATAATTTTTGCTCTTTTAAACTATTTGTTCATATATGAAGAATTAATATGATTACCCCTCCATAAAGTTCTGGTATATACTATACAAAATATAATAGAACAAGTTTTATCTTGTACAAGTTACAATTTGTATGTTGTAACAAGACCTAATTATTTTATCCTTAAAATATTTTTTAGACAGATATTTTGGTACAGACTATAATCTTAGATTGTAGACCAAAAATTAATCATTATTCAACAATGGAAATTGTTTTGGTCTCAATCTATAGATCAAATTTGTCCACATTCCTGTTTGATGAGCTTTGTATAAATATGATTTATGCAACAGATTTAACTTAATTTAACGTTATTATAGCTCGATGATGACAATTTTGAAAGACACATGACCTCATAGAACGACATTGCTCAATGAACAACACACTTGGGAGAAATTACTCTCTTGAACTCAATGTGCGTATGTTCGCGCATGGTTGTTCTTCGAAAAGGAAATATATATTATGTATATAGACTTCAAAGAAGATTCCTGGGTCAGATGGAGTAAATTTAATACTATTATGTTTACTTATTCTTAATCAGTGCAACTCCATCTGACCAATTTAAGGAACATTAAAAAACATACCGTCATTAATAATTCTACTATAGAATTGACCTAGACCAAATTTTAAATCAGACAATTTTTTTAGAGACAGATCCAGAATTAACTTTTCTTTGGGACTGATAGACCAAATTTTTCTTTAAGACGGGCCTAGACCAAGCTTTTTTCCGGGACCGAATCTGTTCGTTATACTAAAAATCCGTCTCAGACAGATTTAGGATTTTCTCACTGTAAAATAACCCAAGTATTAGCTACACTATGTCACCAGACTTATTAAGTGACAATGATAAAATATAGAATAGTGATGAAGCTAGTTATTTTAATCTTGAAGGTATTTGTTGTAACTCTTAAAAGCTTTGGTTTCGTTGTCAAATAGAAGCAATTTTTCCTCCAGTTATTGGCTTTCCAAAGTGTTTGTCTTAGATAAAGATATCTACATATATAACGCACAAAATAAAATTAGAAGATAAAAAACTTCGAGGGTAGTTAGCACTTCTGGCTGGAGGAGCAAAGGCCGTTATCCCTCTCCCTCTCCCTCGTGGTTATTCTAGGGGGTGGTAATTTGAACATTTATGTCAGAGAAATAAAAAGCAAAGGAAAAATGTTTCCTTCTATTTAAAAAACTTAAAAATTTCCTTTTTAAAATAAACAAGATCAAAACTCCTTCTATAAAAGTCAATAAAAAATAGAAAAACTTTCTTGGTTGCCCTTAAAATCCCATGGCCAACTGTGGAAGTTATTGATTCGGGTACATTTTTAAAACTTAAGGTGCAACTTTGCCTTTGTAATATTAATTAAGGATTATCGACCAATATTGATTTTTGAGACTGAATTTCTAATTTTTGAACTGTTTGTAAAATGTAATAAATAATAAATGAAAAAAATCGAATTAGTAACAATTGTTAATTTTTTTTTTCACTTTCATTTATTTAATTATCTTATTGTAAAACAAAATAAAAACACACACAACAGGCATAAACTTGAAACGTCCGAATTCCTTTACTAATTGAGAATGTCTTTACAAAAATAATTTTCAAATAGCTAAAGAGGTCAAAAACGCCCTTTGAAGACTAAAACTTTACACAAATAATGTTTAAAAATTGGGTACCTTAGTACACACCCTAAATGAAAATTTAGAAGAAGTTGACCTTTTTAGTGACCTTTGACATTTTATATGACCTTGAAACTGTAATTTATCAACTTAAATATTATTTAAATACTGTTTTAAGCATAAAAAAGCTTTAATGATCACGAAAATTGCAAGTATCTTTTGATTAATTTTAAAATAGATTTGAAAAAATACTTATTCATTGGTGAAAATTAATTTTTCTGAGTAAGGGGGGGGGGAGGCGTTGGCGCAATTACGTGCTTAAAAGATGCTCTTGCATCTGGAATGTAGGACAAAAATATGATTTTGATTTTAACGCCCCCTCTCCCCCTGCTTATGGACACAATTTAAAATTCTAGCATTCAAAATTTGTAGTACATCACAAAAGTAATAATATAACTTCAACAAAAAAGAATGAAAATAAATATTGGAAAGAGGGACATAATATAAACCAAACTCTTTAACCTATATAGACTAAACTAAAAATAAATTATATTTACACTTAAAAATGTTTTTAAGTTCAAAGTTTTATAAAATCATCGAGATTGGATGTCCTCAGAGTATGAAGTCTACCTTGAATTGGGATCGTGTCTTGGAAGACTTCTTTATATTTTTCTATCCTGAATTTCTTACAGGCTCTTCGATTTTACATTCGTAAAAGTGACAGAAAGAGACTCAGCGAGTTTCTTACAAAATAAGCAAAACCTATCTGTTTTATCTGGTGTAGACGTATTTGTAAATACTGTAAATGTGTCAAGTAGGCTTGTACCAATTAATTGAAATCGTCAAGAATTGTGGGTAACTTTTGGACATTCGAAATATAAATGAATAAGCTTTCGTCCTCCAACAGCTCCAAATTTACATTATGTACGAACTCAATATACAAATATATTAGAATATTTACATGGATTCATACAATGCGACTTTTTTATATATTTAAAGTGACATATTTGATATATGATCTATCATTTTATCTAAAGATTTGAGATATAAATATATATATTTACAATGGATAATTACATTATTTTATCACAAGAAACAAAAACAATTATCCTCAATGCATTTCATGAATTTTATATGTACGACTTTTGTTATTTCTCAATTCGTTATATTAAATATTCTTTTTATGCTTTTATAGGATACAGCTAAACATTTTTTGGAAATGTCAAAACTCCCTTGGCATTTTATTTTTCATATTTTTAGCAGAAAATATGTCTATATTTATAAATGTTCGGAGATATTCATGGAGATATAGGCACTGTAGAATTTGTTAGGTTATATACCCATACACTTGAGGAACAATGAATTAGATACACTGCCGATTTTGTAAGTTTGTCCACTGACAAAGAGTAGAACGGTCTCAAACACTTTGCAATACAAAATCAGGTCTTGGAACGCCCGCTTGCTAAAACTAAAATATTAAACAGCTATTAAAACTAGTCAAATAATGAATATGATTATATTTAATTTACGAAACATTTTCACACAACCTTAAAATTTAAACAGGGAAAAATTCAGCAAAAACGATATTTTTTTGACAGCCAAGCTTTTGAAGCTTTTTTGGATAACACAGAGGCTGAAAAGTCCGCGACTTCAAACCTAGATGGAGCTATTATTCTTAAATTCACCTCATTTTCAGATAGTACCAAGCTTCAACAGACAGTTGTTAAAATTGTAAGACAATTGATTCTTTAATTCTGACTTATTGTGCTAATTGTGACGCTACTTTTTTTTTTCTAAAACACTGGAACTAATTATTTTTTTTAATTCACGCAACTTCTTAGTGGGAAAAAGTACTGTTCACTCTTAGCAATGGCTTGAAAGGTGTGATGGGAACACTGTTCTATAAACGGCTAAAAAAATAATTTAAAAATAGTAATAATGCATTTAAAAAACCGTTTTTAGCGTGCTGTCTTTGTTAAGTATGGAACTTGTCAGACCAAGTGTTATAATATTATAGAGCTAAAAATATATATATTAGCTTTAATACATGATTCTTCATTTTACTGGATTTTTGTATGATTAGACACATTCTGTAGGAATTATATTTACGATAACTTAATAAATAAATCTTTTAAATAAGTATTATTTGAATATATAGTTATTTCCTTTCAAGATATGGTTTTGAATCGAAATTATATTCTTTTAAATAGGCGTGAAAGATCAAACCCACTGCTATTCATAATTTGAATGGTCTTTTTTGCGTTGTAATGGTTGAATAACATTAATAAATATGGATTTTTGCCAGTTGGCGAAAATACTAATGCATAGTGTAATAATAAGTTTATTCAACACATTGTCTGAAATGTCCCGGGCTTAACAAAGGAAACATTTTTTTTCATTCTAAATTGGATTTTTTAATAATAATTAATATTATAACAACACAATATATCCCGAATAAGAAATTTAGGTATGAATCCCATATTTCATTTAAAAGTAGGACTACTATCAATGCTACCATATACAAAGTTTGAGTCAAATACATATTCTATTTATATATACTTAATGAAGTGAATGAAGACCAAGATATAATGATCCCTTTTTTTTCTACTAATCTTTGTTCCTTTTATTAATAATATCCTCTTTAATTGCAGGCGAATGACGGATAAAGTGCAAAAACTGAAAAACTATGTCCCAACTGAACAATGGCGTAGTTGGGCAAAGGAATAATTTCAGTCACTCTCCTCCAGTAATAACATTATCAAAGCCAGAGGAATTTACCGTTGTACAAATCGAGAACAGTGAGCCATCTCAGGAACTCAAAAGCTGGACAAATAAGTCTTCAAAGCCTCCTTACCCAACCCACCACCACCTGAACACCAGATACAAAACCACCCAGCCTCACAAGAAAGTACAATATCAAATAGACAATTCTTCATCTTCCTCAAGTGGGGATGCCTATGAGGCAACCAACAAGAGGAATGGAGTAACATCATTTTCTATTGCAACAAACACTGAGTGTGGTGTGGAAATCCTTCCGTCCGACAATTCCAGTAGTGTTCTCAGCTTCCCAGTTCCGTTAGAAGAAGATCTTTATTGTCATTATATCAAGAACACAAATACCAGTCACCATAATCACGAACTGCCTTCTCAAAATCTACACAACAACTACATAGACGATAGTTTCATATCCAAGTCCTCCTCCACACTTCTCCATTTACTCGGGAGGGAAAAGTTTGAAAAATATTCCAGATTAACCTACTATGCACGAAGTGTCCCTCCAGCCGAAAGGTGTTTCTTTATTCTACTCCTCTTTGTTACAGCTGTTTATGCCATTGGTATTCTTACCGCTTTGATTCTCTTGTGCTTCCATAATTGGCTGAACTGAACGCATTGTTTCTGTACTAAGTACATACTACGCATTTGATTAAACCCCTCTAAATATAGGTACAATTTTAATTGTACGAATATATATTAAAAAGTATCAAACTATGTACATATTTATTGCTTACTATATTAATTTTATACGAAAATATATTAGAAGAAAAATAATAAAAAAATGTTGTTAATTTCATAGTATCGACCTCAGAAAATGAAATACATAGAGGCGAGAAGATGCGCAAAGGATTGAGCAAAGTTATCAGCTGATAAATGCGGTATAATAGGACTTTACGTTTACTTGTTTTTGTTGCATTAATAATCAGCAGTTCCCACTAAAGAAATAATACTATTCTACTCTGATTGATTCTGATGTTCTAATAAAAAATTACCAACCAAGATCTTTCCTGTAGCACAAGTTAAACCTATTTACATATATATATATATATATATATATTAATACCGATATAAAATAATATACAGTGACTCCTTGACATGCGAGTTTAAATCGTTCCAAGGCTGGAGTTCGTAAACTACCGAAGTAATTTATTTAAAAAAAAATAACTAAAACAAATTAAGGTTGAAGCGTTTCATCGCTAACTCTAGGGCAGCTTGTATCTTGATATTAAATCGTATGTTGTAGCACTCGGGTAGTACGGTAGTACTGTATCTTTTTCTCTACCCTCTGCCATAGACTTGGTGTTCATTGCTGTAGACTGAAGATTTTAATGTAATACAGCCTCAGGGAAGATGTGAGTATGTGAATATCTTTTTTTTTAGTGGTATGATTAATGTGTCTAACTATTATTCTAGAAAAATATCCAATACTTTTCAATAGTTATTCCTTTTTATGGGGTCTTTGAGAAATGACAATCCCAACAGAACGACGTAGCCCAACGGACAATACATTCGGGAGAAATTTTTCTTTTGAATTTCATTGTGCGTAGGTTCAATACTCGGTGATCCTAAAGAAGAATATTTACACCTTGAATATGGATTTCAAAGATAATTATTCCTAGGTAAGATGGAATAATGTAATTCTATAATGTTTATTTATGGCTAGAGTCGAGTAGTTTGTTATGAAAATAAATGACTCGACGAGAATAGGAGAATGATACATATACCTCACTTGAATACGATCAACTGCCTGTCATGTGATTTTGGAGGTAGAGAATGAATTACAGCTCCAAAGAAAATATCCTTCTAAATATAAAGCACCATTAGTACTGAAAAAATATTGTAATTATTTATCCTTTTATAAATATAAATTTTATTTTATTTGTGAAACAAGTTACGCCAAAAATAGGTGAAAATCCTTGGCTCAGAGGGAGAAGTTAACACCTCTTAAAAGGCTCTTTTTGGGGCAGATTATTTCAGTTTTCTTCCATTGAGAGACAGTACCAATTTTGCGTCATTTAAATACACTTGCGTCTGAAATACTAGTAAAACCAATCAGATCTTAATATAATAACAGAGCTATACTTTCTTATAGAAAACAATTTCAGCCAGACGAAATATATGTGGGTTAATGTTATTTAAATGAAAATACTTTAAAAACTATCATTAATTGATATAAATTGACAAATTAATTATGTTATACAGTGATTGGAATTACTTTGTACTAAAAGTAACCATTTAATATATTAATGCAGAAGGGCGGGTTTGTGGTTTTAACAAAACTTTACCACTTGTCATACAGCAAACGTTACAATCAATTTTTCCAAAGCAAATTTGGGCAGTGAGTTATTTCGAGAAATGACCCAGTTGATTTGCCGCCTCAATCGTGCCCTTACATTATTTTCTCTGAGGTCACTTGAAATCATAAGTCTACACCAATAAGCGGGCTACATTAAAAGAGTTCAGAGAAGATATAGAACGTAAAATTACTGCAATATTGGTCAATTAATTGGTGAAAGTATGATAACTTTGAATTCCACGATTGTACTTATGTAAACGTGCTTGTGGTGGTTACATTGGATAGCTCTATTTTGATACATAAAGTTATATAACTACAATTTGTACTAAAAAAAATAATTTTGGCAAACATTGTGTTTTATTTTTAAAAAAAGTTGATGCGCTCTTAATGAAAACCCTTTTATCTCAATTTTTTCCAAAGTTATGGTCAATCATGCATTTTTAACATATGGTTTTACTTTGACCTTGGATCTTGACCACTGAAAAATTAATTGCATTTTATTGGGACAATAAATAATTATCCAACCAAGTTTGATAAAAATCAATCCATTACTTTTGGCGTAATTTGGGTGACTACCAAACTTATAACCTCCATTCAGCTTCGTGGTGGAGGTAAAACCCCTTCAATGGTGGCCCGAGAGTACAATTTTACCTTCTTTAAGGACGGAAAAGTTGACCAAGACTAGATTACAACCTAAATAAGGACCAAAACAACACTACTATTCAGTCAAGCCTGCTCCTAGGTACTTGAACCACACACTAAAAGTGTTGCAACTGTCCGCAATATTTTCGCTACTTTTCTAATGAAGTGATAAATTGGATTAAATTACGCTCAACTTAATTGAGGATTTGATATTATTATTTTACTATCCGTTGGGGCTGTCCTTTCATGTTCTTGATAAGATGTTGGTAAAAATTACATTAAGAAGTATATATGATTGTTGAGGAAGCTATATATTACATTAAAAAAAAATTATATTACATTTTAAATATCTTCAATGTAATTTCAACATTGAAATATATTTTTAATATGTACTTATTTGGATGTATAATGCATATATACATATTTGTATGTATGCATGTGTACATATGAAGTGCATCAACATAAACACAAATTGAAACTAAAATAGACACTTGATAGCGCATTACATAGACCTTTGCCTTAAAATCAAATTGATTCATGTATTTCAATTTTTTTCTAAGTTATGGTCGATTTTGCATTTTCTTACGTTTTATATTGCCTTGGCCTTTGATTTTGACACTTCAAATTGTATAGGGCGAGGAGTCTTTGAGGCCATCTAGCCTTAGATATAAAAGTCTGAAAATAATGAACTTGGCGCCATTAAGAAATGACGAAGAGCTTCAAATTGATGTTTGGTTTTGTTTTTGTGCGATCAAAAATGTCCGAGCACTAGTAAAACGGAAGAGGGTGTGCGATCTCCGACAAAAAGATCTCCAGAGTGAACGCTGTGCTGAACAGGAGAAATGATTTCTTTTTGCCTAAAGCAAGAGCTCAGGTTAAGGGAACCTTCAGTACCAAACAGCTCAGGTCATGATCCTCGGCGTCATGGTGCCCGACAGCAGCAAGATGCCTCCCTACTCCCGAGAATGGCAACACGGACGTCTACTACAAGGTCATCATGCCTTGCCATTGTTGAAGAGCACGTTCCCCAAAGAAAACTATATGTCCACTCAAGACGGCAATTTAGGCACTTCAAAGGGTCAAAACTAATTATAATTTGCGTAGAATCGGTTATTAAAGACCTTATTTTTATTTTGAAGTTTTTGTTTGAAAAGAAAGTATAAATTTTCACTTATAACTCGCCAAAGGAGGCCACTTGTAGGAAAAATAAATAGGATTTAATTTATAAAATAGTCATAGAATTTCCTAGTATAGAAGTGAAATTTGAATTTTAAAAAAAAAAAAAACAGTTTTTTTTTTTTTTTTTCATAATCATTAATTATCTATGTATATATATAAAATACAGTTTGTGTGTGTTTCTTTTTTGATCACCCCTGCCCCATATTGTTGAACCTAGTAGGCTGAAATTTCGCATAAGTACCTCTTGTTAACCTGACCAAACAAAGCCGGAAATGACGATTATTGGGGAGGATTTTATAAGAGAAGGAGCTTATTCTATGCTCAAAACACAGGAAGGACATATTTGGAGCTAAATGAGACTAGATAAAGGGTCGAGCTTATTATTCAAAAAATGACTATCATTACAAAAAAAAAAAAACTATACGAATAACGATGTCTTCTAAATTTGTTCAGCCTAACAAAATTTATGAGCAAAATAAGAAATTGGTGAAAATTGCAGTTGTTTTTTCAGGTGCTAAAGCAAAGGAACATCTAAGGAAATATTGCGATAGTAGAAATTTAGCAAAAGATTCGTTTACATATAAATATAACAAATTGATTTTAACTGAAATATCTGATATTTTCTAATCCTTTTTTTATTCGATCGTCAATTTAAAAAAAAGAAATTTTACAAAATGATTCATTTTTGTAAATAAATTTTTAATTTAATTTTAATAATTCCTGTTATATAACAGAATAAAATAAATAACAAAGTAAAAATATAAGATGAACGTTATATTTTGTATGGTAATGAAAAAAATGAACAGTTTATTCAAGATATTTGCAATATTATTATAAATATATATATATATTGTATATCATTTATCTTATTTTCCTTATTAAGCCATCGATATTTTATAGACCGGTGGAATATGTCGTAAGACTAGACTTATCTCTACCAGATAAATAATGAACGATACAACGCTACTTATTCTGTAGCAATATCAATTTGGTTTTATTTTTTTTGAAGAATATTTTTTTAAAGTTTACAACAAGGATTTTTACTTCTACGATATAATTGTTAATATAATATTGTTATTGAAATAATCCAAATATATATGGATACACAATGTAGTTTTCATTTAAATAATTTATCAACCTGTTACTAATTTTTTCTAAATAAAATTAATCACTATTGGAGTTGAACTAGAAGTTTTAGAACAAAATACTCTTTTGTGAGTAATAAACGTAATATTTACGTTTTAAATGTACTGTTTTGGTGTAAAAGCAATCCAGAAATCGAATTGCGATTCATTTGTATTAATTTTGTTGTAAGACAACCTATAATTCTCCTGGTTTTTAACAAGTAAACTATTATAAAGTAGTGGTTGTAGTCTCCTCACGATTTCCTATTTAATTTCGCTGTCTAAGTGTTGAATTTCCAAATCCACTCTCCCTATTAGGTCAATCTTATCACTTCCGTATTTGGAGTCACTTTTTCAGTATTTGTACTTTCATATTATGTATCAAAGAATAATATTGAATATATATATTATTGGCTAATATCTTGCAAAAGGCACCAAATTGATTCGGATTGAATAGCTGATGATAAATCTATACAATCCACTGGAATCATGTGTTCAAAGACCCGCAACAACAAATTGTAGTTTAATACTAATGATTTGAATTTGATATTGTAGTCATACATTATCCGCACCTTGCTAGGCCCACTCATCATATTATGGTATTATAGCTTTAAAAAATTATAATTTTTTACATATTTATTCATTTCTAATTACTAAATATTTCATTCAAATCGGTACCTTACCCCTTAGATAAAAAAAAAAAAACACACGGCACATTCTTTTAAACTTACAAATTGTGTGGTTAGAAATGAAAAGAGACACAAAATCTTGACTGTACAAAGTTAAAATAAGTACAAGGCTATGCCGTCCTGTAATTGGGCTTGCCAAAATTTTCAATTTGATACCGATTGCTGGGCTATAAATAGACAAATTTTGACGTTATACAGTATAACAATAGTACTCTAACAGTAACAGCCAAGGATGGCGATATATAGACACTTTTGTAACTCCTTGACGCCACTATTAAAAAGCGTTGTGGAAATCAAACATTAGTCGGAAAAGCATTATAGAATAAGCCTTTTTTTAAAAAAACTTTTCTTTGAGATAAAAAAAAATATTTAAGGATATCTTTTCTTAAAAAAGTTTATTCGAACAATTTATGCTGCAGATAAATAATTATATCATGAAATGTTTTTACAAAAAAAATCTTAATTAATTTAGAATATTTTTTGAAATACAAATATATAAGTTTAGAGGGACTTTGCAAACATTAACCCCTGAAGACCACAGGGTTAACATTTTTTTCGAATTTGAAACGCTCCTTCTTTTGAAAATGATAATTGTTTTAATGAAAAATGATCTTTAATCATCAAAGCTTGCACATAACATATTCTCTGACTATTACTTAATTATTAAGTATTTACCTGCAAAATGGTCTGTCTGAAAGAATTTACGGAATAAATTTGTTTAATTGTTGCCCATGCAAGAAAAAAATTGATAAAGTCTTCTTATAAATTAAATATGCATGGAGATATTAAACTGGTATAATAGCTATGTAGAATATATATCACTTCGGTCTTTATGAACTAAAACTCCTTGTGTATTTAGGCGCCATTAGAAGGAATCTACTAATCCTCTATTTTTTGGGGGATTTCAGTCAATAAATATGAAACACATCCAATCTTAAGGAATTCATATCCCTTATCCATTGAACTACCTATAACTTCAGCAAAGTTTTATTATTTTGTTTATTCATCTTGTGGTGTCTGCATATGATCTCTTCAGCCAAATGCAAGCCTCTCCATCCAAATTGGACAATAACAATGATTACGCTATGACAACTGGTCAATAAACTAAAAATTTTTTTTAGACATTTCCTAGAAAGTAATCAATGTACAAAGTAATTGAAAGTTGTACACACAAAATCAGATCTATAATTTTTCAATATACATATAAAATAATATTTTTTGGTGTATATTATGATAAGAATAATGAAGAGTCATATTCTAATAAATAAAAAAAAAAGTATTCAACTTAGTCGTACAATCTCTCCAGATTCTATCTGAAGAAATATTTATTTATTTACTTTAAAAAAAACCCCAGCCTGATGGCTTAGCCCCTATTATTTCTAAAAATATATTTTATGAATACCAGGACAGGATAGCTTTTATATTTAATTTATCACTGGTGAAGTGGTTGATAAGGTAGAAAGCGCCGTTTTTAATAAAAAGCATACCATAATTGTTTTCTTCGAAATCGAGGGAACATTCCACAACCTTCCATAGGATACGACGGAAAAATCTTTGGAAAATAATGGTATTGACCTATGCCCAATTTAATGGTACAAATATTAATAATCTAAACAGTGAAATCCCCTATTCTCAATTGGGAGTAAGTTCCTTCTTCAATCCAACAAAAGAATGTCCTCAAGGTGGAATTCTATTGCCATTCGTTTGGAACTGCGCCATTCAGCACATTATTCAACCTAGCCAGACCCATTACTTACTATTGGTTTTGCAGATGACGTAGCCTTGGTGATTACTGGGGTCGATCTGACTTTAATGGCTGATCTTATTCAAAAGCGAATTATCAAGATGAACTTTTGTATACCTTAAATGGATCTCTAGTTTAGTAGGTCAAAGACTTAGGGGATGGGTTTACCTGTACACGTAAAGTCAAAATAAATGATACAGCGATAGATTGGGTGGATCAATACAAATACGCTGGTGTTATAGTTTACCGACGACTGGGATTGGATCCTCATATTGATCATATCGTCAAAAAACCAGGAAGTTATTGTTTGTTGCAAGAAACTTAGTTGGTTTCCAATAGGGTTTCTGGCCTATATACGTCAAATGGATTAGAGAAGCATACTTGGAATCAGTGGTATGTTATGGGTTAGCAATATGGGCACCTCGGATCATAGAAAAACAGGGACATATTAAGTTTCAAATGGTCAATAGACGAGCCTGTCTCTTGATGTGTAGAGCGATGCAATCAACACCAACAAAAGTAATATAATTTTTTCTTATATGGACCCTATACATCTTAATATTAAAAAAAAACATTCAATGACAACTAAATTAAGAATTTGGGATGATCTTTCAATCACATGGATTGCAAAGTCAAGAACAAAAGGAAGAAAAACCCTTCTCCAACAAGATTTAGATAAAATACTCCACAAATTTATGCACCCATATAAGCAATAGTTTATAAACCTTTTAACTGTTTTCTTTTGGGACTATGAAGAAAGGGGCTTCTGCAAATACTCCATGTGTAGATGTCTATTATTGACGACCAAAAAAATTTAAACTGGTATGACACAGTGTTTCAGGCGGAGTGGGAAGGAATTTTTCAAGCATTGCAAGCTCTTGTAGGGATGGAAAAGTATGTAGGTTGTCCGCTGGTTTTTCATACTGATAGTATGGCTGCCATAGATTGTCTGGGCAAAAAAAAAAAGAGGAACCTTTACTAGACAGCAAGAAAGGATATTTGCTGAAATTGTCAGATTGAAAGGTTCTGTAAACATACCTGGGGTAAATGTCCATACCAATAATATAGGCATGAATGAGTGGATGCATGACCTAAAATTGGATGTAAAAGAACTGAAAAATTGAGATTGGAAGGTCCACTGGTCACAGTAAAAACTGAAATTCGAAAAAAAAAAAATATGTCTTGTTGAACAAGTAGTGTGGTGATGATTCAATTTGTCGGCAAACACAAACTATTTTCCTCGTCTTTGTGAGCGATGGAAAATAAATAAAGAGAGAAGAACATCAATTAAAAAGGTTTTTAGGTTTGGTACTGGTCATATTCCCTTGAAGAACCATCTAAAGAGGATGGACCTGGTGGAAGATAAATACACTGAGTTTTAGTCGAGATCTCCAATGGAACAAGAAATACTTTTTATCTTTTATTGATAGAACTATTGCCAATGGTCGTTTTGGCGATGTTTTTAAAGAAATTTGAGATTTTGACAGTAATCGCTAACTATCGTGAAATAATATTATCTATGTTGGCTTTTACTTTAAGAGAGGATCTTATTTTCATTGTGGTGTGCTTATATTTATGTTTAATTTTTTTTTTTAGTTTATGTTTTGGTTTGAAAGTGGTCTTTGTTTTAAGTCTTTTATATAAGTGTTCCCTCTGGGATTTTATTTTATTTGTAACAATGTGATGATTATACTTTCATATAAAATATACCTCCACTTCTTAGGTATATGCTATACGGATAGGTTTCTGTATTAAATTCGATTTCCCCTGACCTTGGGGCTACTGTGTTGTTGTATATGCTCCAGGGGTAAGAATAGAAAAAATAAAAAAACCATATGTTAGCCACCATCAAAGATAATAATTATAATTCTACCCATAATCAAGAAAAAAATTAGTAATCTTCGGAAAAAATTGTGAAAAGGTCACCCTGTATAGACAAGAAATGAAGAGAAAAGCGTGAACGCTGTTGGTTTTTCCATTCAATGTCCAAGCCTGGTATTACTAGCATTTCAGACGCAAGTACATATATTTAAATGACGCCAAAATGGTACTGTGTAGCTAAAAATGAAAATATAACATAATCAGACTAATTTGATCCCCTCGCCCCTTACTAAAAGTAAGTCCATGTTTGACTCTAAGTAAAATTAAGATCAGAATAAATTATTGCCAATGTCCTTTTTTATTTCCTTCTCTCCTTCCTCTCTTGTACCAGCTGATTGTAGCTGATTTCATTGAACGACATAACAGCTAAGCTGCTCTTTTCCAAACATTATTTAAATTTTCAAAGTTATCATGTTAATTTTTTTTTTTCGTTTTGGCAATCCCAAAATAAACATGATTTTCGATGAATAAAAATGAAAATCCCTAGTTTTGACGAGTTTCATGTAAATACTTGCATTTTAGGTATGTAAGCCAAGTTTTTGGTGTCAGTTATCTTTACTTCATAAAACTCGAGTACCAATTGACGAGTTTTTCTCGTGGTACATCACTAATTAAAACTGCTCTCAAAAACAAAAATATATACGCATTAACCATCTTCCCAATTAAAACAATTTAGTACGTCCTCAATTCACATAATTACTTCAACTTTAAAATTGTTTAAAAAAGAAGGAAATAAACTAATTAAAGTGTTATATACAGAGAGAGTTTTAAGAAAATTGAATTTCAAAATATGGTATAATTTAAAATGAAAAAACTTTATTTTTGTTCAGGTTTTTGCTATATCGTTTATATCATGTTTAACTTTCATGGAAGTTTGCTTAATTTAAATATGCACATATCTACAAAGTTATGGAAGGATTTTTGTATTCTCTCTCAACACCTTTTTTTGTTCAAAGTATCAGTGTTCTATTCATAAAAAAATATATATGGGATATTTTATTAAAGCATTGTAACAAACATTATTATTTTCATTACAATGCAATATAAATCGAACAATTTATATTTTTTGTTAGTTACATAATTTATTTTATTATATATTTAAATAATTTAAAAAGTGAATAAACCACTCAATGAATCACAAAAAATCAATATTACCTTCTTTAAGGACCGACACAAGAGACTGGACTGGATAGCAGGTCAAGATTAAAAAATTTCAACCTCCAAATTTGTACTTTTTCGCAATAAAGAAAATAATTAACAGCCTAACATGTATGTACTATGTTGACCAACCATATATGTAGAGTAATAAAATAAAAACGAAAATTAACGTGGTCACACTTACAATTTGAAAAGTGATTTTGAAAAAAGGAGCAGGGCTGACGTTTTATTTAATATAAAAAAAAAAATATGTTCAATTATATAAGATGAAGGCAATACAAACCACCTACTCCGTATCTTGCAAGGACAAAGACAAGAAATGCCTCCAATGTCGATCTTCCATTCTACTCTTGTGTCCAAAAAGGACTTGCACTTATAATTCTTCTCTGCATTACTCTCCACTCACATTTGTAATACTTTGTAATTCAATCTTCTCTGTTCATTAACCAAATAGAAATAATCCCAGATGCATTGGGCTGGGCATCGAGTGAGTGCGATTAAAACGTGGGAGCGAGAGATATGCTACTATTGATTCAAGTTTTGGTTTTGGAGGAAAGAATATCACGTGATTCTGCTATAGAAATTATAATCTTATATATTTCAAGTAACACTAAAACAGTTAATATAAAAAGTAGTCCAAATTTTCAAGTTCAAGAATACTTGATTTACTTCGTGAAACTCTACAAAAACTTTCATATTTCTATAATATAGATTTATTAACATTGAAATCTCTTAAATTCCTTCGAATATAGTCACTAATATGAAATGCTCTACAATGAGAAATCAAAAACTAATGGCGTTCACTTTAGCCGTAGCAGTAAATTGATAAATTAAATAGTTATAACGTATATTTGTGTATTAAGTTAAAAAAGGATGGGTAAAATTAATAAAAAATAAAAAAATTCAATTAACCATTACAAAAACAATATTGACTAAAAATTTTAATAGAAGTTATCTATAGAAAATCACACAAATTAGTGATGAAAAATGATACAACATAGAATTTATTAATATTAAATATTACAAATGGATTAAACAAATTATAAGTGACAAATGTAAATTATAAATATACCAAATATAATGAGACATTTTGATACATAAATAAATATACTATTTAATTATTAATAGAAATGTATCCTTCTTCATGCTATGATACTTCAAATACAATGAAAATACTTATAATTATCTTAAATATATTGCATATCTACATGTTGAATTCTTTGAGCATATCAAAGTGTTCAGCCGAGGAAAAGGTAGTTTGACGAACACCTTACACACTATTTGAAGCTAAGATCCCCTTTGAGTCCATTCATGCAGTTGTTCTTCGTTATTAGTAAATCTAGATACAACTTAACTTAAAAAAATCAAGGCCTATATTTTTGATAATACGAAAATACGGAAACTCTTCAGATATGTTCTCTAAGAGATATAACCGAAACCAGATAGAGAAAATCTAAAAAAGATACTTTTAACATGATCATCCATCTCAACCAGTAGATTCGACTCTTTCCTTGCGATGGAGATTCCAAGATTGTAACATTGAAGAGATCTATTCACCATGAGTAGGGAATTTCAATATTTCAGGTATAAATTAGCATTTAATTTATTTGAATTAGTACGAATCACAGTGTTATTTAGTGATATTAGTTATTATTATTTAATTACGAAGTATACATTTTTATCGTTACATAGAATAGTGAAAATGATTCAGATAATTTGTTAAATTATTAGAACGTGTATTTATAATAGTAAGTTAAATAAGTATCCGTAAATAAATAAAAAAATACAATTAAAGAAATAATTATTTTAATAAAAGTTATAAGCAGATAATAAGACAAATTTAAAACGACTAATGATAGGTTATAGAAGTTTTTAATAAAAAATAAAACAAATAGACTCAATGAATTAATAGAAACATTAGATTGTATATAGACAAAATGAAATGAGACATTTTTATACAGAAATAAGTATAATTAGCAGAATAGAGTATACATTGGTAATCCAGACAAAAACTATCTAGAAAAGAGAGGCACACAAGTAATAAAGAAATCAAGGGTCCAGGTTATATACATAATTATACATATAGATGATACATCCCAAACTTGACATTTTGATTGAAATAAGTTTTATCTGCGTTATATACATCAAGGAAACTGAAGGACTCTCATCAATAAAATATTTTTCTTAGAGTAAGGGAAGGAAGAAAATGTCTTCAGAATTTCAATGAAGGAGCAGGCCTTGATGACGAGGTCCCTGGGCATGGGCGAAAAATGCTCCTTCAGGGAAGCCAACATACTTGCCTTAGTTGTGTGGAGACGTCTATTAGTTTGTCCCTAAATGTAGCCCTAGACAAAATAATCCTTCATGTTCCTTTCCAATTATGACGAAGGATCTCGTCGGGGACCAGTCAATGATAATGCGCACCTTCAAGGTGAACATTACGTACCTAACGTTCCTGGAGTACTCATAGACTTCTGCAACCTCGAATTAGTCCTTCGGGAGTTCTTTGGATCCTCCAGTTTCTTGCTGGTTTACTGGATTTAACACATTCTCAGTCCAGTGGTAATACAGATGTCACGGTCGCTGTTTTATCCTTGATTATTAGTTAGCCTCATAACTAAGGCGCATCTCCGTCGCTCCTTTTTGAACTGAATCTCCTGCAGCTCTAAGTATAATTAATCCATTATGTCGAAATTAGACTGACTGAATGTGTTTTTTTATATATAAAAAGGATATGAAGTGATATTTGATTCCAGGACTACCCAATCAGGGCGTGGATTTTATCATCGAGCCCTATATGTATGATCTTGATGCACTGTTTCTTCTTGACTGATTAGTTAAAGCTCCATGTTTTCTAAATTGTCTGTATATATAACTATATATTTTCTATAAAAAAATATATTCAAAATAAAATCTATTAACCAAGTCGGATTAATTAAAAAAAACTTTATCTTTTTTTCCCACTAAAAATAGACAATTCTAATTAACTTTATACAAAATACATTAAGTGTATATACATACATAAATATTATATATTTTATTAATATTTTGCATCGAAGGTTTTTAAAAAAAAAAATTCTTACGAAAAAAAACCTTGTAACATATGGATTAAAATATATATGTGACGAGTCAACATAAAAGTAGGCTGGAGTTACTTTCGTGAAAATTAATCAGTAAGCTAAAATAATTTATTAAGTCGTCACTCTTTATATTAATGAAAATAGTCACAATATTTCATACATATAGTTGGGTCAACTTTATGCATTCTATTCAAACTTATGGGAGGCGTTAAGATACTAAATACTCTAAAATAATCTATTCGTGTTATTTGTGACATTACGCTCCGATTGTCCATCATTGACTTCAGGTAATCAGGCCACATATCTAAGCTTGTAACATATTTTGATATCTCTGCTGCAGAGAACTTTATGTACTCAGTAGTCAACTTGTGGCTGTAGTGATTGTATGGAATGTGCTATTTTCTATCAATCCCTTCTTATTAACTATGCCACGCATTTCTGAACTTGTATCTGAAAAACAACAGCAAAATACACATTGATTTGTAGCAAATATTCATTGAGCTATGTTTTTATGTGAAATTCATGTTTTGTTGGGTTTTTTTCTTTGAACACACTAATGCATGGTTCATTTTGAACACTAATAAGAACTCATATTTTATTTTTCTAATCACAAAGGGGTTCGATGAATAATGCACTGAGGAAACTTGGATGGTTCACTACCTCCAATAAGGTTAATAACCAATGGCTTAGAGTTTTTGTTTGTTTTTTGTAACTGATTTTGGCTACTTTATACACACTCATTTCTAAAAATTTCACTCAGACGATGAATTTTTTCTATGTCTGATGCAATTTAAAACAACTTCAAAGGATTACACAGAAAATTTGCATAAAAAATTGGTAATAATTTATAGTACAAATAAAATCCGTATTTTAAGGAAAAAAATTATTAAGCGACGAAACTCAATGAACATCGCGCTTGATAGAAAATATTACCTCAAACTCAATATGTGTGTATTTGATACTTGCTCGCACCTAGAGAAGGAATTATATATACATGGACGTCAACGACCATTCGGAAATTAAATGAAGTAATTGTAATATTATTATGTTCACTTATACTTTTTCATTGAACCCCATCTGACCAATTAAGGGATCATTATTTTTTTTAATCTTGATTTAGCGTTGACGAGTAACATACAAATTATATCAATTAGATGTACAAAATTAGTAAAACATATCATTAGACTTTAGAATGTAGATTGAAATGTAAAAGGATTCAGTACATTTTCTTTTCAACTATTTCTTAATGTTCATGAGTTGACTCTTATGTGATATACGGCATCTGACTCTCGTATAATGAACTCAAAAAGGGTACAAAATATAATTTTGATATTTGTATAAATTAGATATTTCAATTCAAATAATATTTTTTAATATATAATTAAAAAATAAATATATCTGTATCAATATATATATATACTAAATCCAGATATAAGAGAAAAACAGAAAGCTAGCTACCATATAGTTTTTTTCAAATTTTTCCTTTCCTTTTTGTTATTCGAGGTTGCGAGGGGATAAAGAAAGTCCACTGGCATTTGGATGCGTTACTAAGACAGAAAACTTTACTTTTTTAATTCATTGTGCCTCTCGAGAACAAAATATCAGATCTTAACAAACTAAAACTATACACCAACTAATTTCGTGGTCGTTGTTCAACAATTTCATTTATAACTTTAGAACAACGAACTTTTTGTGATTTATAAATATATTACGTATTTTCAACCCAACTTTTGTCCTTAGTTGACTCTTTTTTCAATTAAATTATCTGACTTTATGTACTATGAATTCTAAAAGGCATTTATACACAGACTCTAAATGATATACAGGGTAGGGCAGCAAAACGTGGACTGTTAATTAATGTTTATTTTCTCATTACTATGAGAAGGTTTCGTGATTATTTTTGATATTCTGTTTTCACCTTCCTCTTTTCATAAATTACTTAACTAATCATTTAGTCATTTCATTATCATGAGAGAGCAACTTGGAAAAAGGCATTGCATCTCAGACATCCCAGATTCTAGAGTTGATGTGATGAAGATTACTGACATTATTGAGTGTTCTTGGAAGCTAGTTTTTAAGCTGGCCAAGATTTAAAAAAATGGAAAAGTCATCTCCGGGATGGTAGGAAGTGAAGGGGATAATTTAAAGTTTGTAAGCTTTGTGGTCTCTTATGGAAAGAAAATACCTACGTTCTTTTTCAAGGATGGACAGAAAATCAGGCAGGAGGCCTACTATAATATGTTAGGATACACCATATTGTCATGGATGAAGACCAATTCCCGGAGAGTAACTACGTGTGGACTCAAGATGGTGCCCTTTCACACGTCTACCAAGTGGGAAAAATTATACACAGATAATATTGCTCGATTCTGTTCCAAAGAGGTATGGCCCCCTTCCTCAACACATTTGAACTCACTGGACTTTTTTATAATCGGCAAATTGGAGAGGGAAACCAACAGGACCTTACTCTAAAATGTGGACTAACTGAAGTCCTCCATAGTGGCTGCATGGGATAACATGTCAGATAAGTTTTCATCAACTCCTGCATGGCCTTCAGGCGACGTGTAAAAGCTGTGATTGGCAATTAAGTGAAAAAAGTTTTCTGAATTATTGATTCATTTCTTAATCCATCTCTCGAGTACACGTTTTGCCGCCCTACCCTGAATATACTGGGTATTTTTGGGTCTATTTATACTTTTTTGTATCTGAAGAAGTCATAAATATATATATATATATATATTTGAATACAGTAGATTCTGAAAGGAGTCTTTTAAGTTAGTTTAACGAGAAAGGTTAGTATGAATGGATACTAGGTATTTATTATTCGCCTTTAAACCACTCCCAGATAGTTATCCTAGTACTGAACACCTGTTTCGTTCAATAAGTTCCTATGACTGTTAAATCCAGTTGTGTACTGTTGGACTGATGTTAATACAACTATCATCACCAAAACTGATAAGGTGATAAAGTTCCATGCAAAATTGATGACATGTTGTAGTATAGATCTTTTTTTGTTTTGGTATAACCTATGAAGAGCTTACAGCCTCTTTAGGACCTTGTGAAATACATTTCTGTGACAACATACATCGTAAAGGTACTGTTTCTTGCGTTTGATTTATAAGGGAGCTTGCGGTGCAGTTGGTGAGTAATTTTTCCGTTTATCAACCGACAGCGTCATGTCCAGCCCAGGACACTGACTTTGGAGGTAAAACTTGGCTTTTAGGTTGCCGTATTTGTCAGGTAAGGACAATATTGGGGCTTTTCTATTGCCAGCTCAATCTTTTACTCTTGCAATCACTCAAAAAGCTAGCTAGTCCTCTTTCTGATCAAACAAAAAACCAGACTTTTTCCTCACTCTCTCCCTTAGCTCAACAACAGTCATGGTAGATCAGCTTCGTGAGTTTCATGAATCGAGGAGAAATTTTTAGAGATCAGTGAGTGTGAAGTAGTCACAGTTTGTAATTCCCATTATATTGTAGGTAAGGAAAAATAAAGTTTTATAACTGATTCTAGCTCAAACTACCACTACAAAGCATTTGTGATTATCAAAACTTGCTTCAAAAGATTACTTGGACTATTTTTGCCCTTTGTAGTAATTTCATAGCAGACTATCTGAAAAAACATACACAATTCTTAAATATAGTCTCCTGTAAATAAATGATCCACTGTGTTTAGCATGCCAAAACTGTACTTTCATAAATCATAACTTTTCAAAATCAAGGCCTAGACAATAGGCCATGAGCAAACTAAAAGAATATCCGTAACAGCTGTAAGGTGGTGGGACAGTCTGTAGCTTGTTATTTCAAAGAGAACGCATATATATCTTAAAAGCACCTTCCATACGAAAATCATATGTACATGTTATTTTAGAGTAAATAATATTATCATTAAGGGAGTTATTTTATTTCGCCATGATACAGCGCCACTCTCTGTTTACAAAGGGAATATTAAAAAAACCAACAAAAAAACCAGAACATTCCACATTATATACTGATCAAGGGCGCTGTTGTTGTGTATATCTGGACAAGCAGTTGATGGTAGGATGTACGAAAATATAACATATTCAACCTCTCAAAGGTCTAATTTCGTTTTATATTTGTTCTAAAAGTTTAATTCGTCGTAATATAACATAATAAAGATATACTTCCTTCAACAACCGAGTCCAAACACATTTTTCTTCACTTAGTCACTTTACTGTTTTGTATAGTTCAGTGTTCGAGTTAAAAAAAAATGTGTGTCTAATTTGACTGTTCTTGTAAAAAGAGTTCACACAACTCATTATTTTACCTTTAAATTATTAATTAGAATATCAAACATCAAATGAAAAGTATCTGTCATATGCTAATTTAGTGCTTCTGATCAAAGCAAATACTAATTGAACATACGTAATTGCCTTTTAAGGCCTTGATTATATATCTAAGCCATTTATGATAAAACGTGCTCATAATTTTTTTATAATATGAAAAGATATCCCAATGAAATATATAATTGATAAAAAGTCCAACCAAAAATATAAAGGGTTTGCATAAAATATTTGTTAAAATCATTCTGTATATTTACTTTTAATATGCAAAGATAGAAATCATCTACACACCTAAAAAATGATTTAAATGACTGTAAAAACCCAATACAATGTTGTGTACGTATATTGGGTATATATACATATTGAAATATCTATAAAAAAAATAACGGAAATTAAATATAAAATCATATTGAAATATTAATGAATATATGTTACAATATAAAGTGTCTCTGAGGGAAAAGAGTCTGTTTAAAAGCCTTCAAAAATAGGAATTTTTTTTCTGACAGAGCGGTTTAAATTCAAAATTATATATTTGCATCAGTTTTAATTACTAAGTTAACTACAGTAAACCATATTAATCATATGACTAGGGTTGTAAATCCTAAACATTTTTAACGTATGAGTTTTGTTATGGCTGGTACATACCTATGTTCTGTTAAACTCCGTTTTACAAAAAAAAAGTCTTTGAAATATTATTTGTAGACTTTATTCATATCTGACAACTTTATTTTACAAAAAAAGTTTTATCAATTTTCAAAAACTTTGAATAAAATGTGCCATCTGAAGATGACCTTGTCGCACGATGAAATTATGTATTGATTATTTTAAAATCCAAGGCAACTTTTCATCACTACCCGTAATCAAAATTTGAAAAAAGTTTATAATGAAACTGGTCTACTGAGAAAGGATTGCAATGTACTTTTATAACTGCTATTTGTTAGATATTCAGTAAAATATTTTGTAAAAAAATTTAAGAAACTAAATTTCAAATATTAAACTTTTTGGACAGAAATTTAAAAAGTCCATAACTTTTCATAAAAACTTCATAAAAGCTATTTACAAAATATTACTTTTTTGAAATAAATAAATTTTAAATATTTAATTTTTTGAAACTTCCAACAGAGAAGTTTATGGATTTTTTTCCAAAAAGTTTCATTTTGAAAATTTTGTTTCCTGAACTTTTTTCCAAAACAATTAAAATTTGAAATTTAATTTTTGAAACTTTTTTCCAAAAAATGAATTTTTTTACCAAACATTTTATGATCTATTAAAACTTGATCACAGCTGAGCTTCTTCCCTCCCAAACATTCTTCAAATTGTCAGGATTACTACATTCATCTTTGGTGAAATGTATTTTTACATACTGGCAGGACCTCTTTTATACTTAACTGCATATGTATATTATATACGTACATAAGCCACTTAACCCCTTTTCCAATTTGACTTTATATTTATTCAAAGGAACCATTCATAACCATTATTTTGATTAAAACCGCTGTATAAGCTGTCTACTTAAGCTAAATGCCCTAAGTTAATGGAGAGTGGGGGGGGTTACATTAAATAAATTTTGTGTTGTCACTGATTGATGATCTTCAAATAATAATTATTTTGTGGTTTCCTCTCTGTTTTTTTCATTCATTGCTTGCTTTATTTCTACCTTACCCCCCTTAATTCATCAATTTTATTAAAATAAAGTTTGTAACGGGCTATATTTTTATTTTATTTTTAACATGGAAAATACAGGGACTTTCTTTATTTTTTTAAAAAAGGTTTTAAATAAAAAGGAAAAGTATACATAGCTACATTTAATATAGGTACAAACTATGTACACCACAAAGTAAAATTTTTTTCTCTAGGACAGCAGTATGTAAAAGAATATATATCTTATCTTTAATTAAATAAAATAGAATTTGTGTGCCCACACCATTGAACCAAGGCAGATGAAATTTTCCATGGGTGCCTCTTTCAAATCTGGTCAGACTTAGACAAAGATGTCAATATTATTTTATTTTTTTAGCGGGATTTATGTAAGGGGGTTTACCTAAAGCATAAAAACTGTCTTTTGCAGCTCAAGAAAACTAGATAGGGGGTTGATTTATTAATCAAAAAGTGATTGGCGTTTCAAAAAACTACTATACGAATAACTACGTTTTCTAAATTGATTCAAAATCAAACAGTTATCGGCAAAAAAAGAAATCGGGGAAAAATATAATTTCGTTTTTTTCAAGTGGAAAAAAGGGAACTTCACATTAAATATTGGATTCAAAAAACAATGAAGCATGCAGAAATTTGTCTGGAAATTTGTTTGCATATAAATTTGACATATAAAAATTGTTGTTTAATTGAAATATCCGTCCTTTTCTAAATAACTTTTGAATTTTTATCATTTTTTGTCTCTTTTTTCATCAAACATTGTTTTTTAATTTTTAAGCAGAAATGCTACAAAACGATTTGATGGAGTATTTTCAATTTCAGAACATTTTACTAAATAATTTTTGCAATATTTGCAAAATTGAAATAAGTAGATCTGTCGTTTGCTTTATAATGCTAATATATGCTGTTTTCTATTTTTTTGCAAAATTAGTCAAAAAAAGTTTTTAGCGATTTCCTTAGTGAATTTTGGTTTGGCTATTTTTTGACAAAAATAAACAATGGACTTATCTTCCAGAATAGTTCTCAATGATTTCAATCATTGCCAACGTGATGTCCCGATCTTTCCTTGGCCGAGCAACGACGGATAACCCTATGCTGTCTTTTATATATTATGAAATATCTACATATCTATAGAATTGAAAAAAAAAAACATTAACGCGAATGAAATTTTTTAAATTGTCAATAATCTAAAGATATTTTTTTTGAAAAGCTGTTATCGTTATTATTTTATTCTTGAAGTTGGAAAATATATATAAAAAGACACCAGGATTGTGTGTGCACACTAACAAATGCTTAGGATTTACATGCCTTTTTATGAATATAAATTATATTTATAGTGGTATAAAATGTTAGTATTAAGGGTCCGATATTTTTTTTCTTTCTCACAATTTGAATAATATTTGTATTTTAGAAAGCTCTTATAATGATTTTTTTTTAATATTTAAAGAGAGAACATCTAAATAGTAAGTAATTATAGGGGCATGTGCTACTAAATAACAGAGAGTAACACTAAGGGTATTTAACGGAGTTCTAAGGGTTAGAATAATTAAAAGTGGAACAGAGGGTGGAAATCGTTCCTGTCCATATCCTTGTTAGATACAGAGTAAGATTTGTGTGTGAACATTTATTCGGCACATGGCTTCTTGAAGCTAGTCTAATCAAACATCATGACAGATAAGCTACTCTCCTCCCAATCATTATTCAAATTGTCAAGAATACAGCGTTTTTTCGGGTTTCATTTATCTATACATTTTTTTTCAGCAAGTCATATTTCATACAACACTACATATTACCCATCTACAAATGTAATATAAGAGATGGAAATCATAAAATAATGGAAGATTTGTTTTATTTATTATTTCATTTTTGAGGAAATAACTTTTTTTTATTTATAAACTATAAAAATGTAGTCACAAATGTATTTACCTATAAATGACGGCAAGTAACGCTGAAAAGTAATAAGTGTACGTCCTTGTTGGACTTAAACTAAAATAGAGGAATGACTTAGGAGTGATGCCTACCCATATCGTGGCTAAAACAGAGTGGGTTTTTGTGTATATTTTCTTCATCTCATAGTTGCTCGTAACTAATTTCATTAACTTCATGATAGCTTAGTTGTTTTCCTCTAAATAAATCTTCAAATATTCAGAGTGAATTTTATTTAACATTCGGCTGATTAGTATTATTTTCATAGATGATCATCACTGGGGGTTGAAATCCTCAAGTATTTGAGATCCTCTAAGCAAATGGAAGAATATAATTATGTTTTCTTTGAAAGGCATCCACGATGACCGGAAATTCACTTCCCAGTTTCAGATGTAGACCAGTTTGATTAATTTTTTATTTTATTGAAAAAACTGTGGACGAATATACAACGATATTCAAGACACTTTTGTTCACTTTTCAGTTCTGAAAATTATCAAAGATTATATATAGCTTAATTCCAAACATAGTGTAGTAGATCGTAAGGCAAGATCTTGGTAAGCGTTTGTGCTATTCGGTATTCAAACTAACAGAAAACTGATGAAAAGGTCATTAGTACAGCCATCATTAACTCTAAAGCCGTATATTTCTCAACAGCTCACAGAAGATAGGATGATTGACAAAATAAATATGAAGTTTATCTTCATATCTGCTGTCACTTGATGCACTGATTTAACCCTTAGGATTATTTCTCCAAAATATTTATTGTGGTATTATCCTGCAAAACATTTACTAGATAGTTTCCATAGATCTCAATTTTGTATAAAAGTACACTTACACTAACTGTTCATCAATATAAGAAGAATAAGAAATAAACTACAGAATTAGATGTCTTTATTTCCTTATTAGTTGTCGTTCTAATGTCTTTATACATGCTGGGGAAAAAGTAATTTCGTATTTCCTGCACTTTTCTTTAAACTAAGTATATCTTGTTCTTTATTTGTGACATGGGATCATAAGATAGAGCATTTTATAGGTTTTACATTTTTTCTACATAAAGGGGAAAAACGCGTTGAAATAGTAAATTTATTGAAAAAAAATAGAAATTTTTTAGAAAAAACTTTCAAAATCTATAGACATTTTCCAAAAATAAAATCTATTGGATAAAAATTTCAAAAATTAGTTTATTTATATATTTTTTCTGAAAAAAAAAAATTCTTCAGCATTTAATGATTCACCTGAAATAATATACTTTAGAAAAAATATTAAGCTTTTTAGTCAAAAACAAATATTCCTTAATTTGAGAGGAGGGAGGGTAATCAATATAATTTACAAGATAATATTTTTAATAATAATGGAAAACTATTAACATTACTGATTGTTAAAGCAATAACAACAAAAAAACCATTTCAAGGTATTTTTGTTCTAGTTGAATGCATTATTTTATTTAATAATGTAAAATATAATTTTAATGATAATTTATATATGTACAGTTTCGTAACATATTTACCTAATGGCAAAATGGATGATTTTAAATGGGCAATATATATATATTATGACTCTGTGATGGTATATATTAGTAACAACAGTAACAATTGACAATTAATAAAAAGAACAAAATTGACCACAACATGTGTGTCATACAATTACTATTCATTTTCAATCATTGAGATGATTTATTGAGCTGAACTGAAATAAAGTTTTTACAAAATACAATGTATTTTAAAAATACAAACAATCTTAAAGAAATATAGAAACATCCCCAATCAACAATATACGTACTATATATGCAAAATAATTTTTTACACACATCTTGTGTCTCCATTACTCCGGCCTGAAGCTGTTCATTATTTCTGTGAATCCAAACTCAGTTTGTTCAGGGTGTTGATGCATTTTAGTTTTTCATTTCAATAACATTTTTGCAATAAGATTATATATATTTTCTTAGGGGGAGGGGAGGGTGCTTTGTTTTTGGATTTTTTTTCAAAAAAATCAAAAGTTTTAAGAAAAAAATTTGAAAAATTAACTTTTTTTAGAAAATGATTTGAAAAAATTTATTTTACTGCATTTCAATTTGCAGTTCCGCAAAATGTGAAAATGTGAGTTCTGCTTATTTTTTTTAAAATCCTCAAGAAAAAAGTGTCGTTTATAAACTTGTGCATTTTTATTATTGACTTTGTTTGACCTCTTACACATAGAAACCCAAAGTCTCGGGAGCCTCAAATCTTGCGTTGTGAAACAAAAATATTAGACATCTTATGGACATAATTCTTGGAATAATATGGGTTAACACTAGTCAGTAACGCTGAACTTGGGTCGGGTGTGACGTCATCAAAAAAATTGTCAGCAAACGTCAACCAGACTGCATTGCAAGTTTCTTATTGATACCCCTTAAATATAGTCACATTGTTGTAGCCCAGGTTATCGAAAGAGGTAGACTCATTATCGAAAACACTATCCAATAAAATCACACTTTTTTATGTACTAGAACACCATATGCTCAACTTAGTTGAGTTTGCTCGCCTGATTCCAGAAATTATTTCTTTCAGGGCCACTTCGCCTTTAAAAAAAAAAACCTACACTTTTTTGTTTTTGGCTATATTAAGTCTCACAGCTGCTTTAAGCCCTCGGTGTTAAAGATAGGGATGAATTATGATAATAATTTTAAAGTCGAATGTTAAACAATCATAAAACATTTTTTAAAGGTTTGCATGATGTTTATGACTCGAGTAAGCTTTTTTTAAAAGTGAAAAGTTTGTACTTTTTATTCAAAGGCTCATAGCTTCAAGACAAATATATTCCAAAGGTTTTGAAGTATCTCATTTGATAGCTGAAAGTCTAAACTTTGATTGAAAAACAGGGGTTTTACAAGAAAAAACTATATATCGTTGTCAATTTGAGATAAGGTCTCAAAAAATTTCAAGTATGAAACTTATTTTTGAATTGATTTCATAGGAAAAGTTCATATATATTGACATGAAAAGAGAGACAAACAAAGAGAGGAATTTTTTTTGGGGTGGGGGGGATAAATTAAAAATGTGAATTGCAATCCCTGCTAAGAATTTTGTGATCTGTGTTCATCAACAGAGATGAATACATGTGCAACAGGAACTCCTAGCAACAAAATCCATGCTAAACTGCACCTGGCCAGCAGAATTGGCATTCAATGTAGCTTTAAGATAATTAAAAAATTGGTTCCACCCCATCTAATTATAAGCCATTAAAACTAATTATAGAGTTTTAAATTTATTCAAAAATATTTTTTTCACAAAACCTACGAATTTTAATAGAATGATAACAACTGCAAGTTTCATCGACATGAATATTGATCAAAATCAAATGGATGAAAAATATTTAAGCTATGTAAAGGAAAAATTAAAATAGTATAATCTATTGAAATATAGAAAGCAGTCAATGACGTCAAGGAATTGCAAAATAAGTGAAATGGCACGCAATGTAGGAGTCATGATATATAGTTATTAACCCTCTGTTCGATATTATAAAATCTTAACGTGAGTACTTCCTGGTAGTAATTCCCACCCAAACATTAAAATTGATATTTTAGCTATATAAAACCTTATTTACCTGTAGTATTTGTGTAAAATGACACCTACAAGTTGTAGTTTTCGGTCTGAAATTCCTAGACCACTCTGAGACAGTTATTATTTTTGATTTGGTCCTTTCAAAAAGTTTGGTCTAGATTAGGGATGTCCAACCTTTTAATATAATGAATGGGCTATATTGCCACTTGAAATATTCTAATCGTCCCAAGAATCTTTAAAATAAAATTTGAGGAAATAAGTCTTCATAAGTCAAAACTATTATTTATATAATTTTTCAAGACGTAACTGCTTAAAAAAATAGCCAATCTGATAACCCTGTTCAGATGCATCTACGGGACTATATTTGAATATGGTTTTTATTTTTCCTCCACTACATAATTTGATCGAATGACACTTTTTTCCCAGGGCGATAATTTGTCAAAAATTCCTTAATTTTTTTCTTAATTTTAAATAGAATTTGCAGCCTGTAAATAATATTTTATCTTATCTAACACTTCGTCATAATTGAAATTCATAATGTGTTAATATGTGTTCATGTAAGCTTTGACTTTGTATCAGTTTGTCCTTGTTTCAATTACATGGAATTTAGAAATATAACTGTATATTGCAGAGAAAAACTATTAATGACAACTAAGAAAAAACATTGACTTATACTTTCAAGGGTCGAAAGATAAAAAGGATAATGAGATCTGAGAAAATATTGAAGATGTTTCCAAAGAGTAAGTGAAATTCATATGGAATAATCAAATCCTGCTCCACGTATTATCCCTAGACTTTTGGTTTTTCCTAAAACAATCATTGTTTCCAAATTAAAGTTTTGTCAACATCAATAGCTTGAAAAGTTTATGTTGCTGCTAGGTCGAAACCATGTAGAGAATTAGCATAGAGTAAAATAATTTTTTATTGCTTAGCAAAATTTTAGATAACATTATATAAATTTCACTAAAAAGTATCATTTTATTAAAACAATTTGGTTTTAGTACACAAGGGATTTCTTATTAGCTTCATTATATTTTTCACCATACAGTAGTCATAAAATAGATACCGTGAGGTCTCTATGTCCATGTCAGAGAATATACGCTTTTATCTTCTTCCTACTCTACGGATTTATTTTCGAATAGTAACGAAGTTTCCAACCTAAAGTGGGACTATCTTTCTTTGGACTTTATAGAGTGATATCTAAAAAGTTCGCACGAACCGTTTAAAACGCCATTTATTGGAAGCCAGTCAGGTGGAAGAAAGTGATATCCAACTATGTTATCATATGTTTCTTTTATGTGGCCACTCTTAATCATCTATTGAATTTTATTTAAGGATAAGCACACTGGATCTATTGGTGCTAGAAAAAGCACAGAGCAAATCAAAATACGTCGAACCTTTTTATCTGTAAAAACAAACTAACAATGCAAAATGACTGATATTGTCAACATACGTTGTGCACATGTATATAAACAATATCCAAAATAAATTTGAGAATCGAATAAGAATTTAGTTTTGAAATAGAGAAATAACTGTTTCTTTTTGATCAGATTAGTGTATCCATCAACCTAAACTGAAATTATCTAGTTATATTCCGTAAAAAAATTGGTATGACTCTGAGGACATTTTCATGTTAGAAATATATTCAAAGTATTTACAATTATAATTAATAGAACTGGGTCGGAGACAGAGCTAACTTTTTAAGCGGAGCCCATAGTCCCCAGGGGAGACCCCCCACACAAAACATTGAGAATACTAGAGAGGATTCATGCCTATACGTTCAACTAGAGAACTCATTTAAGCCATGATCTCTTGAACAAAATTACCACCATAAGGTTTGAGTCCATCTTCCCAAATATTTAAATTGCTCTGCGAATTTTCCTGTTACTGTTGTTACTGCCAAAAGGTCTTTCAGCATATTAAAGTTTATCAAAAAGTACAGAAGTTCAACAATATAGGAAAAGATTCTTGTTGATTTCTTAATTACTTGAACTGAATATAGCCTCTCAATGTAAGTTTATTTCAATTACGTCATTTGTCAAAGTTGTTAACGGGTCCACAACCTTGTTTTTCGTCGCAGAAAAAAAAGGGTGTCAAAGGTATTTTGCATATATCTCTTAGAAAGAATGGAAACGACAGTGATAAAATGTATTTAAAAAATTGACTGAAATCTATAACTAAAAATTAGTAGATGCAAGTCAAGACGGACATTTTTGATTGTGTTATCAAGTTTCATTGCAAGCCTCGTATCCAAGTTCCCCACCTCTGTTACAAATTAATATTTTTTTGATAGTTAACAGATTTGTTGTTTGATATTATCAAATATTTTTCTAGTGCATTTAATGTAATGCTATGACGTCCTGACAAAATTTTGTCATATTTTTATTGATTCAAGGAATCACATTGAAGAATATTTGAGACAATTAAAGGTTTTATGTATATATATTGCTGCTTTAAACCCCTTAAACCTTTTTTTTTTTTTTCAAATAAAGACTTTATTCGTGTGGAGTAGTTACATGTATAAATAAACATTTTAGTTTATAATTAAATTCCTATACAAAAGTCAATACAACAATTAACTAACACGGCGAGTTAAAACGTAATAAAAACACTCTGTAGTAGTTTATCACATTTCATAAGAATCTTTTATAAAATTAGTAAAATAATCTGTTAGAAAACAAATGAATAAAAATTATCAAAACTAAAAAAAGTAAAATGGAGACAAAATTCACAACATTTAAGCATTGGATGTACAAAACTTTTTAAACTGTTTGTGGATGCGTATTAGACGGCTGAGAAACGTCATATTATTTTTCAAACCATATGGGTAGTAGCGTAGGAAATTCCCGATGTACTTCTACGTTAGATTACAAGAATCCAGAATTTTTATGGGAAAAACAGAGTATATCGCAACTGTCGAAATAAGAATAGCTCCAAATTTTTCATTTCGGATAGGTCCGTCTTTTATCAGCTTCTAGGCTATTCTACATCTACAGCTCGACAAACCTAACTCTATAGCGCAAGTTTTTGTAGGAGCATACGAAATATTTGAAATGAGCACGAATAAAATAATGTCAGTACCGATTTTATCACTTATTCCTGCTATGTTAAGCAATATAAATTTTTCAGATATGTAGTGAAGGACAGTCTGCAAAAGCATAAATAACTGTGTTAAACAATTTTCCACAGTCTATGCAAGGAGCATTGAAGAATATACATCCTGAAGATATTTCAATTTGCGAACTAAATCACTTTCCATATTTTACTTAAGAAATTGAATCTATGATTCTCTTCTTCCACTATATAGGGAAGTCCAATATTTTTGAGAAATTGTCGTAGATTTTGTCAGCTTCCTCCTTATAATTTAAAAGATATTCTCAAATGCCATGGAATGGGCATCATGTAATTTTCTGCGGATAACCCTTGTTATTGTTTTGGTTCCATGAGGTTTTTTAAAATAAAAATTCTTTTTGCAGTTCTATTGCACCATATCAATAGTGGAGGTGGATGAAAATGACGGTATTCCTTTCCAAATAATCCTATGTGCTGCTGATAAAGATGGAGATAATTCCAACAAATGATAATTTATAAAATCTCTCCCCAGTATAACCCATGTGTACACCGGGTGTGATGAAATAGTAGCTGGCCACACAGTCTCTGGATGTCTTCAAAGATCAATTAGCACAATCTGATCGACTTTGGGCAATAGTTGAGAGCAGAGATAGTCCTCCTCCCACGAGAGATCTAAGTCGTTTGATTGAGAATAAATAGATCCTATGAAATATCTTATTAAGCCGGGACTCTTCTTCTTCAATTATCTTCCCAGCGAGCCAGGGAATAGCTGTTGCCTTATATATTACATTAGGAAACCTATTTATAAATTCAAAATAATGTACAGGATGCAGTGAAGGAGCTTTTTTATATAAAGCACGCCAATCAGGCTATAGAAGGAGTGAATTGGTTGCAGTGGTTTCATTCTAGAGGCAATATTGCTAGAAAATAAAGTCAGTCCCTATCAGACGTCATAGTAGTTTAGAACGTGCATATACTATTGAAAATAAATATTGACAAAAAATGGGTTGAACGATTTTTTAAAAATCTCAACCAGTTACAATTGAAATTGAAATTTGCAAAGTTCTTTGAACGCAAATAACTCCACAAATAATTATGCTTGAGAGCAAAAACAAAACCATTAAGTAAAACCAGAACTATTCCGGAAAAACCAAAAAAAAAAAATGGAAAGCTCTGTAGAATTGCCTATAACTAATACTTTAATTACCTAATCAGACACAAATATAATATAACATACATTTTTTTTATGAAACAATTTTCTATTTAATTAATATGTTTATTTTAAGAGAAAAAATAAAAAAATAAATCATTGATTATTTAAACACCTAAGTTTGGTTTATTGGACAATGGGGAACGTCACGACTCTGATATGATTTTCAAAACTCTGTAAAATAAAACTTTAAATGTACAATATCGTTATGAAACAAAAAATGCAACTTTTTTGATTTATAAAAATTGCTTTAGTGCCTTTTGGAAAAGGACGTTATGTTATTGCATCTTGATATTTGGATGTTTGTATAGGTATAGATGTTTTTTCTTTATATGTAATTCTGATTCGTCTAAAATATTGTAACGACGCTTTTTCATCTCTTGCACAGTTCATTGTTGTATCACATCTTTTGAATAAGATTCGTCAACGTAATTTAATAGAAGTCGACGTTTTGGATAAGGTTGTTTATTTGCTTTAGAATAAACCAGAAACATAAATTATTAATTGAAGCCATAGTATATAGTATTTTAATCATAGTAATGCACTAAAAAATTATAAAAGCTATTTTAAAACACAAATAAATAACCCAAATCATCTATGAAGGGTATTTCTATTCTATATTTTTGAACGAGGTTAAGTGAATCCTGAACATAATTCATCTACATAATTTTTGTTCATTTTTTATTTCCACCATCTTGTCTCCTCTTTCCCTTTTAGTATCTTTAGATTTATTTATATGGAATAATAATAAGTTATAACGTAATACGATAATTGATTGTTAATTCTAAATAATTAAAAGAGGCATCATATGATTGAACATCATTTTCCCAGGTTACACTAATTTATTTCATTATTTAAAAAAAAAAAAGGAAAAACAAACAAAAACACAATTATTCATATTTCAAACCTTCTTAGTAATAATTTTAAATGAAATTTCTTAGAAATAAAGAGTGATTAGCTCCTTTCTGTTGTACTGGGCAAATCAAAGCCAATCAACTGTGCTTCGATTTGTATAAATATGTTATTAACCCTTTATTTGTGTTCATAGGTTAATGTTACTCCAGATATTCTCCAAAAATGTTTTTCTTATATTTTGTTTCCATTTTTTCCCTTGTCTTTTTAGGTATTATCCTAAGTTATTATTATCTTGACGTATATGTTTACAAAAATAGAATAAAATGCAAAAAAAATAAATAGTTTTTTTACTCAAACAAAGACAATAACTCGAGAGTTATTAGCTTTTCAAATACTGTAATACTAAAGCACAATACAATTTAACATACTAGAAATACATTGATTCTTAATGGTTTAAATTAGATTTCGTGAAACTAATATATTTATTTCTGTGTTAATTTACTCGTGGGCACATGGGTTTATAACTATTTATATCAATTGAATTACAATTTATTAGCTTTTATCGGATACACATATCACGATACCATAAGCCATTGCCAACTATAGTCAAAAGAAGACAAACAAATATGTGCCATGACAAACATTGCTTTTTTTCAGAACCATCAACAATAAACTTTCAATGCTCATGCAACAGGCATAACGATGGTCCAAAATAAAAATGACTGGTATAATTAGTTTCTATAGACCTTAGAGAATGAGAAAAAGTTAAATATTAAAAGGTTTGAAAAAAAGTTAAATTTTGAACAGGTCAATTGTATGTATTATAAGTGTTCTACGCGTTTTGATGATATTACAAAATATTTCTAAAAAATACTAATTGAAGTGAGAATGTGGAGTGGGCCACACCTAAATATTACGTGGGTGGCAATGCCGCCGACGATCTACAGGTTGTATATCCCTGCACTTTATTTTCAAATTGCTCGCAATTAAATTGTATCTTCATCAAATCTTTAATGAACAAAAAAGTTGCAAAAGAAATTGTTTAATAAACGTAAATGACCACTATATTTGAAATTTTATAGATTTATAGACATTTTGCACATTACCTGTAAAATATATACTTGCTGTTTTGTTGATATTTTGATTTGAATATGAAGTAAAAAGCAGTTTATTGCATAAATATTAAATTGAACTGATTGTTTACTATCAGAAGTATGCAGCATTGCTTGGAGCAATTTTTGAACGCCTTTGTTAAGCACGTTTTCAATTCCAAAATTTAAATATATTGTAAATAATTAAAAATTATTATTATTATACAGAAAGTTCAATAAATATTTATTTAATATATAATTCTATCTTGCAAAAATTGATTTATCATATTATCTCGGACATTCATATTTCTTTCTTTCTCCATGCATAAAAGAGTTAATAATGTGCTGCAGAGAGTTGTTACGTCACACAGTTTTCAGAGCCTATTAAAACCAAAGTGTAGATTTACCTACATCACAATTAAAACTAGTTTTGATATTAAACATTTCTGTGAATATGTAAACTTTTTAACCTTTTGTTTTTCCAATGTTGATCATGATGATCTAAATCAGGTATGTACAATCTTTTAATATAATGGACCACATTGCCACTTTAAATATTTACTTATAACCTATAAAGGTAATTTTTTTTCAAAAATGGCTTCTTAGAACAAAATGATTAAATACATATTGAATTTATATTTAGAGCAAATATATACAAAACCCAAATCTTATTTTTCAAGGCCAATCTGGGAACTGTGTTTAGGGGCGTCTACAGGATTATTATTATTGATTCGTTTTTGGGGGGAAGGGGACTTGGCTTTTTGAACTTTTGCTCCACTGCATAATTTAATCGAATCATCTTTTTTTCAAAAAAAAGAAAAATTGTTGTTGGATTCAGAGTAGAATTGGGGATCAATACGAGGATCGATCTTGTCAATTTCCTTCTCCTCTTCCTCTCTTGTCATAGCTGATCGTAGTTGATCTTATGAAAAGTGAAGGGAGCAAAGTTGCTCTCCCTCAAAACATAAATCAAATTGTCTGGGTTACCATATTAATTTTTGGTTTATTTATTTTTCTGGCATGCCTTAAATACACAAGATTTTCATTACGATATATATTTTTAGATATATTCATAAAATTAAGTTTAAAATTAGTACGCCTGATCATGGATTACTTAACATCTGGATAAAATATTCTCTTTTAAAATCACTCAACCTCTCCTTTAGAAATTTTTCTGTTTTGTTTCAATAACTAATATAAATATATTCTTTTATCGTCAATTAGTTATAAGCAAATATTATTTTGCCTATAAATTGATTATTCCTCTTAGACGTGAAATATGCCATCAATTTGTGTGGTTCCTTGTTGCCACACTGGTAAAACATTTGATCGAAATCTCTATTATAATGAAATAAAAACTTCTTTGCATGAAGTTCCAACATCAATAAAAAAAATTTTAATTAATGGAAATCGGCCATACGAATATATTAGATACCTCAAAAAAAAAAACTATATATTTATTTTAGTGATAGTTGTTTAATGTTTATATACAATTATAATTATAGTTTATGTAGATAGTAAATCGTTTGATAGCTTAAAAAAAGTTGTTTGTTTCTTCATTTTCCACATGAAGATTTTGAAACATAAACTAATTGAAAAAATTGAGAACTAAAATAACGTTTCTTAAGAAAAAGGGCTTTACCATCTTTAGAATTAAAAACAAAAGTGACAATTAAATAAAAGACCTGCATAAAGTCAATGGCTGAGGTGAGGCGTAAACGAAAAAGTGAGTATATAGAATTAAGAATAAAAAGTTTTTAAGAGAAGATGATATTTCAAAGTTGTTGGAGCTCAAACAAAAATTAGATATAAATGGTGTCCCTACAAAAATAAAAGTAGATTAAAAGGAAGATAAAGTTCAACTTCTGTACAAAACAAAAGTCAGATTCAGGTATTTTGCACAACACACAAAATTAGTTAAAGTAACTCTCTGTTGATAAGTTAATTAATTATTATTTTAATTTAAACACTATGTTTGTAATTAATTAATTATTTATAACTATGTTTTTAATTAATTAATGATTAAAAACTAGTTTTAATTTCTTTTAGGTTGTCCAGTTATTGGATTTAGTGTAATAATTCAAAGAAACTTGAAATATCACATGTGGAATACTACAAATAAGATTTTAATCAATAAAATAAGTCATTGGTGGCTGCAAAGGATAATAAATACATGTAGCAAAGTTATAAATTTACTTGCTTTTTAAAGACTAATTATGATAATGTTACTGAACAGTATGCAATTATTAAAATAAACAGCTTCTATCTAACCATTTCTGATCTAGCTCAATTAATTTCTTTTGAAAAAATTATCATTTATCCCCGAGCAATACATGATAGGATTTTCAAATAAAAAAAATTATAATAGAAGTGAAAAAAAAAACACTTTTATTTATTTGTTACTTTATAGGTGAATTACTCTATAACGAGGTATCAATGTTATACATAAATATATTTGGAAGTAAAAGTTGAACTTGCTGCACAGTGCACAATAAATTATCAGAATTAATTTGACATGAAATAAGTATCAACCCAACTTCATTGTTTGCCGTGTCTTTATTTTGAGTAGTGGCGATTTGAATACATAATATAAGTTTAAAAATCATGAGGTTAAAGCTACATATTCAAACAGTTCGATGAACCTGTTTTCATCTATAGATCACTTCTCATTAATTAATTCATATCTCACCTCTTTTATTTGGATTTCATCTCCCTTTTTTAATAGATTAATAAATAGATGTATAAACGATACCTAAAAAGAATGGTAGCGTGAGATTAATAGTTGACTTAACCAAGTTAAACTTACTTAAGTTAAGAGATTAGTTTATCCTATGAAACTCCAAAGGAAGCCGTTTTTGAAATCAAAGCGAAGTCCCAGTTTTTGTCAAAATTTGACGCGGTCCAACGTTATTTGCAGATGTCTCTAGAAGAGTAAAACCAGAAATTAACAACTTTTATAACTCCTTATGGAAGATATTACTTTAAGAAAGCTCATATGGGATTTATTGGGACATAGAACTTGAAAGCATTTGAAATTGATCAAAATCTATGTCTTGCAAGTACATTCTTAAGTCTTAGAACATAATTGATGCACTCGTAACCGAAGAACAAGAATACACACACTCCTTCACTGCAACTTCACTCTTTATTCTGATGACATGTACTAAACCCAAATATGACTAATGGATATCCTTTACCTGAAGTAATAATTTAAACTTTAGAGATGTTCGGGAATTTTGATTGTTAAGACTATAAAAACACGTTTGAAGTTTGTGAAGTAAACTTATAAATTAATTAACTTTCAATTCTCCTTAAATTCATAGTATCTATAGTACCTATAATTTATAAGCATATATAAACAACATCTCTGAAAAAATAATAAATCAAAAAAAAAATCTTTAGATATGACTATTTTTTAAGTTGGTCTTTTTTTTTTAATTAAACATAGAATATTTAATATAATATAAGTAATGATATTCATTCTCGCTGTGAATGATGAATAAGTTCAACGAATGCTGATATGTTACTTCTAATTTATTCTATGTACCAGCATTTTAGGTGAATAATTTTATAATTACAATCTTGGACTGAATAAATCAATATTCACTAAAGAAAAAAACAAACAAAAAAAAAACGTTGTTTTAAATCATTCAAACTCTTTTAATTAAATTTTATTATTAGTATTTTTAATTTAGTGATTGTCTAAAGAGTAAAAATGACTCTGAAAGATATTAAACGGTGGTCCATATAATCTGAACAATTACTAATTCAATAATTAATAAAGGTTGAGTGATTGAAATTCATTAATACTTCGATGTATTAAAGCATAAACAATTAGTTACAAAATATAAACCTATCTGAGCTCTCAAGCTTACGTACAGTCGAGAAAGAGACGCATGAACGGGATGGAAAAAATTTCATTCGCGCACTCCAAGCAATTGGGCATCTCCAATACCACCGTCTACGCCGTCAACAAGTCCAAAACGTTGGAGATAGAGAAGGGCTCTGTCAAAAAGGGCAAACTGGATCCCGATGAGTTAAATAAAAAAGCCCAGACCAATGCACTCAAGTCCGTGATGGTCCATACAAGATATCTTGGGATTTCAGTTCAGAGTGTCGAGAGAGCTATCAAAAATTTGTTGGAAAGAGCTTTGTGAGGGCGGAGAGGCCACTTTTGTAACCAAAAATGAAAGAATACCATCTTATATGTTGTAAAACTCTATTGAAGGAGTCTTTCGAGTTCTTTTGAACTCTTTTTTTACATTTTAGACACCCTGATGCCAACACCTTTTGAGTGCATGTCGAAGGAAAGCTCAGCAGTTTCCGTCATCAAAATACCGAGACCCTCATAGCCACTGTCTTCCAGCACTTGGACGCCAGGACCGAGTGCTACATTCGCAGCGGGTGCCAGACTTCCACTGTCTGTAATCCATCATTGTAGGTAAGGGCATTTACATTAATGATTAGGAGACTTCAGACACATATTTATTTATAGTTTTAATTTGTTGAAATTATTTTGTTAGTTAATAAATTATTTATGGTTAAAGTTTCTAATTAAAAGTGTTAAGATTTTAATGCACCACTCCTTTATCCGAATTATTATAATCCCAAATATTTTAGAATTCAGAACATAGAGAGAAAAACTGAGATCCCTTTTGGATTTCCTGCTCAAAGATAAATTCCATCATTGGTTTCAATTCATTTGAACAAAATTTGTGGTCCTCACTGCAATCAAAGATATTGAAGATCATAATGGTCCAAAATGAGCCAGTAAAATAAAAGTTTGGAATTAAACTTTGTTATATACTTTTACATATAATAATTACTTCATTTATTAAATTTAAACCATAGGTTCAGAAGATATATCTATTTGAAATTGGGTGTGTACCAGTGTTTATCTCAGAAATTGCTAAAAATAAAGGAATTAATATTTATGTATGTAGAGAGCCAACCAGGTTTCGGATTGAAAAAAAAAATAGATATGGATTTTGTATTCAAAATTTTACTTGTTAACAAATTTTATCAAATTCTAAATTGCTTGGATATATACCTTTGGACAATTTGATGTAGAACAACTAGAGTTGTATAAAATTAGACTTTTTTTATTTGCAACTTAAAAAGATTTTTTATTTTTCTAAAGCTGCTATCATTATTTTTTCCCATTGTAATATCCCAATGAGCATAAACACACGGCACCCTCCATGGATCCCAGAACCCGCAATTTAATTATGCAACCCGTGATGCATATACTCTTGAAGTGGGATATATTTCAGTTAAACATTTTAATCATTTTGTACACAATATTAAAGGCACAAAAGTTTAATAGTTGTTTCAAAATTTGCAGTGTAGCCATTTAGGCACAAGTGACGTTGAACGTTCTGGATGCGCTATTAAGGTAACTAATCTGGAAATCATTGATTAAATCAATTATATGGTGATTGATAACAGAAGAGTGAAGGTGTGTGATTCTTAGTGCTGTGGGCATCTCGAGTTTGAACCCTATTTCAATTAATTTTGCGATTGCAACTGCTGACGTGTGAGGTGATGTATTGTATTGATGGAAAATAACATTTTGTGGGCAAATCGTGAGTGTTTTCCTTGCAGCTTGGTTTTCAAACGATCCAATAACGATGAATAATATGCACCTGTAATAGGGTTACCTTTTTCCAGATAGTCGAGATTATTCCTTGCGAATTCAAAAGACAGTCGACATAATCTTTCCAGCCGATTTCTTGATTCAAACGAATGTCAAAGTGAAAGAAATAGATCGATTTGGCTGAAAACTGGTTTGTGTTCTTCCAAGAGATGTTACGAACTAAACATAACCTCGATACGCGCCAGTTATGCTATCTCTAGGATATTTGCATGTACTTTTCAAATTAATCTTGTATAAGCAGTCTATTATATGTCTTTAGTGGAGAAAATAAATGACTCCTGTAAAGAGGAGAATGTTCTACATTTAAAATAGCATTAGTGTGGGGATAATATAATAATTATATTTAAATTCATATAAATTTATTCTATTATGCATTTTTAAATCAATTTATACCAAAGATAGGGGAGGATTCTTCTTTTAGAGGACGATGTGAGCAATTCCACGATTTATTACATAACGAATAAAACAGATGAAAAAGATAACGTAACAACTGTTTTCCTTTTCTAATCCCTTAACTTCGTTATTTTTTTCACAAGTCCCTTCAATTATTTTATATAAACTTTAGTTACAACCAGGGACGGGTTTAATGTAAGCAGTGACTAAATGAAAAATAAATTTGCATAGGTCTTTTTTCTTTTTTGAAAAATTTGAATTTAGTTTATAATTATTTTTTGCGAAAATGTATTGGGATTTCCCAAATCTTGATTTCTCCTAGAAAATAACATTAATGAAAATGAGTACAGAGAAAATATTATACTAATATTATATTAAAATTCATAAATATTTATTTATGTTATGCATTTTAAAAACAATTTACACCAAAGATAGGCAATAATGCTTACTAATGAAGTTCAATCTAGCAACCTCTTTAATAAGGAATAGAAAGAATATGAAAACACTTAACAATTGTTTTTTCTTTTATAATTTATGAAACTACTGTTTTCTTTACAAAAACAACATTCCTAGTTTTACTTATCGGTGCGACTACATCTGACCAATAAAGTGGGGGGCGTGTACGGTAATTTTTTTTCATGTAAAACATCATAAAAAACAGTTCTTAAATCTCCAATATCTACTTACATTGTTTCCGTAGTTGTAGTTACAATTGTCGTGCACACATTGGACTTTTGTTTTTTTTTCACTAGTGTGGCGTAGCACAACGGTCAATAAAGATTATTCTCTTGAAGTTATGTGGCACTTGCAAGAAGCAATACGAAAGAAACGTCCGGAATTGCAAATAAACATATAATGGCTTTTGCAATCCGGTAATGCTCCTCCTCCCTCATCTTTGCTTGTAAGAGATTATTTGGCGGAAACAACACCACAATCATGCCTTAGCCACCATATTCACAGGATTTGGCCCAATATGACTTCTTTTTTTTTCTTAAAACCTATGACCTATGAAAGGACGTAGATTTGCAGCGACAAAGAAGATAAAGACTGCGCCGATAAAAGAGTTCAAGGCTATACCGAAAAATTATTATGAGGTGTGCTTCGAAAAAACGTTGGCACAAGTGTAGTGTATCTGAGGGGGATTAATTTGAAAGGGACAACATCAATATTGATAAATAAATAAATATTTTTTCCTAAAAAAAATAAGTCAGCTTACTTTTTGAACAAATCTCGTATAATTTGGTTCCAGGTCTATGTTTTAATAAATTTTAGTATAACAGATCGATAAAATAAAATTTATCCAAAGGAAAATTATTGTTGTTGATTTTTTTTAATATGTCTTTAAACAACTATAAAAGATCTAAAAAAAATCGAATAACAAAAATTCTAATATTTTAAATTTATGTAACATTTTTCCAAATGTATAAAAAAATCACCTTCATAAAAACAATTCTGAGCTAGTATAAATATAAAAGCAAACCAATTTCATAAAAGGTTTGAATTCTTTTTTTATTCATTTATGAAAATGTATCCATCAACCTTATCTACAAAACTTTATATTCATCAATTAGATTACCTAAATATGAATTATGTTTTGTTAACATTTTAATTTGTATACATTTTTGACAGCTTCATGGCATTTAGAAAACTACCCTGGGGAAAATTGTCCGTGGAGGATTACCCTGGAGAAAATTGCCATTTAGAAAAATTGCCCGTATTTTGTTCAAATTTGATGATGAATAACATCATATGATAAATTTGTTTAATATTATTTATGACAAATGTCTAAACATATTTGGTGTTTCCATCCCCACAGGGTGTAGCTTCAAGTGTGAGCAATATTAGTCGAATACAATTTCAATTCCAAATTAAATTCAATCTTCTAAGAAATGGATAGAGAGGATTGGTAAGAGGGGGGGTGAATTAATAGTTTAGGGCTTCCTAAAATATAGTTGAATATCTTCTGTCCTTAGATTGACCCGAGGGTGGTGTGGCATTGCTGAAATCCCCGCCAATACATCCAAGGTATCCCTCTAATACCAAAAAATAGTTCTAATCCAATGGGTTGCGAGGGTTACTGTGGGTAGGGGGGTAGGGGGTACTTGCTGATGCTTTGGTAGTTGTTTTTACTATTCCACACTACCCCCCACCCAGAACTCTGGCCAACCCGAAGGATTTGAACAAGTTTGTGATATTAGAGGTGTCAATGTATTGTCATTGGTTTTCAACATTCCCACACTACCCCTGGACATTGGCTAAACCAGTGCGGGAGAGTATTCAACCATATTTTAAGGCCCCTAAGCTATTTATTTCCTTCCTTCCTATATTGCCATCATATTACTCACACTTGAAGGTACATTTAAATAGTTGAATCATTCTAAGTATAAGTAAATATTATATTATTATAATTATGTACTCCAACTAATCTAAGAATCTTGTGTGAAGTTCATATACATAAAATATATTTCTTTCTCTATGAATTATCTGGACGCTAACTTATTCCATGTTTCAATTTATGTTCTTTGAGTGATCACATTTTTTATAGAAATTTACTAGCAAATAGACAACATTATCATATTTTTTTTCACAATTTCAATGCCAATTTCATAACGTCATGAACATTAAAAAAAAAAAAAAAACCCGGAGGATGCATATTTTATAATTATACATGAATTTTTTTTAAATAGTTTTGAATATTTTTCTATAATATATGCTCATCAAATATGTATTATGAATAAATGAGAAAGGTCAAAAACAGTGTAGTTATTCATCATTTTTTAACCTAAAATGAAAATATGAAATATATAATGAGGTCAGAAAAGAGTACAGAATCAATAAAAACACTTTATAAGCATAAAAACACTTTTACATTAGTTTTATTAATCTTACTTTTAATTTTGTGATTTTTTTAAGGGTAAAAATGATACGATAATAGTCCCAAATTACTATAATTCCAGGTATTTCAGAATTCAGACGACTGAGAGAAAAATAGAAATATTTAAGTTGGCAACAAAAATATACTTGGACGCTAAAAATGCTAAAAATTTACAACCTTATACATTGCACATTATACTGACTCTGCTATTTCAAGAAATAAAGAGGAAAAGTAGGTTTAAAGAAAAATGTCCTTTGGTTATATTAAATTGGATTTTTTATGGAGAAACAGAATGAAAACGAGAGGATCTATAAAATAAATTACTCCTCATTCTAATTTGCATACATTGAAACAGGCCCTAGTTTGCCTTCAGGACCTGGTTTTTGCCGATACTTATTACATACATATATGTTTGTAAACACAGTAAATACTATAAACCCCAAGTCATTCATTCTTTGTGAGTATCTACTGAGATAAGGATACTACCATTTGGTTTGAGCTTTTATACAATTTTGAATTACGTTAATAACTATATGCAATGTACATAGTTATTATAAATAAAGGCAAACACTTTTTACTTACCAAATATAGGTAGTAAGAAGACATTTTTCAATTATTTTGCACTAAATACTTTTGATTGATATTTTTTTAAACAATTAAAAAAAGTTTAACTCCTTTTTTTTCTTAAATTGTCCTATGCAACAAAAACAAAGCAAAAAGTCAGGTCAATTTGATTAACTGCGTATAGCGCGTGTACATATTTAACAATTTTATAAAACAAAGACTCCAATTATCTTATGTTATTCTCTCTTTTTGATCCATAAGGCAGCTTTAGAAAAAAAATTTATATATTTTTTATTGCTTAGAATAATGTCAGTCATAGTTAATAAAATCAAAATAATAATTAATGCTCTATTTAAATCTTTATTGATGAAATAAATCACTTTTGTCTCCTTTCAATCTTAAAAAAAAAGCGGAACCTAAACATGACGTCAAAGAATAACAAAATTTTGCATAGGTTATTTGTTTGCTTGACAAATTTTCCAAAGTTGAAAAACAAACAAAACTAGTGTTCAGTAAATTTTCGCCCAAGACAATTTGCAGTTCCTGCGAGGCTTCTCAGTTCATCTTTTCTGGAAATGTGAGACAACACAAGGATCTATTGAGTTTACTGTAGTCACCCTAAATACATTTCATTAACATGCAGGGAAAAATATGTTTTTGAGATCTGCTCTAGGGGAAAAATAAGATGAACATTGTGGCTAAAATTATAAAGGTAGTCAAAATTAGTCACATGAAAAGAATTACACAGACAACATGAATAATGCAAATTCAAAGGTTTTTAAAAAAATAATTGGTTTTAATAGAAGTATTCAAAATGTAATGATTCTTTTAGTAAAATTGTTTTGGATTCATTGTTTTTGAAACAACAAAAGAAGCATCACACTTAGCACAATAACTAAAACCTCATTTTTTGATATAAAGTGTCGAATATATTATTTTAGGATTCAAACTCTAACAGTCCATCCTCGTACAAATTCTGGTGTGATATTGTACTGGTTCTGATTTTGCACTGGATAGATGGAGTAGCCCTAGGATACATTACACATTCCAACACAACAGTGCACCAGTCCACAAGGCCAAAAAAATGCAGGATGTCTTGGTCACAAAATGTTCCCACTTTTGGAGCTTAAAAAAAGCCAAGATATGAACCCAGGCCTATTCTATCTCTGAGAAAGGGTCTAGTATGAAGTCTGTACCAAGTAGCATTCGTCTCTGGATGCCCAATACTCTTAGAACGACAAAACTGGATCTGCGCGATGATGCCCGGGCCAGTCATAGCTTCCGGTACTGTGTGCCAAGATTATCAAGAGAAAGGGATCCCGTTGAATGTAATGTAATGTAGTTTTCAAATAATAAAACATTTATGGTTCTACCACATCTAGATTGTTGGTTATAAGCCTTTAAAGATTTTCCCAATTAATCTGCATCGCCCTGTGCATAGTAGAACAATAAAAAAAAACGAGTGGAAACGGTACTGCATATGAGATGTGTATGCACACCCCTGCAACGTTTCACTAATACGACTACATTGTTATTTTTTAAATATAAAAAATGTATATGATTTACATCAAGGAACACTAAATTCATTACATCCTGTGAGTGATTTTTATAAATTCAGACATACATACAAATAAACTATTATTTTATTAATAAAGATCAATTTTGTGAGCACTTAGTTATTTTTCAAACATTTTTTTCTCCTCTTACAAAAAAAAGAAGAACGTTCATCGTCACAAAACAACTTCATTTGAATAAAATAAAAAGCTATTTGTGATAGTAATATCACTAAGCAGGCAACTTTTTCCTTTTGTTAACTTGTGTCCAGAATGATAAACTACGGAATGAGTATACACATATGTGTTTACTCATTATTAATGTATGCAATATGTAGATTGTAGTTGTGTATCTTTCCCAAAAAAGCCATATGTTTCAGTTAAGTAACTTTTTAGAATGAAAATACAACAATATATATGGCCCGTCAGTACAAAAGCTAGCAATTATATTTTTTTATAAAAATTGAGTTGTAATACATTTCTATTCTTTGACGAATTATTACCCTCAATTTCTATCAACAAATTTATTCTTATTAAAACTTTGAGTGCTATACAAATTGCACTTAAAGTATCCAAAATGATTGTCACAATAAAATAATGAGAAAATAACAGAGTTTATTTGAAAGGGGTCATCTTCCAGACAATAACTCCAATTGAGGTTCTAAACTATATCTACAATTATTGACTTGCTTCACAAATTTAAATACATAACACAAAATGGATACCAAATTTGTCTTTGAAATATTGGATTGCATGTATAAAAGGTCTGAGAGAGAGAAAATATGGAATAAAGGACAATTGAGCCGAATAAAATGGTAAAATATAAGCATAGGTAATTCCTGTGGAGGAGGATGGTGGGATAAGAGTTCTACGATAACAAAACATACATATCAAACTATTGAAAATACAAACGATTGCACTCCTAAGATCAGAGATTTCTAACAGTGTTGGAAGAGAGGACAAGTCGGATTATTCTGATCACAACAATTTTGTAATTACTTTGAATATTGATAGTAACATAGAACTGATGTGATCACTAAAACTCCATTTAAATACCCAGAAAATATTGTCGAGTTGACAAACATCCGAATCTGAAGAAAAAACCTTTAAAGCTCAGAAAACATATGTAATATTTCTTCTAAAATGGACAAATCATAAAGATTTTTTTTTATATAGTAATGTTATTCGGTTGAAAATCAATGAATTTCTTAACAGTCCTATAGTGGAACATGTTATATGGGTCTTATAAAGTTGATTTCACTAAATATTCGAGATGGAAAAGACAGTTGTCTCGGCACTCTCATGAATTGTTAAATATCGATTAAACCATATACTATCCAAATAAGGACCAACATAATAAAATAATCAGCAACTTAACTTAGTAGATGTTAAGTATGTTATATTTTTGGAAGAAACTGTTTCCTTGAGGAGGGAGCTGCTTTCTTCAAAAATAGATTAAGCTCTTGTCTCATCTTCATTTTTGTTAAGAATTAAAACTGCTATGTATTTTCCCGAACTTAGTTCAGATAATAAAATCATTGAAATTGAATTTTATAGCGCAAAGTTTCGAAATGTTAAAATTGATTCTTGAAGAGGAAGTTTTTCAAAGGACCATAAATGTTGGATTTGTTGGCTCTTCTGAATCAAACTTTTCTGCCAAGCAACCAATTAAAAAATTTAATTATCCTCATGTAAATTTATTTTAAGATACAAGGGCCGTAGCAATACAGTTTCAAGAAAATGTGGATGATATTTATAATAATAGTTATCTTTTTTAAGAAGCTACATATCCGACATGATGAATACTTATTCAATGTCTGAAGTTCCTGAAGAGGATATGGAGAAAATGTTAAAAAGAAAATAGTCATGCTTAGCGTATAAAAAAAAATTACAGACGAAAGAAAAAATGACGACATCATCAACCAGAAATATTATACATAATGGAAATACTTTATTCAACCCTTTCTTTCATAACATTGTCCAGTAGTAATACTTCAGAAAATAGTCTCTATTATATAAAAAATATCAAAAAAAAAGGATGACCTTCAAGAATTATCGTGTGAATATGTGTTAAGAGATCAATATTAATGCATTTCAGAATTAAAAATACCGGAGAGTACCTGTTTCACGATTGTGCCAATCCATTCAGTTTCAATAACTTTTATATAATTCTGTCTTACAAATTATGAATAATAATTATTATAGAATGTTAAAAAAATATAAATATATTTGTAGCAATTATGGACATTAACTCCATAGGTAATATTGCGTGAATGCAACATATGCTTCACGATCATTCAAGAGTTGTTGACATCGCTGAAGACGGGACTCTTTTTGACATTCAGTAGCCTCTCAAGACATCTAAGAGGCCTTCCTCCAGCATTTCTGATGGCCTTGACAACAGTAGACAGATGTACCTTCTTCTTCTTAGCGTAATCGGACATCTTCATTGTTGGGTTGACCTTAAAGGCATCCATGACATATTCAGGCTTCACTTTGGTGGGTGTTCCACTATTAGGGTTCTCCTTAAGAGTGTCCTAATCAGTCCAACGATTTCTGACCCAACAGACTGTGGCCTGGCTGACGTTTAAGGCCTTCATGATATCCGTGGTAGTCCTACTGGTGCGGATTAAATTGTTTATGATGGCTCTTCTTGCCTCCATGGTGACATATACATAATTTTAGTTTATAAAATGTACATCAATCAAAGGCTTATAATCTAAGCTCTTCAAAAATAATTGGGACTTTAAGATTCAATTAACAACATCTATTAAAAACTGTATTTTTAGAAGGTTTCATTACTTTTTCTAATCCTGGTATACTCATTTCCTGGATGTTCGTTCTAAATGGTTTTATTTTGACCTATTACATATTCCCGCCACGATCAATGTAAAAGAAAGTTAGTAGAGTTTGGATGTTTACTATACAAAATAACGATTTTCTTTTGTGTTTCTTTTAGTTTACACAAACAAATTTTGAGTGAAAACACGCATTTTACAACTTTTATATATGACATACATATTTTCATGTGTTGTATGCCAATATAAAAACAAATTTTTATCAAGAAAAAAAAGAATATTCTCTTTTTTTTACTTCATATCCCAATATTTCATAAACAGAAAGAAATTGATGCTAATTTGTTGAAGAATGCGAATGTAATCCACAATTATTATTTTCTTAAATAATTCAAGCTTAAATTTGTGTGAACGTGCCCCTAATTTATGTCAAGATGACCGGAAGGAAATATAAGACATTTGGTTCTAGGCTTCATTACCCGAATGTGGTTTAACTTACGCATTTATACATCTGTGTCCAATGGTTTAAATCTATTTAAAGATTAGAAAAATAAGTAAATTGTCCTCAAATTGCGTTTAAATATGATTTGTCAAATGTATCCATAGCTAAAGCGCATAACAGAGTTAACAAAGTCGAATTTATAGATAAAATGAGGAAAATTGGACTTGTGAATGTGTTAAATGCTTAATTTTTAACGTATTATAACGGACTCCGATATAACAAGATTTATATATTATACCACTGACTAATTCTCAACCCTTAAGCTACAAATTGGATTTCTTATGCATTTGTATCATCAATCAAAAACAGTCAAAATGACTGATTTAGAATTGCACAAAATGTTTGCAATAGGAAACCGCTCATTTCCGTTACAAAGGCCTCAAATAACCCGCAATTGCTAATAAATATTTCATATTATGTAGATAAATATTTTAATTTCCATGGATTATTCTTTATTTATAAGAACTTATTTAAAAACTTGAGAGCCTCATTGAATGACGTCAAGTTGTAAGATTAAAAATGTCCCACCAAACTTATTCTGAAACTTTTATCAAGTGGAAAACGTAACATAGAAGGAATATAACGGGCAAAAACTAGACTTTGGAATGTGTTTTTTTCTACTAACTACCAGCTTTGCATATTCTTTGATGAAAAATATCACAAATATGTACTCACTTTTATCAAAAGTGCGGTTTCATATATTAAAATATTCGCAATTTACACTGTTTTGTTGAACATTAAAAAAAACTTTCATTTGTTATGTTGCACAAATAGGTAAAACTTTTCCGAGAATGAAAAGTACTACAACATAGAGGCTTTGAATTCTTTATTAATAGATCTCTTTTCAATATGTAATCATGAACTTCAACCTGAAACTAAAGGTGACACAGCACTTCTTAAAGAAGACCTCAGACATGGGCAATCACTGCTGCTCGACAGAGGACTTGAGGTAATCCAAATCATGGATAGAGGTAGCACAAGTTCTTTTCTCCACTACACTCTCCTCACATTTCAATTACGGATCTTCAGAGCCTGAGCATGCTGCTTCATTGACTTAGCCGGACTTCTGGTGATCACAGTGTCCACATCCTCGGGAATCTCGATAGTCCAGTATATATCCTTACCAAGGGACCTCTCAAGGCTCTGACCTCATGCCACCATGCTTTTAATATTATAAATAAGACTTTGGGAACACCTTGCGACATTCATACTCTCTTCTACTCTCACTTGGGCATGGAGCAAATTCAACATCCTTTATGTTTTTCAGCTTTAATCTCACACTAAGGAGTCCATGGGATTGAGGTCCAGTGAGATTGGAGACCAAACACTGGTTCCAGCAAAGAAAAAGAAAAAACTGACGACCAAGTCAGCGTTTTTATGACTGTATACTTTTCCTTACCCCTGTAGAATAGCAAATGTTTCAAGGCTTATAAAAATTCAGCTTTAATGGTGCAAATGGCAGAGTGTTAATAAACACAAAAAAGCAAACTTAATCTCGATTGGTTATGAAACATATGACCTCAAATGTATTCTATTTGATACTTGTGCACTGTGCAGCGGTACTTCAAAATTTTCAACGCGATGAATGAAGGAAAATCAATTTTTTTCTTTTCTTGGTTTAACACGTTAGTTTAGATTGTTATTTTTTCTTTTTTGTGCACCAAAGTTCAACAGCTTTATTCAAATTCCCTAAAAATTTATAAATGAATAATAAAAATAATAATAAAAGAATACAAAATTAAATTTCCAAATCGTTTTTTGCTCCTGTAGACCAGAAATGGCCCATGCCCTGTGTAAGCTTATACGCAATGTTTCGTCTTCTCACGTCAAAGTTTGACAATCTTTGACTTTGGCTCTTTCAGCATGATTTGCCTATGTTTCATACTTTGGTCTTCTTTGTATTGCTTCCAGCAGGCTTCATAGTCTACGATAATGTTAGTTTTACATTTAAGGGGAGTAACTTTCAAAGTTTTTGTATATGCAGCGTAAGATTTTATCTTATGGTGCACATTTTTCTATTCAATCCAGAATTATATTTCTGCAAAATCATGAAAAACGATAAAACATTTTATCTTTCAACAGAGCAAGCTGAGCCAATTGGAAAGGGCAAAGAAGATTCTAAATTTTCTCAACGCCAACAAAAACCCGGCAGGGTTTTGGTTCTTTCTGATGAAAAAAGTCTCACAGTTGATACCATTGAGCATATGCAAAACAGCCCCTACATTACAGCAGAACATCAAACCAATGTTTTAGGTTCAGTGAGACATTTCTTCAGAACAAAAAGCACTGCGGCCAGTAAAGGCGAAGTCTGCTCTACCATTTTTGCAGGGAGAAAGGACCGGTTCAATGCAGATGCTTTCATCAAACTTCGGGATAAGAAAGTGCTACCTTAGACAAGAGAAAAGTTCAGGGATAACTATATTTTCACTCAAGACGGAGCTCCGTGTCATTACGCCGCTAAGACCCTGGCCTTCTTGACAAACAATTTTCTGGATTTTTAGTACCTCAAAATGTGACTCCCCTCCTCTCCATACACGAACCCCTTGGACTACTCTATATAGGTGTGTCTGGAGGAGAGGGTGTGTGTGATTCCTCACAAGAGTGTCCAGTCTCTAGAGTCTTCCATCAAGAGGGAGTGAACCAAGATCTAGTGTGACTACATAGTCAAGCTCTGCAAGTGTTTTAGGCCTCGTATTCAGGTTATTATTAGAGCTGTTCGGGAGAAAAGCAGCTTAGCTGTCCTGACGTTATATTAGACAATGACTAATTTATACACGGACTCGGTAGTATTTTGAATTTTATTCTTTTTAATACCTTCTTTGCAGAAATAATATCAAGACTCGTCGCCTCTTAAGTTCCAATGCAGGTGTAATAGAATGGCAAAAATATGTTGTGGGTCTGGATGTAGAACAGGATATAAGAATGCCCCAGATTATATTACTAATGTATTCCCGAAGAAGGAAGATCTTCTTCATGAATGGACTCGAGTCATCCCACGATCCAATTAAAAGCCAAGTCAAGATGATAGTGTTTGTTCTATTCAATTTCCATTGCTCCAACTACGGATTCACTTCTCAGGACACCAATACGAGGCAGAAAGTTTTTTTCTACCCTCGACTCCAAGAAACACTGAAACCTAATACAATACCATCCAATTTCCATGTTTAAATTTTGAATAGGTATATATGTGACTATATCTAGGGAATTACTTCATTGTCCATCTACATGGGCCACTAAAAACATTGATGTACTTCTTCATCTCTTCAATTGAGGGGACATACACCAAAAATAAGGATTGAGGTCATGCTTGCTTATACAACTCTATAGTTATTTTTCAATTCTTAACTCAACTGTTCGGTTCTACCATTTCATATATTTTTTTTCACCTCCTTAGGTTTACCAAAGCATTATTCGAGACATGTTCCCTAAGATAGATCAAATAGGAGAAGTTGTATGGTCCAATATGAAGCTGAACCTCATGGCCTATAAAATTGCATATCTGATTTTTTTTAAGCAGAGCGAATTGAACCCATTCAAGAGCTAAAAAGTCAAGTTAAATAATGCATTTTGATAAATTGATTCAATGGATAGAATAATCTATTTTGCCGTTTCTTTTTATCTTCATTTGAAAGTCAGTCTCTTTGTTCAATTACTTATGACTTTTAAAGTGTATGTTAGTGGAAGCCCTGTGGCCATGATATATTTTTCTTAGTTGGCTGCCCTGACTATCATTACATAAACGAGTCAGTTTTACAATTTGATCCACAAGAATCACTATGTTCTGAAATATCCATGTCAAATGCAGACTTTGTGATTGAGAATTCCATTTACTTACTCAATGGTATAATGGAAAATATCGATAGAAGCTTAAGCCCATCGTTACATTTTCTGATTGAATAACTGGATTTTTTTAAATATAAGAGGACTTAAAAAACTCCCAAAGCATGATTCATAAATATTGTCGTTAATTTCATGTATTAATTTAAAATAACTCTTTTAATTTTCAGGAATGGATCTTATTTGGAAATGGGCGTCCACATCTTTGTACAAACTTATATTGAGCGAAGGAATACTGAAATTACCATCATTTCTGAACCTAACAAGGCTCTGTAGCTTCTTTCCAGTGGATATTGGACTTAGTCATCAAACCATAAAATATTAGGAATCAACAGTAAAGAACTTCAACAATATATACATAATTGTGAACATTAGTATGGATGAATTATATTGGTAAGCTGCAAGAAATTTAAGTTACTTTTATTCGAAATTTATACATTCCTTATTCCAGTGCAAAAGGTTGTGTGCATACAGGAGGGGCATTTTACGGCATTGAACATGGAAGGAATACACTAACCAAGACTTTACACTGTGTGATGATCATGAGCTTAACTAACTTATATAAAGACACTATTGAAATGGTGCCTTTGACAAAATTATATTCAAAAATACTGAGAAAACTATTCCATGAAGTTATAGAAGCAATAGCACCTGTGGGGTTTGAGCAATTTGCATCACAGCTTGATGAATATTCAGAAAATACAAAATTCCACAATCAGGAGTTATGCAGCAGCACATTGAATACGCATATAGTCAACCCTTGTGGTAGTATGAAAAAGTTATTTCTGTTATTTGATTCAGTGCATATACAACAACTTCTTGGGTAATAAATGTTTGCAATGTTTTTTGTTTGATGGTGAAGAAATAATTGCTGAATTTATCCATATAAAAAATAATATTTTATCTCGAGCAAACAAACTTTTGAAGTATGCATCCAATTTGAATGAAAAGGTTCTTTACCCTCTCCCGATTAAAAAAATAAAAATGAACGTGAAGCTAGTAGACGTCTTGTTCAATGAAAATACCATTTATGGCCTTCAATTTTATGCAAAGAATGGTTACTCTGAATTCCAAACTCTATTTCAAATAAGGTAAAGGAGTTGATATCTGAGAAGAAATGAGCTCTTAGATTTTAATTTGGCTTTCAAATATATAATTATTTAATTATAAGGGATTGTATTTTTTATTATTTATTTATAAGTGGTGAATTTAAGTCCGTACCTGGAGGTCCATAAATTGAGTATTTTTATACTTGTAACTAATTTATATTTCATTTTATTACAATGCAGATAAAATGAGTGATATTTGGACGTATTTATACTAATACGTAGCTTTAGTAGCTCAAGTGTACAGGTTATATTTTGGTTTAATTCCATGTAAATATAGTAGTCATTGCATTAGATTAGCTGCGAATAGGCATGAAATGAAGGAAATTAACCTAAATCTAACTCTTTATATACATATAACAAGGATATAGGCTGGAATTACTCTGATGCCCATCCTTATTTCGTCTTGGAGTCCAAAAAAGACATACACTTAGAGCTCTACAACAAGTCATCAGTGTTAATCTTCATTTTCATGTGCTACTTTATGTTAAGATATTCTTTCTTCAAGAATATAAGAATGATTATAACAGCTTTGAAAATTCTAAAAATGTTCTTCTGGTTGGAAATACACAAAGTATAGCACTCGTCTAAGTTCATATTTTTTAAAAGTGTAATGATGAGTGTTGAATGAGAGCACTGGAAATTATGTCAATTTATGATTATATGATGCAAAACCATAAGCCTTTCTTGCAGAGTTTACTAGAGAGACGATGGCGTCACAAAATAGTTACTATTAATTACTTAATCCGTCATTGCATGTACATATGTCAGTATTCTAACAAAAAGCTACAGACTCAAAAATTATCTACAAAAGTAAAAAATACATGTCACATTAAAATTATTATTCAAAGGCATTGATAAATTAATCTCCATAGCGAAAAAAAAATATTATTATGAGATCCAACTAAATTTGCAGAAACATTCCCATTTTTTTACTACTTCGATGCAACTCAAGTTTTAGACCCGTCTCTCAACTAAATCATTTGACAACCCTTAATCAGAGTTCATAGTTTAAAAAAATATAACTCAATACCTCATTTATCCATATTAATAAAACAAAGTTTGTCTTTCTGTTGAGAGGTTGAATTTGAGTGTGTACTTAATATCTTAGAAATGAGTCACGACTTGGTCTAAGAAATAAAAAAGTGGAAACGAACGGTTGTACTAAAGCTCAGCATGTCTTAGTGTTTTTTTCTAGGTATTTTTTTTCTATCTTAATTAGAACCATTCAAATCCTAAATCTTAAGATAAAAAACTGTTTGTACAATGTCATTATTTAGAGCTTTACTGTTTTTAATGGTATTAACAAAGCCGAATATTTGTTTTACATCCATGTATGCATAGAAGTATGGAAATTACTTTTTACCGTCGGGATTGCAACAAAAATTATTTTTCACTATTCACTGCAGAATTCTTTAGTTTTATTAATATATACAGGGTGAGAACTAAAAAATTAGAATCCACTTCGAGGCTGTCTAGCCTCAGTTCTAAAAGTCCGGCAATTTTGTACTTGGCGCCATTCTAAAGAAAGGACAAAAAACTACTGTTTAATATTGGTTTTGTATTTGTGCAATGGTCAATGTATGAGCAACAAGGAAAATGGCAGAGGCTGTGCGATATCCTCCGTGCACAAATCGACAAGTAGACGCTGTTCTGAAGAGGTTAAATGATTGGTTGAATCAAGATCTCAGGTCAAGGGAACCTTCAGGACAAAACATCCAGCTTAGGTCGTTGTCCTCAGCGTAGTGGCGTCTGATAATAGTAATATGCCTCCATACTTATAAAGGAAAATGAGAAAGTCAACACAGACGTCCACTACAAAGTACTCAAGTACCATGACTTGCCCTGATTGAAGAGCACGTTCCCCAAGGACAACTATGTGTTTATCCATGATGGTGCCCCGACACACACGTCCTAGAAGGTGCTGCAGGGGGAACATGGCTACCTTTTGGCCTAAAACCGCTGGGCTTGGCCTCACCCCACGTGAACCTCCAAGACTTCGCTGTTTGGTGCCTCGAACAAAACTTTCACACGAATGTCGATGCCCTGAATGATATGATCACAGAGAAGTGGAACAAATTGTCCTTGGTCTTCAACAAGGCCAGCAGTGCTTCTGTTTGTCTCCGTATTGAAGCCATCATTCAGAATGGAGGCGGACATATTGATAAAAAGTGTAGAACATTGTTAAAATTACAAATTTTTGCTGCAAAAATTTGCCTTAAAAATGGCAGCAAATAAAAATATGGACTAGTGAATACAGCTTTTAAAATTTTCTAATTTTTGAGTCTCCACCCTGTACACAAATATTTTACTCCATTCCTTAGTATATACTTATTCAAACTTAGAGTATACACTATTTGTTGATGTATGTAATACATATTATGTGTGTGCATAAATTATCAGAAATTAATGTGAGCATTGATAAATATTGATTTTTATTATATATAAGTTATTTTATATAATAGTAGTCGTTGTTCGTCCTAATTTAGGGTAAATAATGCAGTCCTTTCCAATCAGTCTCTGTCAGGTCAACATCAGGCCTGCATATCACTCTTAAAAACTTGATGACGTAACTCAACAATATTTTTATAATTAGTTCTATTACTGAGAGTCTTAAGGAACGGATCCAAAGACAGATAGGACCGTGTCCAATGACAGATAGGACTGGTTTTAAGACTGGACTAAACAGCACCAAATTTATAACCACCGACACAACTGTCGTCATCAGTTATAGAACTTGACAAAGAAATCAGGAAAAATCATGGTTATTAGAAATTTTCGAAGTTCACATAAATACAAGGTCGTGCACTACAGTTGAAATAGACCTTGACCGCATCCGGATTCCGTATAAGTTTATCATTGCTGAGTTTTTTTCTCTTACTCATACAAGAGGTTAGATAACTAATATAATAAATTTCCCGTTTTTTTTTCATTTTTAGCCCGTTTTAGAGATGGAGAAAAAGGATTACTCATCAAGTAGTGTTTTGTTAATTTCAAAATTTTTTGAACGCAATAACTCCTGGATTCCAAATTGGAGCGGTTGGTTTAGAGTGGGTAATTGGAAGCACCTCTGGGACCGCTTATATAAGATTCGTATTTTTTTATGATGTAAAATAAATACGATCATTTTTACTTTGTAAATTCATATAAATGGAAATGGGATGAAATAAGATAAAATGTAAAACACATACAAAACAAAAACAACGGTTCGCATGGTTATAAATTTTTTTCATTATTTGTGTGTGACTCAAAAAACTCCGACACAGGGAAAAATATAAAGCTAATCCAGATAATGCAAATCTGTATTTATTAAAAATTGTTTATATTTAAAAGATCTACTTACTTCTAAAACTGTAATTTGACTGTAAACTCAATTCTACCATCTCTGAAACCGTTAATGCAATGTTAATACTTTTCTTTATGAAGTAAAACGGTTTCTCCGTAGGAGAATTAAGGCAGTGATTGAGGGCCATTAAAGTTATATTGAAAATTAAAATATTATTAGCATCTTTGCTATTAAATAAAACCAAAATAAATCGTCACAATGCATTTGTTCAAGATCTGGACGAGGTCAAAGTTTGTTTTAATGGTAAACATGACCCTGTAATTTTAATTACACAATTGAAAAAATCTACTTTTAACGCGTATTTTTTCTACTTATTATTATATTAATAAGTTGATCTTTTATTTAACACAAGCAGTTGTATCCAGCAGTAATTAGGCTTTGACTAACAAATATAATTTTTTTTAATAAAATAGATAAAAACTGCCCAAAAAATTATCATTCTTACTCTCTATTTTTCATGAAACCACTCACACGTCGTTACTCAATACTTAGATGTTCTCTCCTCAAAAATAAAAATAACAACAGCTTTATAATTCATTTTAAATATGATGATATGAGTACTTTCGTGTTTAATGTGTTCACTAACTGTACTTTATTTACACACGCTCGTTGCTATACTTCATTTCCGTTAATATTTATTATTTTTTAATTGATAAAAGCACTTCCTTTTTTTTCTTTTTTAATATAAGCTTCATCTCTTGTAAGTCCTCTATTGTGATTTACATATATGCTCGGCATTTAATCGTTAGTGTATAGTCAGTATTTTTTTGCTCAGCGTTTTAGGACGAGCAAGTAGATATCAATGACCAAGTATGCTAATAATGGGCATTTTTAGCTTGCCCGATTTATTGGTGTTGTAAAACTGAAGAATGTATTTTCCTTTATTAGGCTGTAACAGCTTAGGAAAGGTGAATTAGAGATACAAATAACATGAAACATATCTAGTTTAAAAAAAATTAACATAGTCACCCTGACAATTTCAAGAATGTTTGTATAAAAAAACAGCTTAGCTATCATGACGTTCCATTAAATTATTTGCAAGCAGGAACGAGATGAAGGAAATAAACACATGCCTCTTCATCAACAACTAGCAGAAATATATAGAGGAATTCCAGTGATATAGATCCTTAATTTTAATCCGAGTGCAACAAGGACTTTCACTCATAACTCAACAGCAAATCTTCAGAGTTACTTCTCGTCTATCAAATACAAGTGATCATTCTTATACTTATTGTTCTTTTTCCAAGAATAAAGGAATAATGAAGGCAGTTTTGGTGAATAAAAATATATATTCAGGTAGGTACTACAACAAGTTATAACATTATTTCCATCCATGGATATCAATGAATAGTGATTCTAATTGTTAGTATTTTTTAGCGTGTCCCTTTTTGTACAACATACACAAAAAATATACAAAACCGAATTGAGCATTTGTGTGTGTTCATAAAAAACGTAGACTAATGTGTGTGTAATCATATAGGTGAACCGATCTAAAGTTTGCCTTTCTATAGAATTTCCATTTCTTTTGAAATGATCAAAAAAGCTATTGTGTGGTCTAAAAACTATATATGTCAAAACTTGAAAAATAAATATTTGATCAAATTTACGTCACCTTCCAAAATGTAATTAACTTTACAAAGTTTAAGAAAAAGTTATTTGTCAATTTTGTCTTTTTTCACTTTTCTAATATTTTATCTGTATGTAGAATTCGTCATTAAAAAAATAAAGAGTTTCTCACAAAAATTGTCATAGATTTATCAAAAACTCTTCTGTCCCGAAAAAAATCCTGGTATTAAAGAATGTACATTAGACTTACATTTTACCAATGTGACAAACGTTGGGAATTTTGTATCGCCAGATATTTTTTATTTAGCATTTTATTCATCTGAACAAGAAAATAACCATCAAACGTCCAAAAAAGGTCATTCATGGACTCGCTTTGATTTGAAAATCTGTAAAATTTTGAAAAAACGGAAAGTTTGGTGTTTTTTAATTAAAATTATCGATTTGAATCGAGTTACAGATTTTTTTTTCCAAAAAAGTTGCATAGTACAGATATGAATAAACATTTTAGTTTTAAATTACTTTCTTCGCAAAAAAGAACAACAAAATTCAAAATACATCAATGCACTCCCATACACACGTTTAAAACAATTACTAACAAATAAACCAAGAACATGTTTTGAAAGTTCAAAAAGCAACCATAAACTTAATAAAAAATGACAAAAATAACGAAAAGATGCAAATGACTATTTCGAACAAAAAAGATGTGAACTTCTTAAAATTGCAAATGATAGCACATAAAACCATCAAGTATCTTGCAGAGAATGAAGGATGCAATTTAATTAGATATCCAGTAAACTTCCAAATTGAGATATTATCATCTGGAATTTTAAATGTAAAAATAGTATAGAGAGCAGTTGCAGCTATGAGAATTTATCTTAATTCTCCCACGTATATAGATTTCAAAAGTATCAGTATCTCCACGATAAGAGCCTTGCAATTTTAAATGTCCTACACTATTACTTTGGTCTTTTCTGGATTATTAACTTTTTTACTTGATAATCCAAATAGTAGAATTGGAGAAACCGCTCTTTTGGTAACTGTCTTCAAATGGAGCGAAAAAACCTCTCTCAGAATCCACAGATCCTGACAATTACTAAAAGCCTGCACCACAGAGTTAATTCGCCAAAATTGAACAGATACCCCGATAGGGGGGTCACCCTGCAAGATGCCTGGCCTGAACTTTACCGCTTCCTTGCTTTGTAGAGTGGCCGAGGCGTTACCATAGACAAATCTAAAGTATTTTATGAGGAGTGGGGGAACACCTGATCTCTCGCAGGCCTTCAACATGGAATCATGAGAGACAGAGTCAAAAGCCTTAGAGAAATCAATGAAAGCTAAAGCCACCCTCCCCTTTTTGTTATTTTTTGTTGCTAATTTCAACAATGAATTTAGGACAATGGAGTTTTCGGAACATCCATTTACCTCACGAAAACCCTTCTGACATTCGTCAATAGGGACCCGCTTTAGCCTATTGGCTATAATTTTATGCAGGACCCGGGTTACGTGGGGCAGGACTGTTAAGGGTCGAAAGTCTCCCATGTCCGTTGGCTCCTCCTTCTTCGGGATGAACGAAGTGTTCCCGCAAAGAAGCTCTGGGGGTAATTCGCCCAATAGCAATATCAGTCTTTACAGGAAGAATAGAAATAAATATATCCCGAGGATATTTGAAATTGTACCGTGAACTTCTTATTATCGGCTATATTAGTAAGATATTTATAATTCAACTTGCCAAGACTTGGATAGCACATGGGAATCTAAAAACCTTTCGATAATTTCTTCACCTCATCCACATCTGCCAATGGATATTCCATTATCGAGGGTCAGGGCATTGGCAGTCCATAAGAACACGAATACCTTTTCCGAGGAAAAAAAAACCCGACCATAATTGAAAATAAAGCTATCAGTTATGTCATATATAGTTAAGGTATTTTTTGAGAGAGCTTTAGTTTCCAAATTTACTGGATCTATCAGCTTTTTAGAATAAAACGTTTTTCCAGCAATTTTTTCTAATTATATCCACTATCGAACTGGAGCCATACTCAGGCTGATCATTCCTAACTTTCCACTGTATTGCAGCCGATGTAGGAGAAAGTAATTCAATAAAACCATTCGAGGGATCAAAACCTATAGTTACCCACTTATACACAGGTGATCTGGAGACAACTGTTTTCCACTCTTAATCCGCCTTCACTGAAAGGTCAATTATAATTTTTTTATAAATTTTTGGAAGAATCGATGCCAAGAGACCGAGTCCTCTCCTTAACTGATTTATAGCTCTACTTAAATCAGAAATATAAGATTTAAGGAAAAGGTAAGACAACCATTTATTTTCTGAAATGAGACTTCCAATCTTCGGACAAGCTGCAATTCCATATTAGCCTCTATATACAGTTTGATGACTCAATAAAATTAATGGCAAATCCACAATATTTACGGGCCAAGGTTAAAGCTAATTCTTCGATGGCCATGACAAATAGTGAAAGAGCTGAAGGGCTTCCTTGCCGACAGTTATGTTCTAAAAATATAATAATGAAGAAAAGGAAGGCTCTAATTGGATTGTAGAAACGCTTTGGTAAAAAAAACTTAACCACCCTGACAATATGCTCGTGAAGTATGGAAATGAACGTTTTCCAAAAATCCACAGAGCCTCAATTTTTTTCCTCCTATTCACAGAGTCCATTGCACATTGTATATTTCTTGAAACATCATATATTTTTCTATACTTAAGAAAACCCTTTTGATAGGTAGCTATTTTATGTTCAATATTGGTTCCATTTGTTTAAAAATAATACCTGAAAGATTTCGATATACTTCATTAAGGATTTTTATTGGTCGCCAATGACTTATATACGTTCTATTAATTTTTTCTTAAATTTAAATAAGTCTTCTCTTTGTAACTGATCTCGGTAGCTTAGCATGTTTCAAATGTGTCAGCATCTCCACGATAAGAGGTTTGCAATTTTAAATGTCCTACACTATTACTTTGGTCTTTTCTGGATTATTAACTTTTATACTTGATAACCCAAATAGTAGAATTGGACAAACTGCTCTTTCTGTAACTGTCTTTAAATGGAGCGAAAAAACTTCTCTCAGTATCCACAGAGCCTGAGTAACACAAAAGCCTCCCGCATAAATTTTCTATTACTATTTAAGTTTATTTATTTTCATTCCTTGGATTTTTCATTTACTTGGGGATGTAACAGTCTTGAATAAAATGCTCAAGGTTATGTATCCCTTACAGAGTGACTTAGGAATAGATTAGCCATATTCTTCTACTAAGATAGCTCAGAGTCAAGAAGAAGCCGGTCATCCCTGGAGTAATGACGTCACCCAAGAGAAGGGATGATGTAATAACACAGTTATTAATTAATCAGTCAATTGTATTCCAAAGAGCAACTGATACAGGCTAGTTAACCAAATAAAAAGGTAGCTCACTTACTATTAATTATGCAGAGCGAACAAAACGTAAGAATACAACCCTGCAACTATGATCATTACAATATTAAACATTCCGTCATAAAGACATAAATTCTTTTTCAATTTTTATTTTATTAAGTATTATTGATAAAACATACATTTTGCAAAAGTATAAACACAATTATTCTCTAGCTTGCCTCATAGCAGGAGTATTTTAAATCCAAACATACTGCCAATAAATAAATATTATCTTTTGGTGCACGTATTAAGCGCATTTATTTTGATTTTTCCCTTCATTTTCATTTTTAAAATCTCATTTTTCGATACAAATTGTTTAATATATTATTATCAAATATTCTTTCGTTGGTTATGCCAAATAAAACACCTCATTTTATCAATTATTAATTTTAGACCCTAAAAACTGTCAATTAAACTCTTAAAAATACGACCTTTTACTTATTATTTCTTAATTTCGAGTGTTTAATTGTTTTTATTTAAGCATATTTTTATTTTTATACTCTATAAGTTTGACATTTTTCATTTATTTTGAATATTTAATTCCTTTTTATTCAATAACCTTTCAAAAAAGAAATTATGAATTAATAATTGCTTCTAATTATTTTATGTTTCATTAATTGGGAAATATACTAGGCCCTGCAAGGACTGTGGAAAACTATATAATGACACAATTCATGCATTTGGTGACTGCCCTGCCATCTATAACCTAAAATATTTTGTATCCATAAATCTAAAAGGGATGACAAATGGGGAAGAAAAATATGTTAAAGGTCTTGTTCTTTTTGGAATTTCAAAGACTTCTGAGGTAAAAAGGGTTCAAACCCTCATCGCCAGCCGACTAACGAACTATCACCCTATTCGGGAGGATGAGTTGAGAGGTATCATCCTGGCAGCTTCAGCCTGCTATATATCTCTCACAATGAAAATTCCTAAATCAGGATGTGAGTCATAGAATTTTGCAGGGGAAGAAATCCGGTACCTTACATCAACTTCACGGAATCATCAAAGTATTTTAAAGAAGGTGTTTAAGGAAATTTTAACAAATATTTATCATAATTGTTAATTTACATGTTTATTGTTTTTTGTTATTTTAAAGATGGATATTTAGAATATTAGTTGAAATTCTACCCCTGAGCATTAGAACTATAATGTTTCTCTGAGTACTCTTTACGCAATTGCTCCGCCTTATTTAAATATGTATGTTCTATAAAATATATAAACCAAATAAAGAGTATTGAAAAAAAAAATGATTAAACATAATTTTAATAGTTATTACTCTGATAGAGTAAGTGTTGTCCACAAATTTGAGCTGAATTGTTGGTTATTTCTTTGTTGTACGTTCATTACTTTTTGTGTGGCATGCTATTTTGAGAAGTGGAAGTAGTGAAGAGAAAAAACTAATCATTTGACTTTAAAGAATGACTGCTGTGAGAAAAGGTCAAGTGGTGTTATTCCAATCCTGTATAATAATAATTGAAGTAGCCTCCCAATTGAGGTTAGGGAACAGTATTGGACTTTTATCTCGCATATCCCTTCCATCCCTTATGACTCTTATTTAGAGCTTTATAATAAACATGCTCAAAGTGAGCATGCTACAAACTTTTTTCCACAAAATTCATGACGATAATTTTTACTTTTTTTTAAAGGTGCATTTTTGTTGTTGTTATTTTATTTTCTGAATTAATTGTATTTGACATATCGTATGTGATGCACCTGTTTCAATATTTAAATTTACTTTAATTTCAAACAACATATGGAAGTAAAAAATCACAACGAATTTGACTATAAGGCGCAACTTTTTTGTATTATTTCCAGCCAACAAATGTCTTGAGATGTATAGTTGTGCGAAACGACTTGCCGATATGAGCCATATTGAATGTGAAAAAATGACTGATTTCATTTTAAGAAGTTATTTATTTGCAATTCTGAAGATAATTTTTTTTTTGTAAAGCAATAAGCATAAAATTGATCATTAGACAAATCATTAATGGCAATTTCAGAAATTTTACAGAGGTGAAATTTGTGCTTATTTTTCTGAATTTAAAATTTATTCCAAAATTGTGAACGTTACCTCAAATAATTTTCACAACTTTCTCTATTTATAATAAATAAACGGCAAATAAAGTTGATATATATTATTCATATAATCTAGGACACCTGAAAATGAGTAAGCTCAATTTCGACGACAATTGAGCTCAGTTATTTAACATAGTGTTAATTTATTGGTATGAAGTTCACACACTATTCAAACAAGTCTATGGACCAAAAAATTTCTCTACTAATTTCATCTCTGAGCATATGTAAATATATCTTAAATATCAGGCTCTAAGCAAGAATATAGACACTTCAGGATATCAAAAATAAGAGATGGAAGTGATTTGAGAGATATGAGTGTATGTCTATATTATTCACACATCTCCATCGGGGTGATAATACACTTATTAATAACAATTATTTCAACAACGCCACTGAGCCTTTTATGACTGTAGTCATTCCTCAAAGTTAATTAATTAGTTTTATTTGAAAAAAAAGGAATCAAAAATTCATAATAAACGAAAAATATCAAACTTATATGGTATAAAAATAAAAATATGCTTAAATCAAAGCAAATAAACCTTAGAAATTAAGGAATAAAAATATATGGTAGTATTTTTAAGAGTTTAATTGACAGTTTTTGGAGTCCAAAATTAATAATCGGTAAAATAGAGTGTCTTATTTGGCATAAATAAGCAACAAAAGTATATTTGATAATAATATATCTGAGACTTTATATCAAAAAAGGAGATTTTAGTAAACAAAATGAAGAGAACCATCAAAATAAATGCGCTTAATACGCGGTACCAAAAGATAATATTCATTTAATGGCATCATGATTGGAGCTAAAATACTCATACTATGAGGCAAGTTAGAAAAGATTGTATTAATATTATTTCAAAATATCTGTTTCTTCTATATTACTTAAGTACGTAAAAAACTTTTAGCTGGATTCAAATCTATAATTTTAAAGAAACAACTTCAAAATTTCCTTTTTTTTTTCCGATAATTTAAAAAAATTTCAAATCAAAAGGCATCCATGAAGGACCATTTTTTTTTACCTTTAATGACTATTTTCTTGTTTAGAGGAATAAAATGCAAAATAAAAAATATCCGGCGATACCGAATTCCCAACTTTTGTCATTTCGGTTGATTGTACATACATATTTAGAAATTTAGACAAACTCTTCGTTTGGTTATTTTGATTAGATAATCTCATATCATTAAACTTCGATTTTAAATGTAAATAAATAACTTCATACATGAATATAAGCTTCAACTAATTAACATTTTTTAACAACTTTGGATCTCCAATTATAAACTTGTCTCCCATGAAGTACAAGTAGAGAAACTATATGTACATATATAAGTAAGAATTAATAACCTCGTTGGAATGTGTAATTTTTAATTAATATGCAAATTACAACCTAAACTTACATTAGTTAAAGTGTTGGTAAGTATATCCCCTTAAATGATACGTATTTATGGAGAATAGTATAAAAGTTTTTTGTAAAGAAAACTATAATTAGTATTTGATAAGTTCAAGGTTCTTTTGGATCGTCCATCAAAATCACTTTAAAAAGAGTTAGTATTGTATTAAAAAAAGTTGTAAAAGCTTTATCATTCAGTTCTTGGAAGAAAAATTAAATTAAACTTCTGTGCTATGTTTTCAGAAATATTCATAGATATACATTTTATGGTGGATTTTTAAAAGGTTTGCGAACTAAGCGTTGAAGGACAAAGTGTACAAAATATGTCTCAAGGAAAACAATCTCAAAGATAGTTTGAAATTATACATAAACACCAATTGTGTCAATGTGATTTTTTCGAGACTGATTTTGACCAATATTTCGGTACAGACCTAGATCTCAGACTGTAAATCTAAATTTAATTGTTTTCAAATACTGGAAGAATTTTTTCGGTCTCAATCTAAGGAACATTTTCCCCCTGTATCCTAAGTTATAAGCAGGGGTTCTAATCGAGAGCATTTTAGGTATGTTAAAAAAAGAAACCGAAAATCTACATGGTAACCCTGACAATTTGAAGAATTGTTTTGAAGGAACGCAGCTTCAATTTGTTTCCAATTTATAGAAGGTTCATCTGCGGGGATTTTTGGAAGCAAATCAATCAATTAGTATTATAAAGGGTATTATATAAAATAAAAAAGTAAAATGGTCAATTTTTGATAATCTGATGACACATTTGCTCAAATATTCCTATTTTTGTTTCTGAGTCTCATAAACTGTCATACTCTTAGATCGAAACAAGTTATGTCTGCAGAAAATAACTTTTTTTTAGTTTTTTTATATTATTTATTCACTTGTCAACACAGCTATAATCAAATAAAATCAAACATCCTAAAATTATTGTAATTACAGGGTTGACCTTATCTAGTGCCACTCACTTTATTACTTTAAATCTGCAAGAGTAAAATTTAAATGATAGATTTTATGAGGATATTTATTTAACTAAATCATCTGACAATAGTGATTGGCAGAACTTTTGTTCAATATCTGAACCCTCAGCTCTAATAATTACTTCAATACGAGGCCTAAATCCTTTGCAGAGGTTGACTATGTAGTCAACCTCTAGCTTAGTCAACTCTTTCTTGATGATAGCCTCTAGAGACTGGACTTTCTTGTGATTAATAGTCCCGCCCTCTCATCCATAGGCGTTTATATGGAGGAGTCCAGGGGATTCGAATCCGGAGAGGAGGGAGGTCACATGTTGAAGTCCCAAATGTCGGGAAAGTTGTCTCTCAGGAAGGCTTGGTTCTAAGCAGCACAATGAAACAGAGCTCCGTTTTGAATCAAAACAAAGTTGTCCCCGAACATTTCTCTGGTCCAAGGTAGCACTTTCCTATCTAGAAATTTGATGAAGGCATCTGCATTGAACCGGTCATTCCTCCCGGCAAAAATGGGAGAGCAAATTTTGCCTTTGCTGGCCGCTTTGTTTTTTGTTCTGAACAATTTTTCCAAAAATCTGAAATGAAAATTCATTTAATGGTTTCAAGAAAGAAAAAAAAAACTTCAAAACTGTATTGAATACTACTTGATGCAGTTGATAAATACTAACATTTTAGTTAAATCAAAGTAATATACACTAAAGTTGCTTGTAAAACTGTGTTGTTTTTTTTTGATTGATTAGGGACAATAAAAGTAAGGAATGTGAGAACAATATCATTTTTTTCATTATAAGACTTAAATTTGATCTACAATATGGAAATAAGTTTGTATAATGATTTAATACAATTTAGGGCCTGATATATGAAAAAAACTAGGGAAAAAAAATTATAAATTTTTTATAGTTATTAAGGTTTAAGTCTTTTTATTTGTTGGTCCCATTTTGACATCTAATTGCTTACTTTTTTTTATTAAAATTAAGAAAAAATAGGGGTTCAATGAAATAAAACATGGTTGTGTGTTTGAATTTCTCATTTTCTGATAATGAGTTTGGTTCACTTGTTAATAAACTAAAAATTCCTTCATGTTTAAATTTTATGAACAACTTTTCTTAAATTTAAAAAAAAAAAATAGATTGTAAAAGTTTGCTTCACGTAACATTTTATTTGTTAATTGTTTGACTTCTAAAGTTAATAATAAAGGATTAAAATGTTTGTACATCAAAATGAGTAAAAAGACCTGGCCAGCTATCCCTCGAAGTATAATTTTTTTGAAGTATAATAGTTCAATTGTGAAAAAAAATCTGACAAAAAGATTTTGACCATTGATCAACAATATAACTTTCAAAATGGCGAATGCCTTTCAAAATCAAGAAAAGAAGTGCAGGTGTGTCCTGCTCAAAAAATCCAGACAAAATAATGGTCCTTGGAGTAATAGCGTCCGATCAAATAAGTTATGCCCCCCATACTTCTTTAAGCCAGAAGCTAAAATTGGGGCAAGGGAGTACACATGGGTCCTTTGCCATGTTGTTTTACCCTGGATTCTTCCCAATTGCCCGTATTCACAGTGCAATCAAAATAATAATTTATGTTGTCTCCAATTTAAAAAAATCTGGGAGAAGTCAGACCTTAACCCTATTGACTACAATTGGTGAAGTGTAGTCGAAATTAGATCCAAAACAACCAGATCCAGAAATTTGGAGACCTTAACATCAACCATACGTGATGCTATGGTTCACCTTTCCCAAAACAAAAATGATCCCGGCATGTCAAAATTTCCAACGTCGTATCGGGCCGTTGTAGAAGCCAATGGCATTTATCTTTATAGACTATATAACTCATGCAGATACTCTAGGAATTGCCGGGGCGCAAACAAACACATATCAAGTTCAATAGAATAACTCTTGAGCGTGCTGTTCATGAGCTATGGTGACTCCATTCATTTATTAATATAAACTTACTTAATGATGTGATTAATTGAATGAAAAGTTGACTACATATTGACAATTCATTTCAGATATAATTTTTAATTATTTATATATAAACGAGTACAAAGATTGTGCATCGAATAAAAAAGGATACCCAAGAGAACTGACAAATGTATTCATTCATAGTATTCAGGAGTGGGTGAGATTATAGTGAAACACTTTGAACATTTTGAAGTAATACATTAGCATAAGCCAATAAGTTTTGTTTATAAGCTTTGGTCATTGTGTGGTGTGTCAGGTCATTGATAACATCTTTGATCTATATATTACAGAAAAAAATATTCAGATTATACTGGATAGGACCTCCACCTTTCATCAAAAGTTGTAATACATATGATTGATGTTGTAAAGCAGCCGTAGATATGATTCGTTGGTACATTTTTGCATCATTGCATTTCAAGACACTGGATCACGACGACAAAAAAAGAACACTTTGTAAATGCCCTTTAGAACATTAAAACTATTTCAAAATGAAGAAGAAAAAGACTGAAGAACCAAACTCAATGTCATAAAAGACTACAGTAAATTCATGGAAGGTTTCGATAAGCAGGGTTGAAGAACAAGTAAATATTACCATGCGATAAGATGTGAAAAATGGGGTTGCCCTATTTAAACGTATAGTGGATATGGTAATGGTAAATAAATATACAATTTATAAGATAGTTCACTCAATTAAACAAGAACATTCTATTCTATTGAAAAAATTATTTGGAAATTTTTTTTGAAATGAAAAGTTATATATTCTGTAGATTGGGGAGGAAGTAGTTTCGTCTTTCCCGTCCATTAAAAAAAAAATGTTCATCATTAGCCATATTGGATCATAAAAGAATTTTGAACAATTGGGAAAAGGTTGGATACAGGAGTAGGGGGACTCTTTCCTAGTGAATGATATACCCGGATCGAAACAATAAGCGATCCATTCACGATAAATAGTACAATTTTTAAATTGTACATAAAATGGGATTACTTAAAAATATAAAATGGAATAAAAATCATTGAATATTTTTTAAAAAGGTATTTAAAAAAAATTATACATTGAATATTTTTCTACAATTTAAGCAGTGCTATTTCTCATGACTATTAATTGTTAATAAGTTTCTAAGAGTCTAAAGAAAAGTGTCGTTTTTCATAATTTTCCAGCCTAAAAATGGAAATATATCGAGATCCGAAAAAGATACAGGAACAATGAAAACAGCTTAGCATCAGTTTTATTCATACTATTTTTAATTTGGGGATTGTTTTAAGGGTAAAAAATGACTCCAAGCGATAATATTCCCAAATTACTACAATTCCAGATATTTTATCATTCATATGATTGATAAAAAAATTTGAGATCAACTTTGTATTCTGTATTATAAGATAAATTCCTTTTTTAGTTTGAATTTCTTCGTACAAAATGAGTGTTCCACGGCATTGTCCTCAATTTCTAATAATTTCTATCGTAACTCATCTCACTAGTTTAAATACACGGCATATATATTCAGTAAAAAATTAACTGGGACTTTTTCCTTTTCTTGGTTTTTGTTCAAGATTGTTTTTAAGTTGACGCACAACAATAAGTATTTTTTCTCACTGTATAATATAAACTATTTTATATAATACAGAATATACAATTGGCAGCAATCTCAATGATAAGTACAATTATTTTTTGTAAGTTTGTGTTTCTCTTTACAATGCCAAATTTTACTAATTACTACTTTTTGGCAAATTTATTGATCTAGAAAAACTACATACTTATAACTATTTTTTTTTTTTTTTTTTTGCAAGAGTAACATATTTTACTTTAAGAAAAATTGTTTTTCGTAAGATGAACTTCTCATTTTGATAATGATTTAGAAGCATATATGGTGATTTGTTATTTAAAGATTTTAACATGTTATTTAAAAATTTATAATAATTCATTTCATTTAATATACAGGCGCTATTTATAGTGCTAACCTACTCCAATGAAGAAGAAATAATATTGACCATTATCAATTTTATTTCCTGTTCCCTTCTTGGTCCAGCAACGGATAAGCCTTTGCATATATAAGTCATTCCCGATCTATTGACTTAAAAGTATAGACATACCATAATGTAGGAAAAGAGAATTAGTATCATGATCAAAGCGGTACATTCTAAATTTACATATTTTATACAGAACAATGTGAGAATTATAATTTTTTAATCTTACCTAATAAACAAGATCATTTTCTGTAGATTGGTATTATTTTTTCCTCCTCTATTTTATGTGTTAGACGTGACTACAAAAAATTACATATATAAATGTAAATTCATATTAGAGGCTCAATAAATTCAAAGGCTCTATACGTCGTTTTGCAGTAGATTTTATGTTGAACCAAGAGGGTAAAAGAAAGGAAATGTATTTTTTTTAATAGATCAAAGAGGGAATAGCATTGAGTATGTTAAGATAAGAATTAAATTATAACAAATACTTACATATCTTACAACGCGACCGTGAATTGAACCTATGCATATTCAGTTCAAGAGAATTACAGCAAAGTAGGTTGGAGATATTTTCTATATTTGAGAAATCTTGAGTTGTGAGGATCGCAAAGACATAGAATAAAGATATAGTATATAAATTTTAAACGGTTTTGTAAAATATTTAACGGTAGCTCCACGACTCCGAAGTTTTCAAATTTTACGATTTGTGTTTTTACCTGAATATCGTCTGAGCACTTTGTTTTACAACAAATCTTATAATAATACAAGAAATTTAACTAAGTAAATTAGCCATCTACTATATATTTAATTTATTTACAAACGTTTTGTGCTAATTGTTCCAAAAGAGCAAAGACTAATATAACTTTCATATTTTTCTATATGTCCAACTGTCTGCTCGGAAGAGAAATTATATCTATATTTACAATTTATTTTTCCAAAATCATTAGCAAAGGTCAATTTATTATTTGAACTAAACTGAGAAGTTTAAGTTACAGTAAATTTGACCTTTTACCGACCTTTTTTAATAAAAAGACTTTATAATATAAATATATTTAATAGATTGTAATTGAATATTTTAAAAAAAACACCTTGTAAAGACGTTTACCTTTTTCAGACTTTTACTTGATTCAAAAAGTTTTAGTAGCGAAATTTTGGTCAATAAGTAAATTAATTAAACTTTATATTATTTTAAACTCAGATAACATTTCTGAGCACTGCTATTTTGTTCAAATTTTTCATGAGGGAAAATACATGAACAAATTCAAGTAAGGTGCTTTGACACATCAAATTCAAATAAGGGTAGGACTGCTAGTGCTTCTGTTCATCAGAAAAAAATAGGAAATCACATTTAAACTCTCGTATCTAGACAACATATTATGGAATTAATCATAAGCACAGCATTCCAGTTATGTTTTGGACCTACGTCTTTCCCTGATATTCAAAAGATTTCAAGGAAAATGGTCATCCATTAATACAACTAGGTATGATACTGGAATTGAAGATCGTGAATTAGCTAGTCTCGTAGAAGATGTTCAACAAGAGTCCGTCCCTTGATTAATTATCCGAAGAAAAGTATGGAAAAAAATCTTCCTTGACTCGCATGCAAAGGATACCTTAACCATGTAATTATATTCCTTAGTGATGTGTATCCACAAGGTGTAAAATTTATGTCACCTGGTCCTATATACCACGCCCAATGGCTATCAAAAGTTTTATGCCCTCTAAAAATTTAAATTTTTCGATTTCAATTGACAGACATAAAGGAGCGAGGATCGCACAATATTTGTGTTTTTATAGTAGAAGTGTATCTTTGAGCCTGGATGTCTGCTCTTCAAGCCTTAAGTGCAACTAATAATACCCAAAATTTAATAAAATCCCTCCTTAAATATTTCTTTATTAATTCAGATATATCGAAGTCAACATAAAAAAAAATATTCAAGCACTTAGGTTATTTGTCCGAGGACCTATTTGGATTAGCTCTATTTGAGAGTGCATTAGATTCAAACTAAGAAAGACTTTTTTTACTCTCAATTAATTTAAATACTAAAATTTGGAAAATTTCGACACAAAAAAATCAAAGAAACTGTTTCATTTTTTTTGTGACAGTTTTTTACTTATAGAATAATCGAGATGACTACCGGCAAGCTTTTGATACTATCATTTATTTCAAATTTGTTAATGATCTTGTTGATCGTAGAGTTGGTTTCAATAAAGAGTATAGTGGTATAATAACATATAATGAATTGCAGCTACAATTCCTACTCCATTTGGTCGAATATCATTGATGTCCTTGATTCAAGGAAAAAGACTCTTTTAAAATTGTAATTTAAAAACAAATGTGCAATAGAAATTACTAAGATTTTATTACATTAAAATTATAAGAAAATATATGAAGTTTTATCATTGAAAAAAGAAAATATTATTTTTAACGTTGTGATATTTCTTATGTTTACTCCATAATAAAATTGGTATAAAAATCAAGGTTTTCAATTAAAACTAGCCAATAACAGTTCTTAATTACAATTAATATGAATGTTATATTTATATATAAAATGAATTTAGATTAAAAATGCATTTTTATCGAAACAATGTAACTAAAAGTTCAGAAAAAGGTCAAATTTATAGTAATTTAAACTGCTCTGTCTACTTTAAATAATAAGTTGACCATTGCTAATGATTTGAGAGATATTAATTGTAAATATGGATATAATTTCTTTTACAAGCATAATGCTAATTATGGGATATCTATTTTTTTCTATTTGACCAATTATAAACAAACGTTATTAGAAAAATTAGCAAATATTTTTGATTGAAAATTTATTCAGCTTATTGTATTGTATTATAAGATTTGTTGTAACACGAATAGCTAAGGTGGTATTTATTTCAAAATACTTTTTTTTTTAATTTAAATTTAAAATAATAGAGTTTTTTTGTGTGTGTGTTCTTTATCGGTGTTCACACCGTTGTACCTAAGAGACTAAAATTTAGCATAATTACCTCTTTTCAACCGTTCAAATTAAGACAAGGGTGTCAATCTTTGGGGAGGGGTCATATTAGTTTGAGTTATAAGTCAAAAAGTGACTGGCGTAAAATAGAAAAAAACTATACAAATTACGACGTTTTCTAAATTTATTTGAAATCCAAAAGTTATTTTTGAATAAAGAAATGGATGAAAATTGCCCTTTGTTTTTTACACGTGCAAAAAAATGTATTTCCAATGGTAATTTTTTGCAGAAAGTTGTCTGGAAATTCATTTGCATATCAATTTGACACATAAAAATTAATGTTTAGCTTAAATATATGTCCTTATCTAAATATTTTTTCAATTTTTTTTTTTCATTTTTCAGCATATGTCAAATTCTAGCTCGACATATAGAATTTTCAATATCTGGAACATTATATTCCATATTTTTTTGCAAACTTTGCAAAAATGAACTAGAAGATTGGTAACCGAAAGTTATGGTACCCAAAATTTACTCAAATATTTCCGTTTAAATAACCAAACTGACCCAGATCTGTTTCATCTTTTACTGGGGATTGGAGCAAAACCAAATATCCTATGCTCAGCAATGTAGCAAAGATTACAGATACAATGAAACAAAATAAACTTAAACCTAAATTGTAATAATAAAAGTTTTTAAAAATCAAGGAACCACTAACCATTTGAAGAATGTTGAAGAGAATAGGAGCTTAGCTGTAATGGCGTTCTTTATAATACATACAAGCAGCTTTGAAATTAATGAAATAAAATCAATTTATCTCTTGCTAAGCTGTGAACAATTTCTAACAATAAGTGATTAATAATTTCACTGATGTTTGGCCTCTTCATCCTTACTTTATGGGGGAAAGGTTGCGATATACAATAAAGATAACGACATACCAATGCCATCATTGACTTGACCTTCTGTAAATGAGCAATAAAAACTAAAGGAAATTAATACAAGTTGTCAAAAAATGCGCAGATGTCGTTTCTCAACTAATACAGGGTGTCCACGATAAATTGGAACTATCTTAAAATTCAACCTGCTTGATAAAACTGGAATTTGGAGTGTATTTGTTTTATATGAAAAAGTTAGACATGATATTAAACAATAAATTTATTCAACATGTCCTCCCTCAGCAGCCACCATCTTCTCTATCCTCCCCCAAAGGATTTGCATACCCTGATGACTTCCGCGGAATCGAAAGCATTCAACTCCCTCGTAATGGAGCCCGGGAACTTTGTGGGAAAGACTGCAGGGACCTCTTCTCTCTCCTTGGCAAGTCACCTGTCATTCTGGACGTTGTAGCTTCTGTCGACACTCCAGTTCTTCTCGTCGGAGAAGAAGATGATTCTTCCTCATGGCTCTTCAGGTCATTGAGGATACGCTTACCGTTGGTGAGCCTGGTGGCCTTCATGGATGCTGTGAGGATGTGTTGTTTAGCCATTCGGTATGACTTGTACCCAAAATTATCATTCACAGCCTTGGAGACCAGCTGGTTGCTCACTCCACGGTTCTTGGCCAACCTGGACAAGGAAGTCCCTGGCGAAAGCCTTGATGGACTTCCGGAGGTCTTCAAGGAAGCGAGGAGTGCGGATTCGATCACTTCTCATATTGTAGGTCTTGCAGCAGACCTTCCCCTCAACCTCCCAGGCATTGAAGACCCGGTACACTGTGGTCTTGGGGTAGTTAAGAAGCTTGTAGATAGCAAAGGCGCTAGCCAATTCGAGGATGGCGTCTCTCCTTGCTTGTTCCATGATGACTATTGTTTGTTGTCAAAACAATTGTGGTGGAAGTTATAGTGTATTGTTCACGCAATCTTTTATATGAGTGACCTCTCCTTCACGCACATTAGAATTATTTATAAAATTGTTTATATTTCACAAAAAAAATGAGTCTATGAATATGAAGTTTAATAGGTTCAACAATTTTCTCTACAAGTTTCCTGTAAATACATATTTCCACTAAAGTATATAATTCAATAAGTCTTTATTAATTAATAGGTACTTAATTAATAATTACTTATTATTAAACAACTACGAATATAAAATAGAAGATGATTTTAAATTCTTAATAGGAATGAACTAATGAAAATCATATGTAGTAAGTTCACAAATTGGGGACATGGTGAAGTTAATCATTTAAAAAAAGCACCTTTAGCATCAAAAACAACCTCCATCCTACTCCTGAACCTGGCACAGGCCTTGGTGAGGAACTCTTTGCCCATCTTGGCCACTGTCTCGGGAAAGGAAGCCTGCAAGGAGTCAACAGTGTTATGTTCACATTTATTGAATTTTCTCTCATAGATGCGCGCACATAGTCCAAAATGCTCAGATCCGAGTAGCTAGGAGGCCACATTTCCTGACCTGAAGGAGCTTCAAGAAGTATGGTGTGCGTGTTTCTATTAAAACGATCGTGACTCTTCCTTGCAGGTGTTCCTGACCCATTAGACTCCTTGATAGCCTTGGCAACATCGTTAACAGTACATTTGGATTGCCTTGTAAACTCAACCCTTGGTAATGTGCCGAGAATGGAGGCACTCAATAAAAGGGGTGTCCGCATAGTTACGCTGGTGGGGCAGTAAATTTTCATTTTATCTAGAAAATTTTCTACTTAAAAATTTTTTTCCATAAATTTTTATTTTCCTAATTTATTTTTCAAAATATTAAATTTTTGGAATTTTTTTCAAAAGTTTAATTTTGATCATTTTTGTCGTTTAATGTGACATGTATTTTAATCAAACGAAAATAATTTATTTCATTTCATAGCTTAAATATAGAATATTAAATAAACTGTTATCTCATGAGAAATGGAATAAGGAATAGTTATAAAAACCCAATTCATTATAGAAATTTTGTAAAGAAAGGGTTTTGTTACCTGAAAAAAATATCGAAATTTCTTTGCAATACTTTATTAAAAAGGATGAAGGAAATGTCTGTCTAAATAAATATTATTTTTGATGTTTCAACTCCGTTTCCTTCAAATAATTATCTATCTTATCTATCTTTTATAGGTATAATGAAGGATGTTCCATAAATTAATATAGTTTAGTAAGTGGAAAGAGGTTTTTGTTATTGATGTATGATGGGGTTGTATGATGATAACGTACATTAGGGTTTTTTTATATACAAAAATATGTTTTTTATCGATAACATCGCCAAAATGCAACTGAAAAGAAAACTTGTGGCTCGAAATGTTATCCATAAAAATATTACATTGATAGTAGCAGGTGTTTATTTATCTATGGAATTCTTAACACTTATTGGTAGACTTAGAATTTTAGAATGATTTGTTTTTGTACAAGAAATCAAAAAATCAAGTCGTAAAATGTTGCAACATAGACACCAAAAATATCGAAATTGAGCAATTTGTATAAAAAGATAAAAAAAAAAGAAAGAAGAATTCAGTTTTATAAGGATAATTTAAAATTGTTTTATGTATTCCATTATTTATTGATAAATGTTGCTAATATTATATGAAGAAATCAAGATTTTAAACAGATTTTCTTCTGTCAATTTTCGCATTCGATTACTATTCGTAGCTTTAATCATAATTAAAGCCATTCAACGTCCACATTAGTGGTTTGAACAAATTTTAAATTTGCAAAATATTCAGGAGTATTGTTTGACGAGGGTATCTCTTCATCACCACCGCTAGTTATATGTCCATTCTTTTCAATAAATGGAAGAGCATGAGTTTTTTGTATGAAATAATTTATTTTCTATGAAGTAATTCCCCTTTTTCCCCAAAAATGGTTTAATCTTTTTTCGGATTCAGAAAGTATATTCGGAGAATCACATATGAGGATTCCATGTGTTTCAAGATTTTCAATAATTTATGTTAAAATGACAAATTAGCTTTGATGAAAGACAAATGTCTTCCAGTGGCTGAATTTTCAAGATTTTGTTTGCTGGGTCCTCGCAACGAAAAGCAACAGAATAATTTGAGTATTTAGTTATATTTTTCTTTTTTCTTATCTAAATATATATAGAAAAATATATTTAATTTTAATTATTAAAAAAAAGGATAATAAATTATTTTGTATGATATTCTTTTGAAAATTTTTGATGTGAATGTACCTGGCATTTTTTTACAAATAAAACTTTTAAACAACTTGCAAAGACATTGAAATCAGATTGTCAAATATGATGAGCTATATCATAGAATCGTTCATGTTCACTCGGAGTAATCAATATTGATCTAGTTCTGCGGACATTATTACGGTTTTTGCAATTCTTTGTCCGTATTTCGTTAGCAACGTGCCGTGTACATGACAATTAGTCGCCATTGTAACCTCCTTCTCTTCCTAATATCTAAGACTTATTCATACATACAGAAATCAAAATGCTAATTATTGGAAAATACCACAATTTGCCAAGAATGCATGGTCTATACATTGATATATTTCCATCCATTCTATCCACTGCTCCCATTTTCAAGTTGTATTGATTAATTCGGAATGGGAATTTTCATACTTTTCTTTTTGAATGCTACACATCACTGATAAATGGGTACTTATGTACTCTATTTTGTTTGTTAATATCATCATGACCCATTTTTTTGATTTTTTACAAAAGTTTTATGGGATTGAAAAATTTATTAAACTATGATGAAAACTTTTTGTCCGCGTTTTTTTGAATTTTTTCCAAAGTTTGAAGAATAACTAACTCTTCCTTCTAAACTATGCTATACTTTTGTTGTATGCTCCATGTTTTCCTTGGTATAATTGATATATCAAAGGCGTAACCCTTTGGATCAGCAGCATTTTATCTCCATTGGATGGGCTTTCCTCTGATGAATTGCTTTGATAGGTGACATCTAAAATAGGGAATAATAGCTACGTCAATTGAAACATAAGTTGTGCCTAAAACTTTTCCCCATTTAGACCTATTTGTGTTTAATTTGTCAATTAATGGGTGACTCTATGCAAATTTGTCGTTTGATGTTTAGAATGGGATGTTTGTTGCATGAAAATACTTCATAATTTCATGAAAACGATCTCGCCTCATAGATTTTACAATAATTTAATTATGTACATCTGGCTGCAATTGCCAAAAAATTCGGCTACCGGGCACGGAGAAATAATCTGACACTAACAATATTCTACAAAAACATCTCTTATCCATTGAATTTACTATAAAACTATGGTTACCTCATTGAATTTAATGGTTTCTTGTTGATTTGACTTAATGTTTTATGGCCTTTTCAGACAGAAACATTTCAAAAATTTCAAGAGGACTTCTTTGAAATTCAGTACTTGTACTCAAAATTTAGTCAATTTTGAGTTATCAGATATCTCTACAGTTACCCAATTTCTGGAAACAATTTTAGCCTGATGTATATTGGTTTTATTTTTGTCCTCTTCAATAACGAATTCGACTGAAGCAAATACTGAGAGCTGAGAATCAGGATAGTTTTCTAAGCTCACGTTATCTTCTTCGCCAAAATCAATCTTTATCAGTAATATTTTCATTATTAGGAGGTGCAATGAATAGTTTTGAAGTTCCAGTAGATTTATTATGTTGATCTGACTAATCACTACATATAATCTAAAGACAAATCTGACCATTTATCTAGTTCGTTTAGTACTTCGTTTAAAGGCAATTGTCTGAAATATTTGTTATAAAAGACATTCAATAAAATTTTAATAGCTGATAATCAAATAGTTTAATGCCGATCGTTGCTTTCATGCAACAATTAAGATCTTAAAAATTGAAATTACTATAGGGAAGGCATAGTAGTAGCAATATATATGATAAATCAATTTTTCAAAAGATAATGTGTTACTACAGTGCATCAAATGCCACAGATATATGGTAGCTTTGACCCATGGACCCCTAAAAAAATTAAGTTAAATTGAAAAACATTTGAGCGATCGCTCACAAGCCCTAAGTATAATTATTTTCTTTACTTGTTTTAGGCTTTACTCTCCATTAAGACTTCATGCTAGAACGACAATACATCCTGCAAAAAAGGATTCTATATTCATTTTTGTGAAAAACCATAAAAATAATTAAAAGACTAAACCTTCTCTAAAAAAATATAACTTAGAAATATATGCACACTTAAAAAATACCTTGAAAAAAAGTCCATTGGAGAAAATAACATTTTATGAAAAAAGGGCCCCGTATTTAATATCTAGAAAACTAAGTTTTGTTATTTTTAAAAAGTTTTTAAGTTTCTTTAAGAAAATCTTTCTTTTTTTTTACAAAAGAAAAATACAGGCTCCATTGACGCTAAAATCGGCGCTAGGGACATTTACCATGTTCCCCACTCGATTTAAAAAAATTAAAAATACCAAAAGTATATTTGAGAAAAATAAAAAAAATGTAATCTAATAATTGTTCCCTATAAAATGGACTGCTCCACACATATATATCTTTCCTGGAGAGGAATGCTAAATATATATTTTCTTTACATACTAAGTCAAATCTTTATTAAGTATTTAGGCAAAGGAAACGGAAAAAGTAACGGCTAAGTGCAGGTGACCTCTTGAACCATGATTTGTATTTTACAACAATTCTAAATTTGAAAGCTGGATATAGTCTCTCAGTGTGCTAATATACTTAAAAAGGTGGCCGTTGGACTAGGTTTTACTGTATATAAAAGTGCAGTTTCTTACAATAGGTCATTATAGTAAGGGAAACTGGCTAATTTAAATTTTTATTCCCACATGAGGGGAATATGAAATAAGTGATTGGCTGAAAAAAAAGAGTCAACGACATTTTTTCTCCATTTCTTATAGTTCCAGAATTACTATGACGTAATACAAAAAAACTCGAATCTTATTAGTAACTCTATACATTTTTTTACACTATTGCCATCAATCCAAGATTTAATATCAATAGTACATAATGTATCTCAAACTTCATCACGATATAACTTTACACGTTTCTAAAACTAATTAAAATTATAAATATGTAGTTAGTAGTTACAGGTTACTTATTTTTAAATGATTATGAATTCTGATATATTTCTATCTCAAGAATGAAATAATACTGATTGTAGCTTCTAGTACTAGTCTCTTGTAATAAGGATTGACAAATGCAAAGAGCCGCTCCCGCTTTAAAGGACATTTAATATTCAAGTCTGATTATAGGTATGGTTGAAATGTTTGTAAAAAAAAAAAAAAAATACGGTTATTGCTTGTTTTCTCTATTTTCTATTTATTCGCTATTTAATACGTTTTATTTCTTAATTAAGCATTCTAACCAATCTTTGGTGTAAATTCAGTTTAAAATGTATAATAAAATAATTATACATTTTTATATAATTATAATATTTATGCTGCGCTAATGTTTTTTTAAATGTAAAAGGTTCTCCCAACTCTTGCAGTAATTCATTTTCTCTTCCAAAAATCATATAACAGCCAGCTGATATTAACAATGGTGTTAGTTCAGGTGTTCCATAGGTCATACTCCCGTCTTTTCCGTGCACTCTTTGTTTCCTTGCAAAAAGATTCAACTCTGCTTGTTACTTTTATTAATTATCAAAAAGAATAAATTATTACATAACCATGACGTATCAAGTAAGTCGAAGGAATCAACAGTTGACAACAAAATACATTAAGGTTTATTGTGTTAGTGAGGTAATGTTATGAAGTACATCACATAGCTATAGATACCACAATTGAATCTATCAACCTTTCTTATAGAAGGGAAAAAGTAGACCAATAATTATACGATAACTATTCAATTATGTGTCATTCCCTCTGTTATATATATTCATAGCTATAGGTTTGGGGACCTATGTATAAATGTTCCGTGTGTATTTTGTGTATAATATTATATTAATATGAGAGTCATTATGTATTCTCCGCGTGTAGAATAAAGTATATATATAAACTCCATATTCTCATATATTTCATATCCACGTATATCATATGGCGCAGTCGATAAACCAGAACCAATCTTAAGAAACATAATGGAAAAGCTTAAAAGTAAGAAGTTTGACTTATAAAATCAAAAGTTAAGGCATACAAAGGTCATGTCACAAGGAGCATTAATGAACTGAAGCGTTCAAACAGAATGGAATTAGTAGAAGTTGCTCATCAAAGGGCCCGTGGAAGATTACACATCTTAGAGGATATTTTAGAATTAATGGAGTTGAAGTCTGAAACAAAGGAGCAACAAGAGGATATCTTGATGTTCATGGAAGAAAGAGATCGCATGGATGAAGAAATTATGAAGGAACTCACGAAAAAAATGGAAGAGTTAGCAGGCAAGGAGCATCAGCATTTGCCTTCAAAGGATGGAGCGTGTAAAGTATACGGAAAAATTGCATATAAGGAACCGGAACTATTAAGAGGAAGCATGGATTTGAATGAGTTTATTGAATGGAACCCCAGTTTTGCAACTAGCAGGAGTTGATAGCTACTCTCACGCAAAACAGCTAGCGAATTTAAGATCATTCATGGATATAGAAATGAGGGAGAAATTAAGATTCTCAATTGGGATTAAAGAAAACACAGTGTTATCCATTCCTGAAATTGTAGAAGAATTGAGGAAATATTTTCGCTCTCAATATAATATCATTCTTGATAAGATTAAATTCAATTCCTTATATCAAAAAGAAGGTCAATCATTCGAGGACTTCTATGTAAAAGTAACTAGAACTGCAAATCGTGCCGAATTAAATGAAAAATGTGGTAATAAAGACTGTTTCAAAGAAAATATCAAAGTTAAATTAATTGTGGGACTTCGGGATGAAGAAACGAGGGACAAAACTTATGGCCATAGAGGAAAAGGAATGTTCACTTCAAAAAGTTATTGATAGATGGAGAACTGAGGAAATGTCGAAGAAGGATGACGAAAAGTTAAATTCTGCAAAAGTCAACAAGATAAAAAGAGTAAAATTCAGGGATCAAAGCCTTAGTCGAAACAAAAATAGCTTTAGGAAAAATCCTCCTGAAAGAAAAATAATGGATTGTATATTTTGCTCAAGAGACCATATTATAAATAAATGTCCTGCTTGGAAACATGAATTTAGGAATTGTAAAAGAATTGGCCATTTTAAAGATTCAAAGGCCTGTAAAAATGGAATTGCAAGAAACAGAAGAGTCACGGTAAGAAACGTGACCACATTTAGTCCCTCACCAGCAATACAAGTTCAATTAAAATCTCTAGATGGAACATACTTATACAATTATAGTTATGCAATTTCGGATTCTGGTAGTGAGGTATCTATTGCAGATGCAATTTTTTTACAAGAAATTGGAATACCACTTAGACATTTAAATATACCTTCAGATTCTCGTTTAAATGGAGCTACTAGAGCTACTTTTAATCAACTAGGATCCATAATTTGAAATGTAGGTTTTGGAAATGAGGAAATTAAAGAAGAGATTATAATAGTAAAGGAAAATGTTAAATTTCTAATGTCGTGGGTACTGTGTAAAAAATTAAAGATTTTACTGGAAGATTCTCCAAGTCAAATTGAGCGAGGTAAATGGAAAAGAGCCAGAGAACCTAGTGCTCGTGGAATCAAGGAAATGAAATATATTTTCGATGAAGAAATTAAAACCATGAGAGACAAGCTTGTGGAGGAGTATCCTGATGTATTAATTGATGGAAATCAACCATTAAGAAAGATGAAATGCGTACCGATAAAAATATCTTAATGGAAGGAGCAGAAACTTGGAAAATCTACACAGCAAAGACGATTCCCTTTGCTTATAGAGAAGCTACGAAGAAGGAATTGGAAGAATTGTTGAAAAAAGGAATAATTGAGCCGCTAGGAAATAAACCTACGGAATGGTGTCACCCTATGGTTGTGGTGGGGAAGAAAAATGGTAAGGTTAGACTGGATCAGTGGATCTAACAAAATTAAATATGTTTGTGAAAAGACCTATACATCCTATGACTAATGCTATGGAGATAATTTCAAACATTAAACCTGGAAATAAGTACTTTTCCACGTTTGATGCAATTATAGGATATTGGCAGATCCCTTTACACCATGAGAGCAAAGACTTAACAACGTTCATAACTCCGTGGGGAAGATTCAAGTTTAAAAGATGGCCAATGGGATTAAATGCAACAAGCAGGGTCGTACGTCAGTATTGCACTTTGTCCGCTTCAGCAGACCAAAAAAAACAAAACTTACTCAACCGTCCACCAATCATATAGGTATGTAAATATAGATGAATTAAGTCATAATTAATTATTAAAATATATTATATATATGTAACTTATGACCAACTCATAATAGTACTGAGTCATTATAATAAAATTATATATTTGTAGCACGTCCACCCAAAAGGAAGCTAGATAATTTTTCTCAAAATTGAATATGGAATACATTTTCCAACAAATTATAGTTCATTTAAATGAAAAAATGATTCTTTGGAGGCACCACAAATTGTACTTAAAGTAGCCAAAATTCATCGGCACATTTATTGAATTAGTAAATTAATAAATTATATCTCTGAGACAATATTGGGGCCAAATTAAGTCAGATAGATAAAACGGAGGTTTTAAACTACAGCTAACACTCTCGGGTATCTCAATTCATCGCAGAAATTTGAATTCGAATCCTGTAATTTACCGTAATATCTCTTTCAAATATTGCCTGTCATTTTATAAATATAAATGATTGAACCTTTGAATATAAAACGCGTTTTCCGCTTCCCGTGATACATTTCTGATAATTAATAAATTACTGCAATTATTTCAAGAGTACTTTACAGCCAAAAATAAAAAACAAAGACGCACACAACATTTTTCGTATGGATTTAAAGTACTTCACATTGAGTGGATATTCGAGTTAGATCTTACGTTTAACGTTACTGGGGGCAAATGTGAAGTACTTTACAGGCAAAAAAAAAAAAAAAAAAAAAAAGACGCACACAACATTTTTCGTATGGAGTACTCTTGAAATATTTAAGAGCGTGATAATTTGTTTCATTGAATACAAGATAAATTAAATTATTACTGCTTAAAAGGGACATATATAATAATTATGTACTTTTTAGAGTGGATTGTTGCAGTAATTTATTAATTATCAGAAATGTATCACGGGAAGCGGTAAACGCATTTTAACAGAGAGTTGGTGATTTGTTCTATCTGTCAGAAGGAAATACAGAAGGACAACTTTAATGATCACAAAGCTAAACTCCATAAGAATGCCCCCAGCTGCAAGTATCAAGTGAAAATTGATCATAAGAAGCAGAAAACATTGAACTTTGCTGTTAAGAAAACTTCCTCTGCTACATCCTCATCCTCAGTCACTGTCTCCTCCTGTCCTGATGACCCTGCTCCAGTTGAGGCCTTACTGCCTGAACCAAGATCTGAAAAGTCCGTTTCTGCTGAAGAGAAAGTTACTGCAGACACAGAAAATAATGGCAACTCATCAAATTACCCCAGCGGACGGATTTCTCATTGTATAAGACTTCCTAATCTCGATATCGGATCAATCTTCTCTCCCGAGCAGCTCTCTGTAGTCAACAACAACAATATTCCCTCTGCAGAGGACTCTGAGACTAGCGACAATGTCCAGGGAGCTGAGAAGAGCAAGACTGAGGAGATGGAGTTTGTGGACGGAGGCCCAGAGTACCCTGTCGTCTTCACGAGCAAGCTGAGCAGTCTGAGATGAAATCAGTATTTGACCAGGAGGACTCAATTGATTTGGAATTCAAGGAGGGGAAGATTCCAAGGAGAATAAAGTGGGAAAGAAAAACTGAATCCTACTTCCGTAAAACACATTTCGATGTTGCAATCAATAAGATTGTATTAGAGCTTGAGAGCAGATTTGCCACCGACGATACAAACATCAGAATGGATCTCTTTGCAATCGTCAATGACGTTGAAGTGGAGACCTGTGTCATTGAGCGTGTCGCCAAGCACTACAGACTTGAACTCGAGCAGCTCCAGTCAGACCATGCAATCTTCCAGCAATTCAAGGTTAATATTATAATGTATAATGTGTTGCATTATATATTTAAAATTTATGTTTCTCTAGGCAGATATTGACACAGAAGACATGGTTTCGTCACAAATTGCTGCGGAGTTATTAAGCTCGGGAGAGTTCCGCCTGATGCCGGAGCTATACAAGGTGATCGTTATCCTGGCCTCAATGCCCATCAGCAGCTGTGAGGCGGAGCAGTCATTTTCCTGTCTCAGAATGCTCAAGAACCACATGAGGACCACCATGGACCAGGAAAGGCTCTCTTCCCTTGCCCTCTTGAACATGGACAGGGTGATGGTGGACAAGGTGCTCCATGAAGACATGGACAGTTTGATTGACATCTTTGCGTCAAGGAAAGAGAGGAAAAACTTCTTATTCTAATTATGATAAAGAACACATGCATTTTTTTCTTCATTTTTTTCAAACACATTACCACGTATACATGCGAGTTAAGAACATCAAGACTTGTGAACATAATTTATTTTCTGTCAATGTAACCGTATCATGGTATATTATAATCTCGTTCATTATCTTCATCTGTTATTATTTTAAAAATATTTAAGGAGGTTTAAATTGTTTGACTTAGTTGTATAGTTCAAAAATTTTCTCTCATTCTTGCACCGTGCATTTTATACTCCTTCCTTTATGAATAGGTCGGCATTGACTTTCCGTCTAGAGTTTTTCCTTTTCTTTTTCCCAATGTTTGTCTGAAGAAAATAATGGTCAGACAGTCCATTCGACGATATTCTTGCAAGATTTAATCTATGCTGTAGCATTTGCCCTGTTTAAATATCCCACGTTCACCACTGAAAATCAACCGTTCACCCTTGTAAAGCGGACCGAAAAATCTTCCTGACATACGGCACTGGCAACAAGTAGCGTATTCTATCTTATGATGGACCAAGCTTATGGGGAATTGCCAAATACAAAGAAGTTGGTTGATGATATTATAAAATATGATGAGACATTTGAACATAATGGATGGAATTAATATCGATCCCAGAAAAACAGAAGCTCTTTCAAAAATACCAGCTCCTCAAAACAGAACTGAGTGGAGATTGTTCATGGGAATGGTCAATCAAATGAGCGGATTTTTAAAGGAAATAACCAACTTATCTGTCATATTGAGACCTTTATTATTCAACAAGAATGAGAACATATGGACTAAAGAACAAGATGACATATTTGAAGATGTCAAGAAGTCTTTGGTTAAATTACCTCAAAAGAGTCACTTCATGCCGAATAGAAAAACTGTTTTAGAGACTGATGCTTCTAAGAAAAAAGGTCTTGGGTATATCTTAAGACAAGAAGACAATGAAGGAAAATGGCATCTTATTGAAGCAAATTCTAGATGGTTGAGTGCAGTAGAAGAGAATTATGGAATGACAACGCTTGAGATGATGGCCATATATTGGGCAACAAAAAATTAAATGTTTATCTTCAAGGATTACCTCATTTTCATATTGAAACAGATCATCAGGCAATTGTAAATATCCTCAACAAGAAAACTTTGGAAGAAATTGAGAATCCAAGACAAAAAGAAATCAAAGAAAGGACGCAAATGCGTTATAACTTCACTGTTGCTTGGAAACCAGGAAGAAAAATGTTAGCAGCTGATAATTTGTCAAGAAATCCATACTGGAATCCGAGGAAGGACGACATATTGGAGGATGTGCATACGAATGAGGTTGCAAGAAGAATATTAATAAGAGCTGTATGTGGTAAAAAAATTCAAACGGATCAGATCAAGGATCGAAGATTAAGAAAATTGAGAGACCAAGCACAAGAAGATGTTAATTATCTAAAATTGATAAATTTTATTAAAGACGGTTTTGGAAATAATATCAAAAATCTCCCTGAAGAATTAAAACTCTACTGGAATTTGAGAGATAGTCTATCGATTTATGAAGGTTTGATTATCGTCAATAATAAAAGAATTGTTATACCAAGAGTAGCTCGGAAAGAAATATTGGAAAACCTGCATGTATCTCATCAAGGCATAGTGAAGACTAAGCAGCGTGCCAGAGAGATAATTTATTGGCCGGGAATAGATATGGACATCGAAGATATGGTGAGAAAGTGTGAGGAATGCCAGAAGTTATTACCTAGTTTATTAATGGAGACTCAAATTAAAGGACCGAAAATGACGAGACCATTTCAAGCAGTAGCTGTGGATATATTTTCTGTAAGTGGAAAGAATTTCTTGGTTTATGTAGATAGAACTTTCTGGATATCCTGCTTTACATTATTTTGAGCATAGTGGATGCACATCAAGAGTGATTAAGAAAGTAATGGAGAGATTCTTCATTGATTATGGTATACCTGAAGTTTTAGAATCAGATGGGGAACAAACTTCTCGTCCAGGGAATTTCAAGAATTTTTATCCTTTTCGGGGAGTTGAATGGCGATGTTCTTCTCCACATAGCCCACAATGCAATGGATTGGCTGAATCTTGTGTGAAGAAGTTAAAATATTTAGTAAAGAAAACTATGAATGGAAATAAGATAGATCAGTAAAAAATCAATCTTGGAATTTTAGAAATGAGAAATACTCCGAGAATAGAAGATGGATTGAGTCCAACTAAAATCGTCTTTGGTCGTAGTACTAGATCTATTATACCTATGCTACCTGAATTCCATCAAAAGAGAAGCCAAGAACTTTGTAAGGTTCCAAACCCAATTTTAAAAAAAGGAGATGGAAGAAGCTATCCGTATTGAAGATCGGTGAATGGGTTCGGATACAAGATCATATAACCAAAAGATGGGCCCATCTAGATACAGTTGAAACACAGGAATCTCAAAAGCGATATCTCATACGTATGAAAAATGGTCGTCTTTGGCATCGTAATAGGAGATTCGTCCATTTGGATTCTACAGAAGGGAACAAGGGAATTTCATTTCATATAACTTAGATTTATATTTTGTAATCATTGTCCTGGGGGGAAAAGGTGATGTTACATATATTTATAGCTATAGGTTTGGTGACCTATGTATAAATGCTCCGTGTGTATTTTGTGTATAATAATATATTAATATGAGAGTCATTCTGTATTCTCCGCGTGTAAAATAAAGTATATATATAAACTCCATATCCTCATATATCTCATATTCACTTATATCATACCCTCCAACTCTTATAATATTCTGTATTGATCTAGTAGTAAAAATATTTAATTTACATTTTTGATTCTCAATTGCATTTCTTTACCTTTCCTTCAAAAAGAGGGGGGGGGAGAGGCACTAAATTGTGTAATTGGTATTTAGCCCATTCATAGCTGTTAGACTGATATCTGTTTAATATGTAGTAGTATTAATAATATGTTGTGAATACACTTCAAAAAAATATCTTTAAACCAGTGTTCCTGTAATTGGTTAAATGGAGTTGCATTGATTAAGTATAAGTAAACATTATAGTTTACATTTACTTCATCTAACCTAGGAATCTTTTGGTGAAATCTATATACATAACGTATATTTCTTTCTCTAGGAATTACCTTGGCACAAACGTAAACCCACTGAATTCGAGAGATTAACTTCTCCGGAGCGCGCTTTCCATGAGCTACTGTCATTCCATAGAACTTATTATAAATAATTATTTTATTTCAAAAGCTCATTGTAAGAGATATTAATCAGTATAGTTGTACAAAATACAACATAGAACGCGTGCAATACTTTTTGTTTTTGCAACCTGAAAAGGGGTTTTCTTTATTTTCCAAAGGTTTTATCATTATCCTTTAATTATTGAGGAGAGAACATCTAAGTTAAAAGTGTATATGCTCATGAATGATGATGAGTAACACTCAGGTTATGTTGGGAAGAGTTATGAGAGTAAGTCCTTATTAGACTCAGAATAAAATTGACGATCGAATTTTGGGTAATTCCAGTCTACGTAGGTCCTTGCATATTGACTGCATCCTGATCAATAAGGTAAACAAGTAAAGGCTTGAAAATTTATTTACAAGTTTTAATAATGCAAAAGAAAATATATTTAAGAAAGATATTATAATATAAAATAAATTTACTTTAATTAAAAAAGATCTCTATCAGTTTACCTAGCCAGAAAAGTCAATGCTGATGATGATTATATTGTCTTTCGTATCAAAGCTGTTTGCAGCTAATATGTGTAAACGTCATGACAACTAAGCTGCTCTTCTCCAAAACACTATTCTAATTGTGACAGTCACTACGTTAATTATGGGTTGCCTTTTTTTTAACATACTGTCGAGTCATATTTTATACAAACTTTATTAATAAATAACAAGACTAGACAATATACATCTAGTACGATTATATTTAAAAAATGACAAAGAATGTATGTATAAGTATGGATTCGCAGACATACATATTTTGTACAGTTTTATCTTTTTGCCCATAAATAAAACTTGGTATATGAGGAATTTTTTTAATCTACGGTATTTATCCTGTGACATGGGTAGCTAGTTGTCTATACATCAGTTATGTTATCATTAAATAAGGCCCAAAGGATGATATATTGCCTCTGATCTCAAGTTATTCCCTCGATGCTTTCTATCCCATACGTAAACAATTCATATTTTCTTAACCATCTCTTTTCTTCCACTTTTCAATAATCTAGTATGGAGTAAAAATATGCCTTATTTCAGTAGATTTAAGCATAACTTAGTAATAATCAGAGTATAAGAATTACTCCATATGATATAAGAACTGTCATTTACATAGAGTTGACTTTTTTGTAAAGAAAGAAAGATTGCAAGGAGAAGCCTGGAGTGAGGCATACGGTACTACTTAAAGGACTCACGGAAAAGAGTGGACAAATAGTAGAAGAGGAGCATGCTTTTTTTTCTCTTTGTTGATTGGTTTAAAATTGTCAGCTACCATCAGGTATATTTTAAAGGTCTTGAAGGTAATTTTTATAATACATTGTTAGCTTAATTTAATTATTCATGATAATTAGGCAATACTTACTAATTGCAATATATTTTTCATAAAGGTAACGTGTAATAATAGATCAACTTCGACTAAAAAGTATCTTGGCTTATCGACCAAGAAATTGTTTAACTTTCCAAAATAAATCAGTCGTAGAAAGTTTTGGATGAATGCTATCAAACGTGCGAATATGAATGATTAGACACATTAAATAATAATTACTTATTTAAGTGTAATATTTTCTATAAATATTATTAAAGTTTATGTTGTAAAATTCATTTAAGTATTAAATATTTAAAAAGTTAATTGTGTTCTTTTTTAACTTTATATTTATATTCAAATTAAATTTTTAATTGAATTATTTAATAAATATTACAAATATATAATTTATTTAATATAAATATTAAATAATATACAAAGTATAACAACTATTTTATTTAAAATAACCATTTTTAATCGTTAATCATGAGAGAATAACAACTATATCAGAATGTGCGATAGTTGTAGATTTAAACTTTATTTCTGTCCCATATATTTTGTTGATGTTGTAGATTTTTGTGCGTCCGCTCTTTCCCTTAAGTCCTTTAGTACTACTAAATTAAGGCACTCGTTAATATGATTTTGGACAATAAAATTACTACTTCTATAAAGAAGAGAAACAGTATTAGTAGATGGAAAATATTATAATTATATTTATTTTATTATGAATTAGATGCTAACACCACGACGATCTATTAAATAATGAGAAGAACAAAGGAAAAAGCACACGCAACAAACGTTTTTTTCTTTTCTGATTTTAAACTTGTTTTTATTTATTTTATTAATAGCATGTCAACGCTGCGTATACAATATGTACGTTCCCTTCTCTTGAAGGTACCCTGAATTGAAACGACACACAATCGAGACAATCCCCCACTCCATAAATAAATTGGAACGAGAAATAATGTTGAAAGAAGAGATGTAATTATAAAATGAATCAATTATTAATTAATGAATACTTAATGATTGCAATTTGTGGCGAGTAATTGATTATCCATTAATGTTCATTTTGTTAATAATTTATTCATTTCCTCTCTTCTTTAAACATTTTTCTCTCTTTCTAATTTATATATTTATTAAAAGGTTGTCATAATTTGTATTACAACCGTTCCAATAGTGATCCGAGCCAACTCTTGAATTATTCTCAAAATGTCATAAATCAGTTATTATTAATTAATGAACAATTAAGTGTTGCAATTTGGGGCAATAATTAAAAATTTTATCTTTTAAAATGGTAGTAACAGAAATAGGAATCATAAATCCATTATTTTGCCACATGAATCATCAAGTGGATTTCTCCAATAAGGTTTTTGGTAAAAGTGTCTACATAAGAGTAGTTACGCAAATATTATAATATGAAACATGATTTTAAATGTTACAGAATAATAAATTAGTTGACAGTATATGTATATAACGAAATACATCTTTATTTCCATTTTTGATATTACACTCTATTTTACTTGGGTTGTACTTATGGCCATTAAATATATGCAAGAACTTAATTCAACCTGAAGGAACAAATGTGGAAAAAAAAATTAAAGTTTTTATATTTCGAATAAATGTATTTATTAGTGTTGAGACTCGGTTCTAGACCGAATTATTTTTCGCTTCTGTCATAATGGATTTTTCATTGATCGATTGTTTCCACCATCCTGATATGAGTTGAACAAATATGATTTGTTAGAATAAGGCACTTGCGTTAAAGAACTAAATAGAGAGGAATAGAAAAAAGACTAGAAGTAGAAAAAAAGAAATAAAGAGAGGGAGGTAGAAAAAGACAGAGGGAGACGGTAAGATGAGAGTGACAGAGAGGAGGAGATAGATAATGAAAGAGGAAAGGAAAAGGAGATACACGTCTACTTGCTCAATTTCAGACTGATTTGCGACACCGTCTTGGATTCCATGTGTGAGAACAATAAAAACAAACTAATAAAAATATATAAAAAACATCACATTTAGCTTCATTTGACGCTATTATAAGTCGATGTTCACATTTTTGAAACTTTTTTGACGTCAGTAACAGTTAATCTACCTAATCGGTCTTGACCAAAGATGACCAACATTTTAATATAATGGGATGCATTGTGACTTTAAAAATTTTAATGGGCCAAATAATTTATTAAAATAAATTTAATAAGAAATTCCTTCGTACAACAAAACTATTAAAGAAAGATTAATTCTAAATGTAGGCCAAATATAATTTTTAAAGGCCAATCCGGCAACCCTCTTCAAAGGAGTCTGTTGGGGGGGGATTATTGAAAAAAAAATATTTTGATGAAGTTTTTGGAAATCCTTTAAGTACTTCCTTAATTTTTATGGTACATAATTTGTATTTTAGTCTATGGATCTTACTTTTTTGTATTTCTACGTTTTTAACAAAAGTATAAGTATCTATTCTTAGTAGTCTGTTTGCATTAGATAGTAATAGTATACAGAGTATAGGATAAAACATAAAGGTACCAATAATGAAGTACAATAATATGATCTCAACATAACGTACTTTTATCCAATCAACGGATAACATTCAACATATTCATTGTTGTTACCTTGTAATCACAATTTTTTAATTTTGAATATCAATTTCTATTGTTATATGTTATCTATACGTTTTTGCTCAAAACAGACCCCCCCAATCGTCCCTTTTCGCATTTTCGCCCCCGTCATCAAAAAACCGCCCCCAGAGGACAATATCGCCCGCTTTGGAAAACGCTGATCTATATAATAGATCTAGATCTAATTTTAAATAAGAGCGAATTTTTTTTGAAGACTAAACTTCTTAAAAGGACCAATACTTCGGTCTACTAAAAATCATTGTGGTCTCAGACCGATCCATGATTTTTAGACCGAAGCCCAACACCAGTATTTATGAGCATTGTACAATATGTATGTAAGTTTATATTTTATTTAAATTATGGGAATTTAAAACTTAATTGTGTCATACCTATGTTAATCTTGATTATTTTAAGTAGGTATGTATTATTATGCAGTATTGATCAGTTACAATAAAGAAAACTTCACATTAAATTTATATTTTTTTAATTCCTTGTGCCATATAATATTGGAAAGTTTTTTAGTTTTTTTTATATTATCTTAGTTTGAGGTATAATTTCAATTGTAATCGGAAAAAAATTCTAAAATCCACATCGTGTATCAATCAAGTCAGACTTTATAAAGTTTTTCGACCGAGTCATTTAAAAAAAAAAAATTACGCAAAGTTTTTTTTATTTTTAAGCAATACAGAAAATAAATATAAAGAGACGAAAACTTTACTTAACGAATTCAGCTACTATTAAAAGAGATTGGATAAATATGTCCATTTGAAAAATGGAAAAAAATATAAAATATACCACTTGATAAGATCAACCTTGTACGTAGAGGAAATCAGAACTTCTGTTGAAAAATTCAAATTCAAATCTGTGAAGTAAATGTAGGAAACATTTCCATTATTCAAATAAGTTGAAAAGGTTAAATCAAATATAGTTCACTATTGACTTCAAATATTATTGTGTTTAGATTTGTTGACACACCTAATAGTAAATTGTCTTAAATTAAATGTATGTACCTCTATAAAAATGTTAGTATTTTTTAGTGGATTCTCTGCCATAACTTGACCAGAGTATGATCCCAGATCTTCAACGAAAAATAAAAAAATAATACAGCTATTCATCATTTCAATGTTCAATAAGTTTTCTTTAAGATTTATTTGAAATTGAAAATAATCCTATTTAAAAGATAAATTCTTATTTTACATAACACTAATTAAACTATGCTAGTTTGTTGTAAAAAAACTGCATATCTTTATATTTACTACCAAATGCTTTAACAACAATTTTTTTCTCAATTTGAGTAAGATAATATTTAGACTGAACTAGAGAAATTGGACAACATATACTACACTTTGATTCTTCCAGTACTTCTGTAGGTACCAATCTTTCTGATCAGACTAAATTTCAAAAATCATGAATACAATCTATTTAAGTTTTTTTTTTTTTTTTTTTTAATTTCTCATAAATCATCATCTGTTTAATTAATTTTATAGCCACTTTCATATTTTTTCCTTTATTAGAGGGGGAAAATAGTTTTAGCATTTTTGATCATCATGGATTTGTAACAATATTTTTAATACTTTAACCTAAAGATATTCATATGCGCCCTTTTTGATATCAACTCTTTAACATTCAACTATGATTTTTTTTGTTCTTTTTTAATTGATTTTTTCATTTAAAAATGATACCCTGAGCTTTAGATACATTTATTATTCACAATATAATATATTCAAGTAGTTTCACAGTTTTAAGATATTAACTGCACATTCAAAAATGAATTATCCACAGTCAAACAAACTAAATAATTATAAAGTTAAATAATTCAAAGGGGTATATTTTGGAGCTATTAAAATTCCAACATACTAAAAAAAACAAGTTTTATTCAGTTATTTGAAAAGAATGGACTAGGTATACTTTCTTAATGATACTTCCTTACTTGACTTGCAGGTCATAAATTGTGAGGATACAAGTAGATGTATTTGAATATCTATAAAATGTGTGTAGGTGCGGTTGTCTGTGAATCACGCCCAAGCAGTGAATGGATTTTGCTGAAATTTATCATCCAGTTCCTAAAGCCTCAAGAAACGGTTCTCTTGAAAAAATTGGTCTTCAAAGCCATGGTGCCCTTTTAATTGCATTTTTCTAAAAACCAAGCGTTTGAATAACAAACGACTATTTCATATAAAGCAATACAAGAACGTAAAAGTTTAAACTTTTTTTTAAGGGAATAAAAAGATTTAGAGAAGAAAAAAAGGAAGAGAGAATAAGACAAAGGATTTTCGACAATTAAAGGAAAGTTGAGTATGAAAACACTGTTCAAGTCAATTTTCAATATATTTAGATTAATTCAAAGTGAAAGACAATCCGTTTAAATTGACCATGCCTAAGATAGTGAATCCCTTAATGCTCATTAAGGAGTTTGGTGGCACCAAGATTTGGACTTGTGTCTCTGAAAGAAAGTATTTGCTATCCAAGCTTTGGCAAAATCCAACTGGAAGTGTATCCTAGAACAGCATGACCAGTGCACCGGGCACAAAAAAAGATGCAGATTTAAACAACATCGGAGACAGAACTACACAAAAGGTGCTCAACATCATCCCCTCCAACGATAACAGTGATGGCGTCTTCAATACTGGTTTATGATTTTTTCAGCATTCTTATTTGTATTTTCGAATTTTTTTCTACTATTTTTGTTTGCATATTTAGCTCTATTTTCATGTATTATTTGGAAATCGCTAGTGATAAGCATCGTATAAAAATGACAACTAGATTCAATTATTGATTATAAAGTTTTTTTCTTTTACTTTCAGGGGTGCTGTTTTTCTTTAGTTGCAGTTTATTTGGCAAATATAGTATTGTAACTATTAATAGATTCATGAATAAGCATTTTAAAAAAGGGATTAATTCTTGTCATTAATATTGTTGTTTTTTTTCGTACAGGATTTTATGATTTTACATAAAATACCTATATTTTTAAACAAGTATAATATTAATAAACATCATCAATTAGTCTCAATTATTTGATATCTTTTTTCTCTTAAAAAAATATTGTGTAATTAGTTACTTGGTATCTCGTATTCAAGTAGTTCTATCTGAAGTATTAAAATAAAGTAACAACCCGCCATCGTTAGCTTCAGGAGGACAGATATAATGATCAATTATTGTCAGAGGTGAGAACTTGGACTCCAGACTTACTTGAACTCCATTGTTTAATTTTCAAATATATATTTTTACATTAATGAAATATGAAAAAATGACACAGAATAAATATCATCATCTTTGAACTCCAATAAAGAAATTAGTCGGTTAACAAAACTCCATATTTTATAAATCTTCCCTAGTTAAACTAAGTTCTTCTTCCGAACCTCACATGAGCATATTCTATAATGTAAGATATATTAGATAACATCATAACCCCTAATTATATATTCAGCTATTGATTACGTAAGCCCTCGTTTCGCTGGTTAGTTTAATGCTTTCGACCGATTGAATTATTTAAAATCCAAATTTAGGTTTGACAGAGTGATGTAGTTCATAAGATTGATTTTGTTATTGACGCTTCATGGCCCTATCCTCGTCTTCAATCTCGTTGTTAAAAAAAAAAGACCTTTTTTTCTATAAAAATAATACGAAATCAAATTACCTGCCTTGTCTAAGATCTAAATCAGTAGTTCTTAACCGGGGGTATACCTCCAGTTGTTAAATTAAGGACTTTTTTTTGGGGGGGGTCAATTTCCTTAAAAAACGTAATATTTATGTTCAAAAGAGAATGTAATTCTTATTTGTATTACATATAAGCTCATTTTTATTGACAAATATGTTTTTTTAAGTCGTTTATTTAAATGGCTTTTATTGAAAAAGGTCATTAAATTTTTGAGCAAAGATTTGGAAGGGAATAACAACATTAATAAGATAGGGAAATTGGGTCAAAGGGAGACGGGGGAGATGTAAAAAGATTAAATTACACCTAGACGTAGTGTTCAAGTCCTATTTTAAAGCAAAGCTTATATGTATGTATGTATGTCTAAAAAACACTCACAGGTTGTACTGTATTTAATGCTCCCCGATGTTTATTTTAAATATTTTTTTAGCTAAGAAATAACAATGTAGTTTACCAATGAAATATTGTAGGTCTGTGTATGCAACATTGAATATGCAGAACTGTTTCTGTTTATTTTTTGTTATTGTTTCTTATGTATGTACTAACCGTATTACCTGGTAAAAAGAGTCACAGGGTGCCTGTATATAATACGCCTTTATGTATACTATATGTCAATAAAATATAAAGAAAAAAAGTAGCATACTATACAGGGAGCACCGTATAAAATGTATTAAATCTCGCAAGCGTTTAGTTTAACTCATATTAAAGGTAAAAAAATGGAATAACATTCAATAAGATTTTTATAAGGCTATTATAATTATTATTTCACTCTATAAAAGAGAACATCTATGTATTGAGTAGTTACATGAAAGTGTTCTCATGAAATAAATGGAGATTAAAACCAATGATTTCTTAAGCTGTTATTTTCTATATCATTAATGCAAAATTTTTTCTTTTAGCTGATGCTTAATTACTCTATCACTGGTACTTAATATATTTTTTTTAAATTGGAACTCTAGGTTTTGAACATTAGATAATATCAAAATCGAAATGGTCTCAAAACTTAAATCCGGAGGGATTCTAATATTTATAAATAACCTTTTTATAAAATACATAATGATACAAATACTTAACTCATATACATTTATACTATAAAAAAACAAAGGCGAAAGAGATTAAATTTTTTATGATGTTCCAAATTCATATTTTTAATTATTAATTTTAATCTCTTATGTTATTATTTATTCATTGATGAAAAATATTCATTAGTAGTTTATTCTTTCATGTACATAAATAGAGAGGAAAAAAATTAGTGGCCTGACCAAAAAAAAGGTATTCCTTATTTATAAAAGAAAAAAACATTTTTCTTTTAATCTTAAAATGAAAAAAGTATGTTTTTTTTCCATAAAGTATTCATGTTTTCTTATATTCGTTTCCCATTAAATTGTTTAGAAAAGTTGAAAAAGAGGTTGTTTTAGCTTTTTTAAGAGATTTGATGGAAATTATATTCCTCGTTGTTTACTCTTTTCTTCATTTCTACTCTTTATTATTTATATTTTTTTCAACTTCCTCTATAATAAAGAACTTTTACGAAAAAGTAAAGATATTGAGAAGGTCTATTTATATGTATTATTAAACTGTCAAGATCATAATTGTAATCAAAAGCTGGATGTTATTTCGTACTTAAAATTTCAATTGTGCATTTTCATTCCCCTACATAAGATAGGACAGATCTACATTTTGTTTAATCGTTCTGGATCTTTAGACGTAAATATTTTAGTAAATTTCAAGGACATAAATTTTATAAGTCTTTTACCAAAAATTTGGAGCTGAACTAGCTAGGGCCCACATTACGGTCTCATTTTTACTAATTTCTAACTCTGAGACAATGAATAGCACAATTTGATGCCAATTGAACATTATTATTAATTACTGGGTGTGGCAAAAAATCTTTACACTTCGTTTCAACTACAAGGTTTTTGTGAATTCATTTCTTGGGCGCCTGTTGAGTGCAAGGGCTGCACCGTCTGTCACCCAAATATCTACAATCTCAAGGACACCGGCACTTGGATTATATGTCTAAAGACTACATCCGCAATAGCTGCAAGGCCTTCAGTGGCCGGCTGGAAACCATCATTGCTACCAAGGGGGCTATATCGATGATTATGGTAGCCAAGGCACCATATTAGTTATTTTTATTTTATTGACACACCCTATTACAACTGGTTACTGAAATACATCCTCAAAAGGTTATAGATTAAAAGTGCATAGATTTTTTCACCGCACCCGATATTATTATAATAGTATTGAACTTGTCGTTACCTATCCTTCATATGGCAATCTCTCCTCCGAAAAGAAACAAGAAAAAGGCCTAAAATCGTTTATAAATTAGACAATTCATCTAATTATGGAATTATTATTCGATAATATTGTACAATTGTTCATGGCTTAACAAGAATTAAATCCTACTGAACCAATTGATGTTAATTAACTGATTAGAGGAACCGAAAAAGAAACATCAAGAGCTGACTACTACATAGCGTATAAATTTTATGTTTTATGTCACACCACGTGGAATAACTATACAATGCAAATCCTCATGTAAATGTGAGTTCAAGCACTAATCAATTTATATATAGATGCTACGTTGGTTATGGATAATATTAATTTTATAACTAGAATGAAATATTAAGTAATACTCAAAGCTTTTTAAGATCCACAAAATACCCTTGGATCTTTTGTAGGATTCGTAAAAGTTCGAGTACTCGAAGTCGGATTGTGTCACAGATATGTACTTTAGACTCTAAAGAACTAACTGTATTACCCTGTGCTACACACTCTTGATGTTATATACAATACACCTGTGATATTTTAGTAATATACCTATTGATTTTACTTAGATAAAAAATATAAGTATGAGCTAAACTATAATGTACTATACCATGTGTGTTCAAAAAGTAAGGGCACTTTTTTCAAGAAATTAGACTAAAAAAAGGGCTTAAAATGACCATATTTAAAAAAAAAATCAATATTCTGTATTTTTAAATTTTTCTCCCACTTTTATTTTTTCAACCGCCTCTTGTTTTTAAGTAATGCCAATAAGTAAATTTGCCTAAAAAATTATTTTAATACTTCAAAAAATAGATTGGGGGACTATCATATGTGGTTCCTTATAGTAATCGTGGTGAGGAATAGGGGACTTTATATTTTTTTAGGATTATTTTTTTCTTCATTCATCAATATTTATGTGGTCCACTTCCGCCTCAGATAAAATACACTTGTTCCAAAGTTTTTTTCTAATCCTTGTAGAACTTCCTATAAGAATTTTTGTTATAGTCTTGAGCACATTCATCAATAGAGTCTTTATTTTGTCTATGGTTAAAAATATCCTTCCTGTCACAGGTTTCTTCAGTTTGGGAACAAGAAAAGGTCACATGGCGCCAAATCCCATGAATAAGGTGACTGAGGCTTGATTGCTGTTTTGTTTTTGGACAAAAAATGCGATGATTTTTGTTATCAAAATTAAGCAATTCCAAAACAAACTACACTAACACTCGTTTCATGCCCAAAACGTACCAAAAAAAAAAATATGGCACGCACAACCAATATGTCAATATTCTAGAAACTACTCTGATAGTAATTCGACAGTTTCCAAAAAAACAATTTTCTTCACTTCTTAAACGTTTTCATCTGTTTTTGTCGTGCTTGGGCGTCAAGAGCGAGGCTAGTCATTGGTTTCGTTATGTAACTTTCCTGCTAAATTTGAAAAGTTATCTCTGTTTTTGAACACATCTCGTATCGTCTAGATATGATCTGTCCAGGTATTGCAGACAATTTACATCACTACTAATTATTGGACGTTTCTCCAAGTAAAAATTGCTCTTTAGAAAATTTCTTCGTACGCACTTTAAAGTTATATTATTCATCCCTAGGAAAGTGAAAATTGTTATAGACGAGATATCTTTTGACAGAGATCACTATACCAAATATAATTATCCTTCCTTGCTTAAATATATAATTTTTTTGAAAGTAAAGGATGAGGACTCGAAAATTAAATACACTTCGAGGACTTTTAGTCTCAGTTCTAAAAGACTGTCAATTTTTTACTTGGTGCCATTGTAAATAACTGACATAAACCTATAATTTGATGTTTGTTTGTTTTTGTGCAATCAAAATGTCAGAGCAGTGAGGAAAATGGCAGAAGGTGTTCAATCTCCTCTGCGTATAAGTCCATCCCAAGGAGATACCGGCTATAGTCAACGTGTCCCTAGCCACCATCTAAAACACCAGAAAGGTGATGAACAACTCCGACATGGTCTCCAAGAAGCCTGGAAGTAGGGAGGATATTTGTGCTCTTTTTAATTATTCCTGCCTACTTTGAACATTCTAAAGTATCTGCAAACAAGGAACAATATAGTTATATCGTCCGTCAATATTACCATATTATTATAACATCTTCTCAGGCCTGGTTTTTACGCTCACCCCAATTCATACAATATATTCATGCCTATTCATGAGTCATGTTTGCACCTATGATTATATGAATTGTAAAAAATCAAAGTAAATTACTTTTTTCACCTTTTTAACCCTTTCGGTATTAATTGTTTGTATTCGTGTACTGCTTGTATTTCATTTCCTATTTCCAAATGCATATTTTTATTTTTATTTTTGTTACTTTTCCTTTCGTTTGAAATATATTTTTAATATAAACATATTAATCATAAGAATTTTTTATACTCTAAAGCTCTCATAATTCTTTCTTCATTCTTGAGGAGAAAATATCTAAATATAAAATGGCATTGTTATTGTCATTTAATTGTGGATAGAAACTCTGAAAATTTGTGGGAGAGTTATGATATGTGTATTTCCTTTTTGGACTCAGAATAGAATAGAATATCGAAAACGGAGTAATTCGTACTAAAAAAATTGCTTGATATGTGTTTATTTCCTTCTATTCACAGCTGCTCACAGCTAATCTAATGGAACATCATGACAGCTAATCTGCTCTCCTCTTAAATATTCTTCAAATTGGTTATGTTACTCCTTTCTTCTATACCCAAAATGCTTACGATTTACAATCATAGAAATAATATCCAAATAATATATATATTTTTATTGACTTATTTCGTTCAATTATTGACGTTATTATCAGATTGACGGAATCAGTAAGAATGCCCAAGAATGTTATCTATAGTTTAAAACTTTCATTTAATTTATGATACTTAATTGGACTCTGATATAACTTTTTGTATAGCATATATGATTATTTTCATAGTAATCGAAAATGCTTGCTAATCCAACTGCAGTTTGTAGTGCCTATAAAAGATAAAACATAATATTTATGAATAGAAATGGCAGATCATAAAGTCATGAACTGAAATGTAATCAAGAGTCTCTATTTCGAGAAAAATCATGATAGCTCTTTTTTTTGTGTTGATTGATAACATATGTACTTAATATTATTATGCATACTTTGTTACTTTTTCAAAGTCTGATTTTTTCCCAATAAATGAATGAAATAAAAAGGAGAAGAAGTCCTCAAAAATTGTTCCCACAATATTTAGGAAAGAAACACTGATGTGGAAAGTCTTCAAAAGAGAAATCATTTTTTCTTAAACATAAAGTAATAATATAAGTTTATGTACAGGGTGCAACAAAATTACTTCCTTTTCAAAACGCAATAAAATAAATTATATATATGGCATCGTCGGACACATCAAAGAGGTGTTTATGTTCATATACTTATATAGACATTGCGCGTTATATTTGAGATTTTTTTAAACAAACACATGAATAAATATGTCAGTAAAGAGTTTTGTATCAAAATACTTTCATTAAAATATCGAATAATGAGGTTATTTAAGATTTAAAAACACTATCGAAAATGCCCAAAATTCATTAATTTGGACAAGTTTCAAAGCAAAAAATTTAATTTTGGACGTTATTCGAATCATGGTTTTTAATTTCAGACACCATGAAATAGCAAAAATATCGAAAATAAATTTACATAGGAGTGCAAATGATGTTTAAATATTTATCTCTTGGATGGATAAAATTCAAGATACAACGTACCTACTCTTGTACGCAGGGGAATCCTTGATTTTTTTGGCAATCCTTGACATTAATTATAATTAATGTGTTATAGATGATTTTTTGCATACTCGTAGTGTGTGAGTGATTCCAATAGACGGATACTCAAGGGAGTCCTTGGAGCAAATCCTACTGGCCAGGGACAGTTCAGCTGGGATTCCTACCCGTACATGCACACCTCTCTATTGATGAACTACCAAATTTGAAATTATACACTCTCAAGATGTATTGCATTTCACATTTTTTAAATTTCTACCCTTACCTTTTCTTTTTCTCTCTCTTTGTTTCTTTCTCTCTTCTTATTCTCTCTCTCTTTGTTTCAATATCTTCTAGCTAGGGATTACCCATATATATATATGTACTTTTATTATGAGATCAATTCAAGAATGAGTTTTATTCTTGAAATATTGTCATGAGCTTATCTCAAATTGACAACGATATAAAGCGATTTTGGGGAGGTTCTTCTTGTTTTTAAATTAAAGTTTATACTTTCAGCTATCCAATGAGATAAATTTTAGACTTTTTGAATCTATTTGTCTTAAAGCTATGAGACTCTGAATAAAAATCACCTATTTTCCACTTTAAACAACAATAACTCGATTTATAAGTATGATGCAGACATTTTAAAAATGGTTTTAGATTTTTTTACATTCTGCTTTAAAATATATTAACATAATTTATTCCTATTTTCAACACCGAGGGCTTAAAACAACTTTGAAATAATAAGAAATGTATGACCTTTTCTGAAAGCCACGAGGATTTGAGAGAAAAAATAAGGCCATATTTGGAATCAGGGGATCCAACTCTATTAAATTGAGCATATACTGTTTTTGTTCCATTTTTTCTGCTGGTCAGTGTTATGAATTTGGCCAGCATCAGCCTCAATGTTGGCTTCCAACCACTTTCAAAACCTTTTTAAATGACTCTTCATTGAAGGTTTTAAAGGGATACATATCTTTTACAAAAAGATAAATACTTATTTAATTGGTAACCTATCTTATTTTATAATTGGGGATGAATAGTTGAATAGATAATTCGTTATAAATGGTTTTGCAAAGGTCTTAAAAATATTGGAGCTTCCAACATAAATCCGGATCCAATTACTTGATTTGAACTAACCACACATATTTACAATTCTTACATAAATTCAAGTCTTATCGGATCAGCTTTAGCTCTTAAACATCTTTTTCTGTGGAGTTAATTGCTTTCAAATTTCAAATCATGAAAAGGAATTGGAAAAAATCGTTTTTAGAATATGAAAATTCAATCAATTATATAATTTCAAATAATTGCAGCAATAAAGCTCAGGAGCTAAATTGGAAATTGTTTAGTTTAATAATATATTATATCAAGTAATTGTTTAGTAATATACAGAGTGAGATAGATAAATTTTCCACAATAAAAGGAGCAAAACCAAAACCTTAGTAACTTTTTATTAGAAAAGTATAATAAAAATGTTATTGAAAGAAAGTTTAGCAATCAATTTTGTTAAGAATTAGTCAATATGGCTGCTTCCATCCTGTATCACAGCATCCACACGAGGTCGGAACTTGGTGCAGCTTGTCACAATATAATCGGTCCATTGCTTCTTGATGCTGGCCTTGAGCTCCTGCACTTTTCTGTGTTGTGTCTTCACAGCCTTGCTTTCTAATAAACTCCACTAACTAAAGCCGAGGGGAACTCCTTGCAGAAGTTCTATGTATTCATAGCTGTATGGCTGCGGGCCGGGCACTGTCTTAGCTCCACACTCAGGATAATTAATCTTCAGCTAGGGCAATATTTTCCAGCTAAAGTCCTTGTAGTAGGCCTTACCCTCGATTTTTTCAATGGGCTTAAAGAAGAAGGGATCCATTTTCTTCCCATCAGAGGCCACGACTCACAAGCACGTTGTTTGGGCTGGATGTTTGTACTGAAGGTGGCCTGGAGTTCCTCTGGTGATCTTGTCTACGTTGAACTCGTCAGTTAAGCGGGCCATTGATGCTGCTGAATCTTACTTGATCTTTGCCTCTAGGGCTTGAGAAATGTTTTATATCTCTTCAAACTATTTCCTCCCCTTCCTGCCTCCCTTTTGACTCCTTTTCCATTCTCCTTGGCCACACTGCTGTTCTGGACTGTCCTCAAGGTTACACCGACCATGTTTGAAATTCTTTTTGGATCAACATCAACTTCGAGAAGAACCCTTTGCAAAAACTCAAAAGTATGAAATACTAAATTAATCAATACATTTTTGAATGAAAATACTTTGAATTACTTATGCAACAAAGTTGAATGGAGGTTATGATTTTGGCGCTATTTGTTTATAAGTCATCCAGATTAAGCCAAAAGTTACTGATCAATTTTGAACAAACTTGGCACGAAGATTATATATGGTCACAGTAAGGGGCCATTAAATTTTGAGAGATCCAAGTAAAACAAAATTTACTTGTTAGTACTCCTCTATACAGTTTTTTGTCTTGATATGTTATATATCTTTACACAATTACAGTATACATAATACTACACAAATCTTTATACGCCAAAAAAACACAATTTATTTATGTAGTTCTCCAAAAAAAGATTAATAAATGTTTGTATACGTATTAAATAAATGCTATGTATTACGTTTAAACTATTTTTGAACAATAACATATGTGGTTCTAGCCGTTGGGTAAAACAAAAGACTTTGAAATTTAAATCTCTGCTTTATATTATATTATATACATTGTAAATGTATGTAATAAATATATTTGTGCCCCTTTATCACAAGAGCAAACTAGAATAATTTTTCTCAAAATTGGTATTTGTACTTCTTGAGAAATTATAGTCAATTTTTATTAGCAAATTATTCATTTGAACCCCTTGGAGAATCTGTAAATTGCAATTAAAGTAGCCGAAATTGATCATAACAATAAAACAATAAGAAATTGATGGGTTTTAATTGAAAAGCCATATCGTGGACTATATATGTTTGTTAAATTAAATAAAGGTTTTAAGGTGTAGCCAGGAATTTTTGTATCTCCATTGATCCTAGAAATTTGAATGCAATGCCTTTTCATACATTCAAATAAGTATTGATGGCTTATAAAGCCAAATAAGATATACAAGATATGTACGAGTATTAAAAGCTTTTTACATATCCTGCCAAAAACATCTCTGGTTTCGTTATAATATAATATAATACGAACATATTTCATTGTTACTTAGTTATGTAATTCATTTTATTATATAACGGAATAATTCATAACAGAATAAACATCCTCCAGAACGTCACGAGAGATCGATTTTACCTTGAAAATCAACAAAAAGAAATCCCATTATTTATTCCTAGCTCCTCAATTACTTAATTTGTTTCCTAACATATTAGGAATGAAAACGCTGGAACAAAATTTGCTGTTTATCAGTATCAATAAGAGGCATAGGGGGTTTATTTACCATTTTCTTTTCATTTGGGTCCTTAAAGCTGCTAATATCACCATAGATTGAACTAATTCCTTCGCAAATATTCGATACTAAAATGATTCTTCTATTACAATTTGGCTCTGTAGGAATTGTATTTTCGCGTATTGTAACCTCTTCTTGGACAGTACAAGTGTTTACTCTGTCATTTTCATGAATGTTTTCTTCACAAGTTGTATTTCTCCTCCCATCCGAATATACAAAATTATCCGTGTTTCTTTAGTCTTGTCAACAATGTTGATACCATTATCAATGTTTTCACTTGTTATGTTATTGTCCTTTGCATGGTCTTCGGATAAAACTTATTTAACTGACTTAAGTTGATCTCCCCATTTCACAAACTGATTTATACAACTTTTTGCAAAATGACTTATTTCGTAACATTTTGCACATGTTATTGACTTACCTGCGTAACTAACGTCTTTAACCCTCATAAACCTATCAATCCTGAAATGTCCCGCTTTCGTATCAGTCCAAGAACACAATTCCTGTTATTAAGGCCCTTTGAATCTTTCATCAATAAAAGTAGTCTCAGTTGCAGGTTTTACAATTTTTCCAAATACATCATCTATCTTACAGGCCTTAACTTCCTCATAGGGAGAATGAATTATTATTTTCTTTTCAAATACAATAGGATTTGCGAACTCGTACTTACGTTTTGCTCTTAACCATCTTAAAACTCCTTTAATTCCTCCATCCCTATCATTAGCTCCCCTTATTGGAAAGGTATCCTCTACGTGAGAAAAGGGAATACCAATATCCAATTCTTTTTCCGGCACTATAACGATCATAAGGCGAGATCCAGGACAAATATGAATTCCTTGAACAAGGAGTGTGTCTATCTTCAGAGTTCCAAAAATTAAATTCCAATCTTATGGAACAGTTGGCCGTTTAGGAATGCGACCTCCGTCAGATCTAGTAATTTCAATTATTATCTTCCTTATAATTGCTTTTGTAGCCAAATTTTTTAAATGCATTTAAATAACTATGTGGGCGTGGGGTGGGATTTCCGCACTAGATGATTCGTTCATTATTAAACCGTAAATTTCTCCGAGCTTTTTTTTAATATCAAGTGATAAACAAATATATACAACCTCTTACCACATGATCGATGTCAATAAGAATTTATAGATGATATGCTAAAATTATAAAATGACTTTTTCTCAGAACTATTCTACACTGTAACATGTATATCTCTCTAAATATTGACAAAAGACATCTAGGGTTTTTATACACAAATATAATGCAAAACTTTAAACTTCTTCTTCATGCTTTATATTTCATTTTTACTGGGATATGTAATTTATTCTATTGAATTTAATTGAGTAATTAAAAAGGAAAAAAAAAAACCTTATGGCGTCATGAGGGATCGATTTCACTATCCTTAATGGCCGACAAGTGGGATTGGATGTAAACAGACTAGACCACATTCCTCAGATCAGATCTTAGAGAAATACCAAAACAACACATTTTATAGGCGTATTCATAGGTTTTCTTATTTGACGTAGTTAAAAAATTTGAAAATATTCTTGTTGTGTTTGACGAGGTTGAGGAGATGCAAACTATTTATACAAAGGAACCCAAGAGGACCGAGAGAATTGAGGAGAAGAAAAACATGGCGGAATAACACAGGAAGGACTTCATGGGAACAATTATATTCTTATTAATACAAAACCCTACTCTCATATATATATATATAATACATGGCTATCTATACATATAAGGAGGTAAAGACAGTACTTTACAGCATATATATGTACGATACAATACAAGAAATAAGAGAATAAGAGGGAAGGGGACAAGAATACATTACAATTCTAAAAGATACTAATTTTATTTATTGCTTTGTTTTGAAAAGTACCATTATATTAGGGGGAGGTCGTTAAATTATAAAAAGAGAAATTTAAATTTTAGCCCAACTTTTTGGATGCAAAAACATCTTTAAGGCATTCTAAATAAAAATTAAAAAATTCCAGTTCTCTTAAACAGTTTCCCATATTATCTGTTGTCCAACTACGTATCCATTAGTTTTTGGCCCTCCACATAACAGTAATTTATATTTCTTTAGCCACTTACAATAAAATTTAGGACTGAGTTGTGGTACTTATTTGATTCGATTTGAAGTCTAGTACAGTGGCTCTGATCGTTTGAATATTTCGTCAGGCAACATTCCATTTTTATTTTTTTTTTTCAAAATTTAAAATAAGTATATATTCTTATCATGTATCACTTGAGAAAAGGAACTTTAATAAAATTTTTGATTGTCAAAAATTGTACCTTCGATATTTTCAATCATTTGGTTTATCAGCAAAAAAAAATTGTACCCATTTTGTTGAAGCTTCATGATGAATAATAACACTTTATAGATTCACTTCCTATTATTTATGATAAATATCTTAACATATTTGAATGTTCCATTCCTCAAGGGAGTACCTTGATGTGTGAGTAATATTATTGCAATAAAATTTCCTTGTAATTTTTTAAATTCAATCCAATCTTCTAAGAAATAGATCGAGAGGATTTATAGGGAAGGGAAAATACTCTAAATAGCTTAGGGTCTCTTAAAATATGGTTGAGTACATCCAAAGAACCTCTAATATCAAAAAAAATAATTTAAGACCTCCTTTTTCAAATAGAAAAACCACAATTTTATGTGTCTTTATGCAATTTATCCATTTTTTTTAAGGATGCTAGGTTGCATGCAAATCACATTATTTGTAATATAACCATAACAATAATTGTTTTTTCTTTAAGTTTGTAATGGGTAAACTCAATTTTAAGTTGATTTTTAGTTTTTCTTTTTGAAAAGGTTAGTGTATTTAACATAACTGATTTCTGTTTGAAATAATTTATCTAATCCTGTGAGCTAATGGTAAATAAAATAACATTTTAGAAACTATAATTTGGTTTAAAAAAAAATGTCTTTATTTTATGAATTCCTACATATGTAAAATAATAAAATAAATTTCTTACAATAATTTTTAAAGATAAAAAATAACTGCATATTATCTGATAAATCATTTATAATGATGAAGTTTTATACGGGTAATTGTCCAAACTGGCAATTTTATCCAGGACAAGTTTCCATGCACAATATATATTTACATATGTACTTTTAAAACCATATATGAACAACAAAGAAAGGCAGAAAACTTATTTTATGGCAATACCCAGACAACCTATTAAAACATGAACAAAAAAACAACTTTACTCCTATATTGATCACTAAACTCTACTTTTTCTATACAAAAATTTCATACCTACATATAGATATTTGATAGTAGTTGAAAATATGTTTGTACGGCTAACAAATTTGTGCTTCAAAGAAAAACAATGTACTATATAAATGGAAAGTGCAATCTTTTTTTTTTTTGTTTTCTTTCCTTACTTAGGGTTATTTCTTCTATTTTACTACTATGTGGTAGAATAACTTTGTAAGGAAACAAAAACAATTGAGTGTTTACAATAACGTTACAGATTGCATCATAAACTGAAGCAACAACATTTTTCAAGCCTTAAGTTCATAAATATATCAGTAGTACTGGTAATGCCTGAGTTTTAGGGGACGACGAACAGACAAATTGTGATTTCATAATATAAAAATATTCCTCTGTCTTATTTTTTGTTTAATCATGGGAAAACTCACACGTAGATACTCAATAATTAGACGTTTTCTCCTTAGAAATCATAGCAGCTTGAAAAAAAATGTATTATGATTTAATGAGCCAGGGAGTACTTTATCTCGTTGCTAAAACTCATCTATAGTCATATTCATTTTTTTTTTTTTTAATTTATACATTGTACTTCCTTTTTCTTTTCTTTTTAATTGGAGTTGAACTAAACGCCAACGAGATTTAATAAATTTTATGTAGGGCTCCCTGTTTATTATACTCCTTTTTTTCCCCTTATACTGTATTGGTATATGATATATATGAGGGAGTACTATATACATACTAGGGGGTATCACACAAGCCCGAAATTGAGCTATCACGCATTCTGACCCCTCAAAAGTTGGGAATGATAAATAGAAATATGTTTTACAAAAAAAAAATCCCGGAGAATTTATTATTATTTTTTTTTTCAATTGGTATTCTGAATAATAATTTTTTCTTTTCTCTAGCCGTTGTCATTATTATTGAATTCCTACGTATTTGGTGCGTAATAATTATTAGAATTGGGAATCGATATCAGAGTAACTCTAGCAAATGTCCTTGTTATATCCTTTTTCCCTTCTTCCTTTGTCACAGTTCATTTTAACTGAATCATTATTCTTTATCTCCTCAAATAAAAAATATTAAAATTGTCGGGGTTGCCATTTTGAATTTTATTTTTATTTTTTTAATACTTTAGGTAACACATCTAGTTCAATGTTTGAAAGAAGACAAAAGTTATTTACGTTAATCAATGATGATACTCTAAGCCATTCAACAGATTAATATATTTTTTTTTTCTAAAGCTATCCTATGGAGCCAAAAGAGAGAATACAATTTTGTAACTTTGATATTTCCTTACGCAGATCATCAAATTTTCCTTTTTTTCTCTCTCTTTTTTTGTTCTATAAGATAATTTTAGAAAAAAAAATATGAATCTGTATAATGGCTTAGAATATCATCATTGATTAACGTAAAATAACTTTTGTCCTCTTTCAAACTTTTTGGGAGTAGATGAGGTGTTTTTACACACGAGTGTTTTCTAAAGCCTTAAAGATAAACTTAGCTTTCTTTTTTACTGAGGAGGTAGTATTATGTTGTGTAATCTTGGTGGGATATAATAGTATGTACATCTAAGATTAGAAAGATTAAATCATACTATGTGTATCTTTTTACTATTATTTTTTCTTATAGTTGTTAGTGTTATGTATATATAAATAGATATATCAACACAATTCTAGTGAAGTAATTAAGACCTTAAATACTGTACGTTAGATACATTATTATAAGAAAGTCAACATACATAACAACTGTTTCTTGTTTCATTTCATGTTAGTCCAACTAACAAAAAGACAGTTCGTGCATTTAAACTTGTCATGTTGAAAAACTAAAATATATTAGATTGAAGAAGTAGTAAATTTTTTTGTTCTCATACTAAATTAAATTACTTTATAAGAAGTGTTACAATCATCTGATTTAAGTTCAGTATGCCTTGTTCTGTTTGATAACTTGATACCAACAATAATCTAACTTCCTAGGTCCCTTTTTGTTGAACCCCTTGTCTCCATCGGCAAAAAAAATCGGACAACCAACTTTCATAGGCCTCTGTTGAGGACAAATGTGAGCCCCAAAGCGAGTTGGCCATAGACAGGAGCAGATGTTAGTCACATGGTCCTAAGTTCTGAACTGTAGGATGGATGCAGAAGAACTCTCCGTCTGAGCTCCTGAAGCTTCTAGTGTGTCATCAAAGATGTATGCGGCCTTGTGTTGCATTGACAATGTCTTGTTACCTCCTATTCGCCAATGCAGGCTACTACTGTTGGATTGCCTGCTTCAAACGGTCCAGTTGTTCGCAGTAGAGAGCAGAATGTTGTGCTTGGAGACCTCCATACTCGATGCAGAATCATTCACAACTGAACAAGCTAAGCTTAGTACTGATCAAAAAACGTTTGTATTATACTCTCACATCTTTACAACACTTTATCGCATGATCAAATTTGACCAATAATGAAAATGACAGTTTTAAAAATAAATGATATGATTTAACAATAGGGAAGAACTGGGTGAGTGTGTCCATTTGCACATTCTTTGGATCATGGAACACTCATTTATCAGCTAGATTTAAAAAAAGTTAGATAAAGTTGAAAGAAAAGCGATATTTTCTATCCTACCTTCCCTGCGGGGAAGTCGTCATTTCTCCTTAGAATGATAAATACTCCATACTAGACAGTATGGATGGTCTTTTTTTTCGGGTTATATTCATCCAAACCCTCTTTTTGTTGTTCAAATAATCCTCTCACTGTTAAAATACACCTATTATTAATGTTATAGACAGTTATCAGTGGGCAGACTGATAAAATTGGCAAGTGATCAAATACTTATTTTCTCCACTTCATAGGTGGACTCAGAGTAGAATTTTTATTTTAATATCGAGAAAAAATGATTTTTCATGTAGGAAAAATTACCATAGGCGGAGATTTGCGCTTTACTGAGTGCCCAGTCTAGTTCATAATGTGTTTTACTCTTCCTTCAAAAAGTTACTTCCTGAGTTTTATTCATTATTCTATAATACGTTTTTCCTGACCTGTTACTATCAATTACACAATGCAACAAAAATATCTTTTGAATTCCGTTAGTAAATTTAGTAGTACTCGACGCACTGATTACAAAACTATACCATAAAATATCCAATATAAATTGCATCTACATGCATGGAGGTGTTAACCCGCTTTAAGAACCAGATACTCTTTTGTTAATGAAAAATTAATAATTTAAGCTTCAAATTAACTTCTATGGCTGATGAACAATTAGAAAAGAGAAGCAGTATTTCTTTTCAAACAAACAACATATCTTAAGGTATATGTTGTTTGTTGGAACTTTTAAATTATATTGCTTAAAAAAATATAAGCACATATTTGAAATATATTATAAAAAATTTCAAGCAATAGATTAATTTTCATATTGCTTATTATTGATAATTCTTCTTACTGCAAAGTTGGTTCAAATATCTAAAAGTGAATAAAATATAAAAAAAATAACACTGTAAATCATCTTGTTCAAGGCCCAAGTCTGCTTCCAGATGGCTTCCCGATACAATCCCACACGGAGGAGTGCTGCTATCTCAATCCTCTTCTCGTACTGTGTGCTCATGGTGGCGACTAGGACAATGTTTTTCCTAGCAATCCACAGCTAATTATGTGTTCTTTAACGTTGTTCATAGGAACATTATAAAAAAATACTCTTAATCTCTCAAAATTTGCATAATAGAGATGAGTAAATAATAACAGTTAATGGTAATTTATGATTTTTTTTTTTTTCATGCCTAATGACAACCCTAATGATATAATATATATTTGTTATAATCTACTTATTACTAGATGTGAAAAATAGCCCTTCATAACAAGAATGAATCATGTTATGTTTGTGTTTTTCATTGCAGTAGAATACACGTCATCTATTCAATTAATATATTTTGACATGTTACAAATCATTTAAAAAAAATTTATGAATCAAATTTTCATCTTATATAAAAATAGCTTTTACTTCGATGTTTGTGATGTGTATTTCTTAATTAGATAAAATAAAAGCTGCTGTGAAATCGAGCAGGGGGTAAAAAACAAATTTGTGGTACAGAGGGATGAACTTAAAAATTCATAAAAATCTATTTTCCTACTAATACAACGACTAGTGTTGAGTTTCTCAAAGCAAAAATTGGTTTATATCGGTCCCATAGAAAAGTTTGATCTTGATTAGTCTCACAAAAAATATAGATATAAAAAATTATGTATAGAATTATTATATAGATGACTTGGTGATGGCGTCAGTTGTATCTTTTGCAATCGCAAGCATCGATCTACATTAATGTCCTATGAAGTTAAATGTGTTACACAAGTGATATTTGTACACTCATAAATCAGGAGTGGGGAAAAAATCGTTCTGTAGAATGAGACCTCCGAAAATGGTTAAATTTTGGTGTACGGTCTGAGATCAAAGTATGGAAAAAATCATATAAGACTTAACCAGGGTGGGGATTGCTCTTGGAAATTACACTATAAGTACATTACTCAATAAGTAATCCCTTGATTTACCACTAACATAGAGATTGATGCTTTAAGTAACATCATAACAAAAATTTATTGTCTTAAAATAAAAAAAGTTTGTTTTATTTTTCCCCCCCTTATATGCACAAGAGGGATAATATGGAAGGTGAAAGATTAAGAAATGAAGTCAGGATGCTTCTCAAACATCGGATTCTAGAAGATGTAAGCTTCAGATATGAATTTTTTTTGGAGTATTTGAAGACCAATGTACTGTTAGGGGCAGGTTAAGCCTTCACAAATCAAGAGATTTGCTTTAGATTAGGATTGAGCGCCTATTCATACAGTTTTGAATGCGCAATCTCGGTGTAAGAGCAAATTTAAAATATTATTGGACAAGAACTGTTGGTAACCCTCTTCACAAAATCATATCCCTCTTAAGGAATAGCTGAAAATATAGGCAGCATAGTTTACAGAAACATTAAAGACAACCTCTTGGCACATATAAGGTCATCTTGGCACAAAATCCTAGAGGAAATCGTGTGAGCTGTAACAAAGCGTTTGGCCAAGATCAAAAATAGTCATTTTACATATATTCAGGCAATCAGTCTATATTCACATGCAATATTGGTCAATTCAACATTCATAACAATAACAACTAATAATTAGGGGCAGGAGTAGAAGAAAAATTGACAGCTAAAAAAAAATATTTGGTATAAAACTAAGTTCCTAGATAAAAAATACAAATTGTTTTTGTTTTAAAATAACAAAACTCAAATGTCATCTCAACCATTATATTGGTGATTGAATTTGAGGTTGTTTCAAGAGGAAACCATGTACATTGTACGTGTTGTATAAAATTATGACTTAAGAAAAGTTACGTTATATATTTTACTACGCTTAAAGTTTCTTTTGCAATGTGGGTACGGGTTGTTGCATAAAAATTAGGACTCTCCTGTTATAATTCGAGATTGTGAGATCCAATTTAAAACCCTGAAATTGACTCGGAAACTGCTTACTTTATATTTACTTTCCTGCATTGCAAGTGACTCTCACGGTAAAAATGAGCTAAGAAAGAGACGTTTACTTCCAGATCTCTACAGTGCACTACTACGGGCTCCCACAGGGATTTATGACCAGTTCATGATGTCTAGAAACAAAGACTTGGTGTCATGAAGCGGCTTACCAGGAGTTAGAATGAAGAGGAAGCTCTCAGATGCAAAAGCGGCAGTGGTGTTCAGGAAAATGACTTCTGGGCTTTATAAAATGTGACCTCACGTGAACCCACTTGACTTTATGACCTGCCTGCACGATGAGTGGAAGTCCTGCACCATCATCTAGCGTAAACCGATCACGCTTATACAACGTGAGGTACATTTTAATAAAGCCATCTATTGGAAAAATAATGAATTTATTTTTACTACACTAATTAATTATACTGATGTGACTCTCTCCCTCTCTTTTGGGGATTGATATACAGTCTAACCTCTATCAGGCAGTCAGGTAAGATAATCTGAAAAAGTTACTAGGTTAGGTGAATTCTTAAAATAGGTTTCCTATTTGTAACAATTCAAAAGTTGAAAATAGTTAGTAAAAGAATACAATAAAGATTACAATTTAGGTATTCTAGAAGTAATAGGTTAACCAGTTACGCTAGTTAATAGTATTTTTTTTAGCTCATCCGTTTTTTGGGGTTGGCTGTCTGAAAATCATTTTTTTTTTTAGCTTTTATGTGTGAACTTATTTGTCTACTACACAGAACATAAAAGCTGTCATTGATCAAAACGAACCCAAATTTAACATTAGCGTCTGCTAATAAAAGATGGAGAGTAACCTTGACGATAATTTTTAGTCATTGTTTGACTCAGAGTAGGATTGAGGAACCACGTCGGAGTCATTTTTGCCTCTGACGTATTATGACAGCTAAGCTCCTCTCCTTCTAATAATTCTGTAGATTATCAGGGTTACCATGTTGATTTTCGGTTTCTTTTTTTAACGCCCAAAATGCAAAGATTTTCATCACACATCATAGATCAAATTAAGTTTCTAAACTAATGCTAACATGCTAGGCCATATATAGTCCATAATTGACCAATATAAGTCAATGACATATTGGGCCGTTTTGTTTATGAAGTGGTAATTACTTATTATCACGATTTTTATCCAAGATTGATATTGGGTTGAAGCACCACATATGGAAAAAATATGGGCATATCCGGAGTTTTTCAGAAGTAGGGAATGAGACAAAAACTATTAAAAATGGCCAATACCATCTTATATCGAGAGGTATAGTTTCATTCCAAAACAATCTTTAAATAGTCAGGCTTGCCATGATCATTTTTGATTTTTTTATTTAATTTGTAACAAGTCTATAATGCTACTAATTAACATGATACTAGGTAAGAGGGCGAGCTTTAGGTATTGTGGTAGAAGTAAAGTCAGGAGGGTAATTAACCACAATCAAAGTTTCATATACCTTTACAGAGCCCTGTGACTAAAATACCAAAAATAGTTCAAGCCCTTCATTTTTGTAGAATAATGAGGGTTGTCAAGGCTAAAGGAAGAGATGGCGGTGGGTTTTGCACCAGCTTTTGGACTTCCACAGCCCATGGGCCGGGGTATATTATAGTATATTAGAAGGGGTCATTCATACTCAGCATATCGGTGTCAATAGGTTTTGATCCCCCTTGAGAACAAGCTGTCCACCTGCAAAACCTGTTGGGCATGTATATTTTGCAAAAAAAAAGGGGGTCTAACGTGACACTTTCTTATAATACAATAGTTTGATAGTCCGAATACAATATAAATTTTAATGAAAATACATAAGATTATCAAATTGCTTGCAATAAAATTGTATCATAATAAAATCCTTAATGATCAAATTGCTTGAAATGATTTGTTTAAAAATCAAATTACCCAAAATCATTTTACCCGACAATATAAATTAACGTAAAACGAGCACTCTATTGGAAATTTTATGGATTGCCCGGGCATATTTCATATTTCCCGATCCAACGAGCATTTAGCGAAATGCCCAACTTTTTGCAGTGCATATGTGTACATATGTTTATTGAAATAATTGGGTTAAATTAAAATTAAACAATGTCGTTGAACTAATAATTATTTAATGGTTAAGCTTTCTAAAAAAAGAAATTTAATTAAAAAAGACTACAAAAAGTTTGTTCAATATTATAAATAAAAAATTAACACTTATTTTACATATATTTAAAGTCATCTTTAGAACTTTATTATGTGATTTTTATTATTTAATAACATATCAACGTTTTAAATAACATTTTGATATGGAGAAGAGATATATGATATCAATGCAAAAAAAAATAATATTATAAAGGGCACAGCATTTTATTTTCTAAAAAAAAAATGATACGAAATATAATTTCCAAAAGACGCAACATTATATTTTCTAAAAAAAATAAGATCCAAAATGTATTTCTATAAAGAATACAAAATTTGAGATTAAATGCAAAATTTCTAAAAATTGATGGAAGAAAAGTTCTGCCACAGATTTATCTTTGCTCCAGGCTTTATTCATGCTAAAATTAGCACTGATAATAAAAATAGACTAAATTTTTGTTGCCAACTTATTCATTTTTTGATTATTATTATTTGTGGTGGGGAAGGGGGGAGTTTAACAAATTTTGTTGATACTCTACCGACAGAAATATATATATTATAAAAAAGGATGTCATTTTAGTAATGAAGAAACTAAGTTTATAAATTGGAAAAGAAAATAGCTGCTGTGTGTGATCTGACTTCTTTTTCGCTGATTATTTAATAGGACGTCATGGTGTTAACTTTTTCTTCTGAATTATATATGCTTAGGTGTAGGTTGTTTTAAAAATCTTACATCTATGATTAATATAGCAAAATTTGTCTGTATTCATATATGAAAACGGGCTCACCATGATGTGTATCATAAACATATTTTGATATTGTAGAAAACAATATTGGCGTATTAATGAAATATTTAAGATATGTACATATACCCTCGAACGTTCATACAGAGTGCATTTACAGTAAACAAGTATATTAAGATTTAAGAGCTGAGTGTTATTCACTATCTGTTGTGTTTTATGTTCATCTTGGTTTGCAATTAATTTTCACTAAGACCAAAGCATCTTTGATCGTGTTAAAGAATATCCAGTATATATCTAAAGACAAATGGGAGTTTTAATGCATAGTTTTGGCAGTTCCATTACCTGGAAGGCCTTCTCTGGGTGACCCATTCTATTGTCAAATATTTCATGTGAGGTTTAGACCTTCAGTCTATATTATGTGGCCAGTTTCTTAACAAACCTACTAAATAAACATTCAGAAAATCCTTTTTTGAAATTTTTATGTTAGAGCAAAAAAATGTCCCAGGAATTTGTGTATTCCCTCTATATAAAAAGATAGCTCTATTAGAACTAACAAAAGTAATTGATTTTGGAGTGGCTTTGGTACATGTTGAAGATCAATTTGTTATTAAAAGATAAGAAGGGAATTTTAAGGGACTTAAAGGAGCTGTTAGAGGTCTAAAGGCTCAACGTAAGGATGTATATGGAAATCCAATTATATATAAAAAAGTATTTTCATACATTCTCTACATGAGGATGTAACACCTGAGGATATTGGAGATTGTAGCAAATAATTTGGATAAATAGCTGTTTCTGCTAGGGAATGTAGCTTTCGAACTAGAATACTTAAAGATGTGAGGAATTTTATGATAAAAGCTACCTAAAGATATGAAATACCGGGTTTTATTTCCATTAGGGGTTTCAAAATCAGAGTAACTTATGCAGGCTTACCTGTGATAAATGTTATTAGACATGATACTTTGCAAGGGAGTGAGTGAAACGATTTGTAAAATGACATGACCATATCGACATGATCCAAAATAAAGTTTTTAGGCAGCAACTGTTATTAATTCTGAGGAAAACTATGTGAAGATAGTTTTGAAGAACGTGGTGGAAGAAGTGAAGGAAGCAAAGAGTGATGATTTAGTTGAAGTAACTGCGAACATTAATTAACACTAATGGATAAAATCAATTAATTGAAAAGTGTAATGTCTTCTTGTGATAAGAGAACATGAAATAAACTTATTGTTAGAGGGAAGAGTATTAATTTTATAAGTGAGGCTAATCCTGTGACTCAGAGAGGGATAGAGTTATTACAAATCCATTTTCAAGAAAAGTCTTTTTTACAAATATTGGAAGTGGCAGCAAAAATATCGACAAAACCAAAGAAATCTAGAAACTTTAGAAGATAATATCTAGTATCCTTGAGATCGACAACTAGATAGAACCCTAAAACTTTAAAGAAATACTCTTAAAAGTTAATAAGAGTTAATTTTGTAATTTATTTTTTCACCATGGTTCAATATAATAAACTTCATAATCAGTCACGTCAAGACAAAAAAGGTTGTCAATAATCAAGTTATTACAAATCCGAAATCAATTCTTAGAGTGTTTTATGATCAATCTCAGGAACTTACGGGACTTTCTAAACATACGATTATACCATGACAGCTAATAATGTTTTTAATGATAGAAACAATGAAAAAAATATGGCATTGGAAAGATCCTGTCGCTAAATATAAGAGAGGGCAAGAATTGCTTATCACCCCATGCTTTAATGAAAAGGTTATTATTATTTCTTCCAGATAATATATGTCTTCAAAACATCAAAGTTAAAGTATCCTCGTCATGAAAGGATGACTTCACTTTCGGTCTTTCAAGGCAGTTTAACTATTTGTTTTCCGATACGGGTTGAAATAACAGAGTTTTCTCCTTGAATTCCAAATGTCTTGGTGATACTACATGTACCAAATTTTACTCAAGTGCAATGACTGGCATAAATTTTGATATGTACTGAACAGGTTAAATTTGAAATGATTAATTTTTTATGGTAGAAATGTAAAGAGACAATCATTCTCCCATGCCTTTATTTACAATTGCAAATTTAATAATTTACCAATCTTACTCGTAGGAGACCTTATCGTTGACCTACATAATACAATACATAGTACTGCCGGAGGATGCAATAGTAAAAAATGGAAATTGATTTGGATAATTTGGAATGTACCTTGAGAATGGGATCACTTTTTCAACAAAATATAAAATCTGAGTTTTATAACTCATTCCGGATTGCAGCGATCGCCGAATTAGAAGAAAGGGCTAAAATAGAAAAGGAAAATAATCCGTGTGGAAGGGTTAAAAAACTTATAAAAAAATAATTACTCAGCCTCAGTAATAAAGAAAACGGAGTATAAAGGAAAAAGTCTAGAAAATCAAATGGGATTTCCAAAGGTATTTTGAAAAACCTTACAGAAGTTTTTGGTGGGTTCAGGAGTTAAAAGCAAAATGAACTTTATATTCTCTAACGAGATATTATAAAAATACATTAGAATACACTTTAAAGACAATAAGGCATTAAGGCCGGATAGAATTAGAGGAAAGAGGGATAATACATTGATGGAAGAGATTGTACCATATGTTTATAAAATAGGAAACTTTTTCGAAAAGATGGGATTCCAATTTTATATAATTATATGTTTAATTATCTGAAACAAATTGTAATTATTGAGTATTTATTAGTTCATTATCGCCTCTTACTCTATATTTATGATATAGCATTATGGTTAATTCTGAAGATTTGATTGCCATTCGAATATAAACTAACACTACACAAGGAGTATAAGTCCCTTAGAAAAACAATTCAAAAAATACTCAGCAAAAAATTCGTGAGAAATAAAGAAACATTTTATATGTGAAAATTGGAGAATCATGAATGGGAATCATAATTAAATAATTGTGCAGTATGAATCATCATCAAATATTTTTATATTTTTTTCTGGCAATGCGTCCATTCAGCGGAGTGGTTTTACGGCAATATGTCGGTTCTATAAAGTGGTCATTTTCCAAAGTGGCTCTCTACAAAAAGGTTTGGTGATGTGTCCAAGAACCCATTTACATATATCTGTATGGAGGATAATGTAATTAATAGATGAAAATAATATTATAATGAGAAGGGCCCGGCTATATAAATATTTGTTTATTGACCAAAGCTGTTATCCTTATTCTTATATTATTAAGGAGAGCGGATATAACTTAAAAACTACAAAGTAATCACCAATCCTTGAAAAACAAAAAGTAAAACTGTTAATTTGTTGCGGAGGTTTAACTGTAAGTCCTTCTTGAAACGCCATGACAGCTATGTTGCTCTTCTCCCAAACATTATTTAAATTATCAGGGTTATTTACATTTATATATATACATGTAGAAGTTCGACTTGTTTAGATTATATTAATTATTCATCATGGTACCTTGTATACCTTTTCTTGTTTTTTTTCCTTTTATTTTCGTAAAAAGGAATGATCATTTTTACTGAGTTAAAATAAAGATATTTATACCTTAAGATTGGTGACCCTGACGTGATATCATGAAAAAAAAATATCATTCTGATGGTCGAGATGTAGAAGCTCTAGTTAATGTTATTGGTACAACGACTTTAACTCTCAATCTAGAAAATCTAGGAGATTTTCAATGGAAATTTATTGTGATACAAAGCGGTCGTCCAATTTTGGGTGGAAACTTTTTATCTAATTTTAGATTTGGAATTGATATTTTCATCAAAAATTTATTCCAAGATGAACCGTGCTTCATTACAGAACTATCGAAGACACAAGAAATCAAATCTAAATATAATGATATCTTTGATAATAAAAGTTTCGCTGAAACTTTTCCAGCTCAGAGATTTAAACACCATATCGAGACGAAAGGCCCTCCTTGCCTTGCAAAATCACGCAAGTTAGATGGTGAGAAGTTAAATTTTGTACGGGACGAAATCAACGAATTGTTGAAGAAAGGAACCGTCTTCTCTAATTTTTCTTCCGCTATTCACGTCGTTCCAAAACCCAAAGGAAGCCGGGAAATCTGAGACGACTATTGTCAATTAAGTAGAATGACGGGCCTTGATCGGTATCCCCTCACAAATCTGAGAGATTTGGTGGCTAATCTAAAAAGTGTGACTGTTTTTAGTAAAATGGATTTACACAGAGCGTATAACCAAAAACCTATTAGTAGCACTTTTATAAATAAAACTGCAATCATTGCGCCATTTGGCTTATATGAATATTTGAGAATGCCTTTTGGTCTTAAAAAAGCTGATCAGACATTTAAGAGACTCAACGATTCAATTCTTCAAGAAATTCCAAATGTTTTTGTATACCTTGATAAGTTCCTTGTCGATTAAGAGTCGATGTATGGGCATTGGAAAACGTTGAACGTGGTTTTACCAAGACTTAAAACAGCTGATATGATCATCTCCAGTGAAAAATGTGAGTTCTTTATGATATCGGTAGACTTCATTGCTATTTCAATGCAGAATTCAATTGTGATATCGAACACGTTTCTAGAAAATCAAATCATACTGCAGACATTCTTTCTAGAAGTATAAATAACATCACAAAATGCCCAACCTTCATTGAAAATATAATTGAGGATCAAAAGAAACAGGATCTTAATTGTCTTAAGCTTAAAATAAAACCTTCTTTTAAGTCCAGGAACCTTACTTGCGGGTTTTTGGAAGTGTTGACGAATTCTGTGTGGTTGTGTCATCTCCAGATTTGCGTCAAAAAATCGTGGATTCTGTACACACGGACAATCATCCGGGATTTAAAGAAATATTAATGAGGGTTTCTTTTTTTATGATTGGCCTAATCTGCGAGCAGACGTCAGAAGCTTCACTAGAGAGTGTTGAGCGGTTCAGAAAACAAAACCTTTCAGGACATCAAAACCAACGTCGTCTTTCGATCCTCCATCTGAAAGACTTTCCTTTATTCACGTAGACATAATCTGTCCATTCCCACTAATTCAGGGACAGCACTATCCCCTAACTATTATGGATCGTTTGACAAGGTGGCCTGAAGTGATACCTATTCCGGATATAACCTCAAAGACAATAGTCAATAATTTTTTGCGTAGTTAGATTTCAAGGTTTGGAGTTCAAGAAATCATTATGTCTGACCGAGGAACACAGATCACAAGTTCATTATGGATGGGTGTTTGCAGAAAACTTGAGATTACAAGCAAGGACACAAACTCATATCATCCAGAGTCCAACGGACTCATAGAACGTTTCCACAGATCTTTTAAGACAGGGCTTGTAGAACACATGCTGCAGGAAAAAGAAGACTGGATCAATGCTCTACCCGTAGTTTTATGGGGATTAAGGAACTCAGTAACAATAGACCCGGCTACCAGATATTTACCTTTTCAATTACTCACAGGTCGCTCAGGAGCTTAATGCGTCCAACTTTACTTCTGGCAACCTTGACGTCGAAAGTTTATTTAAAACATTGGAGAAAATAACACACGTTCCTCCAAGAAACTTTAATAAAGGAGCTAATAACAAACTATTAAAAAAAACGAATTCGTTTTTGTTAAAAATAAACCCATAAAAGAGTATCTCTCTCCAACTTTCTTTGCCCCGTTTAAGGTAATTGAGAGGTACGATCGTTATTATATATTGGACTTTGGATCAAGAACTGATAATGTCTCGATAGGTAGACTGCGATATCCTTCCAGCGTCTCCAACTATAAGATGTACAAGATCTACAACAGGATAATTATCTATTTGTTTATTTATCAATGTTTTTATGATGCAGTTTATTTTGTATTAATAACTAGACGATCTCTTTACTCACTTTGTCATTTAGGGGGACTAGTGTGGGAGTTCGACTTGTTTTGATGATATTAGTTATATTATATAATTATATTCCTTTTCCTGCTTTTTCCTTTTTATTTTTGTAAAAAGGAATTATTATTTTTACTGAGTTAAAATAAAGATATTTAAATCTTAACATATGCCATGAATATTATTTGAGGTCAAGTAGGAATAATAGGAGCTAAGTCAGTTAATTACTCTGCCTTACTAAGTTTATAAAACCTCAACCCACTTAATAGACTTTCATAACAAAGTCGACTCATTTTATCTATCCTTCTCCGGAGCCTCGGCCTAAGCCTTGACTTCACTTATAGGTACTTCATGATCATCATAAAAATTCATCTTCATTAAATAGATATTAGGCGTGGATGCTCAGTGCTCTTAACTTATAGCACTCCTGTACACTTGCCACCCATTAAAGAGGCTTCAGCCAATCAACCCATACGCTCCCCTCCATTGGCATAATTGTAGAGTTTTATATTTCACAATAAGAATAAATGAATACTCTTAATGCGTAGGAATCGTAAGGAACGTCCGTTTGCTGTCGAAAATAAATATTGACAAAAATGGTTTGAAAGAATATTTTATAAGGTTAAACTAATTTAGGACATGAATTTTTATTGGTACGTTTTATGAAAAAGGCTTAATTGCTTGAATTTATATTTTACAAAAATGAAATTTTTTTCAATTCATTTTCATCATTTGAACTTGAATATCTCCATGGATAGTAATTTTAATGAGTTAAAGTTATTACAGTAATGGGAATTGGATTTAATTCGGAAAAATCCACATTTTTAAGATCTTCGGAAAATCTACAATAACTAATTACTTAATCAATCTATCATCCTCAAACATAAAATAAGAAATGCAATTAGTTAAATTTTGTATCTAATTGTATAATTTAATCATTCTTTTAAAACTTTTTTATGAAAATTTATTTAAAGAGAAACGAAAAAAATGAAAAAATCAACGGGTATTAAAATATTGAACTTTGGTGTATACACAATGGGAGTCGTCACCTATCTGATATGGCGTTTAAAATTGTATAAAACAAAATTTTAAGTGTGTATTATCATTATGAAACAAAAATAAAACTTTTATATAAAGATTTAGTTTTGTTGCTCCACACTAAATTTACCTCACGCGTACCTTCAGACGACATATATAAACATAAACTAATAAAAGTAAATATTATATGTGGATTGTAAAATTCATACGTATGTATATGTCGTGGTAAATCAATTAACCTACCAACTGTAATGGGTTAATATACTTTTCAATCTTTTGATGGTTTTTTCGAGTGAATGGACAATTAATCGGAATTGGAGAATCGGGTGTTTTTTATGGAATCGGCATTAGGAAAAACATATTTAATTTACGATTTCGATTCTTATTTACAACTTATTACTTTTCTAATTTCTGAAAAAATAGCCCCCTTCCCCCCCCCTGCTCCAAATTAAGGAATTTTGTGCTTTTTTTTCAAACTTTTTTCCAAAAAATTGATTTTTGTGTATTTTTTATGTATTTTCGAAATTTTTCTCGAAAAAATTTCATATTTAAATTTTTATTTTTATTTTAGAAGTTTAATTTTGAAATTTTTTTCCAAAAAAATTATTTTTTTTAAAAATAACTCGGGATTTTTGATATATGAAATTGTATATTTGAATTTTTTGTTCGAAAAATTTAATATTTGAAATTTTTTCCATTCAAACTTAATTTTTCAATAAAGTTCAAGAAATGCAAGTATGGATTTACCTTTATACGAAAATGTTATTTTTTATCTATTAATTAAAATATTAAAGAATCGGAATTGAATCGAGAATATTTTCTGAAATCGCATTGGAATCAGGATTGTTTTTTAATCGTTCAATCAGTAGCTTTTGCTACACTTTCTTCTTGATGCCACTATATATAGAATCAAATTATATTTGGGAAGAATAAAACCTGTCGAAATGTTTGTGTTTAATATAAAAACATATTTCTAGATACATATTTTATAGAAAAATGAGCACGATATATATTAAGTACCAAAATATACTATGTTTAAACTGGTAAACCAATAGTTTTTATTTATAATAAGGGATATTAAGGCAGGTGATTTATATTTAATAAGGTAAGCTATTACTAAACCATACTTTTAATATTAGGTATAACAGAAGATATAAGACATAAAAATGAATAAATACTCGTTACCGAGTGAAAGTTTAATAAAACGAAGCTGAATAAGGTACAATATTTGTACACTTACATAAATGGGATCCTGAAGGCATCATTGTACTAATGTTCCCATAAACGGGAACTCGTGGGGATTTTCAAAAGAGACAATAATGGAGAATAAATCAAACTATGAGATCTTTTTTGTGTTTTTAGAACACTTTGCCGAATGGACAAATTTCCGAATTACCACCTTGCCGAATAGATACATTGCCGGAGAAAAAAAATAAATATAGACGTAGTTAAAATAAATTCATTATTTTCCCAGTAAGTAATATGTATCTTGCGTTGTATAAGTGTGATCGGTTTACGGTAGATGACGTAAAAAGATAAGTTTTCGTACTAACAAAACTTATTTGACAGTTTTGTGATTGGTTGACTCAGTATTGTTTGAGTGGTCGTGAAATATGAACACCAGAAAAGAGCTAATACGACGTAATTTTTATAGTTTTTCTTCAATAAAGGTTAAAATGCAAGCCAGGCGGCTGAAAATGTGAATAGAGTTGATGATCTTGATACTCTAAAAGCCTAAAAAAGCGCAATTTTGGTTTTCGTGGTTTCTGTTTTTAATTGAGTCGAAACTATAAATAAGGAATCCTGAGTTACAAAACCTATCTCCCACCGAGTTTCAAAATAATCAACGAATTAATTTCCGATTTAACCAAATTCAAATTAAGTCTAAGATCAACCCTATAATACGTATATTTTATATTTTCCAGATAAAGCCGTGACTACAGCTGCCAATTACATAATGTATGAAACCTTTATATTTCTAAAGGGAATAACAGGGATTTTTCAATGAATTAAATGGCATTTACATATGAGAGTACAAACGCATTTCTGGTCTTTTTTCCCCCATTTTTATGAAGAAAAAAAGATGGAAAACGAGAAATAACAAGACGTAAGAGCATGTAACTAACGTCAAAAGGTATATTTTAATTGTATTTTATTATTGTGAAAATAATTGGTATATAATATGATAAATCAAGAGTTAAATTTATGTATGAAGAGCAGTACAAACCCAAAAATCACTTACATTATTATTCAAGCAGATTTGTCAAATGACTTTTCGATCCCTTTGTTTTTAAAATGGTTCTTTTTTTAATGATGTTCAAATTCAGAGTAGGTTTACCCTATATAAATATAAAAATATGTAAGAATTATGAATAATGATTAAAAAGGGTTGTGAATAAAAATTATGTAAGTGATTTTGAAGTTGTATGATAAAAGTATTTTTTTAAGAGCGTGCATTCATTTGAGGGAATACATTTTGAATTAGTGTCATCATTAGAGCTGTATAAGATATGTACTAGAACACGGGAGCGGCTTTTTCTAGTTGGCATCTGAATGGGGTTTTTTGGGGTTTTTTCCCCCCAAAACTGTTGTCTTTTTCCAAACATTCTTAAAATGGATAAAAAATGGCTTTGAACGCCTCAAATTACTATAATCCCAGATAGGTCAGAATTAAGATGACTGAAAGGTCAACTGAGATCAATTTTAAATTCTGCACTCAAAGATAAATTGCTTTTTTGGATAAAATACATTTGAACAAAATGAGTGTTCCCCTATGTTATTTATATGGGCGAGCTTTTTTGCAGCAAAGTTAATTTAAACGATATTTTCATGTAGTAAATACTAAAATATATTTGCCTGGCGTTACATCGACATTAAGTAATTAAATTTGTATTCCGAACATAATATCAATAAAGATTATAATAGCACATTATTCATTATTTTGCATTAATTAATTATGATAGACATTGTTTTTAACCAGAAAAATATTTTAACCTTTTTTTTCTAAAGCAACCCTACGGATCAAAAAGAGGGAACGAAATTTTAAAAAAATGACCTATATATGGCTCATCAAATTTTCTTAATTTTTGTCTTTCTATTTTATAGTTCCATAGGGCAATTTTACAAAAAAAAAATTTTAAACAACTTTTATAGGTTAAAAAAATGTCTAACAAAATTATTTTATAGAAAATACCTAAAAATGTGTTCTTACTATCCATATTAACGAAGTAAAATGTCTCTCTTTTTTTTTTCATAATTTGATCCAGATGTGCGACCTAAAGATTACCTTGTAGGACAATTCAATTTTGCAAAATACGAAAAAAGGAGGGAAAACCCCGCCCTAATGCACATTCTGCGATTTTTCTCTTTGATTCATGGAATCTTGTATTTTTTTGACTAATAATGACGTCAACCTTCTTATTGTGTATGTTATATGAAAATATCAACACATATAACTCCGCTAAAAATAACTTTCTTTGAACAAATCCTCGTTCAAATAAATGTCGCTAAGAGGACACTTGCTCTAACTAAACTCTCTCAAATGAATGCACTTTTTTTATTATAAAGTATTTCAGCGAGAAATAAATTTTCTTTATCGTGCATCTTCTTTTAAATTTATGAGAAAAAAAATTATCTTGATTTGGAGTTTTTTTTTTTACTAAAATAAAAAAAAGTTTTTGTGCTTCTTTTATTTGCCTAAATATCTAAAAGGGAGATTCTACTCGAAATTTTTTATACTATATTTTATCCAAGAAGAGGTATTTGAAATTTACATTCCCTTTGCAAAAGATAAGAATATTTTATTATACTTGTATTCCTTTTTATAAAATTTAGCCCCAAAAATAGGCTTTAATGTTTATATAAATGGAGAAACAGTTTTCCTCTATTTGTATATTAAACACGTGTAATCTTTTTTTAAATTTGTGATTTGCTTTCCCAAAAAAACTTTATATAATTTTGGTTTTATGCCAATTTTGCTAAATTGTATTTCACAGAGAGATAATTATATTAAATTTATTGAAACCTTTTCATAACTCCTAACATTATTTGTTGAAGTGCCTTGAAGAGACTCTACACAATTCCTTGTCTAAATTTATGATTCGGAGAAGAAACTAACTGTGAATTATATTACGACACAGGTTATAAATTATTCTTTTAAACAGAGACCTCTGAATCTGAGCTCCTTATTCCATTTTACAAATTATTTTATCGTTGGCAGGCTTATGGAGTTGAAGAACATTTTCACCTCCAACTCCACTTATATGGGTTATTTAACTTCAACTCTGACTACAACTATTTGAGATTATTTGACTCCAACACGAACTATTTGACATTATTGTCAAATCCGGTTTTGTCATATCAAGCAATATGGATTTTAATTTGAGGATACGCCCATTAAATAAGCTGTTTGTTATTATAAAACTCATTGAATATTTGTTTTCTGTTGAAAAATTATGGAATCATTGCCCAAATTTCAATTCATACATACTATAAAAATCTCACTATATAATGAATTCAAACTAGGTAAATGGATAATAAAATTAGTGTAATAATAAAAATACACAACAACTATTGGAATGAAAGAAGTTACAAATTATATATCATTAAATATGATGGACTTTTCATATTGAAAAATACTCATAGACTGACGAACAAGTATAATATGACGCAGGAACATAATTCCATTACTAATCCAAAAGAAAACAACCATTTAATGTTTTTATATTAATAAACATTGGATATTTTGATTGAAAAAATGTAAGTGAACATCAACTTTAATCAAAAATAAGCAATCACGACGTATACGTCTCATATATTGATATATTCAGGCAACATATCCTTAAAGGGAAAATGGCTTTAAGGCTAAATATTTCATGAGAAAATGTCCTGAGGTAAAATAGTTTAAGACAAAAGTACCGGGCATCATTTTCCTTACAAAAATCACATATTTATTAATGTTGAAAATGGGTTCAGTCCACAATCTTAGACCGAAACGTATTTTTTTTCAAATCGTAGACCGATTTTTTTCTGTCTCAATCTATTGATCGATTTTCACCCCTATCCATTTATGAGTTGTACAAATATGGCTTATGCATCACATCTAAAAACACTTGATGTTATTATATATAGGTGGATGCTCACAATTTCGATACACTCATGATCTCATCAACAATTCTATAAAACCGAATTTAAAATTACAACTAGTCTGACCGAATTTTTCATTGAAACCGGTATATTCCGAACTTCTTTAAATGACCAAATTAGTTCGGTCCACTAAAAGTCATAACGGTCAAATATCAATCTTGGATTTCCAGACCGAAAGTCAAACACTAATATTTATAAAACTTTGCTTCATGTCCACATTTTTTTTCTCAGTGTCATACATAGCACTTGCAACAAGATTTCAAAAAAAGAAAATCAAATTAGTTTTATCAAAAGAAAAAAAAGTGCAAAAGTCTCTAAGGATTTGACTTTCATTATTTGATTAGTTTGAAACACCAAGAGACATATTCTTTTTTGTAAATGCTCTTAAGTCATAAGGGTTCAAGAATATGCAAACATGATTGATGCTTCATTTTTTATTACTTTGAAATGCATTTCGACTCCATTTAAAAAAGTTTAGAAGAATCATTTAAAAGTTGTAATTAAACAATCAATGTAGACTGCGTTGTCTCAGATAAAAAATAGATTTTTGGAAAAAAATGCAAGAGGAAAACACTCCAAGGAAAAAATCCCAGGGGGAAAAGTAGGAGAAGTGACAAAGTGAGGGAAATGGCAAAATTCTTACAAACTAAAATAATAGGTATCACTAGTGTTGTGTCAGTCCTTACTTATTCAGTCCAGTCCAGTTTTGAACCAATCCTTCAGAGTGTCAGTAATAGAACTGACAAAAAAATAAAAATAATAATAAAGTTAAGTGACGTCATCCAGGACCAAATTTTATAAGCTTTTAGGACCGACATACATGACTAAACTGCACCGAACCAAGACTGATCTGGATGGGATTGTAGTTTTCATGTCCCGTCCAAGTATTTTTCTATGCTTGTTAGATTTTTTTTTATTGAGAAAGACTGCTCTACACGTGCGTCGTTACTTTTATTGTATTACACAACCTTTCACAGGAAAATAAACAGAGAAAAACCGAAAAAAAAACCAAAGCATCCCAACTATGGAAGAATTATTCAATAATTGTTGGGAATTGTTAGCAGCTAACAAATAATTTATTATGATTCAACCAATCAACGTTCAGAACACTGATTACGAGAAAAGGAACAGAAAAATTGACGACTAATAACAAAATACCTTGTATATTTTTGTGTTAGTGAGGTAACAACGTGTCAAGAAAAAATATCTATATTTTAAAATTGTCAAATAAGATGGATTCCAAGGAGAATAAAATAATATACCTTATTAATTCAGAAAAAAAAGTATGGTTAGAGTTTTATGAGATTCCCGATAAAAGAAACTGAGAATTAGCGTGGTAACCCTACCAATTTGTAGAATTTTTTGATGGAGAGCAGCTTAGCAGTCACTATCTTTCATTAGAACTGCTCCAAGCAGCTTTGATATTTGTGTTTGTCTCAGTGGCCATTTGTATCAACATAATATCAAAAGAAATTTGAGAATCAAAGGATAATTGAATCAAGAATAAAAAATAACAGTTTCGTTTTTATCAGACCTAAATATACATGTATAATATCTCAAATATCATTCAATTCTGAGAACCATAGAATGGTTTTGTTTGTTTTTTTTGTTGTTTTTTAAGAGACATAACTTGATATTTGGTCGATATATGTATTTATAATGTATATATGACATATATATATGTCTTCAAAAATAATTTAATATTATCCAATATTTACAAGGTTTTTCATATATATAATATTTATGACTTGATACGAATAAATATTGTGATTTTGACGTAGGAAATGATGTAGAATGGTAACATATGGTAGATAGCGTACATTACATGTGGTACATCAGCACAAAAGGAATCATGAACAAAAATTAACAACCCAAATTCTATATTAATAAAGAAAAATGTGTCTGTCTGTATGAAAAACAATCACGGGATTTACTTTATATAGTGCCGCCTGATGTATGGGACCCCTAAGCTATCTATGTTCTCTTGGCCAATGTGGGCACATAGGCATCTGATTTTCTTTTGTCAGATAGCTTGCTCAAACCTGCACCAGTTAGAAAAAATGTTATCAATTGACGAATTCGTTTTCCCAAATATTTGAAAAAGGAATCTGCGCTAGAAGCGACAATATAACAATTGCTCGAACTCTGGGATCCCGTGAGACGTGAAGGCCTCTAAAGGAGATTTTGAGTTAACGGCAATGCAGGCTCAGGTCAAATGGCTCCTAGACTATTTTGACGACTTCATCTTGCAAGACTTAATCCAATGTATTTTTCTCTTTGTGGGGTGCAATCAAACGACAAACTAAACGAACGGCCTCCAACAACAAAGACGAACTTATCAGTTAGATCAAGAAGGAACTCCCGAATTTAACAAGAGATCAAGTGGTGAAGATCTGCTCACGCTTTCGGTCTCTTATAAATACTTTTATTGAGGCTGTAGGTAGTTTTATTAAAGTAATTTATAATCAGAATTGATCAAGATTTCAGAATCTGATTTTATTTATCTAATCTGATAGCTGGTAGGAAATAAAATTGCGTTTAGAAGAAAGTAATTTTTTTGGCGCAGATAGCTTCCACATCCTGTATATCACAACTTATATGCATTTTCAGTATATGATAAGATTTGAATTAAATATAACCGATGCTATGTAAAAATGAATTAACTCTCGGGGGCTTTTTGTATTTAGTAAACACTGGATTGTTTGCTTTTGTTAGTGAGCTCTCGAGACACTAAACTACTCATCACTGAATTATTAGTCATCCCATCATATTATTTTTTTTTGCTCAAGTTCTTAATATTATTCTTTCATTCTTGAGAAAAAGAACACGTCACATGAATTGATAAATGTGAATATTGAGTAGTTACGTGTGAGTGAGCTTACGAAGAACGGAGAGGATTTTTGTGGAGTTATCTTTTATATTATTAAAGGAAAGTTTGTCTTTTAGTGGAGGCTTAATTTATCTGGTCAATGCTGGGTACTACTGCTGGTTATATATAAATATAATCAACTCAATATATCATGTAAATATTTTAGTGGTCCATCTTAGGTTTTATATTCAAATTATAGGATGAGTTGAGATATTCAAGTATGTTTGCTATAGTCTAATACAGTGTTTCTTTAAAAAAAAGTATCAAAAATACATAAATGAGAAAGCCAAAATCTCAAGATGACCTATTGATCAAAATTTTTGGTCTTGCTTAATAATAAAGGGTTTTTCATTCTCAGTGCGTCAAATTTTTTTAAACAAACAGTGAAATATTTTTGTCAAATTAAGTTTTTCATTACAAATTATGAACAGATGCATTTATGTATAAAGATCGATTTATCTAGCCTGACCACCACAAGTACGTTTACAGAAGCCCAATCCCTGAACCCAATTTTCCAATACTTTTTTCTTATAAATTGACAAATATTACATAAATTTTGCATTGGATAATAAATTTGAGCTATTCTAACGCAGCGAATACATAAAATGGGCTCTTTATAAACCAGTCAAGTCAATTTTCAAAGCAATCCACCGAAAAATGTGGCCTCAGTGAGAGTTTAAAGATTTTTAAGAAATACTCCGTTTTGATCGTCACACCCTGTATTTCGGCTCCCCGTGACAAAGCATTGATTTGATTTTTAAAATAAATAAATACTTCATATAATACGTGCAGCATATAGCAAAAAGACTGTATATACATATACAGGAATTTAAGAATGAAGATAAATGGTTCTTTCATAAAATAACCAACAAGTCCATTAATGTCCAATTTATGAAGATCTGAGGGGAAAATATGTATTATATACACATATATTCCACTCTAATAAAACAACAATTTTTCATTCACGTCTCAGGAATAGTAAGTGGATGAAAGTCCTTTAGGACAACTCTGCGGTACTTTGAATTCCCTTGATGTTGTATTTATACATATTTTTTTTTATGTAAGGGGCATAAAGAAAGGGAGAAAATATATACATTTTTAATAGCATATGTACACATGTGACCTGTAAATATGAAAGCAGGTCTAGAAAATTGGTTTCGGAACATTGATCTTTACTCTAAAGCAACACTATGTTACTCAGTCAGTAGCTTATAGCATTGGCGCCTGATAAGTATATGTTGACGGCAATTGCAATATTAATTTTTCTATAGCTGACCAACATCATCCAAATTCCTTTGTCAAAAAAGGAAAAAATGGACACAGAGTGTAGGATTTCTCAAGGAAATGATCATTTTCTGAAATGTAGAAAGAGATGAATGGAAATCCAGTGTGCTGGGTATGCCAGTAGCAAGTTTCGGAGTTTACGAATATAATACTCGGCGCCATTATGAAACTATGCATTGTGAAAAGTATAACAGTTTGCAATGTAAACTGATAAAGTAATGGTAAATAAAATAATGGTACGATCTATTTTCATCCAGAGTCAAGAAGCCAGTGATACTTTGGTGAAAGTCAAAGCTAACTAATTAAGCGACAAATAGATTCAGCATCAAAGTTTTATAGTGATTGGAATTTCGTTAAAAAACGACTAATGAAATTGTGTTTCCTGAGACTTAATGACTAATACAAAGAAAAAAAATATACTATTGATAGTTTCATGTAATTTTAAAATAATTTTACTGGGCGGCTTGCTTAAGATAAGATTAATCTGTATTCGGCCCAAAACAAAAATCAGCTTCAAAGAATATTTTTAAAATCACGTTTTTGAGTATAATTTTGAATCAGAGTCATATTTTGCAACTATTTAATAAGAAATAAATAACTGGAGGAGATTGTGAAATTGTCTCGGTTGGGGAATTTTGAAAGGGGGCAAATGGGTCTCGGAGTAGATCCATGGAGATAGGGATGCGGCCAAGATACAAAAAAACTTGTAGTGTCTTATAACTTTTCACCAATTGTTCTTCTAGAGCGTGGTGCACCTTTGATATCAAAATTATCAAAACGGAATCGACAAAACCAAAATTGCACTTGATTGGCTATTACAGTATCAGGACCATTAATACTATTCAAATCTACTATTTAAATCCACCTGGCTTGCGTTTTACCATTTTTGAAGAAATATTATAAAATATGTCGTATTTTCTCTTGGCCATCTTTGAAGTGTACTCAAAAAAACTGAGGGAAACAATCACAAAACAGTCGAAAAATTTTTTTAGTAGAAAATCTTATCTTTCAATCACACTTATACAATGTGAGATACACAATACTAAAGCCATCTTTGGGAAAAATAATGGATTACGCCCCTTATGTGCTAATTTACTTTTAATATCGATATTAAGAAAATAATCAAAATTTTAACATTGATGTTTAAATTTTTTCTGTTGATTTACTTATATCTTTATTAAATATAAACAAGTAATGCAAATTTTCATATTCCACCTTGATAAATAAGGATTTTAAAGGGATTTGAAGTAAGTCTATTTTCATGCTGGGATATTTCTTTTGAACCTGCAGACAAATTTTACAATCTTTATATGCTCATATCTCACTTGTTAATAAAGATATTGGCTTTGAATTTTCAAATAGAGTCTAGTCATATTATTTAAAATTAATTAGTTTATGATGCAATCTATGACTTCATTGATAACACTTTAGAGGCATTCCATGCCAAATCGATGCAAAAGGTGGCATTTTTTATAGCACTATCTCCGATTTTGTTGAAATTTAGCATATGTCAAATATTGAATATGAACTCAAAAATATAAAATTTTAGTCCTCTTTGACATCCATATCTGAAGTTAGTGGCTCTTAAGACTTCCACCTCGAGAACAGCAACCATGTGTTCAAAGATTCTCTTGTGTTTTTTAATTATATTAATATGCTTGAAATGTTATTGGGCACACATTAATTATTTAATATTTTATAGATTTACCCAATAAAATGCCTCATAGAACTTGAGGTCACGAAGTCAAAGTTTTGATCTTACAAATTTTAAGCATGATAAACTTCAAATTTTCATGAAATGTCCGTCAACATATATTAAAAATAATTTAAAAAAGTTTTGGCAGTGCATTCAAATTTGATTTAACGTTTTAAGCGAAATACCAAGAACGGGATTTAAAAAACTTGGGTACAATATTAGAAAAGAACATTAATTTTTAATTGCGGCGAGACAAATTTACATTCGTATAGTGTCTACATAGAAGTATGTGGGCCATTTCATAGAAATTGTAAACTTTTCTTCATTTTTTTTCATCCAATTTGAACAAAATTGAGCATGTCAAAGAAATAACCCTTTGGAATTTCAAAAAAGAAATTTCAAATCTGTATATAAATCGAGCCTTAAATTCAAAGTTTTCATTTCATGATAAATTTGATGAAAAATTATCTTGTGTATTGAATTGCAGACAGAATACATCATGAGTAGTCCGGTAATTCATTTTTTTTTTTTTTAATTTTAAATTGTAGTTTAAAATTAGTGCTCAAAGACATTATTAGACACTACTCAAGTATTTAGTTACAAAAGTCCCCTAAAAACCTATATAATAAATAAACAGTAAAATAGAAGATTAATAAAAAACATCAGGAACAAAGAAAATATAATAAAAAATGATATTATTCTGTGATGAAGTTGTTATTTGTAATGTATAGATATATGAAATTAATGTAGAAAGAATAAAGTAATAATGTAATTTAAAAAATATATATATTGGAGTGTTCAGTAATGACAAATGTTGGGAATTTGGTATTGCCTGATATTTTTTCCCTTTAGACAAGAAAATAACCGTCAAACGTCCGGAAAATGGTCCTTCATCGACGCGTTTTGATTTGAAAATCTGTAAAATGTCCAAAAAAAGAACATTTTGATGTTGTTTCTTTAAAATTATCGATTTGAATCAAGTTCAGGATTTTAATTTTACTAAGTATTATAGATTAAATATATATTTTTCAATAATAATTCAACAATTTTCCTCTAACTTGCCTCATTATATGAGTATTTTAGTTCCAAGTATACAGCCAATAAATCAATATCGTCTTTTGGTACCGCGTATTATGCGCATTTATTTTGATGTTTTTCTTCATTTTTACAACTCAAATCTCATTTTTTGATACCAAATGTCATATATATTATGATCAAATATACATTCAATCTTCCCAAAAAAATTAATTTTTGTGAATAGCTATGGATTTTTTCAATTTTTTTGCAAAAAAATTTCAAAACCCAAGCAATCCAAAAATTTATTCCTGCAGACTCCCCTGCGGTAGTTTTGGGTAAATTAATTGTACTTAAAGTTTTTATGAGGTGACGCCAAAAAAAATTACTTCACCTCTGGTCTAAGGATTTCCTTTTTATTTGGTATTTATATCATTATTATTATGTTTGTAATTAAATAATTATGCTCTCATTTGTATATCCAAAACTACAAATAAGAACAAAAACACAAATTTAAAATCCGTTTATGCGTTATGTCTTTTACTCAACTCACTTTAAAATTCAAACTCTACATAAAAACTCATCCAGCTATATTATTATATCAAAAGTCATTGCACATATTAACCCAAGGACCTATGAAGTATTTTTTTATGACTATTATTAGGGTTAAAAATGCTAAACATTATTTATTGTGTAAGTTTTTTTTTGCTGTTGGCAACTTCAACATATTTTTTTATAAGTATATTGAGTAATTACATGTATGTGTGCTTATGAATTGATGGAGAAGCTTAGCAATAGACAAGCTCTTATGCTTTTTAGGCGTTGAAAGTAGCTTTCCCTTCCTTGTTACTCTTGATTAATCTTTAATGATCCTTTGGATCTTCACATCGCTCACATTTACCTTTATGACCATACTGCTAATCTTCCTCGCTGGATTTCTATCAATGTGATTATTGACACGTATAATCATTGCATTTGTTCATACTGTTCGTTTCCGACCTTGATCGGACTTTCTGTCGACTGTTCCGTAGGTTTTAATTCCAATTTTAATGCTTTATACATGCACCCGTCTGATCCTGAGGTATTTGGCAATCTCGGCTGGGATTAGCTTTGTCAACGAGCATTTCGAACACAATAATTATTTTGGCTTCATTTTGTAGTATTTGAAGATACGGCCAATATTTATAAATAAAAACAATCGAAAATGATTATTAGACTATAACACAACTTCTGTTTTGTAAAAAAATCGATAAAACTAGAACTGTTATAATTTTTTTAAATGTAAGATTAAATATGACGTAAACATATAGAGTATCAAAGGCGTCCGCAGGAGTATATTTTGGGGGAGAGGTTTGTTTTTTAGAATTTTTTTGAAAAAATATCCAAACATTAAAAAAATTTCAAAAAAATACAGCTGGTCATAAAACATCAAAAATTAATTTTTTGGAAAAAAATAATCAAAAGTCCTCACACAGCCTTTTACAAAAAATTAAATATTTAAAAAAAAAATTCAAAAGTTCACTGTTGTTGACGAAAAATTAAATTTTCTGGAAGAAAAATTTCAAAAATCTACAGCTTTTTTGGAAAAAAATTCCAAAATCCATAGCCATTCATAGAAAATTAAATGTTTTTGAAATTGGGGGGGGGGAGAGGCTTACAGCCCAGGCCACCTCTTGCAGACGCCCCAAGTGTTTACAACTCGTGCATACATACTGGAAAAGTGAAAAATGAGAACAAAATCTCATTCTAGAAAAAATCATGTAAACCGAAACGGAAAAATCATGTAAACCGAAACGAAAAAAATTGATTTTGGTCGAGTCTCAATACTAACTATATTATTTATGATAGTTTTATTTACAACTAGGGTTTGACAGGCGTCATTGAAATCGTAAACAAGATTAAGAAGATGTTTTCTGTCTGCTAGTATACCCTTATAAAAAATAAAATCACTCAACAGTACAGTATGAAACAAAAAGCCAGGGAGATTCTTATAGGTCTTTTTTTAAATAAAAGATTATACATAAAATATGATATTGCATTGTGAATAAGTTTTTTTAAGGATTTCTTGATGAACATCTTTTTCCCTCGTTTTTTAGCCATAAAAATCTCTATCGAATTTTAAAACATCAATAGAAAGTTTAAAATCTTTTTTGAAATTATTTTTCCTTTAACAATAAGTTAAAGGTAAATTAATCTTGAATTTTCTGATTACCTTAGCGGTGAAACATGACTCAAAATGATATTAATCCCGAATTAATAACACATGGGCTGAAAAGTCGGGGCTTTATAAATAGATGGCGCTACATCTATATTTTTTATTTTTTATTCGCCTCATTTTCAGTTATTACATGCTTCAAAATAAAGCTGTCAAAATTTCATGACAATTTGTTTTTAAGTTTGTGAGTTATTTTGTTAAGTGTGACGTTCCTTTTGTTATTTCCAAATCAATGGAACTAAAACAATTTTGATTATTAATTTTACTTTGTTTCTTGATGGGAAAAAGAATAATTAAAGCTAAGCAATGTGTTGTAAAGTAATATGGGGACTTCGTCTCATAAAGCGAACAAAAAAGAAAAATATTATAAATAATAATAGTAATTTTTAAAAAAGGAAATTTTGAACGAATTAAAAAACGAGGCTTCATTGTTAAGCCTGAAAATTTTCAGTCCATGTTATATAAATCCCGATCTTTTATGCACCAGATGGATAAAAGAAAAATGAGATGAGATTTCGATACTGCGCTCATTTGTGAATTTACTCATTATCCCCAAGGTTTTAATCCAACCCAAAGCTATAAAACATGATCCAAAACGCCCATGCTATCGAAAGTATATATTTTTTGGTATACATGAAATCTTTTCCTGTCATAAGATGTTGCTTTTGATCTTACCACAAATGAGGTTACATTATATTTTAAAGTCATGAATTATGCAATTTGTTATTTCCTTCTTCATTAATTCAATTAAAAGAGGGAATTGATCGTCGTTACTAAAAACGAAAATTGGGGGTATTTTGGCTTGTTAAAAAAAGAAAACCAAAAATCAACATAGCAACCCTTACAATTTAATTTTTTTTAAAGCAGAGCAGCTTAACTGTCATGACGTTTCATTTGATAAAACTACCCTCAGCAGTGACAGGGGAGGAGTGAGAAAAGGAAATAAAGAAGAATATTGGTAATAATTTATTCGATGTCTATCCTCGATTCTAGTGTGAGTCTTACAAGAACTTAGCAACAAATCCTCAAGGAGACGACTCTCCGTCTTTTATGTGCACACACGAATGTTCAATCAGGTTTTCAATATAATTGAATGAAGAAAATTTATTCTTCAGATTACCAAATCCAAAAAGGTGGGTCAGCTAAAAAATACACGGTAGACACGCTTTACATCACAAGTTGTTACGTTGTAAGTTATAGAATTATAATTATGGCACTTCAACAACTCTAACTGACAAAAAAGTGGAACGTATGTAACTACTTTGCAGAAATATTGATGTAGGGGTCTCTGTTTCACGATCTTGTTTATAGTTTTGATCCAATATAATAATTGTTTCAATATCCAACGTTAATATATAGCTGGTTAAAGTATACCGAGTTTTGGAAAAGTAGTTTATTGATATCTACATACTAAGTGTTAGAGACTAAGGAAAAACTATTAACTATATGCCAACAATTGAATGCCAAATCATTTAAAAAAACCGAAGAATGCCATCAAATATGAATCAACTAATGTCTATATAGCTGTAGCATATTGTTCGGTATATGGCAACAAAATGTATACTGTAGAACAGTTGGAAAGTATGCCAGTTAATTGACAAAGCATCTGTTCATTTAGCTGTATTTCTTATTTTTATTTCTAAAGGAAAGTGAAGATGCACTGAAGATAAACATGTACCAAATCAGAATAAATAATTCAACACAAAAATTACATTAACTGTCATGGAACCAAAGTTGAATGAACCCTGCAATTATATTTCTTACTCGAAGCGTTGTGTCGGTCCTTATTTATACGGTTCAGTTCAGTCTAGTCTTATAACTGGTGAAATGGGTCTTTAGGATTGTTGGTCCTTGGAACCGAACCTTAATTGTCAGTCCTTGGAATATCTCCAAAAATGTTGCTGCTTTATGAACCCAAATAAGATACACGAGGTGTTTGATAAGTCTTGAAATGTTATTAAATTGATAAGTCAGGGAAAAGAGAATCCCGAGAGATAAACTCGTTTCTTGACTCTCTATAACAATTGGCTGCTGACTAAGAGTATGCAGACTAGAACAGCAACCTCCTCTCCTTTTGGTTTCCATTTTATAAATATGAGTATTTTATTTGACCTGAACAGCTAAGCCTACTTCTAAAACCCGTGCCAAAAAGTTTGAATCTACGAAATCTCTAATATTTTCATTTTAATAACATTGGAAGTATTTTGGAATACCTAGTATGATATATGTATTAAAAGTCTTGCAAATATCTTGCAAAAAAATCCTTTCATAATGATGTAATATAGTACGAATATATAATAATTTTACTAAGTTACATAATTTATTCTACACTATAATAGAATAATTAAAAAAGGAAAAATACTCTCAATGACGTCAGAAGGGATCAATTTTACCTAATTTAATGTCCGACAAGTGGGATTGGACTGTAAAAAGATAAACATCATATTAAAAAAGTAAAGAAATATTACTTCTAAAAAAAGTCATTTGAAAAAAAAGGCCCTGCTTTTTTTTTTCTAAAAAATAACTAAATTTTTTTTTTCTCAGGTTTATTTTAAGAAAAATAAATTAAAAAAAGGATTAGAATAGAACAAAAATGGAGTTTTCAAAAAAAAAAATGTCCCAATTGAATGGATAAGTTTTGTTACAAATCCATGATTGGAGACATTTGACCCTCCAAAAACGTATTGAGCTTTAAAAAACCGAGGTAGTTCCTTAGTTAAATATAAAGCGCCATCAAATCTAAAATTGGGGGAATTAATTTTAAAGGAAGAAAAGTCTGGGTTAGAAAAACTTTTTCACCACAAATATATCCCTGCTCTCAAACTACTGAAGGACCTAGGAAGTAGCATAGTTGTGTCGGAAAAAGTTGTCCCAAAAATGTATAAAAATATATATTTCTTGATGTCACAAAAAGTCAAGAGGCTAAATGGAAAGGATATATCTCTTCAAAAGGAGGCCTTAAGTGGATTTTGCGTCTTACGACTTCATTAAACAGTCATATTAAAGGTGTAGTGACAATAGTATTATTACTCCATTCTTATTCTTTGTACCTACATATTAAGAAGAAGTGAGAAGAAAAAAGTTTTTCTTTTCTTCCGTTGAAAGGTGCTACATTCTCACATTTTACACCTATCTCAATTAATTACATTTTATTCTTAAATAATTAGTATATTTGTACTTTTAACAAATTTTAGAACTTGCTTTTAGTTAATTTATTGGTGAAATTATATTTTAAGAGAAGAAATAAATGTGTGGGCCTTAAATGTTTAATGATAAATTTGATGACAATACTAATGTGTTTTTATATGAACAGGATGCTTTTTTTATCAATAAATAATTATTCAATCCAAAATTAGAATAAAAGTTAGATCTAAGTCATTAATTTACCTTAAGATCTACAGAGGCATATACAAGGAGCGGGGATCAAATTGTCGCCAAAATATTTGTCTACAAAAAACAACACAAAATATACATTTTTAACTTTTTTAATGAAAATCAAAACTATGACGAGCATATAGGTATAGAGTAGCCATTCATTCGATATAATCACCGTTGGCATCAATAACGGCCTCAATACGGCCTCTGAACCGGCCGCAGGCTCTTCTGACCATCTCATTGTCCATATTGCCGAATACCTCCTTGATGGAGTACATCACGCTGGCCTTGGTGCTTTGGGGATGTCTGTTGGCATGTCTCTCGACATAGCCCCAGACAAAATAGTCCAAAGGATTAAGGTCGGGAGAGTTAGGAGGCCACAAATCCTTGGTTACGACGTCATAACAGTCCTCGGTTAACCACTGCATGAAGATTTTGGACACATGGCAGGGTGCTGAGTCCTGTTGCCAAACCCAGAGCCACCCCTTGGATCCAGGGCAGAACCACCTTCTCCATAACATCCAGGTAGACCTCTGTATTGACCTTTAGACCCGTTTCAAACATGTGGGGATGCATAACATGACCTTCAATGCTGACCACCCCGAACACCATGACCATTGCAGGGAACTTGGTCTTCATTACCTTCCTCACATGGCTGGTGCAGGTGGATGTTGTTCTGCTTGTTGACCTTCTGATCTTGACAGAAATTCTTTTCATCAGAGAAAAACCACAGCATCCCGGGCTGCTTTGGGTGCTTGAGCTTGTTCAGGAATTTTGTTGACTTCATCAGCCTGTTGTCCTTTGCCTTCTGGGTCAAGATCTGGCCGACCTGCATCTTGTAGCTCCTACACCTTTAATCCTCAGATACACAGTCCCTTATTGTTTTCTCATGGCAGCCCAAATCCCTCACCATGGCCTTCATGGACCTGGTAGGGTCATCCTCAACCAACTTCTTCACCTTGTCGACAAAGTTGGTATCCCTGACCTTCCTGTCGGCGCCCTCCTCCTTGGGTGCCCTGTTTATGGTGGCATCAACATCCCAGGTGTCCTCTACCTTCTTACGGATACGCTGAACAGTCCGTAAATTTACCCCTAAGGTTAAAGCAATCGTTGAATTGGAGATTTCACCTCCATTATTAACCAATGCCAAGACTACGGCGGACCTCGAAAGTTCCTTGTTCCACTTATAGCTCTTTATCTCCTCATATGATGACGGCATGATGCTAACTGAATTACGTATCGTCAGCTGACGAGAATAGCTTTCCTATTTGGTAACTGGTTTTTTATTTTGTTTTATTGGTCTTCAAGTTATAAAGGGTTAAAGTAGGCGACAATTTGATCCCTGCTCCCTTTAGAATCATTGTCAAAAGCGGGGAGAATACTGTGGAGAGGTTTTCCAGTTTATGACTCGAGATCCACAGTGAATATCATCCACCAAAATTAAAAAAAGAAGTATCTCTTCTAAAAAATGTAAGATGCATCAGTTTTGGAGAGGGAAGCTGTGGAGAGGAATATTATCTCTGTCCAAGACGCTTTCTCAGACAAGAATTTCTCAAAAATGAAGTTACTATATCCGTTAAAAAGAAGCTCTAAGAGGAACTAAGCCCTTGCACCTTGGCCAAACTAAAACATCGAGAAATTACTTTAAAAGAACCAATTAAGATGGCCAAAGAATATAAAAGACAACTAAAACTCCCACAAATGTGGATCAAACAAATATTAAGATCTACATGTGGAATCTTGAACGGTCGTAAATTTATGACTCAGTATATGTCCTATTATGAACCGTGTAAAGACTGTGGGAAAATGTAACACTCTGTCATCCATGCATTCGCTGAGTACCCCGTTTGGAAATACTTAGACTATTTGTATCTCTAAATATGAAGGGTCTCATAAATACACAGTCAAGTTATCTATCTGCCATGATTCTTTTTGGATTATCTGTGTGAAGGAATTTGATGCTTGAAGCCAAGGCACTGTACTATAGACTTTTAAATTCCAAGACATATATTTCCAAAAAAAAACTTACTTCGAGAAAGCTGATGAGAGTAGAAGATTTTAGAAGCATTTAAATAGATACCACAGAAAGATACGTTACTTTTAGTATGAAAATACCGAGATTCTATGGAAGTTTATGAGACTTCGCCACTGACATAGTGAGGTTCAGAACTTCTGAATCAGTACGTCGCCTGAAAAATTAAAAACATATTTTGAATATTTTTAGAAGACATCATCGTCACCCGGATAAGTTATAGCTATGAAAATTTTTATTATAACTTCTAACGTTTTTTAAGTTTTGTAGCCATTTTTCTAAAAAAAAATTTTTTTTTTATTCTTTTCATTTTCATTTTTACTTCTAATACTGTTCAATGGACATTTTATACTTTTATGTCTTTTTTTGAAATTGAGTTATAACAAAAAAGAAGGGAAGAATTGGTCTATCTCTGGAGATATAATTTTAAACTAAAATGTTTATTTATATTGTTATAATGCAATTGCTCCAGGTATTTTATTTAATTATTAATTGTAATAAAATTTATTTGTTAATTTTATAAAAAAGAACACAAAAAAAGGAAAGCTATAATTAGCCTTGCGCATTTACCTATACCGCAGACCCCACCCACGCTAAAACCAAACCTGTTTCTGTGTCTCCAATTCAAGCCTTATTATTTTAGTATGAATATTTTTACTCTGAGTACATTATGACTCAAAGGTCGTAGTTTAATTATACTTAACTGAAGGTTTAAGTTCAAATTGGATGTACGAGTTTCCAGCTTTGGAGTATACTCTTGAAAACGATTGATTTTACTCGACACATTCGGCACAATCGGTTGTAATTTTGGTTCTTCCATTTAAAAATGTTACACAGTGACATTATACATTATATTTTACTTGAAAACGTCATCCATTAAAACTCACTTGGCTAAGCCTTTAACAAAAGGTTAACAATATTCCACGGCTCCGATTTTATCTTATATTTTAAATGCATTAAATTGTTGTATTCATGCATTAAGCTATAATTTTATAAATGTATGCATTTCTAATTAATAAGAATATTGTATTCACTATGTCAAAAATCTTATGAGCATAAATATGATGTGTTCACTCACTGATGTTTGGATGATCATCAGTGGATCCTTTTTTTTTTCAAATATGCCCTTTAAGTCAAGGTCAATAAAATAAAATGATACTAGTGTTGAATCAAATACTTGAGATATAATTTATCTTTGTTTATGTTTTTTAAAGTGCGTCCTTATTCCAAAGCGAAAAGTAATCCTATCATTTATTTATGCTTTGAACTAGTTAGGTACTGAATTATCTTTCTACGAAATATTATTTTCATGGAACTGGGAAATTTGCCGTAACGGGTAATTTTCTTAAGGAAGAAAATGGCCAAATCTGAACAAATTGTTTAAATTATATCAAAAGAGGGATTTGGAACAAAATAACAATTGATACACAGGTATATTTACCTTTTTTTATTTTCATTCTAAGTATATTTTAAGAATCCAAAATATAATAGTGAAACTTGTCTCCTTGATGAATTTGGGAATGAGAAAAAAAAAGATGAGATTGTTTTTGTCAAAGGTTGAATATAGATATGAATTTTAAACATCTTTCTTTATTTTCAATCGAACGCTATTCAAAAGGGACAAAAAAATCCGAAAGTTAGAAGCATAATATTGTAAATTAAAGCTTTGCATGATAAAAGTATATTAAGAAAATACATTTTCAAAGTACTAAATTGTCGCAAGGTTAATAGAAATACAAGGTTATACCATAACGCGTGAACGACTCATGCTAGACATCCACCACGCCTGTTAGTATTGACATCATATACTATGAGTGGTTGAATGCTTTGTTAAAATCTGCCGGTCTTGTCCAGCAGTCGATAAAGTACATCAAATTAAAAATTCTAGCAAGTCCGATTACATTATGATCTAACCTTGTATTTTTATTAACCTTGAATTGTTTTTATATTAAGAGAGGGGAAGAGATGTTAAAATCAAATTCAATTTCATCCTTACTGTTCGGATTTATGATTTAATTTCCGACCAAACCCCTTCCTTACCCCGAAAATTACTTTTTTCATCCATAATGCGTATTTTTAAAGTAAAATCCTTTTTAAGCTTACAATGATAGTTATGTAACATTTTAAGTTAATAAAGTATAGTTTTAAGGTCATATAAAAGATTACAAAAAGGTTCAAATTCTTTTAAATATTATATTTTATGATATTGTAAATATTGAACGATTTACTTCCAATATTAAATATGGCTTCTTCTATAAAGAAAATTATAGACTAAATAAGTCAGAGATTTTTGGTTGATTTTTTTATCAAAATACCACCAAGATATGTAGTCACTGGAAAAGTCGAGCTATAATTTAATTATCTCAATTTCATAAATTAACCCCCCTCCCCCTACTTTAATAGAAAATTTCTTTGATTTCATGCAATTTCATGGGAATCCAAACAACTGGTAAGGAGAAAGAAAATACATTACTATGATCAAAGTAAGTTCTTATATCTGGAAGATAAAAATATCATTCTCAAATTAAATTCGGTAGTATTTAAAGGTATATAGGTCATTGCGCCCACTCATTTCATCGAGTTTCATCCTACCACCATTCGGTTTTTTTTCTTCTTACTCTCTCTTTATTGGGCTTGGGAAGTTTTGAGAGCTTTAATCACTTCGATATATGGGTGGGTCTCTCTGTAATAATGTGTTGAGAATAGGATGACAATTCTTCAATTACACTCGTTATGAATATTAAGAACTTAAAACTTTAATTTATGGATATTTTATTCTTTTTTTTTATCTAACGATGACGTTATTCATCTTGTAATATATATGATACAAAAACGTTTCTGAAATTACCCTCACTGAAAAGCAATAAGCAAATAATATGTCAAATTTTATCTACCAATAATAAATTCCAAGTTGGTAGTATTCGCAAGTTGATTTTTTAACATAGTGTAACTAAGTACCGAGTGTTCCATAAAAATCTGAACACTGCAAATCTTCCTGTTGTGTCTTCACGAAGGTTGCCAAAGTACCAATTATTTATTAAAAGGAGGGATCCATGACGAACGGGAGAAATGAGGAGAAAGAAATGCGTGGATGAATCAAAGAAGGCTTCTTAATAGGAACATCTATATTCTTAGTAAAACAAAAACCTTCTCTGGTATATACATAGAATAGAAAACTATTTATACTAATCAAAAGGTAAAAACATTACTTAACAAATATAAATACATACAAGAAAATACAATAAAAGATCATCAGAGGGAAGGAGATACGAATACACTTCCTCCCCCCCCAACATTCATCCAAAACGTATCTTCTTTTTTAGAAATCAAAATATGTTCGCCCTAAATAAGGGCTCTTCAATTATTAGATATTTACTGGTCAAGCAAAGAACCAAAAAATACTTTTCGAATCAAATCGAAAGAAGGAAAACTTGAAAGGGATTAGATGCTTTTGTTCGTGATACAGTGAAAGACGAAGAAAATCCGATGTTCGATTACTTACATTTTTGAATTAAATATAGAATAGTTACTAACACCCTGTTTCTGGGTAGTGTGCATGGAAAAAGTAATGAAGAAATATATGCTTCTATTGGAAGGCATCAAGGAAAACGAGGAATGCGAGGAGAATACAACACTCATATTAATTTACAAAAATCCGATCCCTAACAAACTTGCAAACAAGTTCAGAATCTTATACCCATTATTAGCGTTGTGTTAGTTCTTATTTAAGAGTGAAGACTATCGTCCCGTCTGGTTATGTCTCGCCACGGTCCAGTTCAGTCCTGCATATTAGTACTAAAATTTATACATTTCGGACCTTGATGACGTCATTCAACTTTACTTATTTTCTTTTTTTTAAAGCAGTTCTAGTACTCACAGTACTAAGGAACAGTCCCAAGACTGGACTGGACTAGACCGAATAAATCAGGGCTGCCACAATACTACTTGTCTCTTTCCTTAGAGTATCTTTATAAAAAAAAAGAGGGAAATGGGTTTTTTAACCTTAGCATTAGTGAGTTTATCATTTTTTTTTTCAAAGCAAGATTTCGCTTTTTATGATAGCACAGATGACGTCATAATATTGCTTTTATCATTTTCCCTCATACTGTATGCAACTTCCTATTCTCTTTTATAGAGGTTTTATAGTCCGTTATGCAGTAACGTTTAAGTGTACTTGTACAGATAAAAAATGTATCACTACAACCATTGGCTGATTACACATATTGATCACGTGGTTGTTGTTTCCCCACTTTGTTTTAAAAATATAACTATTTTAAAGATCAGGCTTTGATTTTGTGTGTATGTAAATAAAAAGCAATATACTATTGTTACGTGCGTGTTGTTAGGTATAATTATACATCTTGGGAGGGGGGCTATATGATGTTCCTTAGTTATACATGGTATACCCTCCTATATCAATGAATAGTCATTCTTCATATTTATACATTAGCACGGAGTTACTTCGCTACCACAAAAATATACAGTGTATTTTTTATCAGCTGTGAATGTTTCTACTTTTCTCCTCCTAATCCGTGTATTGAACGTTGATTATTTAAATTGCAATTATTTCCTTCTCAGCTAATTCAGAAAAATTATTCAGTAATAGTTCTATAATTGTGAAGAAACCAAAACCTAACTAATTTTTGGCCCGATAATTGTCTGAAGGAAAAGTTGTGTAATACGTTAAAGGTAATTAGAAATTATAAATAATGAGGATTTTCGGAAATTATAATTTTATTTTGTATAATATTACTAAGAAAAATAGATTTCATCTAACATTTATTTTCACAGAAAAAAAAATTGTTAATATTTTTTAGATGGGTTTTATTTTTAATCGTACAAATTATGTGGAATATGGGAGGAAATAAAAAACATGAAAAGTCCAATATTGTTACATAAATGTGTGTGTGAGTTTTTTTTTTTTTTTAAACCTTCATTAACTTAAAATTCTATAATGAATCATTTAATGTATTAATTAAAGAAATTACAAACCTAATCATATATTTAATCATGCATTTCTGCAACTGTTTAATTACTTTTTACTTTGTTTCTATATTTTTCCGGCCCCATGTTCTATATTTAAGGGGAATTGTGTTTTGTTGTGGTTGAGGTTGAGTGATAATGACGTACCCTGATATTTCTTTTGAAACATTTTTTCTATCGACAACATGGTCCAAATGCAAGCGAAAAGAAAACTTGTTGTGGAAATGTCCTCCTGCGGCATTTCAGCAGGGATTTGTACATCAACAGAATGTCCGTTTACTGGATTATAAATTGCTACCAAATTCCTGAAAATGTTGCTAAATAGATTGGCCGAGGAAGAATGAAGAATATTTCTGCAAGGACTGTGATGGAGGCTCTTAAATTTTTGATTGTACGTAGGATCAGAGAAATGGCCAGGAATATCAGTAAAAATTATGGTTAGGATCGTAAAAGTGAACCTTGGAAGTAAGTCATTTGATTAAAGACAATACAAAGGAGAAAATATTCGCCTGATCAAAATGTATCCTTGACGTTATAAAGGCAACCGTACCAGTGATTTTGTTTTCTGAAAAGTAGTCATTTAGGCTTGATAGAGTCTCTAATAGCCGGTCAGACTAGTGTATAAAAATCAAGAAGCCTAATGAAGTACTCACCAAACGAAATTAAATTCACAATTAAAAGCAAACATACTGTTTCAATCATGGTCTTTGATAGTGTTGTATCAGTCCTCATTTAGGACTAAGACTGCAGTTTCAATGCAGTCTTAGTCCGGTCTACTTTAGTCCTGCATATCAGTCCTAAAAACTTATAAAGCTCGATCCATAATGTCATCGCTCAACTTAATTTTTTAACTGATTTTGAATCAAGTCTAGGACTTACAGTCTTAAGGACCTGTCCTGAAGACTGATAGGAGGGTTCATAAGACTAAACTAGATTGAATAAATAAAGACAAACACAACATAAGTTTTTAGGGAGATATTCAGGGAGATTTGCCGTGAGAGGGTGATTTTAATCATAATTTTTCTTCTTGATAGCCATTTTATCTTTAGAAAAAAATATTTTTAATTAAAAAAAAATACAGTGTTCGTCATTATTACGCAACCACAACAATAACAAAACTTGATTCAACTTAAAACTTTTTTTTTTAAACGTGGATAATGTGATATAAATTCTACACATTTTTCTATAAAACGGTATGTTTGATGTAATCTAATTGTGTCTATTATATAGATTTAATTGAAATCGTTCAGTAAAACATAAAATATGTTTCTTTGATGCACTGCCATAATCACAAATTTATAACAATGGATTACTCTGCATTAATAAGCCGATAAATACTACTACTTAAAAATTTATTGGGGTCTAGGCACCCACCCCTTACCCTGTAATTACATACATCTTGGTATAATATAGAGATAGAGAAATTCAAAGGAAAGATTCAGGGTCCAGGGTGCCCTCAGGAGACACGTAGCTTCGGCAACATCATCCATTTTTGTAACCTGATTGACTCAGGCTACGGCTGAGCATACAAGAAGTTCCAACAGACATTTGTCTATCGTAAAAATTTTCGAATCCAAACAGACGATCTTGAGTACAAAAGCTCTTGGATTTTTTTTGAAATTTTTGGAGAAGAACAAGACAGACAGAGTAATACACAGGATTTCCTGACCAGTACGAGTGTCTTAAGAATAATCCAACCTCCTACAGCCCCGATCTACGCCTGAACGACTTTTTGCTGCGAAGAAAGACCTATTAGCATCTCAGAACTACTGAAATATGCTGTTACGATTATTTTAGATAGGGAAAAAGTAATTTCGTCCCTTTTTTAACTAAGAATTTCTTGTTTATTTTTGGTCACATCGGATCATACGATAAGTTGTTGTAAAGGTATGAGTTTATAGTGCAAACACTTGATAGGTCAGTAGTAATTTTGTATCTTGCATCGAGTATGCAGATCTCAAAGGAAGAAATTCGGACTATATTTTACATTTTTACTACCTGAAAGGGAAAAAGGCGATAAAAACAAGTCGGGCCAAGTGTTCCTGTCTATGTCCAACGCACTTGGAGGTACAAATTTGGCATCATTAATGCTGAGTGAACATTGGTCACCCGAGTTTTCCCCCAATAGGGGCAAGGGCAAGAAGAAGGACATTATGAAGTTTGATTCTCGTTGGCAACAAGTTTTAATCTCATTCATTCTATAATTCAATTATGAAAGTATAGGATATGTCAAGCAAACAAATATATACAGATGAGTTGAAAAATATGTTGTAATTTCATTCCTTCAGAACCTTTGAATTTGTCTTTCCGTGGTTGAAAATATAAATGAGTGTGTATTGTAGATATGTATATAAATATACGTACAGTTATGGATAATCTTAGTACAAAATAAAACAAATCGATTTCAGATATAACTGAGCTTTTTTTTAGTTGAATCATAGAAGCAATTCAGTTATTTTTATTGCCTTTTTTAAAAAGAGCTTACAATGGCATAAAATGTATCCTTTGGAATGAGTAATAAATTTGTGTCTTTATATCCAAAAGTTATTTCTCATTTATGTCAATGTACTTTGTAGAAAAACGCAAAATATATATCTGTTTTGGTCGGCGCCAGGTACTTTTGCCTTATAAGATTTTATCTTAAAGCTTTTTTGCCTCAAGGATATTGAACCAGAATTTCACTCCAGCAGGATATTTATACTCTGGCTTCCTTTTATTCAATAACATTTTACCATTAAGATAATTAGATAATTTCATTATGTTATTATGAAATACAATTTGATTATTGAGTGAATTGATGCAATTTGACTGAATTAATTGAAACATCTGTTAATCTTGCTAATTTTACTAAAAAAGTCATAAAAAATAAACACTGATTCAACTTCAGAGCCATACAGCTCTATAGTAGTTTGTAATGGTATGCTTATAATAAAATAAAAAAGAGGTACACCTGAATTCATGTCCTTGTTAATATCATTTGCTTGATTTGGGGGTGGGAGAAAACAAATTACTACAATGAAGAAGGGAGCCTTCTACATTTAAAATAGCATTAGTACATGGAAAAATTGTAATTATGTTAAATTCATTTATTTTTATTTTATTATGTTTTTTTTTAATTTACACCAAATATAGGTAAATAATATGGTATAATTCACGGGGGGATGCTAACACTACAACGACCGATTAAATAATGAACAAAAAAGCAGTAACTGTTTTTCCTTTTCTAATTTTTCAATGTAGTTTTTTCATTAACAACTACTCAACTAGATTTACGTTCATAAATACATTAACGGGACACCCTAATAAGCAGTTATGTATACCACATGTCCTGTTGCTGTGTAAAAATAAAAGAAACCTAGAATGCACCTGCTAACGCTGACAATTTGAATAATGTTTTGAGACGAGGGAAAAAACACAAATCCCACTCTTTGTATAGCAAGGGATCTCGCCGTAGTATCTTCACATAAATCTATCCAAAATCATCACTGTGATATGATTTTTCACAAAAATCTAATTAATCAAAAACATGGATAAAATTATCATTAATGTCACAAAAATAGTATATTTATTACTATTTTATTATCTGAGTAAAAATTAGTTGATCGCTAAGAACAATTAAGTATGATATGTAGAGTTGTAAAAAATATGACCTACCGCAAACAGAAAGAATCGGCTAAGCCAGACAAATAGAAGAAAATTTGGGAGAAAAACAAGTTAACTGTCATAAGTTTAGATTAAAAGATATATAGAAATTACTCTGTTTCGATCCTCAATCCTACTCTGAGTCCAACAACAGCATATACTAGAGTTGTAAAAAAAAAAAAATAGACTGTTAACCTTATAAGTTTGAAGGGGAGGAGCTTAGCAGTGATGGTGTTTTATTAGTAGGTAGGAGAGGAAGGGATGATTCACAAATGCCACTCCGTACAGGGCAAGGACATATAGCCTGGAATTTCTCTGATGTCGATCCTCAATTCCACTTCAAGTACAACAAGGACTTACATTTATTACTGCCAAGCAATTCGTCATTGTTAGTCTCCGTCTTTTGTTAGCACGGGCATTAGTTATTACTTTATACTTTGTTGTTCTGTCTTCACAAATTAAATAAAAAGGATTGCTGCTTTGGAAAAAAAAAGACTCAACATATTACCAAATAGAGAAATCCGCTTCCGCCTTCTAGTATGTAATTTATACGGTGTCAGGGAAAAATGGCAGATGAAAAACTGGCAAGAGAAAAGTGGAAATGAAAAAATGCTAGTCGAAAAATTGCAGGAGAAGAGTCTAAGGGGAAAAAATGGCAAGATTCTCTTAAACTGATATAGTAACTATGAGCAATATAGTATATATTAAGTTAAAAGAAAAATAAACAAACGCGACTGCAGTTCGAATGAAAAAAGAGCGAATCACTTCATTCTCCCATTACTCATACATCAACGAACAAGCAATAGAAAATATTAGGCAAGATCAGAGATTTCCACTAAGTTATGATCCAGGATGTGTCTCGGAAGAAGAGGCATTTGGTTCTGGCGCGAGAAAACCTTTAAGAGGATTTTGGGTCAAAGGTCGATTTGTTGAAGATTGAGAGGAAAACTGTAAAGCTGAGTAAGCTGAAGCAATCTAAAATTACAAAAGAGCAATGGTCTTCGTATCTTCATAAACCTTCTTTCTTGTCCAAAGAGAACAAAACAAGTTGAATTTACGTACTTATCTAAACAAGTTGAATTTACGTAGTTATCTAAACAACTCGAATCCTCGAAGTTGTATATTTAAGAATGTGAATTCATACTTCCAATGTATCAAGCCAAGTTGTGAGAACCATAACATGTGACTTATAGGCTCTTCCAACGATTTTTGTGTATTTTTCAAGTATGATACAGTAACAATTTAATATGAAACTACGTTTGAAATGAATAATAATGGTCTTCTTATCAAAGAGTATAAATATTACAACTCTACATATTCATTCATTTCAATTTAGAATGAGAATCCGACTCCAATTTTATTAAATTGTAAAACAAATATTCATGTAAATTCCTTTGTCAATGTTAAATTCCATCAATTAATTAATTTATTGAATACACGTAAATACATATTTAATGAAGATACTCATGTAATTACCTAACTTGGTTAATTATGGTACATACGGTTGGGCAAACCACTATGCGAAAGGTTTGGGGTCCTCAAGATCTTTGGAACCTCATATTACTCTTCTTTTCTTTTCTTTTTTAAATATTAAACTTTATTTTACTTAACAAACAAATTAGTACATAAGTAGGTAATAATTATTACTAATGACTACATAGAGCCTGATAGATTGAAATTTAAATGCATCATACAAGTTATCATTGAAAACAGAAAAAAACTGTAAAAACTCCTTGATTTTTTTTATTTATGTGGCGTGTAAGATATAATTTACACTCCAGTACTAATGTACTTCCTGTCTTAATATTGAATATTTATTCAATTGATAAGGTATTTTTTTTTCTTTTCTCCTTCATTTTCTTTTCCCTCTCCTTTCCCTCCCCCCTACATAAACCAGAATCTTTTTAATTATTATACAAAAGAAAAAAAACACAAGAGAAGAAGAACCCTGAATAGTAATAAAAAAGAACAGCCCATATTTGTGACAGGATTAACGTAGCAGTGCGCGCGCACGCGTTTCTTTTTCAAATCAAATCCGGTATTTTGAACAGTTTACCTCGACTCTGTGGCATTTATTTTTATAAACATTAAAAAGAAACACCGTAATAAGCATCTCTATTATTATTATTATTATCTCTTCGTGTATTCGTCAGCTCCTGGAGACATCAAGAGAAGGCAGTCCCTCTTCTTCACTGCTACTCTGTAGCCTTCCTTAACCCTTCCCCGAACATGCCCCGTATCTCCGAACTCTCTCGGCAATCGACGAAGAGGTGAGAGGACATTTCCACTTTATCTTTACAGAAACCACCCCTTCTTTCTTCTTCCAGGGTGGTATATTACTCTTAACTTATTCTTAGTTTAAAGGTTTGGCATTTGTAAAACTGTTTTGTTTGTTTAACTCTAGATTTTCCTGGCAATAAACCTAAAAATACATTTTTTTTATCATGGTTGGTATTAGTCCATTTCTGGTGATCTTAAATACACTGAAAAAAATTTCAAGGGGTCTTCAAATTCCCTTTTATGAACAAAATAAATATCATCAAACTAGTGATTATGATCGTTATTTTCTACTTATGTATTTTAAAAAAATGTATAATTTTCAATTAATTTAGATCAAATATAAGCTCATGGAAAAAATCAAATACGTTGTCGAAGAGGATTTATATGATCGATATCTGATATATACAGGAATGATGATGGAATGTAAATTTATCCTAAGAAGCTAAGCTTTATACAAGAGTAAGGTTGATCCTTGGGGTAGGATTGTATTCATCTCTATATAACAGTAAATATATTATAGAGTTAAAACTATGATGGGATCCATTCACTTGGAGATTCAGTTATAAGACGCTGGATGTGAAATATTGAATAAAATGTCTTAATCACAAATAATAATAGATATAAAACAATTTGAATTTATTACTACAAAATTAAAATATACATATAAAAAACAACAAATTTAAACAATTGAATCATTCTAAGAGAGATAAATTTGATATTTAGATGTGCTTTTGATTTGACAATTGCTAAGGCCTAAGATCATTCTTCCGACATTAAGACAAGAAAAAGTTGACTTCTATGTTCTCCAAGAGTTAGGCCAAAAGAAGGTACAGGGAATCCAAGAAAGATAATTTATAACTTGACCATCTATCTCAAGAGATGTTCGGATTCCGAATTCCATGAGGGACAATGGAATGAAACTTTAACTGAGAATAACGAAGCTTCATATTGGAGTAGAGTGGACTCCTTCCTTGACACAGAGGTCCAGCCTCGAAAATTTCAGGTGGCTTGTATTTCTCAATATATTATGCTAATGCATGTTCGACGATCCATGAGTAACGGGAGAATGAAGGGATTAGCTCTTCTTCCATTCGAACTACTGTAGTGTTTGTTTATTTTTCTTTTATTTTAATTGAAGGACTCTGGGCAAAGAGTGGACACTCAATGCAAGGAGGATATAATTTTGTAGTACTCAATTATGATTAGCTTAAAATTAGAAGCTAATACATATTCCTCCAGACACGCAGCCAATTTGGAACAGCGACTAAGTCACAACAATAACACGATATTTTAGGTCGGTGTTAGGAACATAGTATTTCTTGTTTTTATATTGAATTGTTTATTTTTCCCTTGACTGCTCTTTTCCTAGAGTCCTTCAATCTTAATATATACTAGGGATAAGGAGGGTAGGTATCATTAGTTTAAAAGAATCTTGCCATTTTTTCAACTTAGTCTCTTCTCCTTGTTCTTTTCTCACGCCATTTTTTCATAGACATTTTTTCCCTTGCCATTTTTTTCTAAAATCATTTTATCCACCTATGTCTATACTTCAACTTATCTTTTGCTCAATGAAAATGTCCTTCATTAAATGTATCAATACATGATGAAAACGAGATTAATTTTATGAGGTAAAATAATGAAACATATAGAGATATATAAGCAAACTTGAACCTTGAGCGTTACTTTGCTTAATTAAGGTAATTAGTATTATTATTTTTTTGTTCTTATCTAGATAGCAGCCTTGTTAAATTTATTTTCTTATTTGTGTCTGTTTTATATCTTTCATATTATTTATTTACATAACATAAATGTAACGTTCTAATCAAGTTTGGTTTCTTATCTGCTGGGAAATTTATGTTTTACAAGATCCCCTTTGTCAATAATTGTCATGCATCTGTCCTAAAACTTTGATGTCCCATCCGAATTCGTCCTAAATACTAAAGACGCGTCCGTTTGGAGCACAGAAGCTGTTTCATAGCAGATTTTTGGTTAAATGACATAATCACATATATCTACAAGTGGCGTAATCATACATTCATCTTCTATCATTTTAACCTTATTTTTTTACAAAGGGAAATATCGTTCATTACATTAAATGTCATATGAAGGATAGAATAGCATCAAGTCCTGAGTGTATCTCGGGTAAATTTTTTCCACTTTTTCCGGATGAAGTTACACCTTATCTACGAAAAATTGATTACTCCATAGATAGATTGGGGAAAATGCCAAAAACGCAGACGAAGGGAAGGATTGCTCTCATACCCAAAAAGGGGATGGAATAGATTTTCATCACTGGAGCCGTATTACAGTTATCAACCAATCCTATAAAATACTCACCTGAGTTCTTGCTCGTCAAATGGAACCAACTTTTGAATAAGAATATTTTAATTTGCACAAAAAGGTTTTTTAAAACACAGGACAATATAGGAGGTTTCTCGTAATATTCAGGCTGCTATTGACTATATAAGAAAAGAGAGAAATTTGGTACAATTTTATCTGTTGATTTTTGTAACACTTTTTATTCGTTTTTTCATCGTCAAATTCTTCAAGAGGGGTCAGGGGTTTACTTCCAACGCGGTTTTTTATCATGTTCGGGCACTGCTATATAATGGATTGTCAACAGTTTCTATAGACGGAGTGGAGAGTAAACCAGTTAAATTGAATAAAAGCTGTAGACAGGCATGCCCTTCGGCTCCTTTTCTTTTTACTACCGCGATTGTAAAGTTTTCAGTACAGATATAAAAAAAGTATGGCAAGTTTGGAGTATTTTTTCTGGGAGATAAGCATTTCATTAAGTTATATGTGGATGATGTTACTATGTAAGTGGAATCAAATTCAGAGGCTCAATTAATAAAAAGGCTGGAAGTACTATTAAATTTCTTTGGAAAATTTAAAAGGAGGTCCAGGCTTGTGTTGAATTTGAATAAAACTGTTATTATGCCTATCGGTTTATGGAATCCTATTTCAGACCTCAAAGCTGGGAGCTACAATATAAAAAAGAAAGTTAATATACTAGGCATCACTTGTGAGAGCAATTGTATCCACAAAGATAACTAGAACCATATTAAGTCTTCAGTAGATCAAAATATAAACTTTTGGAGGTGGTAAAATATAAAAAAAAGAATAGACCCATACAATACTTGTGTTATAACTGCAGTAATTTAAAAAGCCACGGTAAGTCCTTTAGTTACAGAAAATGCAATTCTGAAGGAAGAGATTTGGCTTTGTAAACTTTACTTTAGAAACGATATCAAGATCATAAAAATACCAAAGTCACATCTGGAGAGGAATATTCAGTAAAAAATTTGTAGGCATGTCAGGGAATCCCTCACTGGAATGGAGAAGGGTAATTACTGAGACCAGAATGTATAAAAGGCTTAGGATGGGAAACAATCTTACCAACATTGTAACCCCGGCACTGTCTTAAGTGTGGGGTGCGGCTCAACGAGTTATCTGGACTAACGATCCTGTCATTAATGACTACTCAACAGCAGATATTGTTCGAAAAAATCTGAGTAAAAAGTTTTCTTTAGGAAATTAAAGTATCCATCTATTTTGGAAGAACATGCTATTAGTAACGGCATTTTAGCTAGGCACGATATTCACTCCTCAGATCTATTCAATGACGGGAAATTCAAGTTTCCTCTTGAGATGACTTCTATATTATGCCATGTCCTTGGCATTTGAAAGCAGTTTTGCCCAGTTTTGAAGGTGAAACGGTTATATGTGATATCAATAGGTGACAATTGAGTCACCCTGAAAACTGTAAGAACAGAATTAAGTCATTGTTGAGAGGAATAAATTGCGGGAAAAAAATGTCGTTCCAATTATAGATTCCCGCTAGTTGTATTTTTTTCTCTCCAAGCCATGTAAGGACTGTGGTAAGATTTTTAATGACACAGTTCATTCTTTTGTAGATTGCTCGTCTTTAACCATTTTAAAGCAATTTGTAAAATTAAATGTAAAGTGTTTGATAAATGGAGTTAAAAAGTTTTAGAAAGCGATTGTGCTTTTTGGACTTTCACGAAAAAAAAGGAGCTACATCGGAAAGCAAGGTCATTGACTTTGCTCTACTAAAATCAAAGGCTCTTATTGCGAGCAAGTTGACGTCAAGTTAACCGATTGTCGTGGAAGAAGGGAGGTGTATATTTTTGGCCGTATCTGTGAGATATGAGGCCTATTAGCTGAAAATTCCAAATATAGGAACGGATACATTGCCCACAGACTCAGAAGGGATCAAGTTTATTCCATCTATGGCCTCCAACAAGGGAATAACTTTTAACAGAATAATCAAGAAATTTAGAGAGAGCAGGTCATAGTATCGTTTTAATTTTATAAATTACATTTGATTTGTAGATTTCTTTTCATTGTAATGAATTTTTTCTGCGTGCATAGTTATAGTAGATGTGGTTCAACTCCGAGGAGCTAAATTTAAAATATAATTTTTTGTATGTATGTGTACGTAATTGCCCTGGACTATATTACTATTATATTTAAATTATCTTATGTATATATTATATACATTTTACATATATTTTGTATTATCTTTTAGGAATCAAATTTAAAAGAATAAAACATGTTTAATTACATGATAAATAGTTGTACAATTATTATCAATTCACTAATAATTAAATAAAATGGTTGGACTCAAAGTAGAATTGAAAATTGAATAAAACGTCATGACAGCTAACCGCCTCTTCTTCCAAACATTCTTGTCAGGATTACCACGTACTGTAGGATTCTCAAATATAATAAGAATTATTCTCGATCATTGGATTTTTCTGATGGGGTTGTGTGATGACAAAATAGAGAGTAAATCAATTATAATTGAAATTAGTTGTTGTTATAAAAGATAATAAAATTTAGAAAATATCTTTAAAAATCAAGAATTTATTTTTCCCTACAATATTTTATCAAATTTTGCAATTTTTAAAAATAAAAGTTGAAGTTACGGGCTCTAAAATAAAAGTGTTTTTTCATTGGAAAAGCTACAAAATATTTATTTCAAGACCAGTGTATAGCGATAATCAAAGTTTTGTTATTGGGGCCCGGGTCACCTTGGACACCGGGATATTTTGACGCTTTATTGTAAATATGATGTTCATATATTGTCGGTATTTTTTTAAAAATCCTGAAATTTTTCATCAATACACACACATTGATCTGAAAAAAACCTGTGAGATGAATTTCCTTTATAGATGGTTAATATATGTATAAATACACATAAATGTGTTGGTGTGTGGAAAAACTCCAAATAATGGTATTCTCCTTGCTTAGTAAACACACGTACTTTATACCTTTATTTGTAAAAAAGTGATTAGAGCCTTGGAAAATAAAAAACACTGTTCTGATTGCCAACTACACCAAAATTCAGAACATTGGACTAGCTTTGTCTTTAAAAAATCGACAATGACCAAGTTTTAAGACTAATTTCAACCCATTTTCAGATTTTATTTGTGAAATATTGAGTCGTTTGTACAGATTTGATATAGAAAGATTCTGTAAATATTGTCGCATTTCCCTTTATATATTGAAATTCTCTTCTTCCCCATAAAAGAATTATGTATACCTATTAGGATATAATATACATGTATATTTGTGCTGGTACGGAACAATGTTGTACCATGATACAGACCTCTATAAGTTTTAATCTCTGTGGTAAACATTTCATTATTATCAATTTTGCAAAAGTAAAATTTGAAAATTTGAAAAATGAGGACATTTATTAACAAAATCATCTGAAAATAGTGCTAAGCACAACTTTTATTCAATATGTGAGCATGAGCTCTTATAATTGCCCCAATAAGAGGCCTAAATCCCTTATCCCTTTGCCTACCTTGACTATGTCGTCATACTCTAGCTTGGTAAACTACTTTTTGATGGAAGTCCATAGAGACTGGATACTGCTTTGAGGAGTAGTAGATACCTTCTCTTCCGTACACGCCTTGATAGAGTTGTCCAAGGCTTTTGTGTTTGGAGAGGAGGGCGGCCACATGTTGAGGTCCCAAAAGTCCAGAAAGTTGTCTCTCAGAAAGTCCTTGGTTTTAGGGGCTGATGATACAGAGCTCCGTCTTGAATGAAAACAAAGCCTTTCCCGAACTTTTCCCTGGCCTAAGGTGGTACTTTCTTAAGCAAAAGTTCGATGTAATTATCTGTATTGAGTCGTTCCTTCCTCTCCACAAAAATGGGAAGGAAGACATCGCCTGTGCTGGCCACTGGATTTTTTGTTCTGAAGACATGTTTCACAGAAGCTGAGACATTATCTGGATATTTGGTTGTGATGTAGCGGCTTTTTCGCTTATTCACAGTGACATCAATGCGGAAAAGTGAAAAACTTTGCACCATTTTTTGTTGGCCTGGACAAAAATTTAGAATCTTCTTGGATCTTTCCAACAGTCTCAGCTTGCTTTGTTCAGAGATAAGATAAATTGTTGTCCTCTTTGGTGATTTTTGACCTTGATTTTTTGATTCCAGATGGAAAATAATATAATGTGGCACACTAGATCAGATCAACCCTGTATAATTACATATCAAATATTTTGAAATAATTTTTTTGTTTTATTTATGGATTAACATATTTAGAAAAAATAAATATATTTATTGTATATCATAAATAATTTTTATATTTGTTCATACAAAAAAGAAATAATGATAAAATACATCCCGATTGTCGAAAACCCATTGGTATGTTGGAGGGATATTTAAATTAATTTTCTGATGTTTCCCAGTTAGCTCCACGATACCTTGCAGCAACAAGTTCATCTGTATCCGGGGAAAATATTTGTTTGAAAGCTGGCGATTTTTGTGACTGCTGGTAATATTGAGAAATAATTTATCTATAGAGAAAAGAAATTAATAAAAATTAAATATCGAAAAAACTTGAAATATTACATTAATTCCATTACTACGATTATTCCGTACCTAACCATGAACTGCAGTTCGTACCGAACGGTGGGGGTTGCGTACCGTCCCAACCCTAATGTATATGAAAACATGCTTGTCTATACAAGAATTTAAAATATGTAAGATAAAAGTTGTAAATTAAAGCACCAAAAAAAACAATATATTCTGTTAAATCCTGCAGATATTTATCTTTGGTTGTATTCATAGTATTTGATAATAATTTATTAATGCAACTTTGTAAGTTCAATTCAATTTAAATTCTTTTTTATACATACATTGTATATATATTAGGACTTTTAAATTCCGGAGAAATTATCGCTGATGGGGATTCCGGGAAGATAATTCTTATTTTTTTAATTGTGGGAAATCAATAATGAATACTAAAGGACTCAAGCGCGAGAGTGGACAATCAGTAGAAGCAGTATTCACAGAAGCAGAAACACAAACCTTCTTTACTACCTGGGGCATCGCACATAGACTATCATCACCACACTTCCTTCAATCTAACAGACTAGCAGAATCTACTGTTAAGTCAATTAAGGTCATGTTTTTAAAACTGGGAACACATAATATGAAACCTTTCAGAAGAGGCTACTCGAATTGAGAAAAACATCACTTCGACATGGCTCACTATCCCATCCCAAATCGTCTTCAAAAGACCAATGCGATCAAGACTCCCTACTCACAACCTATCACTGGCTTAGGATTGGCAGGAACGCCTCAACGAACATTACAGACGCATTGCAAAACAGCATTAGAAACCACTATGACAAGACAGAAAATTAGCTCAAACCCATCCCTACTTGCTCCAAGGTCTAGATAAACTTTCTTCAACTTCCAAAATCTGGGATCGGACAGCCACTGTTTAAGGCAAGAAACAAGATAGAGAATACCTTCTCCTCTTTCCATCGGACAGAACACTATGGAAACTGACGCTTCATCGAGATCCTCAGAAATTGCGGGGACATAATTACGATACCTCACTGCAAAAGTACCCTCAAGGATAATGGTCAAGTTGACATGCCTTAGAACTTACTATGACCTACAGGATTAAGATTCGCTCCAAACAAATTTACCTCTTCGGATTGACTCAGGGCTCGAAAGGGGTGTGAGGATAGACGTTTAGAGCTCGGCTCGTGATATATTGCATCATCCCTAATCTTACGACGCTCTGACGTCAGAGAGCTTTCTGTATCAGTATTTTATTGTGATTTAGAGAACACTTGTGAGAAATTAAACTGATATAAAATTATATATTATAAGATTACTTTTTACATTGTTTAATTGATCTTATGAAAATCCTATAGTTGTGATTTGAAATTTGATTAAAAAATTAGAAAAAAAAGCTTGCAATTGAATTTATTGAAATTGTGGAAAGAGTGGTTCTTCTATCTGACTGGTCATTCCCCACTTATAAACTTCTCTATTCCCTACCCAGAGGGGAATTCTCACACAGCTTAAGAACCACTGCTTTAAACAAAGGACCTGTCCAGGTTTAAGAAGTTTGCAATCTCAATATTGTTTTGTCCGGTGCAAATCGCCACAAGGAGTCTTTATCTTTTTCACGATTGTGGAATAAATACTTCGTTGATCGATCCCTATTTTTTTAAATGATTCTAAACACTTCCAACTATTCGTCAAACAACAAACAACTTCCTATTTGAGGATGAACTCAAAGTTCGTTGTCAAACAAAGATCATACGCTGTACATTTATAAATGGGGTTAACTTAGTGGGGGAGGGGGGAGATTTTCAAAATTTTTATTTTTATTTTATTTTGCCAAAAATTAAATGCTCATTTAATCAAATTTTATTGTAATTTTCAATCTGTTGTTTTTTTTTTGGAAATATTTATCAAGTATTTATATTTTTGATGATAAACTTTATATATTCCATGAATCAAGACAGAATTTGTACTTCAAGGTCGTCCATTCTACCCGTGGGCCATGACCTTTCACTTTTTTCTATATATTAGTACTTTTTTTTTGGAAATAGGCAATAATAGTAATACAAAGATTATATTTTGTCTTAGACATATCTTAAAAAATGTATCCCGTTCTAGACGACGACGACGATGTGATCTGAAGATTTATCATTTTAAACAAACGAAGTTTAGAAATGTATTAAATGATTTCTTAGAAAAATCAAATGGAGCCACATTGAATAAAATTCCATAGGTCCTTTATGGGGATGTCATACAAAGTTGAAACTATCATGACATGGTAATTTAGGCTAAATACAATCTTTCTTCTCTATATGAAAAGTTGAATATTAATCGAATGGACACAATATATAGTTTTGAATCATGTCCTAGTTATATGTTTGAGAAAATAATTAATATTGAACGATATACTTCCAATTATAAATATGGTTCAGATTGAAGAAAACAAGAATTGATGTTATTATAAATACACAAGAGCGGGATTGTACAGCATGAAATCGTTGTTTAACAGAGAAATTTGAGAGACAGTGGCAGCTTCGCAGGTGGGAGGTCTTTGTTGCAAACATCATAAATCCTGAACAAGTCTTTAGTCTGGAGAGTCAGAGTGTTGGCCCAGAAGTCATTTGATGTATTAAAGTGAAACAGACAACATTTCCGGTGACCGTTATAGTTTTTGGAGACATAAACTCAGAAAGTCACATGATGCCACCATATTTATTTCCCAGTGCTCTCAAAATCAATGCCAATTTGTACCAGCAAGGTCTTGGAAGATCATGTCAAGCCCTGGAATGACATGATTGTCAAAAGGAGGCAATTTATCTTGCAACGAGACTCTGATAATAACAATTGTCACACTACAAAAAAAAAATGTTGACTTGAATTTCATAACTTTGTATGACTTTGTTGAACCCAGTATTTGAGTTCTTTGTTTGGGGGAATAAATAATTATAAATACTTTAGAGTACAGTTTATAAATTAAATTAAATTGATCATTTTAAAATTATGTAAGCCCAAAAGTTGAGCAATTTGAATGAACATTTAAATTTATTTAAATATACTTTTGAACATCAAATGTAATAATTTCCAAAAATTACCTTTTTGAACATACCTAACATAGATAATATTACCTAACTTTTTATCTAAATATTTTTACTTAAGCATAAACAAATTCACCAAATTAATTCCTTTTTCAGCATGTTGTGCTATTTTGGTATTTGCTATTACAGAGGTGTCTCTCTTTTTGTAGATGATCTTATTTGTTGGGAGTCTGACCAATTGCACCACTTAAATACTTGTTCATTTCCATCCGACAGAATTGATGTGGTCAGTCGTAATGTAAATTCCTTTTCTCTGGAAACTTCCTCAACGCTGAGGAATGACTCCTTGCAAGGCTCAAACTACTTTATCACATTGAGCTATTTCAGACATCATTTCTTTGTCCCTAATCTGTATTATAATTTCAATTTGACATGGATCACAATAGCCAAAACATAATGGGGATCAGTTTTTATCGGTCGATACTTGGGGCTTTGATGCACTGTCATACCTCAGTCTCCTTAAACTACCTTGTTGAGACTATAAGACATGGAGAAAGAATAATTTTTTTAGAAAATAGTTTTAACATCATTAGCTCGGGGTTTTAACAAGATATTTTTTTTTTCCATTTGTCGTCATATAAAAACTGAAAAAAACAAAAACAATAAGAATGCAAGAATTCAAAAGGACAACAAAAGGAACAAAACTTAACAAAAAAAATTAATAAATAACAAATATCCAATCCAAAAATGTTGAATACTTGAATCAATCCTTAAAAGGCATTATGAAAATGACTGAAGAATTTCATATTATCTGGAGCATACAAACAAAGTATTTGCGATTTATATAATATCCCAGTTAAGTAACAGAGGGTTAAAGCTTTCTTATTTGTACTTTTTTAAATACATGATTTGACATTCAGAAATAACTATTTGGCCAATGACTGACTAAAGCTCTTTCCAGAATTTAAAGACTGTTGAAATTCTATCTTAAAAAGTTATATTGTGAATTCAAATTACACATATATATATATATGTATATGAATTCCATAAAAAGAAACAGATATGTCACTAAAGACTTGACGGATATTTCGGTCACATATGTTTGAGCTCTACTTAACTCATATAAGATAATTTAATTATATTATATGTATTTCCTCGAAAAATTATGTTTTCAAAAACCCTTTAAAAAATCATATGCCACCAACAACTATAAACACAGACTTTAAGCTTTTCTACACAGTAAACCTTATATTATAAGGTTAATTCACATCAAGTTAATTTATTGTGCATTATATCAAAACTAAATAGATATGATATAATTTTTAGCAGTGACATAGTCTTCTGATATGTTTGAATAATCTCCGCTATAGCAAAGTCTCAATGATAAAAATTTTAATTTCATTAATGAATATTTGGAAAATTTGTCATATCGTTCACAAAAAAATCGTACACAACAAAAAAGAAAAAAGGGGCAAACAGTGTATAGCATCTGGTCAGGATTTGTTTATTAATATGGATATTTTGATTTCTATTTAACAAAAAAACACTTAGATCCGACTTCCTCCAATTTTCAATCCACTGACAGCATTTAATTTAGTAATTTATATTTTCTTTTTCAGTTCTGATAAAAACTAAATGTATTTCAATAATTTAACTTAATTATTTAATCAAGAACATTTACGATGAATTTTTCCTGCTCATTCTTAATTTTTTTTTAATCGGACACAATGAGAATATTTCTTTGATTAGATAATCACGCAGTCTTCAAATAAAAAGATGCACGCTCAAAAATGAGTTAAACAGACAAAAATCCGGACAAACTGTACTTGATTATTTTAAATATTTTTCTGTCTTTATTGAAAAAAAAATATTTAGACCAAATTTACTCCAAACTTCCTTACACCAACGGCATATAGCTAAATAACGCATGTTTAAGAGCTTGAATAAGATTGATGTGAATAAATGTCAAAAAAGTTATGATATTTTTGTTTTTGACGTGTTAATTTTTCAATTTTCCAAGCTAAGGATATAATTTTTATTTTACTACAAGAGGCAATGTCTTCTTATTTCTAGTAACTTAGTTCTTTGTACTATATAGTATTACAAAATTTTCTCATATTCTGTTGAATACACTATTATACGGGCATGCCATTCCAAATCAATCAACTAAAAACAAAACAATCTTCGATTTTTTATTCCGAATTCAGCACATATTTTAATATAAGTTAAAAACTGAAAAATCCAAAATTTAAAACTCTTTTATTCTCTTGTTTAGAATTTTGAGGCTTCTAAGGTATTGTTCTTGACGTTGCTATCCCTATTTTATAAATAGCCACATTTTAAATGTTTTAAAGATCTACTTTATAAACTATTAAATAGATAATTGTTTTTGTGGTATTTTATTGTATGTATAAACCAAAAAAATGAGTTTTTATCCATAAGGTTACGAGGTCAATATTTTGCCCTAAAAAAATCAAACATGTCCATTTCAATTTCACTAAACTCACACTCTTGGGAACAAATAACGAAACTACGTTTTCAAATTATACTAGGCCATGTTTTGATGAAAAAGAGTGCACCATATTAATTAATCTCTAGATTACTTTGATTCAACTAACCAACATTAAAAAAAAGAAGCCATAAATCAAATATAGGCATTAAAACAATTTTAATTTTGTAGTTAGTGAGTTAACGCTGTGCATCTTTCCAAAAGAGTGACAAAATATCTTTTACACAAAATAAACACACGGATGTTTATTTTCAATTTCGCCAAAGTAGCTATTATAGAAGGCTAGTATTAGTAATATTGCTAATAAAAGGAAACAGTGGACCAATCATTAGCTGCCAAATAATACGCGATATTAAAATATGAGGATATTATATTTGAGATGAAAAAATATATGACAATGTCCCAATCATCATACGTAAAAATAAAAATATTCAAATTTACTTAATTATGTCATGAAGGAAATTGTATCTAATAACTTAGGTATATGAAAAACGGCAATATTGAAAAAAATTATATTTATAATATGTTCTTAATCTCTGAAGTTAATAAAGAGCTATGACGTAGTTGCAATATGATTCTCTTTCTGGAATATTACTCAGCATGTGGAAATGATATTGAAATATACTCAATACTGGAGTAGGTTTGCCTGGCCCCACTTTAAATAACTAACTGAAGAACTTAAAGGACATTAATAACATGTATTTACTTAAATATTTATATTTTTTAAATTCGTAGAATCTTTAAATTTTGAATACTTGAATATCCTAAAAGAAAACATCAATAAATAAAACTAATAATTAATTATGAATCCTTGGCTGCAGAAGGGATAACTGCTTTTAGTATATAATTTATTCCAATGTATGATGCTTTCTCTATGAGGCATAGGAGAAATTGTTAAGCTTCAACGGTCTTTGTTTTAAAAAATGTAAATATGTACTACCTTTTTTTGTAATATGATGTGCTGGGGTGAGCTACACACATTCGTTACCAAATCTGATATTAAGTCACATTCATTATTCTTTTGGTTGTAAATATGTGGCCTGTAACCTCGACTTTTCATCTGATTTAGGATCTTTGTTTTTAACTAGCCTCTATAAGCTAAAACTGATGCTATATAATTATCAATTAAAAATAGTGATTTCAATTTCATTATAGAAATTCCTTTTTTTATTAATTTCTTACTATAAGAAAAAACTTGAAACAAGTCAGCAAACCCAAATATAAAGATTGTCTGAAAGAAAAGGCGTTTTATTCCAGAAATAGGGGTCTTAGCTGATTAGCTTAATTCTAATTATACTCTTAAGAAACTTAATGCCACATTTTTTTAAATCATTATTAATATAACAGGAAAATGGAACAAATCAATGTTTTTTTATTTTCTTCTTTTAGCAACTGGTTGGTTATGCCCACAATTGAGTTCTTATGACAGTAAATAGTCAAAAAACTCTAGTTCAGACTTCAAAATTAACGAAATTAAAAAAAAAAAACTATGAAATTGAATGAATAATTCCAGATCTTATCCATTACGCCCTACTTGGTGAATGTCACTACCCCAACGATACGAAATCTGACACCCATCACTTTGGGCGCCAAGAAATTGCTACTTTCAATATTTACAAGTATCCTCAAACATTATTTGACTTAAAAAATATATATTATTTTTTATAATAATTATTTTTTAATTTTAATGAAATATTAAGCAATGAAAATAAGAAATTTATGGTTATGTAGAACAATTCTACCCTAATCTAACCTCTAAATTTCATCCGTAACCATAGTGTGTTGTTTTGCTAAAAATTTGCTCTGAAACATTTCCTGGAAAGTGATCCTTGTACACATATAATTAAATCTAGATTTTTTGAATATATATATATTACAATACAAAATTAATGACAAAATGAACTCCGTGGTTCTTTGAACAGAAAACGTCAACTGTTTTCATTTATTTATTCATTTTCCAAGTCTGTTCTTAAGTAATAAATATATAAGAGTTGAGCTTTATGTGTCCAAATTATTTAATTATACATATAGACTTTACATCTCAAGCTAAATTTATTTTCATAGACAGGTATGAATTTTGCAAGTTTCATATATTCCCCGACTAAACCAGTAAAGAAGGCTGTCACATTACAATTGACAATTTTTTTACAAATAAAATAAATAGGCCATTCACATATATACAATACCATATGTCGATATATAAACAAACTTAACATTTAGAACACATGTCTCTTCCGTTGACAACTTTTTTTATTCAAATTTGCTAAAATAATGTTATTATATTATATTAATGTAATAATCCTAGTTTTGAAAGAAAAGAAATGTATAAGTCTGTATGCCTGAGCAGCCATAATCGCCTGAATCTTTTTTCTTCTTTTTTGTTTAAACTAGGACTTTTAGTATATCTGGACTAGAAAAAAAAAAGAGTAATTGCTTATATGCTTTTTATAGGAATACATAATATCAACTGTGTTCCAGGAAATGTTAGTAAATATATTTACTTTCACGATATTCTGCACCAAAACGATAAATTAATTACCTTAATGCCATCTGGATTGGAACATAAAATTTAATACCAATATCACACAAAAATCACATCATGTAGAAATTGTAACATTAATTAAATTAATTTATATACACATAGTTTTAAAAATTCAACGAACAATTACATTTTTGCATTGATCAACTTGTACGCTGTTTTAAACTTTTTCATTAAAGGAAAGTCGACAACATAAAGTTCTACTGAGGATATTAAAGCGACACAAATTGTAAGGTAAACTAATTCAAAGGACAATAGATATATGAATTCAATTAATAAATTAAAAATTTCTGTAAAATTTCTGTTATAAATCAAAAGTAGGACTTATTACATAATCTTTTAGTACTAATGTCATAGATAACTAAATAACGGTTTATATTTTTAATAAATAATTATGTACTAGGTATGTACCTATCGAATAAGACTTTTTTTTTTAATTTTGAGCGTTTATTGTAAAAAATGGTTACAAACTAAATTTTCAATGTGTGCTCCTTCATTAGCCACATGTTTTCCCAATCTTTCAGGGAATTAATGGACGCCTCTCCAAAAAAAATTGTTCGTCTTTGGCCGCAAACCAGACATCAGTCCATTTTTGGGTTTCAGAGTGAGAATCGAAGCTTAAACCATTGAGTGCATACCCCATCGATGCAAAAAAGGGATACTCGGAAGTCGACAGGTCTGGTGAGTAAGCCACATAAGCAAGAGGTTCCTAGTTGTACGATTCAACAAGCTGGGAGGTGGTTATTCAGCGATGTGGTGGTGTGTTGTCATTCAGGAAAATTACTTTATGTTGCTTGGCTTAATATTTTGGAAGTTTTTGGTGTATATGTATATTGGTTTGGTGTATGATTCAAATCGGCCAATTGTTGTAGGTAGCAATCCCCATTACCAGTTTGACCAGGTTGTAGAAGGTCATGCCATATGACACCACACTGGATACAGAACACACACAGCATCGCTTTTTTTCCAAATCACCACTTTGAAATTTTTCAAACCACCTGAAGCACTCTGCTCTTTTTAGAGCATGTTCACTGTAAGCTTCTACGCGCATTTGATGGGCTTGAGAAGCGTTTTTCTTCAATTGGTAACAAAAAAGTCTATGATGCACGTACATCCTAACTTGTAGGCACAAAATTAGACATTTTAACAAGCAAAAATAGTGCGTTGGTGAATGAAACTATAAAAAAATAAATTAAATACTGTTGACACATGTGGAAATAAGTATTTAGATTTTTGGACTGGTTTATAATTACTAATTGGTAACACCTAGGGTCAAATAGCAGAAAGTCTCATTTCAGAGGTACATACTTAGTAAGCTTTAATGAAGCCCTAAAAAATTAAATGCTGAAAAAACTGTGATTCATCTCATTGAGGTTTACTAGCCTTCTCATTAATATTTTATAAATTTATGAAATACAAAAAAAAAAAAAACAATTCTACGAATAACGAAGCTCAATGGACAACGTACTTGGGAGTAATTATTATTTAAAAGCCTTGACGGGAATCCAACCAATGGATATCTTTAGGAATTGAAAAACTCATTGGATGGTACCTATATAAAGATGATATTTATATATCTTGTCTGGAGCTTATAATTTTAAAAAAATGTCACATAATTCCTTAATTATAAAATTGCTTGTAATGAGTTGTTTAAAAATCAAAGTATCTAAAACCATTTTACCGGCTAATGTAAATGAACCTAAAATGACCAATCTATTCGACATTTTTTAAATTGCCCTGTTATTTTGAGCATTGCCTATGACATATATATGTACCTTAGTAGTACATTAAAATCTGAAGACGTTGAATTTTAAACTTCACCAAGATATCAATTATTAATTAGACTTATAATTTCAACAAAATTAATACAATATGTACATGTGCGTCTGAGCTTTCTTGATCAGTTATGTAGCAGCCCTTAGCGGCAATGATGGCTTACAGGCCGCAGTAGAAGGCCTGGCACACGCTTCAAATAATATCCGTTATTAATATGTCTAAGTTCTGCCTGAGAGTAGCTTTTAGGGATTCGGTGTATGGATGACGGACACTGCAGTCTTTCCCCTGATATGAATCCAAAATACTTACTTGAGGTTGTTGGCATCAGAGCTGTAAAGTGAACAAAAAATCAAAACCCCCATTCAAAAGAGTCTCACAATGGAGGAAATGGGTTTTTTAATTGTGGGTTTTCAAAAATGGCCTTTCCATCCTTCATCCTCGACATACAACCAAAAAAGTGATATAAAAGGACCCTTCTTTAGAGGGATCGTTCTGCTGTTCCAAAAAGTTTTGGATGTGATTGGTCTTTGTTCTGTTGTTGAGACTTAATCTAAAGAACAATTTTACTAAATTGCTACCTTTTCTTGACACATTTGGATTAAGCATATTGGAATATTTTCATTTTAATGCTTGACAAATACAACACCTATATTATTTAACTAATCTTATAAGATTATATTTCCTTACATATAGCATTTAATCTTATAAAATTAAATATCATCTCTTATTATCGGATTATTTTTTATTTTGCTTTAAAAATACGACAATTGTCAATTTATTATTATAATACTCGTAGCATATTTTTAGAAATTTTCTCGTTTATTAATATCTTTACATAGTCATTGCAAGCTGTCACTCTCCTCTCTACTACTTTCTACTAAGAATTTTTCTACTTTTGATTGCATAATAACTTTTCAGAAGAGCGTCAAATAATAATGATTCTGTACTTTATTGGGCGTTTGTTCCTTTTGGGATGATACCCTAAAACAACGAGGGACATTTTAAAATATAATCTGATCTTCTTTGGACACTAGAATTAAATTATAATATGTGTTCTTTTTTTTTTAGTTTAGGCTCATCTAAAGATTGTTAATTCCTCCCTTTATAAATATATATTAATACAGGAAAAAACGTAGCAACTGATTCATTTAGGAAAGGATCCCCCCTCTGATGTTGTAATGAAATTGTTGTTAATGAAGGAAATTTTGACACAAACAGTGAATGTGTTAGACAACCTCATTCCCATTTCCAAAACAATTGTTCATTTTGGAAAGAGGGGTACTTCCCATTGTTCAAAGGAATCATATCTTCTCCATTTACATTATTTCTAACTTAATAAGAAAGTATTATGAAATGGTAAAATGTGTTATAACGATGGAGTCTCGGAAAAAGTATATTCCAATTTAAACGGTGTTACTTCCTAAAAAAAAGACGTTCCGTACAAGAGTTTGGACGACTCCTCTAATCACATAAAAATGGAAGATTTTTGTTGATTTCGAAGAAAGGAAATGGGGAAAATTAAAGCCATGAGAGACAAATTACCGTTCTCAATTAATCCTATAGGATTATCTCTAAATATTGGCTAAATAAATGGAACTTATTCTCAACAAATGCATGGGTATTTAAACAAATGGTTTTTCAAGTATAAAAAGACTTCCAATGTTGCACATATATACAAGCTGCAATTAATACAGTAGAACGGTGGAGAATGTTTAGAACGATCATAGTTATATACTTCTGTAAAGCTTTTCATTCTATTTGATAAGGCAAATTCTTATATCTGACAAATTTTTTGTTCGAAAATGTTTTTAACCCCTGTGCGTGTCTTGTTATATAACTTCACACGTCTAATGTAATTGGATAGACTAGAAAGCAACTCAATCATCTTAGAAAAGTAGCTGTTGTCCAGTTTGTCACTCAACTCACACTTTTTTTCTTAACTGTAATAAAAAGAACTCGTTTTAAAAGTTAAAAAAAAAGTACAGAGGCTTTGGGGTAAGCTTTGAGGGATCTAAACATATTATTGTTTTGAATGCCAAAGATGTCACTTTAACTATAGAGACGAATTTGGAATCTCAACGAATTGTAAGAATAGTGATAGAATATAACTATAACAGGGATTACCATTTGAAATCAATTTTCAAGTCTGATATTATTGTAAATGTCAGTGATTACCTGGCATTCTTGGACTTTTGTAACGTACAATATAGATGTATTAAGCCAGATGTATTAAATTAAGAGACCGAAAATTAAACATCATTTTTAAAACGCAGTTACGGAACAGGATAAAAAATAAAACAGTTGAACTATTAACTAATAATACTAATAATGCTATTAATTAATATATCATTTTTTTAACTATTATATTCTTTTAACCCTTGTAAATATTTGGTTAAGTAAAAAGTTCTGAGTGTTATTCGCCAGATGTCTGACAATCAATACATTGCATCAAAAAAAGTTTAAAGTATACCTAAAGGTTAAGCGTACACTTAACAAAAATTCAGATATAGTTTTGTGTTTTCTGAATCCAATAGTTTGTTGCAGCATTCAAAAATGAAAGTAAACCAAGAGAAACTCTGATACATTCTTCAATATCACCACAACCTAAAAGAAAGAGCAAAGCAGGCACCCAAAAAAGTTAATACTGTTCATGGATGCAATATAGTATTGAATGCAACAGCAAAGTGATGGTTTTAACGATTCAATTCCGGTAATATGGACGTCAGATATGTATTTAAAAAAAAAAGAAATTGTCGAGTTGGACCGGCATGTGACCACTTATTCCTTTGCTTAGGAACTGAATATTGGCTAGAAACCCGTTTGGAACCATTTAAATTGGATATTCCTAACTTTGTTAATTTTATTGTCTAATTAAAGCGAAAAAACTCTCATAACTTTTTTCTTCTGTGAATATAAGACATCGAAAAAAAATAGAACATCTCTTACAAAACAGTCTTAACATCATTAGTTTGGAGTTTCAACAAGATTTTTTTTTTCATTTGCCCAAACCCAAGATTGTTGAATATTTGAATAAATCCTTAATAATCCATAATTAAAATCAATAAAGAATTGTATTTATTTAGGAGCATACCGAAAATAATTTGCAATAAAATAAAGATTCAAACCAATAAGAAGCGCTTTTATCAATTTTATGGTGTATAATATCCCAGTTCACTAAAAGAGGGTTAACTCATTCTCATATTTCCTTTTTCTAAATACATCATTTGCCATTCAGAAATATCTACTTACCGAATCACTGTCTAACGCTCTATCCACAATTTAAAGACTGCTGAAATTCCATCATAAAAAAAATATTGTGAATTAAAATCTGTATATTAATTGCATAAAAAGAAACAGATATGTCACTGAAAAATTGACAATAATTTGGAGACAGAAGTTAATATCTAAGAATTTAGGGACATTTTTTGTATTTCCTCGGAAAATCAATTTAAACAAATCACCTGCAAACACATATTTTAAACTTTTTTACAAAGGAAACTATATATTATAAGGTTAATATACATAATGTGCATTTCATCAAAGCAAAAAAGGTGATTCATAATTGTTTTGAATTAGATTGACATTGTCTTAAAAGATTTTTGAATAATCTCCGTTAAAGTACAGTCCTAATGAAAAAAAAATTGATTATATATATTTGAAAAGCTTGTTATATGCAACAAAGGTAATTGGTTAATTTATAAAAATTATAAAAGTGGTTTGGATTTGTCAAAAGTAAAAAGAAAAATATGAAAAAAGTATATTTATCATAAATAAATGGCTCAAGTAACTTTCCATAATTTTAATAACAATATGGGAAAAATTAAAAGGTTGATTCATGGTCAATAGTTCTCTTTTTGGTGAAGTATCTGGCAAAAAAGGAAAAAAAAAAAAAACATGAATTCTTTAAAGTCACTTTGCCTCTTCTCTATTGGTTTATTTTTCCTTAGTCTTTTTAAATTTGTGTTGGAAAGACACAGTGATTCTTACAACATGTCCTGCTGTTTTGTAAAAAAAAAAGTGTAAATTAACCTGATAATCCTCACACTTTGAAAAATATTAGAGAGGAGGACTCTATAAAATATAATGATGTTTTTTTTAGATCAGCTGCAATTAGCTATGAGAGGAAGGAAATAAACACATATAATAAACATTAATTTTTGAAATAAAATAATATTTTTTTAATTTGTATTAATTAATTAAAATTGTAAAATTTAGTCATCACTATATAAAATGCCAGTATTAGAAAGTAACATTTATTAAATCTAGTAACTGCTCTAATGCGTAAATTTCCAGGAGTAATTAAAAAACTTAAGCCCTTATTTTGAAAATGAGCAATTTGAAGTTTAAAAAAAAGTTTAGTACCATTGCAATCTTTGAATAACTCCATATATAATTCATTGTTTTTGTATGTGAATGTGTAAAAAGCAGGATATCCAAAAAAATCTGTACGACGAATTTTTTCCGGTATCTTAGGAAAAATTAGTTGAAAGGACCTTCTCAAATGATCTAAAAGGATGTAAATAATATTATAATTTACTTCTCGTAACCTTAAAGAGATTTTTATGTTTTACCTGTACAATAGATGACATAATCTGCATAAGTTGGATGATATATCATATTTAACGTAGGAGCTTTGCCATTAATATATGCATATGTCTTATCTAATTCGAACCCTGTAAAAAAATTAATTTTGATAAAAAAAATGATTGCAATGTGGAGATGAAATAGATATACCAAGTTCTGTCATGAATTCTTCAAAATTTTGCCGTGAACTTTTAGATTCACACCACTTTCCTTGAAATTGAGACAAACTGAACCAAACCCAAATTATGTATGCATATTAGATATTTATGTGTACTTACAATGTCAAAGCAGAACAATAGTCAACAACAAGTAAAAAGGTTTGAGCCAAAGCTACGTAATTGATCAACTTCATTATTTTTCGACGTCTATACTATTAATCAGAGTCCTCTTATATTTTATAGTATTTTGACACGTGATAAAAATGTGCAAAAGAGGCAGAAACTTTAAAAACGTCGTTATTTCAGTAACACAACAATATATTTTGTAGTCAGTTGTAGATATTTCTCTTCTCATAATCCGTGTTCTGGGCGTTGATTGGTATAAATAATTTAGTTTTTATTAAGTTATGAGTAATCTACAACTGTTTTTGTATAATAATTCCATGCTCTCAATTGATTTTAGTAATTTTTTCTGTTTCTTTTCGATGTAGAAGTTGCGAGAGACAACATTGCTAATACCATGTGAACCCGTAAATATATAAAAAATATTTTATCCATATTTTCCTCTTTCATTTTTTTGTTACAATCAAATAACCAGTGCCAAAAATTTATACTTTTTGGGTAAATTAATTTAATTAACACTATATACAAATATATATCTGAAAAAGATTGGGAATAAACTGAAGTATATTTATATCTTCTTCCGTTATGAAGAACTAAGAAGCAATTTCTTTTAAATAATTAATTAATTTTTTAAATATTTTGAAATTTATAATGCTGAATATAATAATTTAACTGCTAAAAATCGAAAAGTTGTGTATAATATACGCAACCATCAGTCACAAAAAATCGTAAACAACAATAAAAAGATAGAAAGGTGCAAACTTATGAATGAAGTAAATTTTCAAAAATGAGGCGTCAACAAACAGACTATTATCCGGACAAGCTTTGCTTTATTAATATAGATATTTGGCTTTTTATAATATGAAAAAAAAAAAAATTGGATCCAGTTTTAAATCCACTAACAACGTATCATTTAGTAATGTATATTTTCTCTTTTCATTTAATTATTTATCGGAAATATTTATTTTATTTTATAATTTTTACTAAATTATAGCTAAAATTTAAGAACAGCCTTAAAGTAGAACTTAAAAAGATTTGCGTAGAAAGAAAAGTTGATTTGCTATTTTAGTTTAACTCTTATTTTTTTTTAATGGAATATTGAATAAATATATTGATAATACCGAATTATTAGTCAGAATAGGATGTGGTCGCAAAATAAAGTCTTGCTCACTTTGCTTATAGTATCAAATACGATTTTAAATGTGTATTCTTGGTGGCAATGCACTTATTCTACCTGGTAAAAGTACAATTTTAATTGAGTATAGCTTTTTTACAATGCAAGCAATGGAGTCTTTTTTCCCCCATTATATTTTAGTGGTACTTCAATAAGAAAGAAAAATGTAGGCCGAATTAATTCGTTATTGCCTTTTTTGAATAATTGAACTCCAAAGCTTGCGTACAGACTGTTCTATAATATTTTTTTTTACATTTTCATTCCCTTTTTAATTCTAGGTATTGAAAGTGAATTAGTTTTTTCGTGGTGTAACATTTAGAGAAAATTAAAAATCTCCAAATAAAGAAACTTAATGACCTTTGATAATCCAAATTTCAAACCATCCCACGTATTTGATTTCAAAAAGTAAGTTAATTAATTATTATTTAACTATAATTGGTTAGATGTACAAATCGATTTCATCTTAAAAAATTTATAAAAGAAAGACCCATATTAACACACATGGAAAGTGAAGATTTATGTTTTGATTTGTGCCTGCCAAGGCACACCTGAAATTGGCACAATTGTTGGGATCAAGAGCTACACCGTGTAGAGGGTCAGAAAGCTCGTGAAAGAAGGGAAAATCTGTAAAATCGAGCAGAAGGCAGTTGAAAGTGACTCCAGAAAGGGCCAAGAAGGCGTTTGATGTCAAGCCTGATGTGTAAACAAACAAGGATAATTATGAAGATGACGAATGTGAGGAAGAAGAAGATGAACACAAGCAAAGCAGAACGCAATTAGAAAAGAGAAAAAACAGTAGCGCGCTGGCGACACAAACGTCCACTAAAGATCAAAGAATGCAAGGAGAAAAACACCCCTGAGCAACGTACATTTCAAACAAGAACAAGAAGTCGAATATGATTAAAGAAATAAGTGTAGGAGAGGAAGTAGACCAAGTAGACGCCGATGGTGATCAATATATGAATAATTAAAATACATCTCAGTCTTCATTGAACAATCAACGAGTTAAAGTAAAATGAATGAGTACTTGCTACTTCTATTTTTTTCAGTTTACACTCTAACTGCATTGAAGACCGATCTTAATTCTACTAAAAGGCCAAATAGCAACGTCCCTCACGATCATACGTATCAAAGCATCAATACCAGTCCTGGATAAAGTGGATGAGGTGGATAAATTGTTAAAAGTAACGATCAACGACAAAACGAAGAACATGACTGCATGGATTCAACGAAAATCCCCTCATTGAACTGGCAAGTATTGCAAATGAAAGAAAGCCATACTTAAACGACAAATCAGCGCTAGAATTGTTATGGTTGGAGGATGTGCTCTGAAAAGTGCTTTAGATGAATCTTCGAATATGGAGGAGAACAACATTACGAACTGAAAATTCTCAAAAGTGTCAAAGGGGTGGATGAACAAGTCAAATGCAGCTAAATCACTGTACAGCTTCTAGCAGACGTGGAAAAAGAACTAAGGACAAACGAACAAAATACCAGCTCTAGCAAGCTGAGAACGTGGAAACGTCAATATTAATTTAGGAATCAACGAAAAGCGAATTGGCAAGATAGATTAATGGTATTTGTTGGGGTTTTAGTAGTTTACTAAACCAGTTGAAGTATCTCTCTCTAGCACTAGGTACTGGAAAAGGGGGAATGCTTATTAATACGGCTTTGACAATGAGATTGAATATTTAATGTACTGATTATTAGAGTGTTATAATATAACATAGTTTTATTAAAAATTTAATAATCAGTTGTCATCATTATTGGATTGTTTAAACACAATATGACGCAGTTTATAGGATTTTGATGATTGAATTGAACGAAAGATTCAAGAATACCTACGAAAAGTGAATTAGAAGAAGAAAATTGAGGTTTGATAGAGAAGGTCAAAATGTTAGAAGGAAATGTAACATTGGTCTATGAAAATAAGAAGGATGATCCGACGATGAGAATGATGATGACCTTGATGGAAGAGCAAAGGCAAGCTCTTGAAGAGTCTTTCAGAAGATATGAACAGCCCCGTGAAATGGTAAAATGGATGTTTAAAGCATTTAATTGTAAAAATTCTGAAAAATAGAAGAACGAACATTAAAGGAAGAAAGTGTCACAAAAATCTCCAAGAAAACATAGAATATAAAGAATTTTTGTAAATTGGAAGACTTTATTGGATAATTATAAGTTGGCTCTTGGATTTGGGGATCAGAATGAAATAAAGAAAAATGTGGTTTTTAAGTCATTGTGTTGTCTTGAAATGCTGGATGAGATAGAGCATGGCATGTCAATCGAAATGGATGGAGAAAATTCCTTTAAAGAAAGCATGGATCTTTTTAAAAATTACCTTAAGAAGCAAATTAATATAGCATTGGAACGGGTCAAGTTAGTGGAAAGAATCAAAGCGAAGATGAGTGCTTTGATTTATTTTATACGGCTTTATGTTGTCAAGCAAAAATTCCTGGGTTAAGGGAGATGACATTTAAAATTGGATGTCAACACTTATTATAATTGGAATAAAGAGTTAAGAAACGAAAAAATACCTGTTGTGTAAATCACCTGAGTTACACTTTTAAAGTTTTTATCCATTTGCCGGAGCGAAGAAAATCGTAAAATTCAGGAGGAAGCCTTGGCAAGAAAATCAAGTTCGATATCAAGTTTAAAAACTAATCATCAAAAAGGAGCCAATAAGAGAAAATCAAAGATGCTCTTATACAGTATTCAAGGAGCCTATTCTGAACGGCTCACTACCAACATCCTCCCAATTAATCACGCTAGAAAGGTTCCACAGACACTTGGACAACGCATAGCCTTTCCATAAATCAACCCAGTAGCCAAAAATGGAAAAGCTACACTATACAACCTTTTTGTGCAATTGAAGGAAACGCAACGAGGTCTACAACTAATCATTCAAATACCCATCTATGACACAGCTCACTTATTCTAATTGTTTCGCTAAGTCAAAGTTATCACGATCTTCGAAAACAAATTATTGGTATCGTTCCAAGTATCAGGGAAGACGCACTTTGCCATGGACAAATATAAAGGAACGTTTATGGAACAAAACGCAGAAGATCTTGTGAAAATGCTACCAATTTGGAAAAGGCAACTTATGCCCACAACTACGAATCCTACGTACTGTAAAACAAGCCTGTCTACCAGCTCTATACCACATTGATATGAAGAATGTTGAGAAGTATTTTAAAAGACATATGCATCACTCAAAAGAACTTAAAAATTCATCAAATTTCAATCAGTTTTTATTTCCTGTGACATCAAAAGGATTATTGGTCAGTCCTTCTGTGGGCGATATAATGGTGCAATCCAAGAATCAAAACATCTTATATAACAATAAGCATGCAAGAAATCAATAGGACAACCAAAAAAACTACTTTTAAACAATACAGTTAATTAAATTCACAAAGGTCCAATCCAAAATTGTTGAATTTTCGAATAAATCCATAATAATACATAATTAAAATCATTAACGAATGGCATATAATCAGGAATATACTCAAAAGGTTTTTGATAAAATGAAGATTCGAAGTAATAAGACGCGCTTTTATAAATTACATGTTGTCCCAATATCTCAATTCACTAATACAGGGTTAAAGCATTCGGAGAAGTCCTTTTCTAAATACATTATTTGACATTCATAAATATTTATCGCATTCTGATAATTGCCTGAAAAATAGTATTGTTAAGAGAAGGTCTAATTTTTCTTAGAATTAAACATTACTTACAAATAAACCTGAAACGCCTGAAATTGATTCAAGTAAAAATCATTGTTAAGCAAAACAATTTACTTTTTTTAGAATGTCTTGACCTCATAAATTTTTATGTTAAGAAGACATCATCTACAATAATAAGTTTCTTTTAAAAAATTTCATAAACTTATGTATTTTAATGCCTATTTGAGCAACGTTTGATTTAAAATAAAGAGGAACGTTAAAAATTGATATTTATCGATAACCTTTGACATAAATCTAATCTTGAATTTCATTTATGTAGGAAACTTTACTCACCATTGCATATTGGACTCTAAAAAATGCATGAAGTAATAAAAAGAAGCAGAATATACTTGTGTCTTACTTTTCCCCATGATCCAGAGTCTATATAAATGAATTTTTTTATGTTTCTTAAAATAACTTTTGATTTACAAAGACTAGATAAAGCTATCCAACAAAATTCAGATTAAAAACGCTCGACAGCTAAAATCAACATATAATATTATAATTTAGCCCATAAAACACGGAAAAATCATTAAAAATTTTAATTTAAGTAGATTTGACCTCTTTCCAAAAATAACGTTTTTAGAGGATAATTTCGATTTAGAATTATATTTTAAAGTTGTAAACTAAATATATTGATAAAGGTATCATGAAAACGGTTTCTACCAAATGGGTTTAATCATAAGAAATCCAAGTAAAATAAAGGGTCTTGAAAGGAAACTATATATATTTTTTTTTCAAAACACTAAATTATAGCTAAAAGCTATGAATACGCCTTATAACTTTAAAAAGTACGGACTTTACTCAACTAACACAATAAAACAAAGATGTTTACAGGATCCGTAGCATTTAGTAAATTTCGTCTCCATTGAAGACCTCTACAAAAATAATAATATTTTTAAATTTTCAAACTTTCACAAAAATATAAAAACATTTTATTATTAAGTAGCAATATTTAAAATAATAATTATATGAGTACATTGATATAATAATAACCATATATCTAAATATATTCTGTTTACATGGCGTGCAACAATGATTCTGTAGTTGGATCGGAAAAAGTAAATCCTAGGAAATGGTTTGAAATAAGTCTTATATTTCAACTTAAAATTTTTTTTTCATTTTAACTTATAATTTCCTTATGGCATATTTAATAAATATTCAATGTGTTTCATGAAAATATTTTAAATAAAATAATATAATTAAGTCAGTTATTTGAGTAATTCTAAGAAATAAGGAATTCTATAAATATTTGTAGTGGCATTAGATTTACTGCTAACCTTGTCAGTAGTGGGTATAATAAGATTTTAAGGAAAAAATAAAATGACATGTTCAATGTCAATACGTACAATTTCATCCAGTGATTGATGTTCTAATTCAGGATTTATGAATATGCAATTATTTAAATTCCGCAACATATATTAATTATTTTCACGCAAACTTCTATATTTTCCAAGGAATAGGAAAGCTTTTTTTATTTTTCCCATTCTCTGATATGTCTATTTTCTTATATTGACAAATAGATTACAGGGGAATTATGAATTCTGACGTACCCCGGAATTATGATAATTCCAAATTTATTAAAAGATAAAACCAAAATGTTTGTGTCCTGCAATATTCTACTCCATATCGGTAATCATCTAAATTTGTATATATTTATGGAAATTTACACTGGAAAAGTAATTCCCTCTAGCTTTTCCATTAGTTTAGTTTTTTTATATGTTTAATTTTTGGACGCAGTTATCTCATAAATTTAGAATGTACCAAAAGATTACAGCTGTTGTTGTAAGAAGTATCAGCAACGTTCTTATCTCTTATTACAAAGGTGAAAGACTGGAGGTTTTCAATACCAACGGAGCTACATATTGTTTTAAAGTAACCGAAAACCTTAAAAAACCTTTCCCAATTACTTTGCATATCACTTGTCTTGCTCATAGGGCTGAAGAGAATAAGTAACACTCTTACCTGATTTCTTTTAAAATACAAAAACTATCATCGTTAATTTACAATAAGAAATTATTAAAATTAAAAATATACTGGTTTCTAAATAAATTTACTTAAAAAATTAAATAATTTGAACTGAATAAATCTTGTGGCTAAATAAGTCAGTATAAATTAAGTAAATAATTGTTCATTTATTTGATACGTTATTTTAAAAAAATGTATCCAAATTATATTTTTCTTTTGTAGGGACTATTTTCTACAAAGATTGCTTTCTTTATTATTGCAGGTTTTATGTGATAAAATGGAATTAAAATGGACCCTTTCCGTGAAAAGGTCATAAAACTTTCACAATGATCATACACATTTTTTGTTGTTATTTTAAATTTCATGACATTTAAATGCAATTTAAAATTTTCATACTATCAGTCCAATAGTTGGGTTACAATATGCTAAAGAAATATAAAAAGGGTCATGAGCTTAATTTTTATCAACTTCAATTGACGTTATTTTGAACATTCAATTATTATTTTTTTTTGAAATACCAATAAAATCATTATATTGTTAATTTAGTGAACTCAATTTATTGTATTTACAAATAAGCTTTAATTTTAATTATACGGACAGCATTCAAGAAAATACTCAGTTTTTCACACAAAAATTTAAATTTTCGTAACTTTACAGCAATTAAGCTTCCTCTAAATATTTTTCAAAACTGTTCCAAAAAAAATTCTATGTTTTTGTACCATTAGGAACTTTTTTAACCTAAGGCATTTACTTTCAAAAAATTCATTTTATTGTCAGCTACGTGGGCATATTAGTAATTTAAAAGCATAAAAGAAAATTCAAGAATTATTCAGAAATATTTTTTATGTGTACTTCAACCATTGAATGTAGAGTTGTTCATAAACTAAATAATGAAAAGAAAACCAAGAAGAATATTTTTTAACATTTTTAGCAGCTCTCTTAGTGACAAATTCATAGCATTTTAAATGAATTAGACAGTGCTGATGAGGAGAACAATTAGCAATTTATTAAATGACTATAATATAAGTCGATACTTGGAAATCTTAACTTTGATGATAATCTCAATTATATGAGTGACTGAGAATATAATTGTAAGACTACACTAATAGTCTATTTATTATTTTCCTACAATTGTAAAAATTACAATATTTGCATATTATATATAGGTTAATCGATCTTATAAATAAAAGGAGCTATATCTTTTAGAAATACACAGAACAATAAATGTATATTTCATAATGGACATTCATGGTGGACATTTACTTATTTTGAACAAAAAAGAAAATAAATGTGTCTTTAACTTTAAAAAAGACAGACTTTACTCAACTAACACAGTAAAACATAGATGTTTACAGGATCAGTAGCATTTAATAAATCTCGTCTCCATGGAACACCTCTACAAAAATCATAATTTGAAATAAGCCTTATATTATAACTGCAAAAGCTTTGCTTTAAAAAAAAGTTAATAAAATTTTTCATTTTACTTATAATTTCTTAATGAAATGTTTAATAAATATTTAATGTGTTGCGTGAAAATGATTGTAATAAAATAATTTAATAAAGTCAGTTATTTGAGTAATTCTAAGAAATAAGGAATTCTATAAATATTTGTAGCGGCATTAGATTTACTGGATAGCCTCGTCAGTAGTGGGTAAAATAAGATTTTAAGGAAAAAATAAAATGGCATTTTCTATGTCAATACGTACAATTCATCCAGTAATTGATGTTCTAATTCAGGATTTATGAATATGCAAACATTATGGCATGATTTAAAATATGACTTGTTTTAATTCCGCAACATATATTAATTATTTTCACGCAACCTTTTATAGTTATATAGCTTTTTTTTATTTTTTTCATTCTCTGATATGACTATTTTCATGGTGGACATTTACTTATTTTGAACAAAAAAGAAAATAAATGTGTCTATTCTGCGAGCAAAAATATAGAAACTAAAAATTGGTGATATGTAACAGTTGAAATCTGGTTTTATGCTTAGTAAAATATTGGAAATGCTTCGTTATGTTTTAAACATAAATAATTTATTATTTTGATATTCACCATTAATTGTTTGAATTACAAATAAAATTATATCCGAATATACAATAAACATAAAGCACTAGTATTTTGTGTAAATGTAATAAAAAGTTATCGTTCACGTCCAGAGGGATATCAATGTCCCATCAAATTCTGGGAAACCTATTGAAGTTAATAAAACAAATTATAATTAGTTCCAATATGATCAAACAGAGCAATAAATTTAGATGCTCACTGAATATTGATGGTATGTTCAATGACAAGAAAAAAAAATCCAAAATGTGGAAGGAGTTAATATACGATCAACATCAATGATAATATAATAATGATGGCTCATCATCTTCTCGCAGCGTTTAAAACGCAAAAAGGAAAAAAGTGCTTTCGATCATTTAATATAATATACATATTTTAACAAAATAATACAAACTTAACTACGTTCACAACTGACAATGTACAATTACATACATATAATAAATAACTTGTCAGATTTAGTTATGTGCTGAGAGGAGAGTTTATTAAATGATATATGAGTATGACTTATTAATGAGTAAATTTCCTTGTGTTTCTTGCCTTAATCTTGCAGTCTTTAGTTTTTTTGAGAAAGTTTAAGTACTTTATACGATGAAATGTTCTTATTCTGATAAATTTCTTAATGATTTTGACATTTTGGCAGGTGTATTTTGTAGATACAGTTTCAGTCAGTCTTTTTATTACAAAAGGATCACAGTCAACTCTAGGATTATGAAATTTTAAAAAGTAACTTTCCATTTCTTTACAAAATTCCAAGAATTCTTCTGAGGGCCGCATGAGACCTCCTTGAGATCTTGAAACAATCCATGGACTTGCTTGTACGAGTTTATCATAATCTAAATATTTTTTCTTTGTACCGAGACTTGCAAATTCTTTATGAATTTTATTTGCCAAAAATCCAGTGATATAAGTGAATGCTTCTTTTCACATTCCTTTGATGGATCCAATAGTTCATCATCTTTGATTTTGTTACACTCATCTTCTAAAATATCATCAGTATCCTTATATTCATCTTTATGGTTACAATTTTCATACTCATAAGAATTAGGGTCTTCAGCTAACATTTTACCTTCTTCAAGCAGCAATTGTATATCATTTCGTATGTCAATATCATCTTCATCATAGTTATTTTCTTCTGGTTCCTCTACCAGAGAAATTTCATCAGGTGTACTTTTTATCTGATCCAAAATAGAGGAGTCATATGATGCAGTTTCTAATTTACATTTAACAACAGCGGTTGAAGCAGCAAATTGTGATGAATTGAATGTAACATAGTTAGGATGCAGGTGAAATCGACCAATTCCTCGGATACGTGAGAAAAAAAATTCAATGATATCTTGATTACATCAAGCAGACAAAATATGTTCGATAGTGTTATTTTGAGAAGTAAGATCACCGTGCAAATTCATAAGAGACTTGGATGATATGATAATTCCTTTTTAATACAATTTTAATTTGGTTTTCTTGTTGCTTGTAACCGAAAGTTGTCTCATGGATGAAATGATCTTGATAGTGTTCACGAGACCCTTTTTTGCTTTTCAAGGTAGTTTCCAAATCCGCTTCCAACGTCATTCTTGGAATCGTAAGGGCCATGACTGTTCATAACATCAAACAAAGAATTGATAAAATCCACAAAATTAGCAACATTTTGAGAGTCTTCTTCATCGGGAAATAATAGCCGAAGACTCATAGAAGAGCTCTTACTAAACATTTGTGTAGCTAAATGAACGCGTTGTCTTTCATTTTTCATGCAATTGAAATGTTTAGGGGTCAGTTTATAATTCATTCGTAACTCATTATTGTCAATTTGTAGAATTCTTTTCAGAGAGTTTGGTTTTATGATTGCGCCATCAGGTAGTTTGAAATCATCATCGATGAAGTGATTTCTTAATTGCTTAATGAAATGAGGAAGATCTGCAAAAACGTGAATTGAACGACTGGAATCCGTTGAATTTACGAATTATGTTTGATCAACCGTTATCCCCAACTGTTTTCACAATCTTTGATTTTTCATTCCCATGTCCGAAACTATTGTGTGTATTTTGATTTCTATTTTTCTAACTCGGAAAAAATGTCAAACAATAAATCTTTGGTGATCGCTGTATCGTAATCATGAAAAGTCGCTTGTTTCCAGGATGAAATCAAACCTCAAACCATAATGGCCTGAACGATGAAACAAAAATAATATAATTCAATTCAATAAAAGTTTTGCAAAGGGAGCTCATTGAATAGGAAATAGCTAAATAGAAGAGAAGATAAGGAAATACAAAAAACAATAAAAAATTAATTATTACCTTAATCTATTGTTTATATGACTGGAGTAATATTAAAATGACTTTAATCATGATAAAATAGGTAAGATGTATATTTAAAAAAATCTACAATGATTAACAAATTTGCTGTTTTCATTTAGTAAGATAATGGAGTACCAGAGACTCTACTTTGATATCAAACATTTGCTTATTTCTTTGACAAATAGTCACTTCTTTGGATAATGAAATTGTATCAAAACACCGGACACCATATTCATAGGTTGGCTCCTTACTGACTTCAACTTGTTTTTCAATAACTTTTAAGATATATCTTGGTACACAGAAAGTGTTTCAAAATCTTTAATCCACCTTTTGAGGGTTGTCACACTCGGTAAAGGAAATAACTTCTTGTCCTTTATGTACTTATAAGTCCTGCTTGAGAGGCTATTTAAAGCAAGGCCATTAATAATGTCTTCCTTTTCCCGCCGTGTCTTAGATTTGTTTCAGTTTTTTTCTCACGAGTTGTTTAATATTCTTCTTTGAGTTGAATCTTACATTTGCTTCTTATACAGATTGAGGGATTCTGTAAGTGATTGCACCTGGTTCTGCAACACTTTGATTTTGTTTTTTAGCAACTTAGTCTAGAAACCCTTGACGGTCTGGGATCCGGTAGTTGTCACTTCAGGTTTCACTTCAACACTCTTGATCTCGTCAAAAATAGAATCTTGTTTGGCTTTAGTTTAAACTTCTCTCATGAATTAATGAAGTATTTCTCTCCGCTGTCTCTTAACCAATCTTTCATCCTCACGAGGATTATGATCCCCATCATCCACCACAGAGTTGAACAGTTTCAAACTTGGAATGGCATCGTTCTTTAGTTTTCTCCCAGCGGCCTTTCCCAACAATTCATTCTTCAAATCTCTCTCATAATTATCATCAGTAAAAGGACTGGAACAGATTTTGGGAAGCTGAGGTATATTGTCACTCCTTCTGCAAACTTGTATCCATATATCACGAAAATGAGAATCCTTAGGGAATCCAAAGTAAGTAATTCCATTTGGAAAATTGCATGAAGCAACGGCACAAATAGATTTTTTTATTCTTCCTTTCCATTTTTACTACAACGGCATTGATAATTGATTATATATGTTAATTAAAAATGTATTGTATAAGTACTATTGCAATTGAAACGGCTTCGCCGTTTCGATGACATTACTGATTTTTACACTAAAAAATGGCGCAAAAATACGAACGACACATCATTACTATATTATCATTGGATAAACATTATGACCATCCTCCTTGGGCAGAAGGAATGTAAAACATAATTAAAAAATAATAGGTGCCATATCTCCTTCCAAGAATATAGATATTATTTCCCTATCAGTTAGATGAATATTGAAACGTTAAGGAGAAAAGGAATAAGGACCGCCGAGGAATTAATGGCTTCAAATAATATAACTGATCTAACCAAAGTACTACTGAAGTTGCAAATAAACCAAGATATAAAAATGAAATGAAGCCACAAATTATTATAACCAATTAATGAGGGGTAAAACCTTGGAGGGAAGAGGAAGTGAGTCGATTTTTTTGCACCTTTTAAAAAGGACTGAAGTTGAGAAAGGCAAGCTGATAAATTTCACCTCTGGAATCTATGACAAGGATCTAACTTCGAGGCAAATGCTCAACAGATATAAAATAGGATCAGGACCATTCCATGTTGGAAACCTAGGAACATAACAAGGAAATTTGGTCAAAATTTTTTGGGGAAGTTCTGAAAAAATTAGCCACTTTCTAGGAGAATGTATAGGCATTAAAACACACTTCACTTCACTTAAAAAGAGCGTGAAGGAATTTACTTGGAAAAGAATAAGGTAATAGTAGATAATGAGAGGTATGCATTACCAAATAAAAACATTATAAAATTCCATCTGATGGTAGTTGGAGCGATGGGGAAGAGAATGAATATAAACAAAGGATTCGTGACGGCGGCGATAAAGGAGCTCCAAAAGATTGCCTCCTGTTATTCAATTTCTACATGATGCAAAAACACAACACCATTACCTACTTTTAATGAACAAGAAAAAACATTTTAGTGTTTACATATTACTCTAGTTTTTAGAACGATACTCACCCGTATAAAACTTATTAGTTAAATGATTGTCATGGATGATGCACCATCGCGTCTGTTGGTGTTTTTGATTTTTCTTTGGATATTATATTGAGAGGTATTAATTGTTTCCCTTTTTTTAACACATTAATATGCTGATGATATATTTGTGTTTCGATAGTATTTACTTCTAAAACCGGTGCCTCGGAGGAAGAGAAAAGAAAAAAGATACGGCATTCATATGGTTCTTTTTTGTGTTTTGTAACCTTCTAATATTTTATATTTATTTGATGGGGCAAATTATAACTAATAATTAATAGATATAATTTAATATTTGAAATAAAGGTATGCCAAAAAAAAATTAATAATAAGTTTTTTAATTATATTCTATGTGCTAATAAGAAAAATAGGGACAAATATATTAGTACTCTAATGATTTTTTTTCTCCATTTTCAAAATGTAACTATAGCTTGTATGGTCATCTTTATCTCCAGATAATTGTCGTCTATTAAAGTTGTCAACATACTCTTTTCATTTTGATTTGTAATCACAAGGATTAAGACATTTTTTAGATCTTTCGATATCGACTTATCATTCATATAACGTTTGCTCGCAAGTAAAATTGCTTGTGAGTGTAGTTCTAGCAACTCACTTGTTAACATGCCGATTTATAAATCCTATTGATGATATCTCAGGCGTACTTTTTATACGGGAAGGAAAGGTATGTATTAATTTCAAAAAATATATTGAATCTTCAGTCGTTAAGAGGCTCTTAAGTTCATCTGATCTTTATCATCTTGAGGGGAGGGGGAGCTACTTCAGACTTTTTCTTCTTAATCTGCTCAATTTCGGTTCAAATTATTTTTTACCAGCCTTCCCTTACTCTACCGTGTGAATGAAGGAAGTGAGTGATATAATTAATTTTTGGTTAGATTTGTTTACTTTCTTAATTTTTTTTTATTTGGCCCTTCCATTCCGGGATTTGGATCCGGCCAGTGAGATACCTTTTTAATAGACACTCTGTAACAAAGTTATATAGAGTAGCCTATTTTATTTGGGGTTCTCTACTAGACACGTTCCCCGTTGTACGATGAAACAATGGTTTTGTATGTTCTCCTTCGATGGCCAAAACTCTCGTGAATGTGATTCTCGTCTTATCGAGCTAAAAAAGGTTTTAAAAAAGGAAGTTTGTACTTTGGAATCAATGTTATTAAAGTTGAAAGGTATGGAAAAAATAACTGCAGATGGTAAAAGTAAATTGACAATCACACTGGTAAATACTTTCGATTGAGTGGTTTGAGCTAAGTATCGTGGAATGGATGAAAAATGGGGGGAAAGTACTTAGTCATTATCTAAGAAGAAATCCTAAAAACAAAAAAGGCATAGGAAAGAAAATAAAATGATAAGGAGATATGGAGGGGTAACAAGTATATTATTGAGTTGTTAGGGGATCCTTCATCTCAACCTCAGATTATAGGTGTCAAGGGTAATTTAATTGGATTGAAATTCTGGGGTTCAAAAAGCTCTATATAAACGTTGTTTTAACTTTGGACTTATGAAATAATATTGTTATCAGAAGAGAATAAGAACTTTGGACTATGAGAGGACTTTGAAAAAGTAATTGGCAAATCGTAATTTGAATCAAAAAGAGGGTACATTTATGGGAGTGGAGAAAAGTATGGTACTCGACAAGGGTGGCAATCTCCCTACGAATGGTGAATTAAATTAATCCGCTTGTGATGAGTATACATTGGAGGATATTAACCGTTAAATTTTATTGATAAAAATAGAATAGTTGAGGGTAATTTGAAAGGAGCAAAGAAAATTGCAGTACTAGACACGAGTGTTGATAGTAACTGTGGACAAGTTGATAAAAATAAAGAAATTACAGCAAGGTTTCCGTCGGGAATACCCCTAGATGTTGCGTCTGGAGGTAATACTTCCGACGTAGAAACGAAGACGGGTGATTGTCAAGAGGAGGTTCCTTCAGTGAGGAAGACTAATGGTAGTAATACTTTAACAGAAGAGGTAAGACCTGGAAAGTTGTCTCCACCAAGGACATTGTCAAGGAAGAGCTCCAGTACAGATGACAATATAATTGTTATACCAAATAAACCGTGTAACCCTTGACTAGTGGTACAACAGGTTTTGACCGCGAGCCTTTACTCTGAGTCTACCGGTAAAAGAGGTAAATCTGATTTAGTTTTATCCTCAGAGAAGGAGAAATCATCTTTACAACACTCCTTGGGATCTAAATATGGAGAGACAGTAATCAAATTAGTTTTAAATTTAAAGGCATAGACTACCAATTACACAAATTGAGATTACTAACTTTACCAGGAACTACAATAAAAAATAAAAGTGTCCAGGGCCCTTGGGGTTGCCCTTTGAACTTGATAAATCTTTTAATAGGCAGCTAACCGCTGTTCTCCACGCCGTATATGAAAATATATTTCAAAGGGGATTCGATATAATTGTTATACTATCTCTGAAAATCTATAATTGAGAGATTTACTCTTTTGTGATTCTCTTTGAAGAGGAAAGCAAGAGAAGAAAAAAAAAGTTATTTTATTAAGGTTATTGCTTATTAAAATATTTTAGATTCCCAAGCTAATATTTATTTCAATTTATATATGGTGATATTATAGACGTTGATATTTAATATATATATATACAAAATTCACGCGTAACACATCGGGCAATAAATTCTGAGTCTAACTACCAGGTGGCGCCACTAAAATATATTATTCGGAAGTAAAACATTCCAATGGTTACTGTCAAAGTTATTTGAAGTTTGGTTTATAATTTATCGAGTTACAATGGTTTAAGTGACGCTACTTTTGTGATTCTTAAAAACGAATGGATTCAATTCAATTTCGTGTGTTTCTTTATCATTGCTATTTGTTTGGGAAAAACACCGTTCAAGACCAATCTTCACTACAAAAATATTATCTGGACTCTGTTCTATCGAAAACAAACATGAAACGATGGTTTTCCGACTTCAAACGTGGTGGTACGGACTCTGATGATACTGGACACCCTAGTTGGCCAAATGAGGCTGTTATTCCGAAAAACATTTAAAAAACCCTGAAAATCATGCCAGGCAATCCCAAAGGTTGAAAGAGATAGCTTACACTCTGATGTTATCAAATGGTAGTGTTTACACCATCATACACCAACATTTTGCCATAAAAAAACTGTTTTCCAAATGGATGCCGCGTTAGCTCACACCAGAGCAAAATCAACAACGAGAAGATTATTCAAATAGCTATTTATAGATGTTCATCCGAAATAAGAAGGAATTTTTGCGTCAGTACATCACAATGGATGAAACATGGAATCAACACTTCACTCCAGAATCAAAATGGCAGTCTGCTGAGTGATGTGCAGACGGATAATGCCGTCTAAAGACTCAAACATCGGCTGGGAAGGTAATGGCCTCCGAAATTTGTGATTTTGATGGAATTGTATTCATTGACTACTTGGAACATGGAAAAACAAGCAACAATGACTATTGTATCGGTTTTTGGATCGTTTGAAGGCCGAAATTACCCATAAAAGAGCTCATTTGAAGAAGAAAAAAGGGATCTTTCACCAAGACAATACACCAAGTTACAACTCAATAAAAACAGCCGCAAAGTTGGTCGAATTGGTTTTCGAATTGCTTTCACACACACCATATTTTCCAGATCTGGACATCCAGAGACTACTGGCTATTTGCAGAACTCAAAAAGATGCTCCGTGTAAAGAGATTTGGCTTTGATGAGGAAGTGATTGTAAGACCTAAGACTGGACTGATCTGTATCGAATTAATAAGGACTAACACAGCACTAGTCAAGTTATTTTGCAATTGTGATTTCAATTATTAGAATAAAAAAACACATTTTAAACTGAACAGTGGGATTCATCCTTTAAATTAATACAAATAGAGTTATGAATCTATATTTTATTTTGTTTTCAAATTTATAGAGGAAATATTAAGTACAGGATTTTGATAAAATAATATATGAAACTTAATTGTTTACATATTTATATTCCAGTATACTTATTTCCTTTTCTTCGGTAATATCATTAACACACAGAGTTTTTTTAAATACATACATAAATTTCTGCTTCATAAAAAAATATTTTCAAATCGATATTGCTGCTGAACTAGACCTTAATAGAACCCATTACACTACTATAAATTATGTTTTCACTATTTACACTTGAAATAAACTATTTTGATATTAAAGAAATTGCAAACACCCAAGGGTTTTGGCTTTTCAAACAAAAATCTCAAAACTTGGTAGTTTTTTAAGCTTTAAATGAATTTTTTTTTGTGATAGAATTATTCCATATAAAATATAGGCAAAAATTTGAAATTAGTATAATTTTTTTTATAGAAGAATAACTTGGCTTCTATGTGGATATTTGACTTTTAAATTATCAAAAGTTGGTTCAAATCTATAAAAAGGATTAAAATACACAAAAAATTGAAAATACTCGAAAACTAGTTTTGACACAGAAAAACTAATTATATATTCTTGATAATTGAAAGTGATATAAGGTTTTTGTAAAAAAATTAAAATTTTCTTGACTTAACGCCAAATATCTAAACTGGAATAGACACAGGGTAGAGCACAAAACCTCCACCTAAAATCAGATTCAGTTGTGTATCTCAATCATTTCTAGATTTATGTTCGATTATGCATTCCTTACGTTCTGTGTTACGTTAACTTTTGAACTTGACATCGCAAAATTTAATGGCCTCTTACTATGACCATGTATAATCTTCAAACAAAGTTTAATCAAAATCACTTTTGGTGTAATCTTAGTGATTAAAAAAAAAAAAAACTTAGGCAAAAACATACTTTTGTTTAATTTTATTGATAGACGTAATTAGAAATAGGAAAATGTTTAAAGACGAGAAGGAGTCGATAAGTCAATTATTGAGATTCAATTGACAATGGATAGGATTGAATGGGTTTGAGCTACATTCACTTGGTCAAGCTTTGATCGACACTCGTCATCTACATAACTTTTTTAGACTCTTTCTCTGTTCTCTTTCCTCACAAAAAGCTGAGAGAAAATGACACTTGGACGTTAAAAGAACCTTCCACTGCCGCCTAGAAGCCATAAATGTAGCTAAAGTAGGGTATATTAATATTTACGAGAGATCAGACACACATCTATTTATAGTACTAATTTTGTTAAAATTCTATGGTTAATTAAGAAATGCCTTATCTTTGTAAAGGTTCGAAGGAGGTCATTGAACCTTTTCGAAATATTTGGAACAATAAATTCGTCAATTGATTCCTTATTTTTTTTTTTTTTTGTTGTTCAACTAGTGCACACTTAAAAAAACTATCTTACAAAACAAAAATCAGCTGTCTAAGTGCACGTGTTTACCCAAGAAATCGTGAAAAAGTGACAAGATAGATAATTTGTGCACCTTGTACATCAGACGGTCATTATATTCAATGTACTCTGTTACCTTTTTTCATACAAAGACCATACAAACTTTACTATATTAACATACATAGATATCCAGGAGTGAAAATAGAATATATTTCTTTAAATTAGACAAGTCGATGTGTCCGTCACAAATATCAAAAAAAGACTTTTTCAATTTCCATCTTTAATTGAATATGGATATACCTAAACCTCACATACACCTCAAGTAAATTTATTTAGTCCCCAAAATTTTCAAATTGTATTTATCCAGAACGTTGGAAGTTGGTTTATGTATAAATTAAACTTGCTCATTTTTTATAATATTGGAGAATAAAAGAAAGAAATTTGAATAAAATACACCAACATACAATTTTACCTTCCTAAGTAGGGTGGGTATTGTCACCTGTGTACAAAAAAGAGCCATAAAGAAGTTAATAAAATTCTATCAATGGAAATAAAAGGGCACATACTAATTGAAGTATAAAATAAATATTTAGTGAATAATAAATACTTATTTAATTTGAGTTTCTTATTTTTCTTCTCAAAACTAAATTAATATTATTATATGTACAGAAGAAGTCATATTTAAAAATATGGGTTTGTTCAAAAACAGTGTGGTTTTTTCTTCACATAATTCCGTACCATCAGAAAGGCTGACGTGGTTTTTTTTTTTAGAAAAATAAAACCCGGCCCCTTTTTTTTAATAAAAAAAAAAATATTTGCAAGGTCCCCCTTTTTACTACAAATACGACTAGCGGTAGTTAACGGCAAATTTTGTTTGAATAATTTAGAATAATACATGAAAATAACATGCCACTATTTATTTTTAATAAACATATACACACATGAATTATGAATGCTATACTCTAGACGCCAATAAAAAAACAACAGAAACAGTACTTGTGTAATACACACATTTCATTAACACGACTACATTTTCTGAAGTAAAAAATATTTGACCACTATATACAGCAAGGTGAATATGTGTAAAGGTGAGCCAACAAAGAAATTCTACACTTGTGTTTTTTTTGTTTGTTTTTTTCATTGTCCAGAAAAGAGGGAAAAATTAATGACGTCACTGTTGATACGCATAGCACTCTGTCTTACATACATAATTGTAAAGTAATAATTTTAAAGGCAACTCAGATTAAGTGAATACATTAAATAAATGTAATTAAAATTCATTTATAGTCCACAATGTTAAACTCAGGACCATGCCAAAAAGTATAAAATGCAACAATATTTAACCTATATAAAGTAAAGGGAAGGTACCATTAGGTTAGTTTATAACAAATATTACCTTTGCAATTTATATAAAAATGTTAGTTCTCCGACAGATTAATAATTTATCTAAAATATTTGTATGTCTAGCTAAAAAAAGGACACTCTTTTAATCTGGAAGGCCTAAGTTAACAACATTATTAGTGTTTAAAACTGACGATAAATATACTTTATCTTTTGATGATTATAATTTATTTCGAGTTGACACTGAAGCTGTAATAGAAGGTATTCTCCAATAATAATTTTCCTTTTTATGTGTGTTATTGTCCTGAGTATTATATTTTATATATCAATGTTTAAAAAATTAAATCCCTTCCATTATTATTTTTTTATTATTGAAACGATATCCTTGTCTGATACTTAATTATAATAATGAAATCCATTTCAGAACTAATTATTTAAAAGGACTAACATTAAATACTAATTTTTAAATTTATCAATCAGTCGAATTTTTCTTAGATTATCACAGGTATTATTTAGTTTCAGCTTATTATTAAGGTTATTTACAATAAGGGTATGGCCCTGATCTGAACAATCATTGGAAATTCGAAATGGTTCTCTGCTGTATTTACTTTTTTGGCTTCCAGAGTTTCACGAACTCTGGAATCTCCTAAGGTTTTGTGTGATTCAATTGCATCCTCATCATGCTCATTTGTTTGTATATTTGACGAAAAGAAGTGTCTCGGTATTGTTGCCATCATCTTCAAAATTTAACTTATTTTCAATAGCTGGATTTCTGAAGACAAGTTCATGACTTTTCAAATTAAAATTACTTTTAGTCTTCGGAGGATGTGTGAGTAATGTGTCCTGTGACTACATGGGGTCCCTGAAAATATCTGAGAATATACTTTATCCAGATAGGGATCAGTGAAACCGCTACAAATATGTAAATTTTCCCTTTATTATTAGTCTCTGTTTCCGATTCCTTCCAATAGATGTTCCACAATCTCATTGTTTTTGCGAGTTTCTTTACGAATATTTACGAGGATTTGGGTTCGTCTGAATTGGGAAAGCAAAGGGAATATAGAGTGACCGGACTGCATCACTTTTTAATTTTTTTCTGGCCTTTAAGTCAAGAAATTCCCCCTGAAGATTGAGCTCAAAATCATTGGATGAAAAATGCCTATCACAAAACTGGGCATTCTTAATATTAATTGTGTCTTTTCTCCTCCAAGCGGAGATCCCAAGATGCTGGAGCATCAAATTTTTCTGTGAGAATGCACAATACTGGGTATCCGGTGGATTGAGACAGCATGCATCGCTATAAAAACACTTTAAACTTCAAGGTAATAACATTATTGCTAAAAAGTCCCAAATTAGTGCACTTTCCTTCAATGAAATTATCTGAACTGCCGCAACAATGACGTCTATGTGTCAGCTAACGCTTACCAGAATCCCTTAGAAGAGCCTTGCTACCTCACCTTTATATAAAGTAAAAAAAGTGGGCAGAAAAAGGGTGAGGAGGGTGGAAAGACCACATTTGGCAATAGCAATGAAAGAACCCCATATCCTCCGTTCCAAAATTTCTTTTATTAATTATTTTACATTTTTGGCCCACTCCTACAGCCCTGATGCCACTTCCTTGACTATACCTTTTGGGTGTATGTCGAGGGGAAGGCTTGTAGGCTCTGTCATCCAAACACTGAGGCCCTGTAAGCCACTATCACCTGGCACTGGGATGCCATGATGTAAAACTACATCCGTAGTGGGTTCAGGCCTTCATCATTACTGCATTGGGCAACTATATTAATGATTAAGAGAGCGCATACATACATTATAGTATTAATTTAGTTGAAATTTCTATAGTTAATTAATAAATTATATCTTGTTGAATTATAAAATTCAAAGTGTTCGGATTTTAATGGACTACCGGATTACGGAAATTTCCAAGTATGCAATGATAGACAAATAAGTGCAAAGTTGGATAAACTTAAAGTAGGTGACATCTATTGTTGAATAATTTATGTATATCTAATTTCTATAAAATAAGTCCAAATTTTTGTTATATAAAAAATTTGATAGAAAATTTAGTAGGAGTCACTATTATTTAAAAAGAAGGTTCACAGAAGTTTCTTCAAAGTCCTCGAAAAGTCCCTTGAAGGCTTACAAAAAGTATTGGCAATACTTAGAAACCTTTCATCAAGAATAGATTTACCAGCCTCATTTGTCAAATTTCTAACTCTCCGAAGAGAAAGACTGGGAAATATACACTGAAAAGTGGTGTGAAGACAATTTAGCGAATTTTTGGCCTTGGTCAATGTGACCTCCGTCCTTTCCATACTTAAACCCTTTCGACTATGGGATCGGGAGAATCATCGAAAAGTAGGCATGTGTGACTTTGCATGTGAATTTGAATACTCTAAAGGTTGCCGTGGACAAGGAGCGGGTTGAATTGTTGGATAAATACGTCAAAAAGACCTACAAGGGCCTACAGGGTAAGAATTTAGGCCCTAGTGGGGGCCAAAAGTGGCCACATTGTTTATTTAAAATCTAATAGTCCTTTAACTTATACTTTTTGCGAATATTGATAAAGTCGAGCTTCATAAAGATTCGCAGGGACATACTGTATACAACAAACCCAATCTTTCATAGATTAAATTTAAGTCAGTTATAGGCTTGGTATTTAAATTATCGGTATGAGTTAAAAATATTTTAACAAAAATATAAGCTTTAAAACCTATATTTAAACTAAGAAACTTGTATTGGCTGCAATATGGTGCTTCAGATAGAATCTAGCAACTTCGCAGTGTTCTATTGTGAAAATCAATATCAACTACTGTAAGTGCACTTTGAGGCACACTCAAAGGGTAAATAATAATAATTTATTTATAGAAACTGACAATAACACGTGGAGGAATACAAATCTAATCGAAACTCCATTTTTAGAGCAGCCATTCTAGTTTGATAATGTGTTGGCGGGCTACAGCTGTTAATTAAACTAGTTGAAGTTATACTTTTAATATTGTTCAATCCATTTGTACATTTTTAAGTATGTAAAGTAAGACCTGTAAAAAACTATGGATAAAAAGAAAGGAATTGTAATGTCAATATGAAATCAGAGTAAAATAAGAAGTTAAAATGTGGATTTATCTGTACTTGTTTTTCGTAAAAAAAAAAATTATTTTCCATGAAATGATACTAACACAAACAAATACAAATGCAATATATAGATATTAATATACCAAACACTTTAAACATATATCATACCTTGGATATATTGCAATAAAATATACATATAAAATATGTATATTTTATAACAGGGACACTCTTGTTTATGAGCTTCCTCGGCTGGTACAGCCAACTAAGTGGAGGTATCTACTACATCAGCGTGAGACAGATCCTGGAAACAGAGAAAAAGATTCGTAGTCAGAGTCTTGTCAAATTCTCAGGTAAGTATGATATTTGTAAATAGTACGCTTTTTTATTTAGGTATTACTTATTTTTACAATATAATAATATCATTACAATATTTTACTTCTTTAAATTTTCAGGTATGACTACTTCATGAAGTACTACTACTACTGGATGAAGACCTAGTAAAAGCTGAGCTCATTTTGACTAACTGGCAACCAGATGGCCTCCAGGAACCAGCTTCGAAGGGGGAGAGTAATGCTATCTACTTTGTTGCCGGGTATATTGGTTTTTCTTTGAATAAGAAGATCAGCTGTTCATCATGATAATAGTTAATGGTCATCAGAGACACATCTCCGGACTCAATAACCTTCGATATCCTAACCAATCAGCATCTAGACCTGAAAGATTTCATCGACATAATGAGCAATGGAGGGTTCTCGACTCCATCCGACCTTCTCTACCTCTCCTGTCTTTATGCTTACTCCATATTCTCTTACCTTACTGCTGATCCCGAAGAGAAAGACAGTTTAATTGGCACCCCAAATCCTAGAGCTTCATTTGTTGCCACACTCATTCACAGGATGCAGACAGTTTAAACTCTGAAATTATCATTGTTGTGGGATTAAAGTGTGAGGAAGGACACTCCTAGTCAGCTTTTCTTCAAAGAATTTAATTTGCTTTGTTTAATGTTATGTGTAAAAATTTAAGAGCAAAACTGAATGATGACATCCGATTTTTAACAAAAAAACAAAATGGCAGCTAAGAATGCAAATGCTAATAGAATAAACGCAAAATTTCAAACAAAATCTACTGACTTGTATACTTGGACCAACTTTGTCTTATTGATAATACCTTTTTTTTTTATTATGTTTTTAATGTTTATTTTGATTAAAATACTAATAAAATACCACTTCTATTAGAAATATATAGTCTCCTTCTTACTATTTTGATGATTTCCCCTAGCAAAATACTTTTAAAAACTCTTTATTTTGTAGCAAAACACTTGAAAGACATTCCATATATGATATAGTTATAGAATAAGCAAAGAACCATATTGGAAAGGCGTGAGTGCAGTGTCCTTTCCTGCTTACAGGAGTCCTTGAATTATCAAAGGAAGTGTAGTATAAGGTTGATAATTTTGGTAAGAATACAAAAGCTTTCAAGGAGAAGGGAAGAAATACTTATGGTATCATTGATTAAATAATATACATTTTCTTCTATTAAGAACGTTATCATTCCTGGCTTTATTATTCAATATTATATAATATTAGATGCTGATCGTCGATAGAGAACTGAATAAAATGCCTAAAATAACGTCGCCTTCTGTCTGGATTTCTGAAAAGGAAAAATTTGGAAAATACTTACCGGATAAGAAACAGATGGCTTGTTGGATTTGTCGATATAAGTGTGTCTATATTGCCCTGTCTAGAACACACCACTCATTATCCTCATCTCATATCAAGAGTATGGATATTCATCCATAAAATTAGTTAACGATGAATACATCAAGTCAGACTTTAACTTTGATCTCAAAAAGATGCTTATTGCATGTAATATCATCTTATCCATTGTTAATCATCCTACGTTCAAAAAATTTATGGAGAAATACACGGGTAATATCTTCCCTTCTCGAGGAACCATCATTAAATTAATGGATGATGTTGATAATGATGTCATTTAAAGAAATAAAATTGTAAAGTTAAAATAATTTTCAGGATGTTTAGAGTCATCCACACCAAATTACGAAATGGAAATCAGAATTTTGAACCATCTAACAGTAAGTATTCATTTTGAAAAAACCTAATTATAAAATATGATTATATTTTAGCTAAAATTATCAAACATTATGATACCCAACTCATTAAATGGCAAAAACAAGTGCTTAAATGGTCACAACACCGGGGGGTAGTTGCTTTCGATGGTTCGCAACTAGTTTGTCTGACATTAGTTTCTTCATTAGGTTTTCCAGTATTACATAGTTCATAAATATTACTTTTTTATCACTTAAGGATTAGCTATGGTTGATAAGCTCCAAGAAAAAGTGTTCAGAAAACTCATAAAAGGTAAAAACAACTACTTAAATGGTCACAACAACGGGGGTAGTTGCATTGGGTGTAGCATTATAATTAGCAACTGTGTGTATCCTTCTTAATATGTTATATCTAAGCATAAATAACGTGGATTTTTTTTTTTTTCATGCTCTTAATAAGGAATAATATCGCCGGACATTGCTACATAATTAGCTTTTGCACTCAATCTTTATGATGGATTTATTTCTAACATTTTTTTATTATTATATTTATTGTCTAATTCTATGATTTTGACAATGACTTTCTGATTATTAATTATTTAGATCTCATCGTTAGAGATATATCTATCCTGTGTACATTTGTATATAGGAACTTCCACATGAAGAAAAGGGGGTGATTATCTTTTTGATTAAACTCCACGTCTGGTTTTTGTTTTGCAACCTAAAGTTTTGACATATTTAACTGAATTCTGATGTCAGACCAAGAAACTATTCTTTGGATCAATCTATTATTTCAATATTCTGTATTTATAACTTATTATTATTAATAGTTGTATGATTTTAATTGTTTAATTTTGTATATTTAACTTAAATGTTTAATGGTTTATTTTTTAGTATGTAGATTATATTTAATTTAAGCCTTCGTTTTTAAACTTGGAACTTTACATTTCAAAATACTCTACTTTGTCATTTCATTAGTTATTATTCTGAGAATATAGTTAATAATGAATTACAATTTCACAGAATTTGACGTTTTCAAATCTACTGTAACGGATAAAAAACGTCTAAGTCAATTATTCGAAGTATATCTTCATTAAACATTTTGTTGATAAATACTTTCGTTATACCCTCAAAAATAATTATAAAGTAGGAAGCTGACAATCATACAGCATTTTAAACAATGATATCATAAGTCTTCCCCCCCCCCTCTCTTTTCCTTGCACGCGTTTTTCTCTACAGAATTATCAACTTTAACCAGACATTTACGAATAGTTATATATTTGAGTGGAAATCAATAGTACCTTGTCAAGATTTGTCATATTTTCAAAAGGGTCCACATTATGTACCTAAAATTTTTCTTGAAAAGCATGGTGGAACAATGCAAGATGAATAATCACTGCTTCTACGCTCTTAAGATTATAAAATATACATTCAATAAAAATCCATCAATGGAGCTTAAAATACTTCATTTTTATTTTTAAATATTATAATAATTTTACGGTTATATGGCTCTACTCTTCTTCATATAAAAGATTCACTGACATCAAACACGGATCAAACAATTTTTTTTTTCAATAAATCAAGCAAAATAGTATCTTGACTCTGAAGAAAGAAATGTCATATCCACCTCATTTAAGAAGGAATCCTGCTTGGCTTTTTCCTTGTTTTCATCTCAAATATAAAAAGTGAGAAAAAGAGAAATTAAACCCTGGCCACAAAAATCCCTAACAATATTCAATGCTATAATTATTATTTTATTATAAATTGAGGTTTTCATTTTTTATGCACAAATTACATAAGAAATAAATAAACGAAGAAGGATCACGTAAAAAGATCACTAACTTAAAATTTCAGTTTATAACTATCCTTCTCCAAAAAACAACAAAAACATATGTATTCATTTTTCCCAATATTGAAATATTGTCGTTTTTCATATACCTAAGCTAATAAATACTATTCCCTTCATGACGTATTTAAGTAAATTTAAATATTTTGATTTTGACGAATGATGTTTGTAACAATGTGATATATTCTTTTACCTAAAATATAATATTCATAAAACACCTTTTTAATATTGTGTATTATTTGGGATCTAATGATTTGCTTTAGTAGTATTAGTAATACCTGCCCTGTATATTTTTTACTTTGACACATTTGAAAATATTATCCTCATATGAAAAAGTATTGAACACCACAAACATTTGGTGTCACTTTTTGGTATAATGCATTGCATTACCTCACTAACAACAAAATTACAACTTATTTTATTGCCAATTTTTGGCTTCTTTTTATATTTATATTGAATTGTTTTAATCAAAGAAGTCTAGAGTTATCTATTGATAAATAGAGGTCACTCTTTTTTAGCAAAAGATGGCGAAGTATATTTTGAAAACGTTGTCTTGTTGGTTGTGATCAAAAGCGAGAGTTCAGTGATATTGAAATAGACATGTTTGATTTTTTTAGGACAAAATATTGCCATCCTGACCTTATGGATAAAAGCTCATTTTGTTGGCTTATGCAATACAATACCACAAAAGCATTTATTAAATAGACAAGGTAGTGTTAAAAGTAAAACTTTAAAAACCTTTAAACTTATAGTCTGAAATTTTGGATTTTTCAGTGTTTAAGCCAATATGAAAATATATGTCAAATTTGAAAAAAAAAAAAAAATGCATGATTGTGCTCTTTTTAATTGATTGACTTGGAATGGAATGACCGTATCATATTTTTTTAAACAAAGTATAAGAAGATTCAATAATATTATATAGTACAAAAACGAAGTAAATAGAAATAAGAAGACATGGACTCTTTTAGTAAAATGAAAACTATATCCTTAACTTGGACAATTGAGGAATTAATACGTCATGAATAAAAATGTTATCCTAAAATATGTTATATTTTTTACAATTATTTAATATTGATCTTTTCAGGATTTCACATTTACATTATAGAGATATATGCTATAGGTGTAACGAAAGTTTGAGGGAGTTTGGTCTAAGAGAAAATGTAGGTTACTAAATTACATGATGTCACTGAAAACTGGATGAAATTTGACATTTATGTTTTTTTTTTAGTTTAATAGAAAGCAAAATATCCACAACAATAAAGCAAAGCTTCAACTGATGCTAGTTTGTTGGCTGACGCCTCATTTGTGAATGTTTACTTCATACATAAGTTTTCACCTGTTTTTTTGTTTTTTTGGTACGATTTTTCTGTGATCAATGTTATTTTACACAACTTTTTAATTTTTATGCAGTAAAATTATTATAATTAACGATATAAGTTTTAAAGTAATTTATAATTACAAGAAATAGGTTCCTCGATTCTTCATTAGAGTAGGAGTTATATAATGTTTTAGTTTACTCCTAATTTTTTTCAAAATATATGGAATTTCAGTTATTTTTTTAAATGATAACATATACATCATTGGGCAGGAATTTTTTTAATATATCATTAATTTTTATTTAAAGTTGTATGGAAACTAATGTTATTACAGGCACTTTAGAGGAGATATCCGCAGTTTGAATAAAAGATTTTTTTTTGATTAATTTGTACTGCATTGTTTTAACGAAATGTACCCAAACAGTAGATATTTTTGGTACTGATCATTTGATTTAGAAAAAATGAAAGAGAACAATAAGTGTAAAATATTTTTATATTTACGGGTTCAAACGTTGTTAGCAATATTGTCTCTTACAACTTCTCCATAAAAAAGAAACAGAGGAAAGAATTAACAATTTTTGCCCGCTACAGCATTATTATTCAAAAACAGTTGTGGATTTCTCATGAATGAACAAAAGTTAAATATTTATACCTATCAACGCCCAGAGGACTGATTATGAGAAAAGAAGCAGAAACTTCTATAACTGACAACAAAATATACTGTATATTATTGTGAAATAACACCTTACTTATAGTTCCTTCCTCGTTGGCACATTTTATAACTTTTGAAAATGCTATAAAATATCAGAGGACTCTGATTAATTTTACAGACTTCGGAAAACTATGAATTTGATCAGTTACATAGCTTTGGTTCAAACCTTTATACTTCTTGTAGACTATTCTTCTGCTAGCACATTGTAAGTATACATAAACACCTAATATCCATATATAATTTGGGCTTTTTCAGTGTGTCTCCATTTCAAGGCAAGTGGTGTGAATCTTTAACTACACGAAATCATGTTGATGAAGTCATGACGAATCTTGGTATATCTAGTTCATTTCCACATTGTGATAATTTTATATACAAAAATTATTTTTACAGGTTTCCCGAGAGAAACAATCGATGCATATATTAATGGCAAAGCTGTTAGTTTAAATATAAAGTATTTTCTAAGTTTTGATATGCAAGTGATCTATGGCGAAGGTAAAACTATGTGTATATACGTTTAGGAGAAGTAAATACTAAAATTATTTACATCCTTTAAGATCCACAAGGAAGGCCTTTCCAAATACCGTTTTCTAAGAATCAGAGTCAACGTCGTCGTATGGATTTTTTTGGAACTCATGTTTATTTCATATCCTCATACGACAACAATAAATTGTCTATGCATTTTTATAAAAATTGTTTGGATCCTACGCGATATTTCAAGCTTCAAATTACTAAAGATTCAGAGGGACTCTTAGATTCTTTGGTACATTCTGAAAAATCAAACATCACAGCATCTACTAAATTTAATAAATGTTAAGTTCTAAATGAGGCATTTTACTAACTGATGACCCAAAAAATTCAATGAATGAAAAACATATATTTTTTTACATTCATTATTCCCATGAATTTATTCAAGACATATTATCTTGTTCCAGTTACATACTAATCTTTTACATTACAGTTTTTATGTATAATTCTTCATATGTAATTTGATATGTGATGATCCAAAATAAAAGTAAATAATAAGAAATAAAACGGCTAAAAAATTATTTTATTTGAAAAATTGATTTTAATATGTGCTTATTTCCTTTGCCTCACAGCTGATTGCAGCTGATCTAAAAAATGTAATGATATTTTAAGGGGTATCCCTCCTTTGTTTTTGAAAACGTGAATTATCAGATTAATTTACTCTTTTTATTTACTTAGCAGCGGGGCATGTTATATAAATCACTTTTGTCTTTCCAACACAAATTCAAAAGGCTTAGGGAAAATAGAGCATTAAAGAAGAGGCAAAGTGAATTTAGGATTTCATAGTTCTACTTTGATAAATGTTGTATGAAGATTGGAAATTTCCATTTTATATGGTGAAAATCTTATTGACGTTTCACTAATTATTACTATTATAATTTACAATATAATTAATCTCTTAGAATTTTAGAATTAAACTCTTTTTAATGATTTTTTTATTTTTTGACACTTTTGGCCCCCTACGGCTCTGATATCAACATCCTTGAGTAAGTTTTTGAGGTTCATATAGAAGGGAAGGCCAGTAGTGTCAGTCATCTGCGCCAACAACATGGCTTATTCTTGGCACTAGGACAAGTGGCCATCATATTTGCCAGATTTGAACCTGTTGGACTTTGTTGTGTGGAACACATTGTAGAGGAGACTAACTGGACATCTCACCCGAGCATGGAAGGCCACCATTGTGAAAGAATTGAATAACTTGTCCAATAAGTTCATCCTCGACTCAAGGTTTCCCCACCGTGTGGAAGCTCTGATTACTGCTGAGGGGGTCATATTTAGTGAATATGTTGAAAAAGGTATTGTTTTACAAAATTATTTATCAAAAAGTGAAATTATTATAGACAGTTTTCTAAAATCAGTCATTCAGTCCACGTTTTGCTTCCAAACTCTGTATTGTATGATGAGAATTACCATTTTTTTTCTCCAAAAATCAAAGAAATAAAAAGCACCCACATATTGTACAAATGAACTGAAGCTTCAATATACTGGCCATTACCCGCCAATTCCGCTTCTTTGAGCCTCAAGATCCCTTTTAATATCTCATCATAAGCCATGGGCTGTAAAATTGGTACACTGGTTCGAATCCAGAGTCATTTCACATAATTAGCACTTCCTGAAGGATAAAAATTCTAAAAAACACCCTAATTTGAAATATACAAATCTATAAAATGAAGTTTTATATGGAGCAAACCATATTTGTGGATAGTAAGGAAGGGATCAGAACTTTTTGAAAAAAAAATGATAAATATACAGGAATTCCAATTTTACACAACATGCCCTTTAAAATAAAGATAAGTGAGTATTTTATAAGTAATCCTGCTAAAAACCCTGGTCAAATATTATTATAGCAAAAGTTTATTGATTTGATGTTAGATTAAATAATGTTTCATTTATGGTGGCAATCTCTTTTGGACAAATATTATGATCAAAATGGTTTATTAACCCTTTACAGACTATCAGTTAATTAATTCAATGTATAACTTTAATTTTCTTTTAATTCTAAAAACAACAATTATTAATTTTTGTAAATATGTCTTTTGAAATAGTGTCGTAAATAATCTAATAAATATTTATGATAGCTACGCTACTATTCTCCTAAATATTCCTTAATTTGTAGGTGTTACCATCTAACTTTGTTTTTGTGCTTATCATTCTGACATATCATTTAATTTAGATAATAATTTTTACTTGGAATGTGAAAGTTTTTCAAATCCCCCTGTTTAAACCTTTCAAAAAATTCTGGGTTTGTCATCAAACAAAAAGATGCTTATGGTAACGTAATAAAACATAATGAGCTAATGTATCAAAAATTGCGTAATCTTTAATTCTGTAAAAGTTAATGAATGTATTATAATGATTAGTATTGCAATTATATGCTGAGAAAGAATCTAGTTGTATAATAAACTCGCCCAGTAAAGATAACATTTGTGTATACCTCATTGAGATCTATGCTTATACAAATTATACAATAAACTCACAATATTGAATTTTTATTTAGAATTGGAAAATAATGTATTTTTGTATTTCATTTGAAAATGCAATTCCTATACTAAAGAAAGATATAAATATGTGATATTCTATATATTTAATCTATATTAACATAACTAATATATACATATGAAATAGGTTGTGTGATATTGAATTTACATTCCATTCCAATAATACAATAATATATACATAACTACATGGCCCTTTCCTTGTATGATAACAATTAATCTATAACCATTAATATAAATTTTATTATACATCATTTATCCTTTTATCAAAACTTACAAATCTATCAAGCTTATTGAATCTGCGGTTTCCTATAAGAATCTTGCTAACTCTGTTTTAAATTCTGACATTAACACCCATTTGCCCAATAGCGTCTTGATTTCTTGTTTTTCGGTTGTGGTATAAATCTCGGTTTTTCATAATTTTTTTCTCCTCTTCTTGCACTCGACATTGGTAAATGTTTTTGAATTTTCGAAGTTTGAGGTTGTTGTTACAACAACGGATCGAATTCAGCTCCTTTGGACTTGGAAGATGAATGGGACTTTTTTCTATTGCATTCATCTGTACACATTCTGTCTCATTCATTTTCTTCAACTTTGTCTTCCTCCCCTCGAAAGCACAACACAACTCTCAGCTCTCGTTCAACAAAATAATTTCATCACTGAGTTTAGCTTCAGACTCCAAAGCATTCTGAGTGGATTATAGTGGGAATTCCATCCAATGGATACTCCCCTCTTCCTCCAATAACACAGGAATAAGTTTAACATGATGGCTTTGTAACCATCACGCCTCGTCCTGAGCTTCCGAAGCTCGATCATCCTGTATGACTTTTATTTCGGATTCTAACATCTTACCAATTGAGCCATGTGATATCCTATATATATCTACATTCATATAACAAATATTATGGAATTCTAGACACATTCCGTACTAATATATACATACAAAATAGGTTGAATGATATTGAATTAACATTATATTCCGATAATACAATTATAATAGAAACTTACATCCATTCATATACTACAGTGGCATATGGAAGGCTCCTGCAAGGGAAAAAAGAGGAAAAAAAAAGATTTGGCTTAAGCAATAGTATTTTTATTTTGTAACATCTTCTTTATACAAGAAGAAGGAAAAAATATTCAAGTGATTTTGGCTGCTTAGGCAAAATGACAAATTATATACTTTTCTTATCAAAACCTGACTTTAAAATTAATGGTTTATCCAGATGAAAAGTAATATATATTCTATGATTTGATTGCATGAGTTTTATGAAGACTTTGAAAAAAAAAAATTGTTACGAGCACATTCGCCACGCATAAAATGATTTTAAATAAATATCTTAATATAACTTTCGGATAGACAAATGACATAATTACTATTTAAAAACAAGCTTAAGAATATAAATCCATAACTCTTAAGAAACCAAATTTGTTGTAGTACAATAATGAGATAGAATGTATCTCAACAATGATCTTTCTTTTTACGATAGGATTGAAGTAAATTTAATATTACTTCACCACTTTGAAACGTTAGAATAAAAAGATATCATACGTTTTCATATATTTGTAATCAACTCTCTTAGACTTATCGATAAAAGACTCTGACGAAAGCAGCTCAAAAATTTGTAACATAATAAACGATGATATTTAAATATATGAGATTAAAACCTGTATTATAATAAAATATAATCTATTCCGAGTTTTTCAACAAAATATGTATTAATTATGTTATGCAAAAAAATAAAAACTATATCATGTTTAATTCAAATTTGCCAAACCATGTATTTTCCAATCCTCAGGAAATTTGGAGAAATAATTCTTTGGTTAAGTCTTGACAATAGAGCAAAGGCAAATCACATCCCAAACTTTATGGAAAAAACGTGACGGAGTTTTCACCCTAATGCAGCCTCTCCTTATAATGCATTCAATATTGTAATATTTCATATTACAACTTACCTTGTTATGATAGGCTATATATGCATTTGTCTCAGTCTACACATAAATATGTTACATGTTTCGTATAAAAGGGGCCTAAGCTAAAAAGGGATTAGTGAAGGGTGGCATTGACATAGAAAAGTTTGCAAAACCCTGGCTTAATAAATATTATAAGTGTCCGACAAGCTTATTAGGGAACCTGGATCCATATTCTACCCACCCCTTCCTTCTTTCATTTACACCATCTTGTACCTAAAACCCATTTTCTAGACCCATATGAAGCCCTCAGCTATTTGGAACTCAGATAAAACTGTATCGCCCTGGTGACGTAAAAAAATCATTTGAAAACGCATGCAATTCTACAAAAAACTCAGAAAATGATTTATTTATTAAAACTAAATTATTTCTATAGTATAAATATTGTATGTTCTTTATATATTCTATATATGAACAAAAGCAGAGCAACCGAGACCGATAAACATTATATTACTGTCTCGGTTCAAAATTGTCAGTTCCGGTTTTTGAGGTTCAAGCATTTCCAGTTCTTGAACCGCTAGACCAATAAGGGCACAACCTTATGTTGTAAATAATAAATAGACTATTAGTGTAGTCTTACAATTATATTCTCAGTCACTCATATAATTGAGATTATCATCAAAGTTAAGATTTATAAGTATCGACTTATAATAAAGTCATTTAATAAGTTGCTAATTGTTCTCCTCATCAGCACTGTCTAATTCATTTAAAATGCAATGAATTTGTCACTAAGAGAGCTGCTAAAAATGTTAAAATACATTTTTCTTGGTTTCCTTTTCATTATTTAGCTTATGAACAACTCTGCATTCAATCATGAAGTACACATAAAAAATATTTCTGAATAATTCTTAATTTTTCTTTTATACTTTTAAATTACTAATATGCCCACGTAGCTGACAATTAAATCAATTTTTTTGAAAATAAATGCCTAAGGTTAAAAAAGTTCCTCATGGTACAAAAACATAGAAATTTTTTGGGACAGTTTTGAAAAATATTTAGAGAAAGCTTAATGGCTCTAAAGTTATGAAAATTTAAATTTTTTGAAGAAAAACTGAGTTTAAATTAACAATATAGTGATTTTATGGCTATTTCAACAAAAATAATAATTAAATGTTCAAAATTACGTCAATTGAAGTAGATAAAAATTAAGCTCATGACCCTTTTTATATTTCTTTAGCATATTGTAACCCAACTATTGGACTGATAGTATGAAAATTTTAAATTGCATTTAAATGACATGAAATTCAAAATAACAACAAGAAAATGTGTATGATCATTGTGAAAGTTTTAGGACCTTTTCACGGAAAGGGTCCATTTTAATTCGATTTTATCACATAAAACCTGCAATAATAAAGTAAGTAATCCTAGTAGAAAATAGTCCCTACAAAAGAAAAATATCATTTGGATACATTTTTTTAAAATAACATATCAAATAAATGAACAATTATTTACTTAATTTATACTGACTTATTTAGGCACAAGATTTATTCAGTTCAAATTATTTAATTTTTTAAGTAAATTTATTTAGAAACCAGTATATTTTTAATTTTAATAATTTCTTATTGTAAATTAACGATGATAGTTTTTGTATTTTAAAAGAAATCAGGTAAGAGTGTTACTTATTCTCTTCAGCCCTATGAGCAAGACAAGTGATATGCAAAGTAATTGGGAAAGGTTGTTTAAGGTTTTCGGTTACTTTAAAACAATATATAGCTCCGTTGGTATTGAAAACCTCCAGTCTTTCACCTTTGTAATAAGAGATAAGAACGTTGCTGATACTTTTTACAACAACAGCTGACATCATTGGATACCTTCTAAATTTATGAGATAAAAACTAACCATATAAAGAACTAACCAACACTGCAGTCATTGACCACTGTCAAGTGGCAGTAATTTTATCCAATGCAAGAAATACATATATCCTACTCCTCAAGTTTTTTTAAAATCTTGGTCAACACTATTTTACTTTGATACTCAATTGACTTGGTGATGGAAAGCAAGAGGGAATTACTTTTCAAGTGTAAATTTCCATAAACATAAAAAATTTAAATGATTACCGATATGGAGTGGAATATTGCAGGAAACAAACATTTTGGTTGTATCTTTTGTTAAATTTGGAATAATCATAATTGGAATTAATTATATGAATTGTATACAGTTTCAAATTCGTTTTGTGAATTTGGGTTTTACTGTCTTGATCTACTTTGAACAATTTACGCTTTAAAAGCTACTATATAATTTTAAAATAATTTTGTAATACAATATTGTTAGTTAATTTTACATTAATTTTTATTTTAAACAAATTATACTTTCTTCAATAGAAAAATACCTAATATTGGTAGAATGAAAAGTACTTTTGAATAAACCAAATTGTTTTTTTGTTTTTTTTTAAATATTATTAAATAATATACTATCTATATGTATGAAATATATGTATATAACCAAAATGTTTTTCTCTTTCAATACTCCACTCTATATTGTTAATCATGCATATTTTGTTAAGTTCATGGAAGCTTAAAAGCAATTCGCTTCTCCATCACCAAGTCAATTGAGTCTCAAAGTAAAGTAGTGTTGACAAAGATTTTTAAAAAAACTTAAGGTGTAGGATATATTTCTTACATTGGACGAAACTACTTTCACTTGACAGTGGTCCATGACTGCAGTGTTGGTTGTTTATTTATATGGTTGTTGTGTCTTGACAAGGGAGAGGAGACAAAAAACTTATTTATAGTTGGAGAGATCCAGGATGACCGAGAGAAATGAGGTGAAGGTATGGCGTGGAGGAGTAAGACTATACTTGTTACAGGATCATCTGTATTCTTTATAATACAAAAACCTACTCTAATTAATTTACAAAATACACCACTATTTATACTACGTAAAATACAGTACTTTAATACAAAATAATAGAAAATACAGTACTTTAATACATAATAAAAGATAATACAAGAAGATAAGAAGAAAAAGGGGGAAGGAAATATGACATACATTACAATGGTTAATTTTTTGATCGTCCTTATTTCATTATTTTGGAAGGTATCCAATGATTACAGGAGGTGTTCCTGTAAAAAGTATGGGCAGCGTTCTTGTCTCTTATTACAGAGGCGAAAGACTGAAGGCTTTCATTACCAACAGAGCTACATATTGTTAAAAGAAACCGAAAACTTTAAACAATATTTCCCAATTATGTTGCATATTACTTGTATTGCTCATAGGGCTGAAGAGAATAGCAACCCTAGGACCTAATCTCTTTTTAAAATACAAACTGTTCATGGAGAGGAACCTGTGTAAGCACCGTCATGGGTTTGGTGCTTGGGGGGTGATGTTATGTATTTCATATTTCCTTTCATGTTCTTATCTTCTTGTATATTCGTTTATGTATTAAAGTACTGTGTTTTACGTATTATAAATAGTCGTATATTTTGTAAATAAATTAGAGTATGGGTTTGTATAATAAATAATACAGATGTTCCTGTAAAAGTGTTTTACTCCTCCACGCCATTTCTTCTTCTCATTTGTCTCTCGGTCATCCTGGATCTCTTCTACTATAAATAGTTTGTGTCTCTCCCTCGTCAGGACACAACATTCAACACAATTTAAATCTAATCCAGGTAATCAATAAAGCTACTCCCAAGTGTATCGATTAAATATATTCCAAGATATTACGCTTGAACCTTTCACAATTAATGTCTGTAGATGATAGGTATACATCAAATTATTTTTAAACTGGCACCATAAACGATCTTCACAATATAGAATTTTTAACATGCAAAAAAACTTCTATCGTTAAATTTCTTTCCGAGAGGTTTTCAAACGTGATGTCGTACATTAATGTACCAAAAAAATCCCGTTTGACAAAGGCTCACAATAAGATAATGACAATCAAATGGAATATTGCTATTAACTATGAGGATAGTTGAATGATGTCATAATTTCTAAATATAATAATATTAATAAATAGTTAAAAACCGTTGCTTTAATTTTAAATAAGACATTCATTTTAATCTATCATTTTATCCCGATTCCATTATGAAATTTAATTACTTATGATTTATGATAACATTTACCTATCTTCATAAATCAATGTTCCATTTCACTATCATGGTAAGATTGACATGACCTTCTGTCAAACAGGACCTTTTCGGGATATCTATGACTGACATCACACTTAAAACTCTTATCACAATCACAGTTAAAATAGGAGTATTTTGTATTTAAAAAATCGTTATTGTAATTGACGGTTTCAGGTGCCAATTCTCTCAATTCGATGTATCCTTTGTTTTTCTCTATCACCTTCAGTCATTTAGTTTTGAAAGGTTCAAGTTAACATCTTAGCATAGATTTTCAACAATAGTTACCCTTGTGAGTAGCAGCAATCTCACTTCCATGGTTTTAATGGCTACTTGTATCGGATTCAAATTGTTTTGAATCAACACTATTTCTGACAAAAGGGACTCATTCTTCAAAACATATTTCACTTTTTCTGTTGCATCAATATTTTCATCCATACCATTAATATACTGTTTGATTGAATTTAAGTGTTTGTCATAATATTCCACTGCTTTAAGCTAAGAATCCTTGAGCGTGAGGATAGGCGCTGGTGGGAGGGAAACTTGGCATAAAGCAGTAAATTTACGTTTTCTATCACCCGAATTAAGAAATACTTTCTTCACTTCAGAGATAGAGTGTTTGAATTTTTGAAATAATAAGGACAGAGCGTTGCTATTCTGTTCAAACCATAAGCTAGACAAGTGACATGCAACATCATTGGATAATGTTGTTTAATGTTTTTGGCTGCTTTAATACAATATGAAGCTCCGTCGGTATTGAAAATGAGTAGCTTGCCTCTGAAATCTGAGCCATGAACGTTGCTGATACTTTTTACGACAACACTTGTAATAGTTTTATTGCCGGTTTTGGTAACATTTTCCAAATTAATGAGATAAGGAGGACCCAAAAAAATAACCATCTAAAGGATCAAACAACACAAAACAAGACACATAATGAATTATTGTACTTACAAAACCAAATCTCAAGTCAATAATTTATCTCAAACTTCATCACGAAGCAACTTCACAAGTTTCTATAACTTATCAAATTAATTTTTAAGTTCTTTTGAGTGATGCATATGTTTTTTTAAATATTTCTCAACATTTTTTTATATCAATGTGGTATAGAGCTGGTAGATAGGCTTGCTTTCCAGTACGTAGGATTCGTAGTTGTGGGCATAAGTTGCTTTTCCAAATTGGTAGCATTTTCACAAGACCTTCTGCGTTCTTGTTTCATAAACGTTCCTTTATATTTGTCCATTGCGAAGTGCGTCTTCCCTGATACTTGGAACGATACGAATAATTTGTTTTCGAGGATCGTGATAACTTTGACTTAACGAAAAAATTAGAAATAAGTGAGCTGTGTCATAGATGGGTATTTGAATGATTAGTTGTAGACCTCGTTGCATTTCTGTCAATTACACAGAAAGGTTGTATAGTGTAGCTTTTCCATTTTTGGCTACTGGGTCCAATTTTTGAATAAAAATGTTGGAATTGCACAAAAGGTTTTTTGAAACACAGGAAAATATCGGATATTTCTTACAAAATTCAGGCTGCTATGGACTCTATAAGGAAAAGAGATAAATTTGGTGCAATCTTAGCTGTTGATTTTTATAAGGCTTTTGATTCCATTTCTCATCGGAAAAATCTTATAACGGTCAGGGTTTTGCTTCCAAAGCGGTTTTATAATCTAGTTCTGGCACAAATATGTAAAGGCACGTCAACAATTTCTATAGATGGAGTGGAGAGTAAACCAGTTATATTGAATAAAAGCTGCAGGCAGGGATGCCCTTCCGCTCCATTTCTTTTTATTGCTGGGATTGATGAGTTTTTAGTAGAGATATCAAAAAAATATGCCGGGTTTGGAGTATGTCTTAAGGGATATAAGCATCTCATTGACTTATATGCAGATGATGTTACCATGACAGTGCAAGCAAATTCAGAGGCTCAGTGAATAAAGAGGCTGGAAGTATTATTAAATTTCTTTGGAAAACATAGGAAGAGAGTCTAGAGTTGAATCTGCTATTATGCCTATTGGTTCATGGAGTCCTGCTCAAGAGCTCAAAGTTAGGAGCTGCAATATAAAAAGGAAGATTGATATATTAGGCATCACATGACAGAGTATTGGTATACAAGAAGATCACTTGAAGCAAACCAAGTCAACACTAGATCAAAAAATAAACCTCTGGAAGAGGTTAAATATACAAAAATAATAGACAGAACAATACTCGTGTTATTCCTGCAGTAATTTATAAAGCTACAGCAAGTCCTTTAGCTGCAGAAAAGGTGGTTATGGAGGAAGGGGTATGGCTTTGTAGACTTTCCTTTGAAAACTGCGAATATCCTGTAAAATTTTTGTAGACATGTTGGGGAATCCCTTACTGGAATGGAGAAAGACAATTACTTAAACCAGAATATATATAAGGATTAGGATGGGAAACACTCTTACCAATGATGTAACCACGCCACTATCTCAAGTGTGGGGTACGGCACAACGAGTTATCTGGACACTAATGAAGACTCAACAGTAGGTATTGTTCGGAAAAATCTGATTAAGAGGTTTTTCTTTAGGAAAATATATGATTAATCTATTTTGGAAGAACATGCTATTAGCAACGGCTTTTTAGCTAGGGACGATATTCACTCCTCAGATCTATTCCATGACTGGAGATTCAAGTTTTCTCTAAAGGGGAGGTCAAGTTTTTATATTATGTCATGCCCTTGGCATTTGAAAATTGTATTGCCTAAATTTGAAGGTGAGACAGATATATTATGTTATCTACATAGGAGAAGATTTAGCCTACCTTAAAACCGGAATTGCAGAATCAAGTCATCGTTGAGGGAATTAACGACGGAAAAAAATTCACATCTCCGCTAATTCTATTTTTTTCTCAAGGCCATCTAAGGACTGTATTAGGATATGAAATAACACAGTCCATGCTTTTGTAGATTGCCTGTCTTTAACCATTCTTAAAATATTTATAAAATTAAATGTTTGATGGGTGGATATGAAAAGTTTTAGAAAGGAATTGTGCTGTTTGGACTTTCATGAAGAAAAAAAAGGATTTTCATCCAAAGCCAATATCTTTATGTAATTGCCCTAGACTGTATTATTATTTTTATTTATCTTTCTTGTCTATACAAATATTAAAATAAAGGAACCGAATAAAAAAAATTATATGTAATGGGATGTAGGGATCTATTAACTTGTTTTAATCCCCTTACATATAAATTATGTAATTATATAGACTCTTATCTAATTAATTTTTTTTCGTCGGAATATTATCGTAATCTATATTAACGCAACCGACTAGTTCAACTACGATATAAAGCATATCATTTTTTTTAAATATAATCAAGAGAATGTTTTTTTTTAAATGTACAATTTATTATTTACTTTGATTTTTATATATATTGTTTTTTCATGTCTTTATCTTTGTTATACCTTAAGAACTTGATTTTTTTAAAAAGGTTTCACAGCCCAAACCCTCATAATTTAAGTTTTTAGTTGTGATATTTGCGTTGTACGGCTTAAATAACAATAATTTATATGATTTTCAGCCTGCGGGCAAAAATACTATCGCATTCTGATATTTACATATATGATTAAGCAAAGATCAAGAGAGCATTGTTTAGATTTATCAGATTTTAAAAAGATGCTAAATTATGTGCCTAAAAATTTTCTTGAAAAACATCCTGTACCAATGCATAATAGAAGATGAACTATCATTGCTTCTACGTTTTTAAGATTGCACATTAAAAACAAAAACAAAAAAACATCAAAACATAAAAAGCTTGATTTAATCATTTGATTCAATAAAAGATTAACTAAAATCAAACAATTAGTAAAACAATTTTTATTTTCAATAAATTTAAGACAGATTCCTCCTTTGTTTTTTCGTTGAAAAAAGAGAAAAATATTTAGGCTTGAATCCTGGCCATAAAAATCGTTCTTAAAGTTCTTCATTAAGTTTTTTATATGTTATTGGGCAACTTAAATTAATCTTTATAGTATTTTCAATATTAAAATATTGTTGTTTTTTTATATAACTACCTTCATGACGTATTTAAGTAAATTTGAATATTTTTATTTTCACGTATGCTTGCGACAATGAGACATATTTTTTAACCTGAAATATAATATACTTAAAACACCTTTTCAACATTGCGTATTATTTGGCATCTAATGATTGGTCCACTTTTGTCTTTTATTAGCAATATTAGTAATAGATGCCTTCTATATTTTTTAACTTGGACAAAATTGAAAATATACAACGATGTGAAAAAGTATTCAACACCATAAAAATATTTTCTAAATTTTTGTGAATAATATACGGTATTAACTATAAAACAACAAAATTACAATTTTATTTATGTACCAATTTTTGATTTTTGGCTCTCTTTAAGATTATTTTGCAAGATAATATGTTGAATCAAAGAAATCTAAAGTTATCTCCTAATTAATTGAGCTCACTCTGTTCCAGCAAATCATACCCTAGTATATTTTGAAAACGTGGTCTCCCTAGTTTTGCTCATAACTGTGAGGTCAGGGAAATTAAAATAGAACTGTTTTCCTTTTTTTAAGGCAAAATATTGATCTCGTGACCTTTTGGATAAAAAATCTTTTTGTTCCCTCATACAATAAAGTACAACAAAAACATAAATCAATTATCTATTAAGTGGTTTTTAAAGTAGATCAATATCTTCAAAAAAATTCAAATAAGTGTAATTCATAAAATAGAGGAGGTAACGTTAAGAACAATACTTTAAAAGCCTATAAATTATAAACAGGTGAACAATATGGTTTTTAAAGCAGATCAATATCTTCAAAAAAATTCAAATAAGTGTAATTCATAAAATAAAGGAGGTAACGTTAACGTTAACGAATAAAAAAACTAAACTAAATTGTATAAATAAATTTTATATATTTGCGGATCTTAAAGAAAATATATAGTTTACTGAATTATATGTTGTCATTTGATTGAAAACTGGATTAAGTTTGATCTTATGTATTTTTTTGGTTTAATAGACAGGAAAATAACCATATTAATAAAGCAAAGCTACCCAGATTCAACTTTGTTTGTTGACACCTTCTTTTTGAATGTTTATTTCATACATAAGTTTGCACTATTTTTTTTACTCGATTCCACATTAAAGTAGAAGTTATACAATGCTTAAATTCATTCCCAATCTTTTCATAAAAAAATGTAAATGGGTTTTCAGTTATTTCTATTTATTTTTTAAATGATAATATGTACACAATTGGGAATCAAAAATTTCAATAGATGATGAATTGTCTACATTTTGAAACAAAATTGAATTAATAATATTTTTACAAATACTTTTCAGGGGATATCAACAACAACATTAAATAATATCATTTATTTCTTTAATTAATTATTTAATATACTGTAATTTACCCAATGAGTATATATTTTTAGGTATTTTACAAAAAAACTAAAGAAAAAATATGATTATTAGTATAGATGTCCGAAAACTATGACGTTGATGAATTACATAGCTATGGCTTAAACCTTTTTACCTTTTGTAGAATACTCCTTTACATATATAATGTATGTATACGGAAACCTAATTTACAAAAATAACTTGGGGGTTTCCAGTGTTTCCGATTTGGAGGAAAGTTGTGTTAATTTAATATTATACTATATCGTGTTAAAATAGTCATGGCGGATCTTGGCATATTGAGTGTATTTCCGAATTGTTATTATTTTATCACCAAAATTATTTTTTTACAGATTTCCCTAGAGAAACGACTGATGCATATTTTCATGGTAGAAACATAAAAATATGCACGTCAAAAATATGTAGGTAAAACATAATTCTGTCATTAAATTATATAAGTTATTTGAAATTAGTATAATTTAAGGCTAAGGAGAAATACCGCAATAGAGAAGAGGCAAAGTGAATAAGAATTCATAGTTTTACTTTTATAGATGTTGTATGAAGATTAGAAAATTCTATTTTTTTTTTTTTTTTTTTTTTTTTGAGATACAAATACAAACCAGTAGCGAAAGTTCAACTAACATTACCATTACTTTTTATTAAACACAGATTTTTGTTGTTATTTTAAAAAACTATTATAGATATAAATACCTTCGTTTTGAGACAATGATTGATTTAAGTTGGGTAAATCATTTATGAAATTTTTAAAGCAAGTTTTCGTTAAGTTTATAGAAAAAATATTATCAGAGAAAGAAAAAAATGTTTTATATTCTAAATCATACAGTAATGTTTATATAATCATAAATCCAGAACTACGACATTAATTACAAAATAAATTGTAAATGTCATTTTACTCTATTAAGCCCTCTGATAAGGTTGTGCAGTAGATGTATGTATATATAACTACAGATATTTATAGAATTCCTTATTTCTTACATTTAGTCAAATAACTGACTAATTAAAAATCTTTTCCTGCAACCTTATATTGCATATTTATTCAATATTTCTAGGAAAATTAAAAGTTAAACTGTATAAATTAATCAACTTTTTCTAGGCCAAATATTTTTAAGTTGTAATAATATAAGGCTTATTCTTAGGTTTTTTCTAAAATCTTATTCTATTAAAAAAATACGAAAAACTATTAGCTTATACAAAAATATACAAAAGATCTTTGATTTACTTGATTTTTGTATGCTTATACCCATATTGTAGGAACTGGTTACAAGTTAAATTAAATAATATATTTAATTTACATCTTTAAAATATGGCTTAAATCAAAATTATACTCTAACAAGGTTATTGAGAAGTTAACTAAATTTTCTAAAATAAAAATTGAATATTTTTGGGTTTTATATGTCAAGCATTCGAAACCAGAGTATTTTTGCAAAGTTTTATTTGTTATTTCTAATTCAAAAGTTATTATAAGAAATAAATAAAAAGCTAAATGAAGTAAGGTTTCGATCATGGGAAAAATTCAAACACAGAGAAATTCAGCTTCTTTTTTATTACTCCATGCATTTTTAAACTGTCCAATACACATAGGTGACCATAATCTCCTATAGAAATTAAAATTAAGGAGATATAGTTTCTGTCAAAAATATAAATACAAATTAATTTTAACCGTTCTTCTTTATTTTAAATCAAACGTTGCTATAATAGACATTAAAAATAATACTATTAGATTCTTATTATTCTAGATTATGTCATCCCATGTTTGAAAAAAATGATGCCAACTCATTTTTTAAATAGTAAATTGTCTTTTCTGAACAAATTTTTGTTTCTTTTAGGGAATTTCATGAGTTTTATAAGTTTATTTGTAAGTAATACCAATGCTAACAAAAATTAGACCCTTTTTAACAAATCTCTGTTCCAGGTATTATCACGATGTGATGATCCCATGTCTTGCCAATACGGTCTGCATTTTTTGGTGTCCAAGAAGTTGTATTTTGTAACTTCGATAAACTTATCTTTAATTCTTTTAGCCCAGAAATCTTCATAGGCAATGAGTTTTTTGATCCAAGAGAAGTTTAATGTTTGTCACATAGACTCAACATCAACAGATCCAAGTCATCATCTGTTTGTTTAAGTATTAACTTTATTTACTTCTAATTACGCCCTCGAAAGTTTCCAAACTGGATCGTTCATTATCTTATATACTTAATCACACAGTTCGACTGAAAGTGGGAGGTACCTCATTAGATACATGATACTTATGTAGAGCATATTTATTATATTATTTTCGTTCTTGCTTCTAGGCTCATTGTTGAACAAAAGAACTTCAATTCCAAGTTAAGAGTTACAAAGGTGTGGCCTCAGGAATTCTTTAAAGTTTGACAAAATTTACGTCTACAGTAAGGTCGGTTGCATACATTAAACAATTTAAGAACAAGTTTCTCATTTTTACACCTTTAATACTCAAATAATTCATAAACATCTTGTATGTTATGTTTTTTGATATGATGAAGAGTGATGGGGAAAGTATATCACTCTGCAGAGCTCCTACTCCGATCCAAAAAAAAAATTCTGCTGTTCTAAATCTGTTAAAAAAAAGTGATAAGTTAAGAAATGAAAACATATATTAAACATTGAAAATGTGAAATCAACATATATTTAGCACTGAAAGATAAACTATAGTTTTGGCTTTATTTTATTTCTAGACCTAGGTACAAAGCAAGCAAAAATCATATTTGGATTTTTTTTTTGACTTTTTTTTTACAATTTTCAAAGCAATAGTCTACTTTTGGGATCAATTTTATAACATAAATAACTGAAGATACTTTAGTTGTTATATAAGTTTGAATATAGTCAATAGAGAGTTTTTATGTGACGTAATCATTGTTGATGTTGGACATTTAAGAGGCATAAAAAAACATTTATTGAATTGTTTATGTCAATATTTATTGAAATTTCTCTACCTTATTTTGTAACATATCATTTATGAGTCCTCAAAATAAAATTGAGTTCTTCAATGTATAAAAAAATAGTCATATCAGAGAATGGAAAAAATAAAAAAAGCTTTTCTATTCCTTTGAAAATATCAAAGGTTGCGTGAAAAGAAATAATATATATTGCGGAATTAAAATAAGTCATGTTTTAAATCATACCATAATTTTTGCATATTCATAAATCCTGAATTAGAACATCAATTAATTGATGAATTGTACGTATTGACATAGAAAATGCCATTTTATTTTTTCCTTAAAATCTTATTTTACACATTACTGACGAGGTTAGCCAGTAAATCTAATGCCGCTACAAATATTTATAGAATTCCTTATTTCTTAGAATTACTCAAATAACTGACTTAATTAAATTATTTTATTGCAATCATTTTCACGCAAAACATTGAATATTTATTAAATATGCCATAAGGAAATTATAAGTTAAAATGAAAAAAAAATTTTAAGTTGAAATATAAGACTTATTTCAAACCATTTCCTAGGATTTACTTTTTCCGATCCAACTACAGAATCATTGTTGCACGTCATGTAAACAGAATATATTTAGATATATGGTTATTATTATATCAATGTACTCATATAATTATTATTTTAAATATTGCTACTTAATAATAAAATGTTTTTATATTTTTGTGAAAGTTTGAAAATTTAAAAATATTATTATTTTTGTAGAGGTCTTCAATGGAGACGAAATTTACTAAATGCTACGGATCCTGTAAACATCTTTGTTTTATTGTGTTAGTTGAGTAAAGTTCGTCCTTTTTAAAGTTATATGGCGCATTCTTAGCTTTTAGCTATAATTTAGTGTTATTGAAAAAAAATATATAGAGATTTCTTTCATGACCCTTCATTTTACTTGGATTTCTTTTGATTAAACCCGTTTCCATGCTAACTTTATCAATATATTTAATTTACACCTTTAAAATATAATTCTAAATCGAAATTATGCTCTAAAAACGTTATTTTTGGAAAGAGGCCAAATCTACTTAAATTAAAATTTTTAATGATAATTTCGTGTTTATTGGGCTAAATTATAATATTATATGTTGATTTTAGCTGTCGAGCGTTTTAACTCTGAATTTTGTTGGATAGCTTTATCTAGTCTTTGTAAATCAAAAGTTATTTTAAGAAACATAAAAAAAAATCATATATATAGACTCTGGATCATGGGGAAAAGTAAGACACAAGTATATTCTGCTTCTTTTTTATTACTTCATGCATTTTTTAGAGTCCAATATGCAATGGTGAGTAAAGTTTCCTACATAAATGAAATTCAAGATTAGATTTATGTCAAAGGTTATCGATAAATATCAATTTTTAACGTTCCTCTTTATTTTAAATCAAACGTTGCTCAAATAGGCATGAAAATACATAAGTTTAGGAAATTTTTTAAAAGAAACTTATTATTGTAGATGATGTCTTCTTAACATAAAAATTTATGAGGTCAAGACATTCTAAAAAAAGTAAATTGTTTTGCTTAACAATGATTTTTACTTGAATCAATTTCAGGCGTTTCAGGTTTATTTATAAGTAATGTTTAATTCTAAGAAAAATTAGACCTTTTCTTAACAATATTACTTTTCAGGCAATTATCAGATGCGATAAATATTTATGAATGTCAAATGATGTATTTAGAAAAGGACTTATCCGAATGCTTTAACTCTGTATTAGTGAATTGGGATATTGGGACATCATGAAATTTATAAAAGCGCTTCTTATTACTTCGAATCTTCATTTTATCAAAAAAACTTTTTAGTATATTCCTGATTATATGCAATTCGTTAATGATTTTAATTATGTATTATTATGGATTTATTCGAAAATTCAAAAATTGTGGATTGGACCTTTGTGAATTTAATTAACTGTATTGTTTAGAATTAGTTTTTTTGGTTGTCCTTTTGATTTCTTGCATGCTTATTTTTATATAAGATGTTTTGATTCTTGGATTGTACCATTATATCGCCCACAGAAGGACTGACCAATAATCCTTTTGATGTCACAGGAAATAAAAACTGATTGAAATTTGATGAATTTTTAAGTTCTTTTGAGTGATGCATATGTTTTTTTAAATATTTCTCAACATTTTTTTATATCAATGTGGTATAGAGCTGGTAGATAGGCTTGTTTTCCAGTACGTAGGATTCGTAGTTGTGGGCATAAGTTGCTTTTCCAAATTGGTAGCATTTTCACAAGATCTTCTGCGTTCTTGTTTCATAAACGTTCCTTTATATTTGTCCATTGCGAAGTGTGTCTTCCCTGATACTTGGAACGATACGAATAATTTGTTTTCGAGGATCGTGATAACTTTGACTTAACGAAAAAATTAGAAATAAGTGAGCTGTGTCATAGAGGGGTATTTGAATGATTAGTTGTAGACCTCGTTGCATTTCTGTCAATTACACAGAAAGGTTGTATAGTGTAGCTTTTCCATTTTTGGCTACTGGGTCCAATTTTTGAATAAAAATGTTGGAATTGCACAAAAAGGTTTTTTTTGAAACACAGGAAAATATCGGATATTTCTTACAAAATTCAGGCTGCTATGGACTCTATAAGGAAAAGAGATAAATTTGGTGCAATCTTAGCTGTTGATTTTTATAAGGCTTTTGATTCCATTTCTCATCGGAAAAATCTTATAACGGTCAGGGTTTTGCTTCCAAAGCGGTTTTATAATCTAGTTCTGGCACAAATATGTAAAGGCACGTCAACAATTTCTATAGATGGAGTGGAGAGTAAACCAGTTATATTGAATAAAAGCTGCAGGCAGGGATGCCCTTCCGCTCCATTTCTTTTTATTGCTGGGATTGATGAGTTTTTAGTAGAGATATCAAAAAAAATATGCCGGGTTTGGAGTATGTCTTAAGGGATATAAGCATCTCATTGACTTATATGCAGATGATGTTACCATGACAGTGCAAGCAAATTCAGAGGCTCAGTGAATAAAGAGGCTGGAAGTATTATTAAATTTCTTTGGAAAACATAGGAAGAGAGTCTAGAGTTGAATCTGCTATTATGCCTATTGGTTCATGGAGTCCTGCTCAAGAGCTCAAAGTTAGGAGCTGCAATATAAAAAGGAAGATTGATATATTAGGCATCACATGACAGAGTATTGGTATACAAGAAGATCACTTGAAGCAAACCAAGTCAACACTAGATCAAAAAATAAACCTCTGGAAGAGGTTAAATATACAAAAAATAATAGACAGAACAATACTCGTGTTATTCCTGCAGTAATTTATAAAGCTACAGCAAGTCCTTTAGCTGCAGAAAAGGTGGTTATGGAGGAAGGGGTATGGCTTTGTAGACTTTCCTTTGAAAACTGCGAATATCCTGTAAAATTTTTGTAGACATGTTGGGGAATCCCTTACTGGAATGGAGAAAGACAATTACTTAAACCAGAATATATATAAGGATTAGGATGGGAAACACTCTTACCAATGATGTAACCACGCCACTATCTCAAGTGTGGGGTACGGCACAACGAGTTATCTGGACACTAATGAAGACTCAACAGTAGGTATTGTTCGGAAAAATCTGATTAAGAGGTTTTTCTTTAGGAAAATATATGATTAATCTATTTTGGAAGAACATGCTATTAGCAACGGCTTTTTAGCTAGGGACGATATTCACTCCTCAGATCTATTCCATGACTGGAGATTCAAGTTTTCTCTAAAGGGGAGGTCAAGTTTTTATATTATGTCATGCCCTTGGCATTTGAAAATGGTATTGCCTAAATTTGAAGGTGAGACAGATATATTATGTTATCTACATAGGAGAAGATTTAGCCTACCTTAAAACCGGAATTGCAGAATCAAGTCATCGTTGAGGGGAATTAACGACGGAAAAAAATTCACATCTCCGCTAATTCTATTTTTTTCTCAAGGCCATCTAAGGACTGTATTAGGATATGAAATAACACAGTCCATGCTTTTGTAGATTGCCTGTCTTTAACCATTCTTAAAATATTTATAAAATTAAATGTTTGATGGGTGGATATGAAAAGTTTTAGAAAGGAATTGTGCTGTTTGGACTTTCATGAAGAAAAAAAGGATTTTCATCCAAAGCCAATATCTTTATGTAATTGCCCTAGACTGTATTATTATTTTTATTTATCTTTCTTGTCTATACAAATATTAAAATAAAGGAACCGAATAAAAAAAATTATATGTAATGGGATGTAGGGATCTATTAACTTGTTTTAATCCCCTTACATATAAATTATATAGACTCTTATCTAATTAATTTTTTTTCGTCGGAGTATTGTCGTAATCTATATTCACGCAACCGACAAGTTCAACTATGATCTAAGGCATATGAATAAAAAATAAAAAATATATTATTATCGAATTAACATCCTTCATTTTACTCAATTTTTTTTTGATTATATACATTTAAAAAAAAAAATGTAATCAAGATAAAGTTTTTTTTTAAATATTAAAATGTTCAATTTACGAATTTTCAAAACGAATTTGAAACTGCATACAAGTCATATAATTAATTCCAATTAGGATCATTCTAAATTTAACAAAAGATACAACCAAAATGTTTGTTTCCTGCAAAAATCCACTCCATATCGGTAATCATTTAAATTTTTTATGTTTATGGAAATTTACACTTGAAAAGTAATTCCCTCTTGCTTTCCATCACCAAGTCAATTGGGTATCAAAGTAAAATAGTGTTGACCAAGATTTAAAAAAAACTTGAGAAGTAGGATATATTGTATTTCTTGATTGGATAAAATTACTGCCACTTGACAGTGGTCAATGACTGCAGTGTTGGTTAGTTCTTTATATGGTTAATTTTTATCTCATAAATTTAGAAGGTATCCAATGATGTCAGCTGTTGTTGTAAAAAGTATCAGCAACGTTCTTATCTCTTATTACAGAGGTGAAAGACTGGAGGTTTTCAATACCAACGGAGCTACATATTGTTTTAAAGTAACTGAAACCCTTAAAAAACCTTTCCCAATTATGTTGCATATCACTTGTCTTGCTCATAAGGCTGAAGAGAATAAGAAACACTCTTACCTGATTTCTTTTAAAATACAAAAACTATCATCGTTAATTTACAATAAGAAATTATTAAAATTAAAAATATACTGGTTTCTAAATAAATTTACTTAAAAAATTAAATAATTTGAACTGAATAAATCTTGTGGCTAAATAAGTCAGTATAAATTAAGTAAATATGTTCATTTATTTGATACATTATTTCAAAAAAATGTATCCAAATGATTTCTTTCTTTTGTAGGGACTACATTCTACGAGGATTACTTACTTTATTATTGCAGGTTTTATGTGATAAAATCGAATTAAAATGGACCATTTTTGTTGTTATTTTGAATTTCATGTCATTTAAATGCAATTTAAAATTTTCATACTATCAGTCCAATAGTTGGGTTACAATATGCTAAAGAAATATAAAAAGGGTCATGAGCTTAATTTTTATCAACTTCGATTGACGTTATTTTGAACATATAATTATTATTTTTGTTGAAATAACCATAACATCACTATATTGTTAATTTAAACTTAGTTTTTCTTGCAAAAATTTAAATTTTCATAACTTTAGAGCCATTAAGCTTTCTCTAAATAGTTTTCAAAACTGTCCCAAAATTTTTTTTATGTTTTTGTACCATTAAGAACTTTTTTAACCTTAGGCATTTATTTTCCAAAAGATTCATTTAATTGTCAGCTACGTGGGCATATTAGTAATTTAAAAGTATAAAAGAAAAATTAAGAATTATTCAGAAATATTTTTTATGTGTACTTCATGATTGAATGCTGAGTTGTTCATAAACTAAATAATGAAAAGAAAACCAAGAAGAATGTTTTTTAATATTTTTAACAGCTCTATTTGTAACAAGTTTATAGTATTTTAAATTAATTATACAGTGGTGATGAGGAGAACAATTAGCAATTTATTAAATGACTATAATGTAAGTCGATACTTGGAAATCTTTACTTTGATGATAATCTCAATTATATGAGTGACTGAGAATATAATTGTAAGACTACACTAATAGTCTATTTATTATTTACAAAATAAGGTTGTGCCCTTATTGGTCTAGCGGTTCAAGAGCTGGAAATGCTTGAACCTCAAAAGCCGGAACCGACAATTTCGAACCGAGGCAGTAATATAATGTCTATCGGTCGCTGTTGCTCTGCTTTTGTTCATATATAGAATATATAAAGAACATACAATATATATTATAGAAATAAATTAGTTTTAATAAATAAATCAATTTCTGAGTTTTTGTAGAATTGCAGGCGTTTTCAAATGATTTTTTTACGTCGCCAGGGTGATACAGTTTTATCTCAGTTCCAAACAGCTGAGGGCTTCATATGGGTCTAGAAAATGGGTTTTAGGTACAAGATGATTAAATGAAAGAAGGAAGGGGTGGGTAGAATATGGATCCAGGTTCGCTAATAAGCTTGTCGGACACTTATAATATTTATCAAGCAAACTTTTCTATGTCAATGCTACCCTTCACTAATACCTTTTTAGCTTAGGCCCCTTTTATACGAAATATGTAACATACTTATGTGTAGACTGAGCGAAATCAACAATTATTCATCTTCCTAGCTACATGTCTCTAAATTAAAACTTTTCAAGTTAAATGGACTCGATACCATATCTGGCTAAGAAAAGAAGTGTACCAGACATACAAAAGGTATTGAAACGCGTGCAGACAGAAACCCACATCTATTAGTTTTATTTATTTACATGTAAAAACACTGTTAAGAGAGTTGATGGAACTAACTTAATGGAATGGATAAAAAAAATGTTAATCATTACATAATTTAACATAATTGCAATTAAATAATTTATTTAAATATTAACGAACAATATGTAAAAATAATATTGAAAAAAGTATTTATACCACACTTTATTGGTTGTGGACCTTCTAAATAATTTTTTTAAAACTGGGGAGAAATATAATATAAGAAATGACAGACTGATCTCCATTTTCACCTCATCATAAAATACACAACAGAATATTTCAATAATCAAAATATCTTCCCCAAATCATTTTAACGACATGAAATGGATTTATGGAACTCTATTTAAATAAAAACATTCCACCCTCAGTTTGGTGTGCTATGTATTCTTCAAAAAGCACTAAGTATGGTTCTGCACTTGTTGATTTTTACTCAATTAAATATAAAATTATTGTCTAACAATGCCCATGCATTGGTATCTGGAATCCTATATTGAAAAAAATATATGCTATACTTTGAAACCCCAAAACAATAGTTAGTATTCTGGGATCTTCTGATGAATTTTCTTTTTGTAGAGTGGACTGACAAGGAGATTAATTACAATAAATGGTCTATGGAAGATAATAAACTTGGGTCCTGCGATAAATTTAAATCGTAACGAAATACATTTACCTATAAAGTGTCTCCTATTTGTGGATGATATCACCGTTTTTGTTCAGGCTCCGCAGAACCATGCCATGGAAAGGAGTATTAACTTTAATAAAAGTGTACTCCAAACCAGACTTAAAAAAACTTAAGGTCTCAGACCATATTATTTTAACTAAAGTTATTCAAATCTTTAGATGAACTCTTTTTTTCAGTATGATATTTCAACATTTAAAAAAAAGTAGGAGTAACATTAAAAACGGGTAATGAAGAGCTTACATTTCTAAAGGCCCCATAAATACGCCAATAGAAAAATGGGTCTTAGAAAAGCCAATATTGAAACTAAGTCCATATTACCAGAACGGAAGCGTTGAAACCACCGCTTTTCTGTTGCATTCAAAACTATATTGGGCACATACACAGCACCATTTTTGGGCGCCTTTTCTACTTTTTCACCTTGGTCGTAGTGATACTAAAGAATATATCGAATTTTCTCGTATTTTACTTCTATATTAGAGTGCTCTAACGCACAACTGGCTTTACCAAACAAAAAACTGTATGAATCCATGCAATACCTACTTTATGTAGCTTGGAGTCGTCCCGATAGTAAATTGGTTTGGCTCTTAGTATCCCTCATTGTAAGATGGTCTGCAAATTAATTTCCCATAATATATGAATGTTTTTTGCACCATTCTAGATGTATAGTTTTCTCACTCATTCGTTTGATGATGGGTTGTTTACATTTTAAAACTTTTTCACTAGAAGTAAGTGGATTAAAGATTGCAGCAATTGCTGATTGGGAGTCTCATTATTACATTCTCTATTATTTTTGGTACTTGAGAAGAGCTTCTATACCTTGAGATATGACGAAAATATCGGATGAAACAAAGAAGCCTCTTTGTTAAATGAAGCCATTGAATCAAAAATATATACATAAACAAAATGTATGGCCGTAAGTGTTAACATCAATTACGATATAAATATTTATGTTTACAGATACCTAAATTAACAATTCGCTTTCTATTTTTAGAACCATATTTACCACCTCATTTTTAATACAATACCTTAAACAAGGTGGTGGATGATAAAGGTGAGTCGCTCACGACTCATATAATTTGACAGAAGTAAGGAGCCCCCTTTTAATTACGTAATAATTGTATGGAAGACAATGGCCTATATTTGTACTGCACTCTAAGATTACAAGGAATCTAAATGAAAATGTAAGATTTGCTACTTGTAATTTGGGTCTGGAACTATTTAAAGGGGAAATTAAATCTTTTTAAGTTTATGAATAGAATATGATAGACTATTAGTTGCCATGTAACTTTTAACAACTGCACTTAATCTTTCATTAATATTTCTCTATTTCTATTAGATAGGGAATGCCCCCTTAATATTGAAAAAAAATTAAAATAATAATATAGGAAAAAACCAGTGAATAATTATGTAATAAACAGGAAATGCTCATGTGAAAAAAATAAACTTAATTTAGGTTGATATAGAGTTCTAAGTAACTATCTTACCAACGGAACTGAAGATGATGAGTCTTGTGATTTTTACTAATCTCTTCAACAAGAAATATATATTTTAGTAAATGTTTCAATAGTATTTGGGAAATCAAATTTTCTGAAGCATCCCTACTTTCATATTAGTTATTTGAAATACTGACCAATAAGAGTTCTAAAACTAATAATAGGAATAATTTTGAAATTTATATTTTCTGACAACAATCACAAAAATAAAATAGCTTTTGCATCTCCATATTTAAACCAAATTAATCAATAAGATAAAAAGATAAACTAACGGAGAACTCATAAATTGGGAATGTAAATTTATAAGGATATCATTGATGCTTTAATATTTTTATCAAGAAATACTGTAACAATAGTAGTAGTATTTTGATACATTTTAACTATTTTTTCCAGTAAAACAACTTATAATTAGCAAGTATGTCAAACATTTAATAATTTTTTTAAGATCCTACATGTTTGCGATAGTGATATTTGATTATGACGACGAGCAATTTAGCTGTATAGAAAATGATTCCCAAATTAATAAGTTTGGGAATTTCAATGCCATTCAGATATTTTAATATAACTCTTCAGAAGTTAACAGGTTTGTTATACTTAACAGCTCCGAGTAACTATATATATGTTATAACCGAACAGAATATGGCTTGCAGACGAAAATATCGAGAAAAGAAAAGCAACTTATCTTTACAATGCTAGAATCATCTTTCACTTGGTTTTCTCAGTGATAAAAGTGACATAGTATTAATAAATATATCAGACAAACTTATAAATCATTTTTCCCTCACCACCAAAATAAATAACATTTGCGTTTATATAAAAAAATCATATTGCAATATTATAGTTTAAAATTAATATCCTATTATATTACTTCATTATTCATAAAAAAATTAAGAAAAATGCTCATTGAAAAAATATTAACAAGAGCAATCAACACTTCAATAAATAACATAAAACAATAAAAAAAAGCAAAATACTCCCTCTAAAGAAAAACATCATCTACTGATATGCTTTTTGTGTTTACGAATAATTAAATGAAGAATCTTATCATGTCGTACGGAAATCTGAAGGAGGTATTTTAATCAATCTGATGCATAATTCTACGTAGCCCCATCGTAGGGGGGTATCTTCAAAGAAAATGTAGCTTCCCTTGCAGCAGCGGCTATAAGTATTGATCTTAAATCGTTCAGACTAACAACCCAGTATAGAGTAGGTTCTGTGCTATAAAGGACTTATAATTACTAAGAGATGCATTTATTTCCGTTTTGTTCTTGATAAATTCAATACTTCGAGAGGAATCACTTAACAGAATATATCCTTTAATGCCCTCTTATTATCGTTCTCTATAATATCATAATAAACAGCTTAATTATTGAAGGAAGTGGCCTGTCAACAAAAATGGCATCATTAAAAATTCGTATACAGTGTTTGCAAGGTCTCAAAAACTTCAACAGCTTTAACTTTATTAACTTTAACTTATATTTAACTTAAAATTATTCTAAATTGCTTTTGATATGTTGAACAATGATAACTTCTGACGAAATGTGCTCGTTGAAGTACCCTTTCTTTAAAATATAAAATACAATTTTTTAAATTAACTTTTTTCTATTTGATGAGCATGAATTTTTTCGGTTTGTGACAAAATAATTTAAAATTTTGGACACCATATTTTCTTATTTATGTTATGTTCCTTATATTGGTCATATGAAATTGCACTGATTGTGAGTAAATTACTACAATTACTTTGTCGGACTTCGAAATGGCCTTTAGAGTCCCTTCTCTTGGAGGGATTGAGTATATTAACTACACATATGGATATTCATGAAAATTGTGTGTATTATTGGCATGCCATATTTAAAGAAACCGAAAATCAACATGGTAACCCTGACAATTTGAAGGATGTTTTGGAGAATGTTAGCTTAGTATTCAGGACCTTTTATTAAATCGACCACAATCAGCTAAAATCAGATAAAGAAACTAGTAGCTAAAGTTTATACGAGATTTACATTACTACACATTTATTTAAAGAGAATAATTTCTCCCAAACACGTTTTTCATTCAGCTACTCATTTTGATATTTTTAAATATGTAATGCATCAACATAAAGACGATCTTGAACAAAAATCAATAAAAGGAAAAAATCTCAAATTATTTATCCATTAAAATACTTCATGGACATATATGTGTCAATTATAGGTTTTGTTCCCAAATTTTTGGAGATGGATTAAATTATCCAAGAGTTTGAAAAGTATAATTTAATAACACTGTTTCATTTAAGTTACTTATATTCAATTGATTTTTTTAGAGGAGGGATACTAAACATAAATGAAAACTGTCCAAAAAGTGTTATAAATTTTGCTAAAACAAAAAATACGGCATATCTATCAAAAGCTATTCATAGAAAATAAATTTTTATGCAAAATCTTCATTGAAGAGATTGTTTTAATTTAAATTTTTCTTTCCCAAAATTCATTTTCTTTTCAAAAAAGAAAGAAAACTGGGTTTGGCTTAAACACTTCGTTTCAAGATACAATGACAGGTCAAAAGAACTCTTTGTTCGATAATTTGCATTTTTGGATGCAATATAAAATAGGTACCTACAACTTGTCTAAGGTAGTGTGTATGAAAAGTTAATTTGTGTCTCTTTATAAGGCATCGGCAGAAACAGCTATGTATTTATTATTTGAAGTAAAGCATATAACAAATGTCTAAGGTTTACTTAAAATGTGGTTTTTATTGGAATTTGAAAATGTCATTGAATACTAAAAATTATTCATATTTTTATATTGGCCCTAATCAAACAAATGATTATGCGTTAAGTGTGAGTTTAACGCATCATTTCATAAATTAAAATATATTTATACCTGTCAAGCGTTCTAAACAAGATTTTTTTGTGGATTAATTCTAACTCAAAAGTTGTTTTAAAAAATAAATATAAAAAATCAATTAAGGAGGCTTTGGATCACGGGAAAAAATTGAGACCTAGATATATTATGCTTATGTTTTATTACTCCATGCATTTTAAAAGTCCAACATGTCTTCTATATAAATGGAAATTGAGAGAGATAATTAAAGTGAAGGAAATTAGATACATATGAATTTGAATTGTTCTTCTTTATGTTAAATCAAACGTTGCTCAAATAGGCCTTTAAAATAATACTATTAGAAACTAAAGGATTATGTCATCTCAATATTAAAATAAATGAAGACAACAAATTTTTTAAATTGTATATTATCTTTTATGAACAAAATTTTGTTTATTTCAAGCAATTTCAGGAGTCTCATAGGTTTATTTATATGTAATAATACCCTATGTGTTTAATGCTAACAATAGTTGTACCTTTTTTTAACAATACTCCCTTTAGGGCAATCATCACAATATAATCATTTCAGCAAAGTTACTATAAATGGTATTTCTAAAGAATAAATAATTTGATTTTTCAAAGTTTGGAATAATAACTGTAAATCATTTAAAGAAAATTAAGAATCACTATATATAAATATATATATATAATTTTTGGCTCCAAAAAGACACATTTCCAGTAATAACTTCTGACATATTATGTGTTATATACTGGCGTTCAATCCTGCCACAAGAATCTTTACTTGATTTTTCTGGTTCTTAACATTTTAATGCTGAAAATATTATAATTATCTACCTGGACACAAATGCTTTTTATTAGGAGGGCCTTCAGAGCCTCTTTAGTATATTGAGGTCGTGTTTAGGCTTCCTGTCAGAGCCAAGACTTATATCCATATCTTCTTAAGCTTCCATGAAGATTTTGTCGAGTTCGGGTACAGCGTTTGTATCGTCCAGTCTCGGTTCTTTCATTTCAACGGTTTCAGTTCAGTTTTATTGATCTCAGTTCTTCTTTATACAGACTCAATTTAGTAACAGCCACTTACATCAAGTGCCGATGATGGAAATTCAGACTTAGGAAATTATATTGGAAACACACAGGACTGCAGCTACCATGGTCTATAGGATAACATGTCATGGACCTGTAGAATGACATAGTTTGATTTACTCGACAGGAAAATAAAAGTTAGCACAATACTACATTATATTGTTGCACCGATATTAAAATTTGCATACAGTCTCCAGTACCAAATGCTATCACATTTATGACAGAAATGTAGATAACTAAGTTCCATCAGTGGACCTGAAACCTGATGTTAGTTAAGACAATGCTTTTCAATGTGGGGGTCGTGAGGGGAGACTAGAGTGCATGTAGGAAGCTCAATAATTGTTGATTTCTCTCAGTCTACACATAAATATTATACATGTTTCGTATAAAAGGGGCCTAAGCTAAAAATGTATTAGTGAAGGGTGGCATTGACATAGAAAAGTTTGCAAACCCTGCTTAATAAATATTATAAGAGTCCGACAAGCTTATTAGCGAACCTGGATCCATATTCTACCCACCCCTTCCCTCTTTCATTTACACCATCTTGTAGCTAAAACCCATTTTCTAGACCCATATGAAGGCCTCAGCTATTTGGAACTCAGATAAAACTGTATCACCCTAGCGACGTAAAAAAAATCATTTGAAACGCCTGCAATTCTACAAAAAACTCAGAAATTGATTTATTTATTAAAACTAATTTATTTCTATAATATATATTGTATGTTCTTCATATATTCTATATATGAACAAAAACAAGAGCAACAGCGACCGATAAGCATTATATTACTGTCTTGGTTCGAAATTGTTGGTTCCTGTTTTTGAGGTTCAAGCATTTCCAGTTCTTGAACCGCTATACCAATAAGGACACAACCTTATGTATTACAGGTAATGCATGTTAAGTATGACATTTGTGAAAGCGTGCTTTTTCATTTCCTTCAAGTAGTCTTTAGTTTTCTTTGATAAAACCGAGGGAATGATGAAAGTCAATCAGTGTTTGGATATTCAAGTGTTAAAGTAAATCGTGTATCTCTATTTACTGATGAATCAGAGACTAATAGTAATATTTGGAAATAAGATTTTTTATTTTATTTGATTGAATAGTTATTATTAAATAGATGATTAATATTTGTGGCATACCAAGTTAAAAGTCGTTATTCTTTTTTAAAACACAAATTAATTTTAAATTATCATAATTGGAATTTTAATTTTCATGAAGAACGGAATCGAACATTTTCCTAAAATCCACGACAACTATAACCCCTAATTTTTTCCTCCTATTCATTAATTCAATTACAGATTTCTGGAAGCATCATATATTTTTCTTTCCTAAAGAAAGCCCTTTTGAGGGGAAGCTATTTTCATATAGCTATTTCATATATTTTCATTTATTTACCAATAATACATGAAAGAATTTGATATGATTAATTAAGGATTGTTATTGGTTGCCAATGACTTTTATAAGTTCAATTTCCTTTTGTTTAGGAATTAAAACAATTCTTCCCTTTGTGGGCAGGTGCTACATCCTGCTGCAAGACGTAGGGCACCTTTACCGAGTACGTAGAGATTTTGAAGAACAATGTACTCCTATATGTTCTCAAGATCACCGGGAAGTCGGACAAGGTTTCCGACGTCTTCTAGTAGGATGGTGTTATAGTGGTCGTGGTTTTTAGGAAAGCGTTCAATTCCGTTCCGAACCGATACAGCAATGTTCAAAGCCTGCTTGGAAGAGACTATGTAGCTTTCCCCAAGAAAATGTAGCCTCCCAGAGCCCCGATCTGAATCCTTGGTGACAAGTCGAGGTCAAGGCCAGCAGATCACGCCACAGCATTACCACCGACATGAAATCCTCCGTAGAGAAGGAGTGGAAGTTCATGAGAAGGGACTACATTGCCAGAGTATGCTCCACCTTCCATGTCGCTTGAAGGCCGTTATTGAGAGCAATGAAGATCAAATTTATAAATAATATCTGCCATTGTGTGCTTCATAAATGTTTAAAAATAATCCATCATGTTTGACTTAATTGAGACTCAGGAGAAGTAGAAATTTGCTAAGGTTGAATAGTGGTGCATCCATTTCGCACGACCCAGTATGTAATAAATTCCTAATATTAAAAAACTGTTGCCTTGCATATATAGCCTATCATAACAAGGTAAGTTGTAATATGAAATATTACAATATTGAATGCATTATAAGGAGAGGCTGCATTAGGGTGAAAACTCCGTCACGTTTTTTCCATAAAGTTTGGTATGTGATTTGCCTTTGCTCTATTGTCAAGACTTAACCAAAGAATTATTTCTCCAAATTTCCTGAGGATTGGAAAATACATGGTTTGGCAAATTTGAATTAAACATGATATAGTTTTTATTTTTTTGCATAACATAATTAATACATATTTTGTTGAAAAACTCGGAATAGATTATATTTTATTATAATACAGGTTTTAATCTCATATATTTAAATATCATCGTTTATTATGTTACAAATTTTTGAGCTGCTTTCGTCAGAGTCTTTTATCGATAAGTCTAAGAGAGTTGATTACAAATATATGAAAACGTATGATATCTTTTTATTCTAACGTTTCAAAGTGGTGAAGTAATATTAAATTTACTTCAATCCTATCGTAAAAAGAAAGATCATTGTTGAGATACATTCTATCTCATTATTGTACTACAACAAATTTGGTTTCTTAAGAGTTATGGATTTATATTCTTAAGCTTGTTTTTAGATAGTAATTATGTCATTTGTCTATCCGAAAGTTATATTAAGATATTTATTTAAAATCATTTTATGCGTGGCGAATGTGCTCGTAACAATTTTTTTTTTTCAAAGTCTTCATAAAACTAATGAAATCAAATCATAGAATATATATTACTTTTCATCTGGATAAACCATTAATTTTAAAGTCAGGTTTTGATAAGAAAAGTATATAATTTGTCATTTTGCCTAAGCAGCCAAAATCACTTGAATATTTTTTCCTTCTTCTTGTATAAAGAAGATGTTACAAAATAAAAATACTATTGCTTAAGACAAATCTTTTTCTTCTTCTCTTTTTTCCCTTGCAGGAGCCTTCCATATGCCACTGTAGTATATGAATGGATGTAAGTTTCTATTATAATTGTATTATCGGAATATAATGTTAATTCAATATCATTCAACCTATTTTGTATGTATATATTAGTACGGAATGTGTCTAGAATTCTATAATATTTGTTATATGAATGTAGATATATATAGGATATCACATGGCTCAATTGGTAAGATGTTAGAATCCGAAATAAAAGTCATACAGGATGATTGAGCTTCGGAAGCTCAGGACAATTATTTTGTTGAACGAGAGCTAAGAGTTGTGTTGTGCTTTCGAGGGGAGGAAGACAAAGTTGAAGAAAATGAATGAGACAGAATGTGTACAGATGAATGCAATAGAAAAAAGTCCCATTCATCTTCCAAGTCCAAAGGAGCTGAATTCGATCCGTTGTTGTAACAACAACCTCAAACTTCGAAAATTCAAAAACATTTACCAATGTCGAGTGCAAGAAGAGGAGAAAAAAATTATGAAAAACCGAGATTTATACCACAACCGAAAAACAAGAAATCAAGACGCTATTGGGCAAATGGGTGTTAATGTCAGAATTTAAAACAGAGTTAGCAAGATTCTTATAGGAAACCGGAGATTCAATAAGCTTGATAGATTTGTAAGTTTTGATAAAAGGATAAATGATGTATAATAAAATTTATATTAATGGTTATAGATTAATAGTTATCATACAAGGAAAGGGCCATGTGGTTATGTATATATTATTGTATTATTGGAATGGAATGTAAATTCAATATCACACAACCTATTTCATATGTATATATTAGTTATGTTAATATAGATTAAATATATAGAATATCACATATTTATATCTTTCTTTAGTATAGGAATTGCATTTTTAAATGAAATACAAAAATACATTATTTTCCAATTCTAAATAAAAATTCAATATTGTGAGTTTATTCTATAATTTGTATAAGCATAGATCTCAATGAGGTATACACAAATGTTATCTTTACTGGGCGAGTTTATTATACAACTAGATTCTTTCTCAGCATATAATTGCAATACTAATCATTATAATACATTCATTAACTTTTACAGAATTAAAGATTACGCAATTTTTGATACATTAGCTCATTATGTTTTATTACGTTACCATAAGCATCTTTTTGTTTGATGACAAACCCAGAATTTTTTGAAAGGTTTAAACAGGGGGATTTGAAAAACTTTCACATTCCAAGTAAAAATTATTATCTAAATTAAATGATATGTCAGAATGATAAGCACAAAAACAAAGTTAGATGGTAACACCTACAAATTAAGGAATATTTAGGAGAATAGTAGCGTAGCTATCATAAATATTTATTAGATTATTTACGACACTATTTCAAAAGACATATTTACAAAAATTAATAATTGTTGTTTTTAGAATTAAAAGAAAATTAAAGTTATACATTGAATTAATTAACTGATAGTCTGTAAAGGGTTAATAAACCATTTTGATCATAATATTTGTCCAAAAGAGATTGCCACCATAAATGAAACATTATTTAATCTAACATCAAATCAATAAACTTTTGCTATAATAATATTTGACCAGGGTTTTTAGCAGGATTACTTATAAAATACTCACTTATCTTTATTTTAAAGGGCATGTTGTGTAAAATTGGAATTCCTGTATATTTATCATTTTTTTTTTCAAAAAGTTCTGATCCCTTCCTTACTATCCACAAATATGGTTTGCTCCATATAAAACTTCATTTTATAGATTTGTATATTTCAAATTAGGGTGTTTTTTTAGAATTTTTATCCTTCAGGAAGTGCTAATTATGTGAAATGACTCTGGATTCGAACCAGTGTACCAATTTTACAGCCCATGGCTTATGATGAGATATTAAAAGGGATCTTGAGGCTCAAAGAAGCGGAATTGGCGGGTAATGGCCAGTATATTGAAGCTTCAGTTCATTTGTACAATATGTGGGTGCTTTTTATTTCTTTGATTTTTGGAGAAAAAAAAATGGTAATTCTCATCATACAATACAGAGTTTGGAAGCAAAACGTGGACTGAATGACTGATTTTAGAAAACTGTCTATAATAATTTCACTTTTTGATAAATAATTTTGTAAAACAATACCTTTTTCAACATATTCACTAAATATGACCCCTCAGCAGTAATCAGAGCTTCCACACGGTGGGGAAACCTTGAGTCGAGGATGAACTTATTGGACAAGTTATTCAATTCTTTCACAATGGTGGCCTTCCATGCTCGGGTGAGATGTCCAGTTAGTCTCCTCTACAATGTGTTCCACACAACAAAGTCCAACAGGTTCAAATCTGGCAAATATGATGGCCACTTGTCCTAGTGCCAAGAATAAGCCATGTTGTTGGCGCAGATGACTGACACTACTGGCCTTCCCTTCTATATGAACCTCAAAAACTTACTCAAGGATGTTGATATCAGAGCCGTAGGGGGGCCAAAAGTGTCAAAAAAATAAAAAAAATCATTAAAAAGAGTTTAATTCTAAAATTCTAAGAGATTAATTATATTGTAAATTATAATAGTAATAATTAGTGAAACGTCAATAAGATTTTCACCATATAAAATGGAAATTTCCAATCTTCATACAACATTTATCAAAGTAGAACTATGAAATCCTAAATTCACTTTGCCTCTTCTTTAATGCTCTATTTTCCCTAAGCCTTTTTGAATTTGTGTTGGAAAGACAAAAGTGATTTATATAACATGCCCCGCTGCTAAGTAAATAAAAAGAGTAAATTAATCTGATAATTCACGTTTTCAAAAACAAAGGAGGGATACCCCTTAAAATATCATTACATTTTTTAGATCAGCTGCAATCAGCTGTGAGGCAAAGGAAATAAGCACATATTAAAATCAATTTTTCAAATAAAATAATTTTTTAGCCGTTTTATTTCTTATTATTTACTTTTATTTTGGATCATCACATATCAAATTACATATGAAGAATTATACATAAAAACTGTAATGTAAAAGATTAGTATGTAACTGGAACAAGATAATATGTCTTGAATAAATTCATGGGAATAATGAATGTAAAAAAATATATGTTTTTCATTCATTGAATTTTTTTGGGTCATCAGTTAGTAAAATGCCTCATTTAGAACTTAACATTTATTAAATTTAGTAGATGCTGTGATGTTTGATTTTTCAGAATGTACCAAAGAATCTAAGAGTCCCTCTGAATCTTTAGTAATTTGAAGCTTGAAATATCGCGTAGGATCCAAACAATTTTTATAAAAATGCATAGACAATTTATTGTTGTCGTATGAGGATATGAAATAAACATGAGTTCCAAAAAAATCCATACGACGACGTTGACTCTGATTCTTAGAAAACGGTATTTGGAAAGGCCTTCCTTGTGGATCTTAAAGGATGTAAATAATTTTAGTATTTACTTCTCCTAAACGTATATACACATAGTTTTACCTTCGCCATAGATCACTTGCATATCAAAACTTAGAAAATACTTTATATTTAAACTAACAGCTTTGCCATTAATATATGCATCGATTGTTTCTCTCGGGAAACCTGTAAAAAATAATTTTTGTATATAAAATTATCACAATGTGGAAATGAACTAGATATACCAAGATTCGTCATGACTTCATCAACATGATTTCGTGTAGTTAAAGATTCACACCACTTGCCTTGAAATGGAGACACACTGAAAAAGCCCAAATTATATATGGATATTAGGTGTTTATGTATACTTACAATGTGCTAGCAGAAGAATAGTCTACAAGAAGTATAAAGGTTTGAACCAAAGCTATGTAACTGATCAAATTCATAGTTTTCCGAAGTCTGTAAAATTAATCAGAGTCCTCTGATATTTTATAGCATTTTCAAAAGTTATAAAATGTGCCAACGAGGAAGGAACTATAAGTAAGGTGTTATTTCACAATAATATACAGTATATTTTGTTGTCAGTTATAGAAGTTTCTGCTTCTTTTCTCATAATCAGTCCTCTGGGCGTTGATAGGTATAAATATTTAACTTTTGTTCATTCATGAGAAATCCACAACTGTTTTTGAATAATAATGCTGTAGCGGGCAAAAATTGTTAATTCTTTCCTCTGTTTCTTTTTTATGGAGAAGTTGTAAGAGACAATATTGCTAACAACGTTTGAACCCGTAAATATAAAAATATTTTACACTTATTGTTCTCTTTCATTTTTTCTAAATCAAATGATCAGTACCAAAAATATCTACTGTTTGGGTACATTTCGTTAAAACAATGCAGTACAAATTAATCAAAAAAAAATCTTTTATTCAAACTGCGGATATCTCCTCTAAAGTGCCTGTAATAACATTAGTTTCCATACAACTTTAAATAAAAATTAATGATATATTAAAAAAATTCCTGCCCAATGATGTATATGTTATCATTTAAAAAAATAACTGAAATTCCATATATTTTGAAAAAAATTAGGAGTAAACTAAAACATTATATAACTCCTACTCTAATGAAGAATCGAGGAACCTATTTCTTGTAATTATAAATTACTTTAAAACTTATATCGTTAATTATAATAATTTTACTGCATAAAAATTAAAAAGTTGTGTAAAATAACATTGATCACAGAAAAATCGTACCAAAAAAAACAAAAAAAAACAGGTGAAAACTTATGTATGAAGTAAACATTCACAAATGAGGCGTCAGCCAACAAACTAGCATCAGTTGAAGCTTTGCTTTATTGTTGTGGATATTTTGCTTTCAATTAAACTAAAAAAAAAAAACATAAATGTCAAATTTCATCCAGTTTTCAGTGACATCATGTAATTTAGTAATCTACATTTTCTCTTAGACCAAACTCCCTCAAACTTTCGTTACACCTATAGCATATATCTCTATAATGTAAATGTGAAATCCTGAAAAGATCAATATTAAATAATTGTAAAAATATAACATATTTTAGGATAACATTTTTATTCATGACGTATTAATTCCTCAATTGTCCAAGTTAAGGATATAGTTTTCATTTTACTAAAAGAGTCCATGTCTTCTTATTTCTATTTACTTCGTTTTTGTACTATATAATATTATTGAATCTTCTTATACTTTGTTTAAAAAAATATGATACGGTCATTCCATTCCAAGTCAATCAATTAAAAAGAGCACAATCATGCATTTTTTTTTTTTTTTTTTTTCAAATTTGACATATATTTTCATATTGGCTTAAACACTGAAAAATCCAAAATTTCAGACTATAAGTTTAAAGGTTTTTAAAGTTTTACTTTTAACACTACCTTGTCTATTTAATAAATGCTTTTGTGGTATTGTATTGCATAAGCCAACAAAATGAGCTTTTATCCATAAGGTCAGGATGGCAATATTTTGTCCTAAAAAAATCAAACATGTCTATTTCAATATCACTGAACTCTCGCTTTTGATCACAACCAACAAGACAACGTTTTCAAAATATACTTCGCCATCTTTTGCTAAAAAAGAGTGACCTCTATTTATCAATAGATAACTCTAGACTTCTTTGATTAAAACAATTCAATATAAATATAAAAAGAAGCCAAAAATTGGCAATAAAATAAGTTGTAATTTTGTTGTTAGTGAGGTAATGCAATGCATTATACCAAAAAGTGACACCAAATGTTTGTGGTGTTCAATACTTTTTCATATGAGGATAATATTTTCAAATGTGTCAAAGTAAAAAATATACAGGGCAGGTATTACTAATACTACTAAAGCAAATCATTAGATCCCAAATAATACACAATATTAAAAAGGTGTTTTATGAATATTATATTTTAGGTAAAAGAATATATCACATTGTTACAAACATCATTCGTCAAAATCAAAATATTTAAATTTACTTAAATACGTCATGAAGGGAATAGTATTTATTAGCTTAGGTATATGAAAAACGACAATATTTCAATATTGGGAAAAATGAATACATATGTTTTTGTTGTTTTTTGGAGAAGGATAGTTATAAACTGAAATTTTAAGTTAGTGATCTTTTTACGTGATCCTTCTTCGTTTATTTATTTCTTATGTAATTTGTGCATAAAAAATGAAAACCTCAATTTATAATAAAATAATAATTATAGCATTGAATATTGTTAGGGATTTTTGTGGCCAGGGTTTAATTTCTCTTTTTTTCTCACTTTTTTATATTTGAGATGAAAACAAGGAAAAAGCCAAGCAGGATTCCTTCTTAAATGAGGTGGATATGACATTTCTTTCTTCAGAGTCAAGATACTATTTTGCTTGATTTATTGAAAAAAAAATTGTTTGATCCGTGTTTGATGTCAGTGAATCTTTTATATGAAGAAGAGTAGAGCCATATAACCGTAAAATTATTATAATATTTAAAAATAAAAATGAAGTATTTTAAGCTCCATTGATGGATTTTTTATTGAATGTATATTTTATAATCTTAAGAGCGTAGAAGCAGTGATTATTCATCTTGCATTGTTCCACCATGCTTTTCAAGAAAAATTTTAGGTACATAATGTGGACCCTTTTGAAAATATGACAAATCTTGACAAGGTACTATTGATTTCCACTCAAATATATAACTATTCGTAAATGTCTGGTTAAAGTTGATAATTCTGTAGAGAAAAACGAGTGCAAGGAAAAGAGGGGGGGGGGAAGACTTATGATATCATTGTTTAAAATGCTGTATGATTGTCAGCTTCCTACTTTATAATTATTTTTGAGGGTATAACGAAAGTATTTATCAACAAAATGTTTAATGAAGATATACTTCGAATAATTGACTTAGACGTTTTTTATCCGTTACAGTAGATTTGAAAACGTCAAATTCTGTGAAATTGTAATTCATTATTAACTATATTCTCAGAATAATAACTAATGAAATGACAAAGTAGAGTATTTTGAAATGTAAGGTTCCAAGTTTAAAAACGAAGGCTTAAATTAAATATAATCTACAAACAAAAAAATAAACCATCATGCATTTATGTTAAATATACAAAATTATACAATTAAAATAATTTAACTAATAATAACAATAAATTAATACAAAATATTGGAATAATAGATTGGTCTGACATCAGAATTCAGTTAAATATGTCAAAACTTTAGGTTGCAAAACAAAAACCAGACGTGAATCAAAAAGATAATCACCCCCCTTTTCTTCATGTGGAAGTTCCTATATACAAATGTACACAGGATAGATATATCTCTAACGATGAGATCTAAATAATTATTAATCAGAAAGTCATTGTCAAAATCATACAATTAGACAATAAATATAATAATAAAAAAATGTTAGAAATAAATCCATCGTAAAGATTGAGTGCAAAAGCTAATTATGTAGCAATGTCCGGCGATATTATTCCTTATTAAGAGCATGAAAAAAAAAAAAAATCCACGTTGTTTATGCTTAGATAAAACATATCAAGAAGGATACACAGAGTTGCTAATTATAATGCTACACCCAATGCAACTACCCCCGTTGTTGTGACCATTTAAGTAGTTGTTTTTACCTTTTATGAGTTTTCTGAACACTTTTTCTTGGAGCTTATCAACCATAGCTAATCCTTAAGTGATAAAAAAGTAATATTTATGAACTATGTAATACTGGAAAACCTAATGAAAAAACTAATGTCAGACAAACTAGTTGCGAACCATCGAAAGCAACTACCCCCCCGGTGTTGTGACCATTTAAGCACTTGTTTTTGCCATTTAATGAGTTGGGTATCATAATGTTTGATAATTTTAGCTAAAATATAATCATATTTTATAATTAGGTTTTTTCAAAATGAATACTTACTGTTAGATGGTTCAAAATTCTGATTTCCATTTCGTAATTTGGTGTGGATGACTCTAAACATCCTGAAAATTATTTTAACTTTACAATTTTATTTCTTTAAATGACATCATTATCAACATCATCCATTAATTTAATGATGGTTCCTCGAGAAGGGAAGATATTACCCGTGTATTTCTCCATAAATTTTTTGAACGTAGGATGATTAACAATGGATAAGATGATATTACATGCAATAAGCATCTTTTTGAGATCAAAGTTAAAGTCTGACTTGATGTATTCATCGTTAACTAATTTTATGGATGAATATCCATACTCTTGATATGAGATGAGGATAATGAGTGGCGTGTTCTAGACAGGGCAATATAGACACACTTATATCGACAAATCCAACAAGCCATCGGTTTCTTATCCGGTAAGTATTTTCCAAATTTTTCCTTTTCAGAAATCCAGACAGAAGATGACGTTATTTTAGGCATTTTATTCAGTTCTCTATCGACGATCAGCATCTAATATTATATTAATATTGAATAATAAAGCCAGGAATGATAACGTTCTTGATAGAAGAAAATGTATATTATTTAATCAATGATACCATAAGTATTTCTTCCCTTCTCCTTGCAAGCTTTTGTATTCTTACCAAAATTATCAACCTTATACTACACTTCCTTTGATAGTTCAAGGACTCCTGTAAGCAGGAAAGGACACTGCACTCACGCCTTTCCAATATGGTTCTTTGCTTATTCTATAACTATATCATAAATGGAATGTCTTTCAAGTGTTTTGCTACAAAATAAAGAGTTTTTAAAAGTATTTTGCTAGTGAAAATCATCAAAATAGTAAGAAGGAGACTATATATTTCTAATAGAAGTGGTATTTTATTAGTATTTTAATCAAAATAAACATTAAAAACATAATAAAAAAAAAAGGTATTATCAATAAGACAAAGTTGGTCCAAGTATACAAGTCAGAAGATTTTGTTTGAAATTTTGCGTTTATTCTATTAGCATTTGCATTCTTAGCTGCCATTTTGTTTTTTTGTTAAAAATCGGATGTCATCATTCAGTTTTGCTCTTAAATTTTTACACATAACATTAAACAAAGCAAATTAAATTCTTTGAAGAAAAGCTGACTAGGAGTGTCCTTCCTCACACTTTAATCCCACAACAATGATAATTTCAGAGTTTAAACTGTCTGCATCCTGTGAATGAGTGTGGCAACAAATGAAGCTCTAGGATTTGGGGTGCCAATTAAACTGTCTTTCTCTTCGGGAGTAGCAGTAAGGTAAGAGAATATGGAGTAAGCATAAAGACAGGAGAGGTAGAGAAGGTTGGATGGAGTCGAGAACCCTCCATTGCTCATTATTTCGATGAAATCTTTCAGGTCTACATGCTGATTGGTTGGGATATCGAAGGTTATTGAGTCCGGAGATGTGTCTCTGATGACCATTGACTATTATCATGATGAACAACTGATCTTCTTCTTCAAAGAAAAACCAATATACCCGGCAACAAAGTAGATAGCATTATTCTCCCCCTTCGAAGCTGGTTCCTGGAGGCCATTTGGTTGCCAGTTAGTCAAAATGAGCTCAGCTTTTACCAGGTCTTCATCCAGTAGTAGTAGTACTTCATGAAGTAGTCTTACCTGAAAATTTAAAGAAGTAAAATATTGTAATGATATTATTATATTGTAAAAATAAGTAATAGCTAAATAAAGAAGCGTACTATTAACAAATATCATACTTACCTGAGAATTTGACAAGACTCTGACTACGAATCTTTTTCTCTGCTTCCAGGATCTGTCTCACGATGATGTAGTAGATACCTCCACTTAGTTGTATGTACCAGCCGAACCTTCATTCGATGGGATCATACTGGAACATGCCGAGGAGTACATAGGAGAAGTCTTCATCTAGGAGAAGATACTCTGCCAGATCTCCTGCAGCAAGGCACTTCTGGTTTGTTACTAGGAAGGTTTCTGATGGCAGGTGCTTTACTATTTTGCCACTCGATGAGAAAGTCGACAAATCTCTCAAGAAAGAGAAGCCAAGTTTTTTCTTCTCAGAGATTGGTTCCCGAAGCTTATCTCTCTTTTCGTAGCCAACTCTAGGTGTATTAACGTTTAGGATATTCCACATAGTTCTGACAAACTCTGAAAATTCGGCTGTGTCTTGAAACTCCGGTCTGTTGTCTTCTTTAGAGTAGTACTTAAGTGCTCCAATTGATGATTCGTGAAACACACCATGCTTTTGTAGTTCATTAAACTGTTGAGGCCTACGTGACGTGGGCGCAGCTTGAGTTGGCCTTGATGATGCTTTAGAAGTTGAGAGGTAGTTGGGACAGTTTGGCCATAGGGATGGTAGTACATCTGGTTTGCGTTACCTGTAAAAGAAGGACAGTTATTAGCATACGCATCAAAAGTGAGCAGCTGTCTTACCTCTTCTTTAGAGCCTTGCCAAGGGTCTGACTTCTTTTAGACTCACAGATGAAATCAGAGTCGTTGAAATTTAGGGAACACAGCTTTGTACTTTTGGATGTTGCGTAATGTCTCTTCTTCAGATCTTTTTCTCTTGGAATGGCTCTCAGCCAGGCGGTATCAAGTCCCGGGGTTCTCTCTTAGTTTGGTCACAGATGGATCGTAACACCAGACTGTTGTGGCTCGTTGTCATAGCCCGTTCTACACCCTGGGTCACAACACTTAGTGGTCATAATTGGAATTACAAAACAGAATAAAGATGGAGTCCATAAAGTAACTAATAGTTATTAGTTATTACTTATTATCTTACCAAACACGTTGCATTGTTTTTTTTTCAATGGACCCATGTTGCATGCGATGTTGTATTCATGTTGGCACATGCCCGGTCCTGCTTAAAGGAGTCCTTAGATGGTCACACAACGTTATAGTGTCCATTTCACATGAAAAGTTTGAATTTAGAGAGTTATATATGATTAATCCTTTTATTTCGTTTCATAGTATTCAATTATTTTTGAAGTCAGTTCATTCGTATGAAGTAAACAAATACACAGCATAGGATCCCATAATAAATTTACTAAATATTAAAAGGGTTAAAAACTTTATATGTGTATGCCTATTTATGTCTTGTCCTTGAAAAAGTATAATATTAAAAACTTCTTAATAAATGGAAAATTCAAATTATATATTTAAATTTGGATGCCGTCAATAGTTACTTAATGAATTTTAACTTTCAAAAGCAACTACTTATTTAAGTACAACAAAATAAAAATTAAAAAAACAACTACCAAATTGAACAAAATTATAAAGTATTTTTTTCTTTTCTTATTCCATTATCTTCTTATTATAATGAGCCTTTTTTAATTTGATCTAATTTTAAATTACTTCCTAAACTAAACATTGACCGTATGGAGGGGAACAGTTTTTGATAACACAAAAAAAAAAAAAAAAAAATCAGAGATAATTAGAAAACCTAAACAAATCTCTTGATATTGAGTTATAGTCTATATTACAAGGTTACAAAACACAAAAAAGAACCATATGAATGCCGTATCTTTTTTCTTTTCTCTTCCTCCGAGGCACCGGTTTTAGAAGTAAATACTATCGAAACACAAATATATCATCAGCATATTAATGTGTTAAAAAAAGGGAAACAAATAATACCTCTCAATATAATATCCAAAGAAAAATCAAAAACACCAACAGACGCGATGGTACATCATCCATGACAATCATTTAATTAATAAGTTTTATACGGGTGAGTATCATTCTAAAAACTAGAGTAATATGTAAACACTAAAATGTTTTTTCTTGTTCATTAAAAGTAGGTAATGGTGTTGTGTTTTTGCATCATGTAGAAATTGAATAACATAATCTTTTGGAGCTCCTTTATCGCCGCCGTCACGAATCCTTTGTTTATATTCATTCTCTTCCCCATCGCTCCAACTACCATCAGATGGAATCTTATAATGTTTTTATTTGGTAATGCATACCTCTCATTATCTACTATTACCCCATTCTTTTCCAAGTAAATTCCTTCACGCTCTTTTTAAGTGAAGTGAAGTGTGTTTTAATGCCTATACATTCTCCTAGAAAGTGGCTAATTTGTTCAGAACTTCCCGAAAATTTGACCAAATTTCCTTGTTATGTTCCTAGGTTTCCAACATGGAATGGTCCTGATCCTATTTTATATCTGTTGAGCATTTGCCTCGAAGTTAGATCCTTGTCATAGATTCCAGAGGTGAAATTTATCAGCTTGCCTTTCTCAACTTCAGTCCTTTTTAAAAGGTGCAAAAAAATCGACTCACTTCCTCTTCCCTCCAAGGTTTTACCCCTCATTAATTGGTTATAATAATTTGTGGCTTCATTTCATTTTTATATCTTGGTTTATTTGCAACTTCATTAGTACTTTGGTTAGATCAGTTATATTATTTGAAGCCATTAATTCCTCGGCGGTCCTTATTCCTTTTCTCCTTAACGTTTCAATATTCACCTAACTGATAGGTAAATAATATTTATATTCTTGGAAGGAGATATGGCACCTATTATTTTTTAATTATGTTTTACATTCCTTCTGCCCAAGGAGGATGGTCATAATGTTTATCCAATGATAATATAGTAATGATGTGTCGTTCGTATTTTCGCGCCATTTTTTAGTGTAAAAATCAGTTATGTCATCGAAACGGCCAAGCCGTTTCAATTGCAATAGTACTTATACAATACATTTTTAATTAACATATATAATCAATCATCAATGCCGTTGGAGTAAAAATGGAAAGGAAGAATAAAAAAATATATTTGTGCCGTTGCTTCATGCAATTGTCCAAATGGGATTGCTTACTTTGGATTCCCTAAGGATTCTCATTTTCGTGATATATGGATACAAGTTTGCAGAAGGAGTGACAATATACCTCAGCTTCCCAAAATCTGTTCCAGTCCTTTTACTGATGATAATTATGAGAGAGATTTGAAGAATGAATTGTTGGGAAAGGCCGCTGGGAGAAAACTAAAGAAAGATACCATTCCAAGTTTGAAACTGTTCAACCCTGTGGTGGATGATGGGGATCATAATCCTCTTGAGAATGAAAGATTGGCTAAGAGACAGCGGAGAGAAATGCTTCATTAATTCATGAGAGAACTTTAAACTAAAGCCAAACAAGATTCCATTTTTGACAAGATCAAGAGTGTAGAAGTGAAACCTGAAGTGACAACTACCGGATCCCAGACCGTCAAGGGTTTCCAGACTAAGTTGCTAAAAAACAAAATCAAAGTGTTGCAGAACCAGGTGCAATCACTTACAGAATCCCTCAATCTGTATAAGAAGCAAATGTAAGATTCAACTCAAAGAAGAATATTAAACAACTCGTGAGAAAAAAACTCCTTAAATGGTTCTCACCTTCTCAAACAAACATGCTCATAGCTAAGGACAAATCTAAGACACGGCGGGAAAAGGAAGACATTATTAATGGCCTTGCTTTAAATAGCCTCTCAAGCAGGACTTATAAGTACATAAAGGACAAGAAGTTATTTCCTTTACCGAGTGTGACAACCCTCAAAAGGTGGATTAAAGATTTTGAAACACTTTCTGTGTACCAAGATATATCTTAAAAGTTATTGAAAACAAGTTGAAGTCAGTAAGGAGCCAAACTATGAATATGGTGTCCGGTGTTTTGATACAATTTCATTATCCAAAGAAGTGACTATTTGTCAACGAAATAACCAAATGTTTGATATCAAAGTAGAGTCTCTGGTACTCCATTATCTTACTAAATGAGAACAGCAAATTTGATAATCATTGTAGATTTTTTTAAATATACATCTTACCTATTTTATCATGATTAAAGTCATTTTAATATTACTCCAGTCATATAAACAATAGATTAAGGTAATAATTAATTTTTTATTGTTTTTTGTATTTCCTTATCTTCTCTTCTATTTAGCTATTTCCTATTCAATGAGCTCCCTTTGCAAAACTTTTATTGAATTGAATTATATTATTTTTGTTTCATCGTTCAGGCCATTATGGTTTGAGGTTTGATTTCATCCTGGAAACAAGCGACTTTTCATGATTACGATAGAGCGATCACCAAAGATTTATTGTTTGACATTTTTTCCGAGTTAGAAAAATAGAAATCAAAATACACACAATAGTTTCGGACATGGGAATGAAAAATCAAAGATTGTGAAAACAGTTGGGGATAACGGTTGATCAAACATAATTCGTAAATTCAACGGATTCCAGTCGTTCAATTCACGTTTTTGCAGATCTTCCTCATTTCATTAAGCAATTAAGAAATCACTTCATCGATGATGATTTCAAACTACCTGATGGCGCAATCATAAAACCAAACTCTCTGAAAAGAATTCTACAAATTGACAATAATGAGTTACGAATGAATTATAAACTGACCCCTAAACATTTCAATTGCATGAAAAATGAAAGACAACGCGTTCATTTAGCTACACAAATGTTTAGTAAGAGCTCTTCTATGAGTCTTCGGCTATTATTTCCCCATGAAGAAGACTCTCAAAATGTTGCTAATTTTGTGGATTTAATCAATTCTTTGTTTGATGTTATGAACAGTCATGGCCCTTACGATTCCAAGAATGACGTTGGAAGCGGATTTGGAAACTACCTTGAAAAGCAAAAAAGGGTCTCGTGGACACTATCAAGAGCATTTCATCCATGAGACAGCTTTCGGTTACAAGTAACAAGAAAACCAAATTAAAATTGTATTAAAAATGAATTATCATATCATCCAAGTCTCTTATGAATTTGTATGGTGATCTTACTTCTCAAAATACCACTATCAAATATATTTTGTCTGCTTGATGTAATCAAGATATCATTGAATTTTTTTTCTCATGTATCCGTGGAATTGGTCGATTCCACCTGCATCCTAACTATGTTACATCCAATTCATCACAATTTGCTGTTTCAACCACTGTTGTTAAATGTAAATTAGAAACTGCATCATATGACTCCTCTATTTTGGATCAGATAAAAAGTACACCTGATGACATTTCTCTGGTAGAGGAACCAGAAGAAAATAACTATGATGAAGATGATACTGACATACGAAATGATATACAATTGCTGCTTGAAGAAGGTGAGATGAAAGCTGAAGACCCTAATACTTATGAGTATGAAAATTGTAACCATAAAGATGAATATAAGGATACTGATGATATTTTAGAAGATGAGTGTAACAAAATCAAAGATGATGAACTACTGGATCCATCAAAGGAATGTGAAAAGGAAGCATTCACTTATATCAATGGATTTTTGACAAATAAAATTCATAAAGAATTTGCAAGTCTCGGTACAAAGAAAAAATATTTAGATTATGATAAACTCGTACAAGCAAGTCCATGGATTGTTTCAAGATCTCAAGGAGGTATCATGCGGCCCTCAGAAGAATTCTGGGAATTTTGTAAAGAAATGGAAAGTTACTTTTTAAAATTTCATATTCCTAGAGTTGACTGTGATCCTTTTGTAATAAAAAGACTGACTGAAACTGTATCTACAAAATACACCCACCAAAATGTCCAAATCATTAAGAAATTTATAAGAACAAGAACATTTCATCGTATAAAGTACTTAAACTTTCTCAAAAAAACTAAAGACTGCAAGATTAAAGCAAGAAACACAAGGAAATTTACTCATTAATAAGTCATACTCATATATCATTTAATAAACTCTCCTCTCAGCACATAACTAAATCTGACAAGTTATTTATTATATGTATGTAATTGTACATTGTCAGTTGTGAACGTAGTTAAGTTTGTATTATTTTGTTAAAATATGTATATTATATTAAATGATCGAAATCACTTTTTTCCTTTTTGCGTTTTAAACGCTGCGAGAAGGTGATGAGTCATCATTATTATATTATCATTGATGTTGATCGTATATTAACTCCTTCCACATTTTGGATTTTTTTTTCTTGTCATTGAACATACCATCAATATTCAGTGAGCATCTAAATTTATTGCTCTGTTTGATCATATTGGAACTAATTATAATTTGTTTTATTAACTTCAATAGGTTTCCCAGAATTTGATGGGACATTGATATCCCTCTGGGCGTGAACGCTAACTTTTTATTACATTTACACCAAATACTTGTGCTTTATGTTTATTGTATATTCGGATACAATTTTATTTGTAATTCAAACAATTAATGATGAATATCAAAATAATCAATTCTTTATGTGTAAAACATAACGAAGCATTTCCAATATTTTACCAAGCATTAAACGAGATAACAATTGCTACATATCACCAATTTTTAGTTTTCTATATTTTTGCTCGCAGAGTAGACACATTTATTTTCTTTTTTGTTCAAAATAAGTAAATGTTTTCCATGATTGTCCATTATGAAAGATACATTTATTGTTCTGTGTATATCTAAAAGATATAGCTCCTTTTATTTATAAGATCGATTAACCTATATATAATATGCAAATATTGTAATTTTTACAATTGTAAGAAAATAATAAATAGACTATTAGTGCAGTCTTACAAATATATTCTCAGTCACTCATATAATTGAGATTATGATCGAGGTTAAGATTTCCAGGTATCGACTTATATTATAGTCATTTAATAAATTGCTAATTGTTCTCCTCATCAGCACTGTCTAATTCATTTAAAATGCTATGAATTTGTCACTAAGAGATCTGCTAAAAATGTTAAAAAACATTCTTCTTGGTTTTCTTTTCATTATTTAGTTTATGAACAACTCCACATTCAATCATGAAGTACACAAAAAATATTTCTGAATCATTCTTAAATTTTCTTTAATGCTTTTAAATTACTAATATGCCCACGTAGCTGACAATAAAAACAATTTTTGGAAAGTAAATGCCTTAGGTTAAAAAAGTTCCTAATGGTACAAAAATAATAAGAGTTTGTAATCCAAAACAGAAATTAAACAATAATACAAATAATAATTATAAAAAAAAAGTTACAAACAAGTCATGTAAGAATTTGAAATATTATATGTTTAATTAAAATAATGAAGGAAGAAAAAGAAACCAAAAAAAACTGGAGGATAAGTAATGAGATCAAGAAGTGAGGTTCTCAAGCGAGCTCTTTATAGACTTTTTCCTTATATCACTCAGTATATTATATGACTTGATATTTTGCTGAAACCGTGTCTGAAAATCCTGCTAATTACTCGACCAATCCCAAGAAGGAACGGAGATCTGAGATGTTCTTGTGTTGGAAATTGAGCGATGGCTTTTATTTTTCAGGGTCAGCTTGGATGCCTTGGCTTGTCACTCTGAAGCCAGCAAATTGGACTTCTGTTTGACCATAGTGGAACTTTTTTTAAGGGATTGAGCGTGATTCCAGTGTCCCTACAGCGATCGAGGAGTTTCCTTACGTTCTGTTCGTGAAGATGCATAGAACTATCGTATAAAATGATATCATCAACAACCTTTTCCATGTTATCTATCCCTGCGAGTGCTTCATCTCCCCGGCGGTTGTATTCGTCTCCTGCAGACGAGAGGCCCATGGTGGCACAAAGGTGTTTATAGCGTCCCCAGGGGGTGATGAAGGTAGTGATATCTTGACTTGATGGATGAAGTGGGATCTGGTGATATCCAGAGGTGGCGTCGAGAGTTGTAAAAATTTTTGCATTAGGAGGAATGTTGGACACTGCATTTTTGGGAGAGGTGATAGGGTGCTCCGGCCTGCGGACATGCTCATTTAACTTTCTTAAATCAACAGTGAGCCTCAGTTTTTCTCCTTGGCAACAACTGATATAGGGTGGACCCATTCAGTAGGTTTAGAAATCTTTTGAATTACTCCTCGGGACTCTAGATCATCGAGCATCTTTTTGACCCGCTCACGAAGAGGTAGAGGGATAGGTCTGGGACCTCTAACTTTGAAAGGAGTTGCGTTGGGCTTGAGGTGGATGACCATGGGAGGTCCATCCATGACCTTGAGATGTTTTTCTCCGTCAAAGACGTCAGAGTATTCTCTTAGAAGGGATTCCTTGGTGGCGAAGATACTTTCTTCTCCAGCTTCAGGAATGTTTTGATTCTTGTGAACCGGTGCTTCCGAGTGATGCGAAGTGGTTGTAGCAGGGGTAGACTCGAACGAGTCACCGTTGACGTGAAGGACTTCGAACACGGGACGGGACATTTGGACGTTCCTGACGGATACAATTGGAACTGGGAATTCAGGGTGTATGATTTTTAATGCAATGCTTGTGTCAGACTGAGGAGTGTGCCTTGGTACTCATTGGATACTTGAAAAGTTATCGGTGTCATGATATCATGATATTTTATTTTGACCTTCATCTCGCCGATGATGTTGATGCTGAGATTGTTTGCAGCTTCAGGCTTTCTTCCAGTGTTTACGTTGAATCCCAGACGTTCCGCGTTCTGTGTACTTATAAGGTTTGCTGAAGCACCACTGTCTGGGAGCACGTTCTTGAGGGATCCCAGCGAGATTCCATTCATGGAGAAGAAGTGGGCAGTGATGGATCTGAGGTCACAAAACTTGTTTGATCTCGATTCTGAGGATTGTTTGTCTATGTTCGTAACATATACAGAAGAGACTTTGGAGCTACGGCACATGGAAGCAAAATGTCCTTTCTTGTTGCAGCTGTTGCAATTCTGTCCATTTGCGGGGCATACTTGTTTACTGGGCGAATGGATTTTGCCGCAGTTTCTGCATGATTGCTTGGATCCATCCGTGTGCTTGTGCCGTGTTCGATGATGAGGAGCGGTTGGTTGAGATTTTAGATCGACCAAATGATCTGGATCTGGGTCTAGTCTGAACATGTTGGATCTGGGTGTTGGATATCTTGGAGGAGGATCTGTTAGCTGACTCTTTGGCCCTACAGATGGCAATTGCTCTATCTAGTGTTGGAAACGTGGATTCTTCTTCAAGAGCAACCCTTGTGTCGTTGTCACGGATCCCAACAACGATTTGCCTGACGATCTGTGCGTCGCGGCAATGATTGCATAGTTCAGCTTCGTCCGCCATGTCCTTCAACGTGAACCAATATTTGTCAAATGACTCCCCAGGTATTTGCTTCCTTTTGATGAAGTTAACTTCAGCAACAACTTTGCTGCTTTTACCTCTATAGTAATGATGAAGATGCTCGATCAAGATGTTGACTGTGAGATCAGAGGCTTCGAAGTCTATCTTGTAAGAGTACTCCAGGATTTGCTTGCCGTGTGTTCCCAGAGCGCTGAGGAAGGTCCATATTTGTTGTTCGCGAGGGAAAGACGCGAAGTTTTGAGCTCTCGATGAAGCATTCCAGTTGTCACGCCAGTGACGGAACTGTCGAAAGTTTGCTGTATCGGGGAGCTTTTCGATTTCAGAGACCCGGAATGTTTTGTTAGAGGTGATGGTAGCGCTACCTCCAGTCTGCGCATGGCTGCTGGTGTTTGGAGGTTGTGTAGTGGGAGGTGTAGACGATGCGCTAGGTGCCGCTGAACAGGTGGGTGAGAATACTACAGCAGCGGGTGATAAAGTCGTTGCGGTTGGCTGAGAGGCCATGGATGAAGTCTGTGGATCTGCAGTACTGCTCTGAGATAGGAGAGTCCTCATCTGTTCCAAGAGACTGTTTGTCTGTGCGTTCATGTGCGCCTCGAGGTGGGAAGCGTTCTTCACCAGCGCTGTTTGGAATTCGTTACGAAGATCTGTGGAAGCCTTTTCCTGCTTTACTAAGAGGTCGTTGACCAGAGCGTCATGCTTCCGCTTGGCTTCTTCTCTCATGTTGAGGAGTTCTTCCGCCGTGACCTGAGGAGTGAGTGAGAACAATTGTCGTGTTACTCCAGCAGGGTCCTGGTCGCTTAGAGTGTTAGCGTGAGGAGTGGATAAGGGGTCGTCATGTGGAGTGCTAGGTTCACTGTGCGCTGTTGCCTTGGGGTTGCCGGTCTTCTTTGCGCTTTTCCTGACCATTCTTGCAGGACGGGAGGAGGGTTCTTCTTGGTGAGCGTTACGATGATGTCCTCGACCAAGCCTTTAAGACTGCGCCATATGGGATTACCATAAGATCGATTCAATAATATAACGTAATCTTATGTAATTAATAGGTATTTATTCTCTAATTTCTCACGTGTACATCTCTTTACTTATAACACAATAATAATACTAATGAATACTGATCGAATGTTCTAGTCATCGTCAGAGATGTTCTCTGACGTCAGAGCGTCGTATAAATAGGGATGAGGCGATAGCTCACGAGCCGAGCTCTTAGTGTCTATCCTCACAGGTAGCATTTTGAATAAGTTAAATGCTGAAACATAAAATCAACATGATAAAACCTAACAATTGAGTTCAGTTTGGAGGAAAACAGCTTAGTTTTATTAAATCAGCTACGAGTAGATCCAACTAAGGGAGGGGGAAAGTAAAAACAAGGGTGCAAGAAGTAATTACTCGGATGCCCATCTTTAATTCAGCTCTGGGTCAAGCAAGGGCTTTAACTCCGCCAAGAATTATGTGTTACTTTTCGTCTTTTATGGCTACATGCAAATATTCAATATTTTGTATTTTTCTTCTAACCATCTTTTAATTATTATTAAAAGAATGAAGTGCCTGGATTCCTCTCAATCAAAGGTTTCACAGTTAAGAATTGAACCTTGCTTTTGCCTCGAAGAGTTTTTCAACAATTCCACAAAAAAGCGAAGATTTGAAACTTTTTCTGCTTACAAATTGATCAACTTGGAATTTTAGAACAATCCCCCTTAACTGACAGGACGTGCTCTCTAGCTGTGACGTATTGCCAAATGTAACTCCAACCGTATACATTTGGAGTACAAAGTATCCGAAGTTGCTTACCCAAAAGGATTAACCCCTTTTCTGGGGAAAAACTTTGAAGAATATCCCTCACACCGTCCGTCACGTCCGTGACGAGGCAAACCAACAGCCAAAATTTTCTATCACAAAAAAAGGGTATCCCACCTCAAACCCCGCTGAAATAGTGGAAGAATGTAGTAAAGAAAGACAATAACAAATAATTACAGGGATTGTAGCACACTGAAGTAAATAATACAATAAATTACCCAGCGTTAGGAGTCCAAATTTGGTAAGCAGCCTTCAACCCATGAACTTTTGTATGGGTTTGGAGGAGCCAGCAATCTCAAATGAGTTGTCTCGAAAGTTGTCATCAAATTGCAGTGTTTGTTGCCTTTATCACAGTAACATGATGTTTATCCTACGAGTCGTTTAGCTTTGGCTGCACTATATTAGTTTAGATGGACAAGGTTGGCCGATAGGAGGGAAGATTGATGGGGAGGGAGGAGAGAGAAAAATTAAGGAACTTTGAGGAGCTCTTTTTTTTCTTCTGTTATTGTCGATGGTCTGTTTTTGTTTTTTCGTCTCTTCTTTTATGTATATTTCCAATGCTAATAGGTTGTAAATGTATATCAATGAGTACTTTTGAAAAATATATTTTATGGTAGAGAGGGGGAGGGGGGATGGAAATCACCCAACTAATATTATAATATTATTAGGTTTGTTGGAATTGTGCTTTGCCCAAGCGCGCCGCAAATAGAACTTCAACTATCTAGTTTCTGTGTTGTCTAGGAGGTATAAACAAACCTTTACCCATAAATCATACTTGATGGCCGATGGATAATTTCGAAAATACTTTTAAAGATATCTCAATTTTGATTTTTTTAACATTACAACTTATCTCTGAAAGGTTTCTACATATGGAAGCTTACCTTTACCAAAATATAACTTTACTTGGTAATATTTAATCAAAATAATATTATAAAGAAAATGTCTTAATGTTGGTTATAATTTATTGTATATACAAATAGTATCCAATAGTAATTGTCATAATTTGCATAAGATGTGATAAGAGAGACCACTATGCAAGAGTATACAGTTGTCTAAAAGAAAACTCTTGTTTCGATCAATTACCCATAGATGCATTGAATATCCATGGAAATTACTTCAAAAACATAATAGCTACATACGAGAGTGGTACTAGTGTATCTGTCGCTGGATCAAGATTTCAAAGTAAATATCGATTCCAACCCAATTAAAAGAGTATCGTTTAGAATATATTTTGAACTTAAATTATTTATTGATTTAAACGTGAAGGAAGAGAGATTGTTGTATAGTATTAATATATAAACGCATATTATATTCTGTAAATTTTTGCAAAACGGTATATATTGTTAGTTGGAGAACATTAACCCCATCATTACAGGACGTGTACTTATAACTTCTTTGTGACTACCAAAGGATGAATAGATAACTTTGGCCCGAAATCTAAAGAATAGAAATGTGGCAATAAAGTAACAAATTATTTAAAAAATATTGTTAATATTTATGCATAGACAATTAAATGATAACAAAACATTCATTCCAGTTGGTCATCCACAATTCCTTCAATTCTTAGTACTTAGCTTGGGCCTCCTTTTCGTATTGATGATATTCAACATCACAATTGACAATTGGAGTATTTTTGTATACAAGGTTTTTGCTTCAAAAGAATCCTTGCTACACAAAGTTAAAGGAACTCTCAAAAAGTAAAAACCTTGTATACAAAATACTCCAATTGTCAATTGTGATGCTGAGAGAGCCTTTAGTATGATAAATAGCATCAATACGAAAATGAGGCCCAAACTAAGTACTAAGAATTGAATAATTTGGTCTTGAATGGGTTTTCCTTCAAATCATGGATCAGATTTTCGACTAAGATTATGCTGGTAAAAAGAAGGCAATCTTTCCTCAAGTGCAGTTATTGCCGAAGGTATTTTTCGAAAATTTTCCTGCATAAATACGACTTCTTCTCTTAAGGAATCAATATTAATTACTTCTTGTGTTCTTTTAGTTGTTGCCAAATCTTGATCAAGGCTGTTTAAATATTCTCTGAAGACGTCAAAGTAACGGTAGAGGTACTCCTCTGCTTTAACCAAGTTCTCTATCTTGTCATAATTGGTGATGGAGGGAGGAGAAATTCACACGAAGCAGTAAATACTCTCTTTTTTTCATCCAGAATTCAACACATCTTCTTCATATTGGAAATAAGTTTGTTCGTTATAGGAAACTTTTGTTGAACCATATCTGCAACTCTATGTAATCAATGAGCAATTCCTGTAATGTGAATCAATTCCGGAATTTTTTTTGCAAGATTTTCTCCTGCATTGAGACAATACGAGGCGGCATCAGCGATGAAAACTTTAAGTCTTCACTGGACAAAATCTTCTTTTATTTAGAATTATTGGTCAAATGAACATTGAATTGAGTAAGTCGTTGTTGAACTCAGAGTAGAACTGAGGATCGATATGAGAGTAATTCTTACCTTTGTCCTTTTTTTTATTTCCTTCCCTACCTCTGTTGTTACATCTGATTCTAGCTGAAGAAATGACACGTCATAACAGCTCAACTAAGCTTCTCCTAAACATTCTTCCAATTTTACTGTTTACCATGTTGATTTTCGATTTATATTGTTTGCCGAAACTATACATAATTTTGATCATAAGGTCACGAAATTGACGAAGAAGAGGTACTAAATCAATTATAATCAGAGAATTGTTGTGGAAGGACATTATGAGTGCTTTTTGTGCTTATAATTAACAATTATTTCATCCGCTAAACTGGTTGTTGTTATTGTATCCATAAAATCATGCCGTGTCAGGGGGATTCGCCTAGACCATTTTTTTAATATTGAGCGACTTACATGTAATGGTAAATATCACTTCTTTTAAAAGAGTAGTTAATTTTAATATGGAAAAATATAATTTCAAACTTATCTATTATTTTATATATCCAGATATATAACCTCTTCCATTATTAAGATTGTGAACCTTTGTGAGTCCTAAAAAATCAATAACTCATGGTGTCTGAATTTTTGGGCGAAGATCGAGATCTAATCAAAACTTATCAAGATAGTGTTAATAGAGATTCAAATTTATTATTATATTTAGATACATTACATGCTAGTAAGCTTTAAAATATAATATTCTTACAAAACAAACTCGATAAATTTTATTGACGTCGACAGATTCAAGACGATGCTTTACAAAGCTATTTGTCAATTTATTAGAAATGGGAGATTCCTATCTTCCTATAGGGGAGAAGTATAAAAACAACATCCTCTTGCTAATTATATTCCTAATGTTGGATTTAAATATTTTTATATATCTAGCAAAAATATCATGAAGCTAATAGTAGTGTACACTCTGGTGAAAAAGGTCAAATTCTCATGGTGCGAGTTCGAGAAAAGTTACTAAATAATCTTTTCAATTTTGAACCTTCATTTGGTTTCGTTAAATAAAGGATTTAATAAGGAAAAAATTGTTTTATTCAGATCTCTAAATAATAATACATTTTCATAATAATAGATATGTATAAATCTAAGAAAAGTAGGATAAAATATAAATAGTTAGTTTGTAATTTTGAACGTCTGTATTAATGATGATTATATTATATTATCTGTAGTAATGTAATTAGATATATTTTTAAAATAACTGATAATTAAATAAAGGAACTAGCATGGGAAACATTTATTAGTGTGGAGAATTTCAGAATTATGTTTCAGAATAAGAGATGAAAAAAAAAGTCAACTTTGAAAGGAACAGGATTCATGAGTTTCAACGAAGGAGCTGTGGATGAGAAATGAAACTTTTTGTTCCTCACTCGGTAATTCGTTTGGTAACTATTTCTTATTTTGGAACTGTCCAGTTCTAAATGACTATTTATATGTATTATCAGAATAGAATATGCATTGTAGACCAAAATATCGGGAAAAAAGAAACACATTATCTTTACGATTCTAGAATTATCTTCCACTCGTTTTTCAATCACAAATGAGCGTCAGTAGTAATAAAGAAATCAAGCGTGGGATTGAAGTGTCAAGGCTTCATAATTATCCGTATAGACTGTATGTAAAAAAGTCCAACTTAAAAATGGAATTGGTATAAATGTGATTTTCGTGGTCTAACATTTAAAAATATATATATATAAAAAGAGAGTTAATGACTTTTGATAATCCAAATTTTAATCTATCTTGTGTAAATGTAAACAATATCTTGTCGACATGCAAGCAAGTAATTTTTTTTACTATGATTGGTTAAATGTACATATCCATTTCATCTTGAAAATTTATCATTAAAAATTATACATTTAAAATAGGTTATTAAACGGTTAAGTAGAGAAAAAACAATGACCTATGACTTAGGTGACACAAAAGTTTTCTTTTTACCATATAACTCAGAAATGTAAAAATAATATTGGGGTAAATTGTAGTTAATATTTTAAGTATAATTAACTATAACAATTGTTTAATAATGAAAATATTATTTGTATTATATTCATCATATTGAAAAATTGTTGCCTTGCATATGTGGCCTATCGAAACAAAGGAAGTTATAATATGTAATGTTTCAATATTTAAAATTCATCAGAGTGATCGCTTTGATGTATTTTTTCAAAAAGTTTTGGATGTGATTAGCCTTTGTTCTATTTTCTAGACTTAAGAATAATTTCACCAAATTTGCTGAGGATAAGGAAATACATTGTTTCGGAAAAATTGGATTAAACATATTAGAATATTCCTTTTATTTCATAGCATAATTAATACATATTCTGTTTACAAAATCTAACTGGGTGATATTTTTTTACGATATAGGTTTTAATCTCACTAATTTCGATATCATCTTTTATTAATATATAATAATTTTTTTAGTTGCTTTTGTCAGAGTCTCTTATAGATCAGTATATAAAAAATATATGACTTTTTTTCTTTTAACGTTTGAAAATATTAAACTAATAAAAGATTTGTGAAGATACTATCGTGAAAAGAAAGATTATCGTTGAAATTCATTCTATCTAATGATTGGTTTACGACTAAGTTGGTTTCTTGTAGAGTTATGGATTTGGAAGTTTGGGCTAATACAGTAATAATGTCATTTGTATATACAAAATGTTATAATAAGCTAAATATACTTATTTAAAATTATTTTCTACATGGTGTTTTTGCTCAAAACACATTCAGTTTACATAAAACTCAAACAGTCAAAATATTGAATATACATTACTTTTCATCTGGATAAACAAATTACTTTAAAGTCATGCAACCTCTCCTCCATTATTATCTTACTGTTTTGATTCAATAGGTATATTATTTTATTGTCCAGTATTTAAAAATAAATATATGATCTGCATAGAAATGAATTATTCTTACTAAAAACTCTTGGTAAATATATCAACATTAACAACACCCGTCTCTGTTTAATGTAAATGACATTTTTTTTTAATCAAATTTGATATAATATTGTAAATAACATATGCCTCAAAATGTTTTATAGGATAATCTGGGTTTTTTGTAAAAAAAAGTATAGAATTTGTCAGTATGCCTAAGGAGCCAAAATCGCCAGAATCTTTTTTTCTTCCTTTTTTGTAGAAGGTAGGTATTACAAAAAAAAAATACTATTGCTTAAGCCACAATTCTTTCTCTCTCTCTTTTTTTTTTCTTTTTTTTTTTTTTGCAGGAGCCTTCCATATGATATATTCTTTCAACTAATTGTAACTAAAAATTCAATATTCCAAGTTTATTCTATAGTTTATAGTTACATAGATCTCAATGAGATTTTTCATAAAATTTATCTTTTTTGGGCGAATTCATTAAACAACTTGACACTTTCTCAGCATATATGTAATTGTAATTCTACTCATAATATTACTTTAATTAACTTTTAATGTACCATAAGAAATTCTCGGTTTGGATATAGCACATACTTTTTTTAATGTTGTAAACAAAGGGATTTAACTTATTTTCTCATCATAGATTATAAGTAAAGTTGTAAATAAAATGAATGTCATGATCTTAAAAACCCAAAATTAGATGGTAATTCCAACAATTTAAGGAATGTTTAAGGTAAGATAAATTTATTATGATAGTATTTCAGAAGACATATAAACAAAAATTAATACTTGTCCCCTACAGATTAAAAAAAAATCCATACCCTTACATTTAACTAATTAACTGAGAGCTTATAATTGGTTAATGAACTATTGTAATCAGAATATTTGTCCAAAAGATATTGCCTTATATTACCACTTATCTTTTTTTTTAAATGCCCTGTTTTAATAGGAATTCTCCATTCTATTGGAGATTTTATAAATTGCTCGGGTATTTTGAACATTGCCTATAATATATATATAAATAGAAAGTTGGTCTATAACATCTGGAAGTGTTTAATTTTCAATTTAGACAATTTATAATTTTTTAATAAGAATTATAATTTCAACAAAATTAATATTATAAATACAGGTGTGTACCTCTCTTAATCAGTAATGTAGCTGCCCTTAGCGGCAATAATAGCTGCCAGGCTACAGTAGAAGACAATAATATAAAATATAATTAAAAAAGTAATTTTTATAAGGTTTTGATAAATCTTTTTCATTGAAACAAGCGGCGCAAAGGCTCCTCAAGGTAATGTTTTCAATGACTTTATGGGGAAATAAGAATGAAATCAAGTGTATTATGTTATTCAAAATTGATTGATTTTTGCACGCTAATATTTTACAGATTCTTTATTTTAATGTGTAAAAGTTCCAGATTCAGAAATGAAGGAAAAAGTTGAGTATGAAGGATCTGCGTGCAGAAAGGATAAACTTTTCTTTTTATAAAGAAAAACGATTTTTACCATTTGTTGTTAAAAAAATTGTTAATTTAGGAAATTTTATGAAAAAAGCAGTAAAAGACTCCCTCCTTCCCATTTCCAAAACCATTTCTGGCACACTAATTCGTTTCGAAAAGATGGTAATTTCCACTGTTCAAGGGAATTATATATTTTCAATTAATATTACTTCTAACTTAATAGGAAAGTATTATAAAGATCGTTAAGTGTATTATCACGATGGAGTCTTGGGATAAGTATATTCAAATTTTTAGCGTTGCAATCATTAATTATCTCCTTTATAAATTGATGTTCTATAAAAAATTTTAGACGACTACTTAAATCACATACAAAGGAAGAGTTTTACTCATTTCAAAGAAAGGAAACGCGAAATATTAAAGGCATGAGAGACAAATTACCGTGCATCGTTAATCCTATAAGGTTATTTCTATATATTTTGACTAAATTATTAAAACTTATTCTCAACCAAGGCATTGGGATTAAACACAAATGGTTTGTTAAGTATAGTCAGATTTCCAATGATTTAAGCAATATTCAAGCTGAAATTATAACAGTTGAATGGTGTACAATGTTTGGAACAATAAAAGTTATAGACTTCTGTACAGCTATTTATTCTAATTCATAAGACAAATTCTTATATCTGACAAAATATTTGTTCCAAAACGTTTTTTTTTAACCCTGTACGTGTCTTCCTATGTAACGGAACACGCCCGATATATTTGGATGGACTAGATTGCAAGTCAATAATCTTAGAAAAGTAGCTTTTATGAGGTTTACAAATCTGTTTAAATTTTTTTTTCTTAGCTGCAATTAAAAGAACTGATTTTGAAAGTTCAAAAAAGTACGGAGGCTTTAGGTGTAAGCATTGGGGGATCTAAAAAAAATCATAGATGTGTATGCCAAGGATATTACTTTCGCCGTAAAGGCGAATTCTTAGTCTCAGCGAATTATAAGCAGAGTGATGGTATGTATCTATACCAGGGATTACCATATGAAACCAATTTTCATGTCTCAAATTATAGTTAATGTCAGTGACTAGCTGGGATTCTTGGACTTTTGTAACAAAAAATATGGATTTATTATTATTGATGTATTAAACCCAGAGACCAATGATTAAACATCATTTTTAAAACGTAATTAGAGAATGGGATTAAAAATAAAACAGTTGAACTATTATACTAATAATAACATTTAAATAATGCATCATTTTTTTAATTATTATATCCTTATTACACTTGTAAATATTTGATTAAGTAAAAAGTCACTACAACTAAGGGGAGAAGGCGTAGCAGGTGGTCAAAAAAGAGTATACTGTTTATGGACTCAATATAGTATCGAAAGCAGTGTGTCCAAAGATCTTCTTTGGAAATAAGGACGTCAAAAGTGTCGAAAAAATATAAGATATAGTCGAGTTGAACTGACTTGTGAGCACTTATTTAATTTCCTTGGAACTTAAACTTTTTGGGGAAAAACTGTTTTGAACCATCTAAATCGGATATTCCTAACTTTGTTTAGTTTATTGTGAAAATAAAACAAAAAACGTTCATAACTTTTTCTTTTGTGAATATACGACATCGAGAAAAAATAATTGATTTTTTACAAAATAGTCTTAACGACATTAGTTTGGAATTTCAAAAAGATTTTTTTTTCAATAAAAACTTTGTTATATGAAACAAGGCTAAACGGTAAATTTATAAATATTATATAAGGGAATGCAGTAATGGTGTGTATTTTTTATTCAAAAGTAAAAAAAACAATATTATGAAAGTATGTTTATCCCAAATTGATGGTAACTTTCCATAATTTGAATAGTCAGATTTATAGTTATAGTTCCTTTTTCGGTGGAGCATCTGGTAAACAAAAGAAACAAAAGGACTATGGAATCCTAAATTCACTTTAACTCTTTTCTATTGGTGTATTTCTCCTGAGGCCTTTTGAACTTGTGTTGTAGAGGCACATAAAACATTTACTGCTGCTTGGTAAAGAAAGAGTAAATTAACCAGATAATCCTCAAATTTTGAAAAATATTATAGAAGATACCAACTTAAAAATCATGACGTTTTGTGTAATGAGCAGCCATCATTTGTGAGAGGAAGGAAATAGGCACATTAAATAAAAATCAGGTTTTCAAATAAAACAACTTTTTTTAAAATTTTATTTCTTATTATTCATTTTTATTTTGTGTCCTCAAATATAAAATTACATATGAAGAATTATAAATACAAACTGTAACATATAAGAAAAGTATGTAGCTAGAACATGATCACGTGTCCTAAATAAAGTAATGTGAATAATTTATTGAAAAAAATATATTGATGCATTTCTTGAATTTTTTTTTGGTCATCAGTTAATCAATTTCCCCTTTTAGAAATTAACATTTATTGAATTTAAAATCTTTTTGGATTTTTAAATTTCCAGAAGCGACCAAAAAATTTAACATATCTTTTTCATCTACAGTAAATTCAAACTTAAAATAAAGTGTAACACCTAATTGATCTGGGTAAAAATTCATAAATAATTCATTTTCGTAGTGTGCAGATTTGAAATAAGCATGTTTTCCAAAGAAGTCAGCACGAGTAAATAATCTACTCGCCTTCCAGGGAAAATTTAATTGAAAATCCACTCCGGTAGGATCTTAAAGGATGAAAACAATATTCACATTTACTTCTCAAAAAATATATAGACATATTTTTGTTTTACCTTGACCATAGATGACATGCATTTGATTAGTTTGATTATAATGTATTGTTAAATTAACAGGGTTTGCGTTAACATATGCAACGGTCGTTTCCTTCGAGAATTCTGTAAAAATAAATTTGGGTAAATAGAATGATCACAATGTGGAGATGAACTAAAAATACCAAGTTCCGTCATGAATTCTTGAACACGATCTCGTGTACTACAATATTCACACCACTTTCCTTGAAATGGAGACTCACTGAAAAAGCCCACATTGTATATATAAATTAGGTATCCAAGTATACTTACTATGTATCACCAGAACAATAGTCTACTACAAGTAAAAAGGTTTGAACCAAAGCTATGTATTTGATCAACTTCATCGTTTCCCGACGTCTATACTATTCATCAGAGTCTTCTGCTATTTTATAGTATTTTGACAAGTGATAAAAGTGTGCAAAAGAGGAAGGAACTAAAATTACGGCGTTATTTTAGTAACACAATAATATACAGTATATTTTGTTGTCAGTTGTAGATGTTTCTGCTTCTTTTCTCTTAATCAGTGTTCTTGGTGTTGATTGGTGTAAATAAATTTAGCTCTTGCTAAGTTATGAGTAATCCACAACTGTTTTTGAATAATAATTCCATAGTTGAAAAAAATTGTTTACTCTCAGTTGATTTTAATCCTTTATTCTGCTTCCTTTTCGATGGAGGTGTTGCGAGAAAAATGTTTCCCTTGCAACGTGTGAAACCGTAAAACTAAAAATATATTTTATCCCTTTTTTTTCGCTTTAATTTTTCTGTAAAATCAAAAAAATAATACCAAAAATATATTTTTTTAATTTGATTCAAATGGATATTGTTATTATTATCTCTTGTAAAGTATTTCAAAAATATTGTTTTTATTTCATTAAAAATTAATAAAATTCATGATCAATTAAAAAATTTATTTCCAATGTTGTACATGTTATCATTGTAAAAAAATAGAAATAACTGAAATATCGTTTTTTTTTGTTTTTTTATCGTTTAAAATGAAAGGTGCAAACTTATCTAAGAAACAAACATTCAAAAATAAAGCTTTAACAAAGAAACTAGTGTCTGAACACGCATTGCTTTATTAATATGGATATTTTACCTTTTATTTAACTAAAAAAACATTTATACGAAATTTCATCCAGTTTTTAATCCAACAACGACATAAAATTTAGTAATCTATATTTTCTCTTGAATTTGCTAAAAAAATAGATTCTACAATTTGATTGAATTATTTACTCAGGAACATTTACAAAAATCTTCCCTTTTCTTCCTTCAATATTTTTTTTAATTCGACAAGCTAAACTAAGACACACATTTGAGGATATTTATTATATTAAATAATCGCCTAGTGCACATTCAAAAATGAGGTAAACAAACATTCTGACAAAATTTACGTTTGTAATATTTCTCTATTTATAGAAAAAAAAATTAGCTCAAACTCTCTCAAGACTTCTTTACACCGACAGCGTATATCTGAATAACGTATATTTGAAAACCTGAATATGATCAATATTGAATAATTGTCAAAGCAAATATGATCTTTTAGGATAATATTTTTATGTGTGACGAACTAATTCCTCAATTGCCCCAATTAAAGATATAATTTGTATTTTCTAAAAGATTCAATGTCTTCTTATTTCTAATTCCCCAGTTTTTTGTACTATGTATCACCAAATCTTATCATATTTTGTTTATCAAATTATCATACAGTCATTCCATTCCATATCAATCAATTAAAAATAACACAATCTTCTGTTTTTAGTTTCAAATTTGGCACGTACTTTAATATTAGTTAAAAACTGAAAATCAAACATTTCAGACTTTTTTGTTCTCCTGTTTAGAATTTAGGGGCATTTAAAGTATTGTCCTTGACGTTACCTTCCTTATTTTATAAATTGCTGCATTTTAAATGTTGCATTTTTGATAATATGGATCTAATTTAAAAACTATTTAATAAATAACACAGGGGAACAATTACAGGGTCATAATTTTAACCAATGAAATCAATCCAAGAATATAACTTATCTTCGATTACAAAATTCAAAAATGATATCAGTGTTTCTTTTGGTTGTCCGGTTTCAGAAATATTTGAGATTAAGTCATTCGAGAATATTATCATTCAGGTACATTTTTCATCATTAAGACAATAATCAAATTGAAGTAAAATGAATAAAACTGATGATAAATAGAAGAGATGTTCTCTTTTAAAAAATATTTTTTGTGTTGTTATTAGCGTATCTGAAATATCCTTGACTTCATATTATAAATTATCGAAACTATAACTCAAAATAAAAAGATATTTAACAAAGTTAAAAGTTATATTTCCTAGTAAGTGAAAAAATACGTATCAAGGCATACATCCTCCTCCAGACCCTATAATTCTAAATAAATAAAATAAAAGACTTGGTGGGACACATGTAATTAAAATTAAGTAAAATATTAGGTTTTATCCGAATTTGAATATTATATATCAGCTACAATTGTTTAATTTAATTATATTGAAAATAACGTACAAAAATATTTGAGTTAATGGAGAGACAAATTATAAATATAAAAGTTTTTTCATTTGCTTAGATTGATCTTCATTAATGAAAGACAAAAGTTTCTTTATGAATAAGGACAAAACAAGAGACCCGAAATACTTTATTCTCAACAAGAGATGCTCGAATTCCAATATCTTTGGGAGTGTAACAAGAAGAAAATAGCCAAAGAAGAAAACAAACAAAACTAAGCTTCATACAAGAGTAGAGTCGACTTTTTACTTTGGTGAGAATCTATCCCTCCATGTAGAACAATAAATATACTCAACAGTTGAAACTATAACGAGATCCGGTTACTTTCAGATTCAGATGAAATGATCTAGATGTGAAACATATTATTAATAATTTGGTAATTATTTACTAGAACAATTTAAAGTTATTACAATAAACCTAAAATATACAACAATTTAAAACTTAAATGCAATTTTACTTTGATAATTTTTGAAGCCTAAGATTCTTCTTCTTTTATGAATCCTGAAGAAGTGAATTTTTATGGTCTCTAAGAGTTAGGACAAAACAAAGATACTTTTAACTTGATCATTAATCTCAAGAAATGCTCAAAGTCTTCGTTGCAATTCCAACGAATGAAATGACAGGATGAAAATTCATCCGAGGAAAAACTACCAAACTTCATAAGAGAGTTGAGTGTACTCCTTCATTCGGAAAGAGGATTTCAAGATAGAAAGAGTGAAGAGATCCATTCATGATGAGAAGATAATTTTATTATTCAAAATATACCTAATAAGTAATATATAATTATTTTATTTGAATTAGTGCGAAGCACGGTAATATGTTATGTCATGGAAAGTTATTCTAGATTTCCATAGCTATGTATATGTTTATCACAGGTTATGACGTCATTATGAGGATATTGAAATTGTAAACAATATAAGATAATGTTGTATATTTGCATGTACATCCACGTACAAAATAGGATCACTTAAAAAATACCAAATCGACCTAAAGTCTGAAAAAGGATTATCTTTAAATAATAGATGGAGTACTTTTCTTTAAAATGATTTAAGCTACTCCTTATTACTATAAATGATGAATGAGTTATAATGGTCCCAAGACAAGTGTCGTTTTTGATCATTTTTTTAGCCTAATTTTTGTGGCTTACACAATGAAATACAACAAAAACTTAAAATAATTACACAAGGGAATACCAAATTTTAACCAATTAAATTAAGCCAAGATTTAATTTATCTTTGATTGCAAAATCCAAAACTGTAAAGTGTTATAACTTTTAAACCTTCAATTTAATTTAGCAATCTCATTTGGAGTATCCGACTTTTTTATGCCTCAAAACCTAAAGACCCACATTTAAAAAGGGTACTAGTGTATGGATGTGTACTGTACAAACCTGGTACTACGTAATAATCGGGACACTAAATGTAACACAGAACAGAATGAAAATAATGGCTGAACAATGAACGAAAAACAACAAAAAACAAAAAAAAAATGAACGGAACGCTAATAAGCCTGGTTGGGGATGATGATATTTCTTTTGTAGAATTCTTTTGACACATATCAAATGTAAATTCAATGTTACAAGTATTTCGTAAACGACGCTGTTCACAAGTAATTTTTACGATCCCAAGTACAATCTCAATTATTAAGAGATAAGCTCGAGTAAAGTCTCAAAAGTAAAGTTGCTGGTTTTCAGGTTTGTGAGTCATTGACTTTCAAGCCTTGAATCGTATTAAAATCTGAGCCTTGTCGATTTGATGACCAATTTAACTGAATAATATTATCTTCACTTCACTTTTATGTATTGAATGTTACTGAACAAAACACCACACATTTTAAATAGTCATTTAAGTCCTGAAGTAAAAATATTAGAGAATTACTATTTAGTGATTTGGGCGACAACGACAAGGAATTTATAGAAAAGGATTCTGAATTTTCAAGACACTCTCTGTCCTGTACAAACTTTATTCTTACTTAAATTAGTGTAATAGTTTATTTGAACAATATTTCACTACTTTAGAAATGAAGACATCATTATGTATTTATAAACTAATATTTGGTTTGAATGGTTATACAATGATTTTTTCTCAATTCACAGATCATACCAATGATTTGAATGTAGATATAGAGTCAAATGATGGTTGTTTTCAATCTCCCGATGGAACAACTTGGATTGAATAGAAAAGAAATAACAATGCTGCTGTGGGGCGTATATCTTCCCAAAATGTCCTTAGATGTAGTCCAGGGCCTACTTCATTAAAAAAAACAAGTGGTTGAAGGCAATATGATGTCTGCATTTACTTTGTTCCTTGACTACATCCGGGGAATCGTATCATGCACAGAAACAGATGGAAGGTAAAAACTGAAAACTAGTACAAGGTCAACATCGAAAGAAGAAATAAACGCTTTTCTATGAATAGCAACTGGTCGAATCATCGTTGGTAAAGGTCAGCCATTATATCACCTCGTGTCCAAAACTTGGGCTCTTCCATACTTCAAAAATACAATGAGCCCAAATATATATCAAGAATTATTGAGATTTCTTCCATTTGATATAAGATCATCGATGATTCAAAGAATAAGGAGTAAAAAGTTTACATTAATTTCGACGATTTGGACTAAATTCACAGCAAATTATATTTAGTGTTAACAACTCGGTGTCACTATGTCAATAGAGGAACAGCTATTCTTAACAAAAGCAAGGTATCCCTTCTTTCAAGATATGAGAATCAAGCCTTATAAATTTGGCGTCAGATTTTGGTCGGTTGTAGATGCCGAATATCATTATTTACAGAATTGATTCCAATATTTGGCAAAGACAAGATTCGGCCAAAGAGCCAATCACATCAGTGTATGTAGTCTTGAAACTTGCCGGCCCTTTGCTAAACGAAGGACGGAACATTACCTGTAATAATTTCTTTAGACCCTGAAAACTGGTTAATTATCTCAAATAAAATAAAAAATTAGTATTGTGGGGATCATGAATAAGATTTGTAGAGAAGTCCCAAAAGAAATTAGGAATATGATATGGCCTCTATATTCAACAATAGTTATCAAAAGTACCAGTCTTGATCTTACGAAATATGAAGGAAAATCATTAATAAACGTTCTTATGCTAAGTTTTTTACACAAAGCCACGTATCTCAAATACTCCAATGAATGTCCTGAAACTTTTTTTTACTATAATGCCACCAAATCTGGAGTAGATAATATAGACGAAATGGTTCGTCTTTATATTTTAAGGTAGTATTTACTTTGAGGAGTCTTTGCGCCGCTTGTTTCAATGAAAAAGAGTTATCAAAACCTTATGAAATTCTTTTTTTATTAGGTTTTATATTTATTGTCTTTTAGTGCGGCCTGGATACCATTATCGCCGCTAAAACCAGCTACATTACTCATTAAGAGAGCTATACACATGTACTTATAGTATTCAATTTGCTTATAAAGTTAACAAAAAATTATGGGTTTTTTTTAAATCTAAAGGGAACCATTATTAAATTTTGTTTATATATTTTCTGAAATACTATATTCATAATATATATATATCGTTAATGATGATATATTTTAACATAACATATGTTATTTAATAAATGTTTATTTTAGTGACCAAGAGTTTTTAGAAAGAATGATTCATTTCTATATAGATCATATATTTATTTTTAAATAATAGACAATAAAATAATATACCTATTGAATAAAAACAGTAAAGGTTATAATGGAGAGGTTACATGACTTTAAAGTAACCTGAGTTTTATGTAAACTGAATGTGTTTTGGGCAAAAACGCAATGTATAAAATTAATTTAAGAAAGTATATTTAGCTTAATTTAACATTTTGAATATACAAATGACATTATTACTGTATTAGCCCAAACTTCCAAATCCATAACTCTACAAAAAACCAACTTAGTCGGAAACCAATTATTAGACAGAATGAACTTCAACAATAATCTTTCTTTTCACGATAGTATCTGCACAAATCTTTTATTAGTTTAACATTTTCAAACGTTAAAAGAAAAAAAGTCATATATTTCTTATATTTGTAACAAACTCTCTTATACTTATCTATAAGAGACTCTGGCAAAAGCAACTAAAAAAAATATTATATATTAATAAAAGATGATATCGAAATTAATGAGATTAAAACCTATATCGTAAGAAAATATGATCTAGGTAGATTTTGTAAACAGTATATGTATTAATTATGCTATGAAATAAAATGAATATTCTAATATGGTTAATTCAATGTTGGCAAAACAATGTATTTCCTTATCTTCAGCAAATTTGGTGAAATTATTCTTAAGTCTAGAAAATAGAAAAAAGGCTAATCACATCCAGAACTTTTTGAAAAATACGACAAAGCGATCACGCTGATGAATTTTTAATATTGAAACATTACATATTATAACTTCCTTTGTGTCGATAGGCCACATATGCAAGGCAACAATTTTTCAATATAATGAATATAATACAAATCATATTTTCATTATTAAACAATTGTTATTTTTTATATACTTAAAATATTAAATACAATTTAATACAATATTATTTTTACCTGCTGATTTATATGGGAAAACCATAACTTTTGTGTCACCTAGGGGATATGTCATTGTTTTTTCTCTACTTAACAGTTCAATAACCGATTTTAAATGTATCATTTTTTATATTTACAATATTAACACAATTGTCAATGATAAATTTTCAAAATGAAATAGATTTGTACATCTAACCAATAATAGTAAAAAAAGAATTACTTTGGTTTACTAGTTGACATCATATTGTAAAAAGATTGCTTACAATTACACAGGATAGATTAAAATTTTTATTATCAAAAATTATTAAATTTCTTTATATATATATATTTTAAATGTTAGACCACGAAAAAACTGATTGACTTTAAAAATCTAGAATTATAAAAGAAAGGAAAAAGCAAAAAAACTCGACCAAGAAGATTCGGATGTTCATTGGATTTAAAAAATGCTTACTCTATTATAATTGTACATCTATCAAGTTGGACAAAGGCATTGCCACCAAGAATAAATATTTAAAATTGAATTGATCTTATAAGCAAAGTGAGCACGACCATTTTATGTGACCGCAGCATGTTTTTATCAATAATACGGTATTATCGATATATCTTCTTCTTTAATGAGTAGATTCTCAATCTAAAGAAGTTCCCAGAGTATTTCCAGTCATTGTAAATTTTGGAATGCTTAAATTCAATATCATTACAAAAAATTAGGCAAAACCACTATTCCATTCAAATTTGACACAAATTTCAAAGTAAATGTTGCCAGTATTTTTGTAATTGGAATATGAATATAAATTTCATGGATCTTGATAACTCGTAATATTGGTTTATTTTAAGCATAGTGTAGGATATTAATGTGGTCTAAACTGCATTCTATCATTTTCATCCTCATCGATAATCAAATGATCTATGCAGTGGGTACACATCATGTTTCCACCCAAGTAAACCCTTTACAAAGCGAGGTTGATAACAATTGTTCCACGTTATTTCTATGTAATGTATGTGATTCCCGGACATTATGGAAACAGTGGACTATATGGGGACAGTATATATAGAGTATTTAAATAGAACAACTAGTTCGACCTCATCGTGATATTACCTTGCTAGATGAAGTTATTGTTTCTAATGACGTTCACCTTTTAACGTGTTTGCACTGAGAATATATAAAGGAACACAGTGAGGAGAAGGAGTTGGGTGGAAATACATTAAATTCATGGTCATTGGATTGATCTCACCTCCAGAACAATCGGATATATGGGTCTGTATCCTTCCATTATTCTCGTTCCCCTAAGAATATCCAATTCACACGCCTTCTGATACTCACTTGAAGAGATCTCAACTCTGAAGGCGATATCCCTTGAACAAGTGCTTCACTCCGTCAGTGAAGCTGGTATCCTTTAATGGAAGGATTGTTGATTGTGCAAGTGCCTCTTCATTTCAAGGTCTGTGATGGGGACTTCTGATCTCGTTAGTTATTGTCCTTTTGCATAAATTCCTCCAGATTATCTACAGAATCATCGTATACTTTTACATATAAGACCTAAGGAGTTCCATTAAACGATAGAAAGAAATAGACAGAGTTCTCATCCTCCATCCACAGCTTCTTCTTTGAAATTATTGAAACTCAACTCTTCATTGTCTCCTACTTTAAGAAAACAATTCCATTAAGAGTCCTTCAGTGTCCTTACTCCTAGATGTATATAACGCAAAAATCACTCATGTCTATTACATTTATATCAATTCCATTTATAAGTTGGACTTTTTTATATACAGTCTATACGTATAATTATGAAGCCTGTGCATATTAGTAGTCATTTAGAACTGGACAGTTCCAAAATAAGAAATAATTACCAAACGAATTACACAGTGAGGAACCAAAAAGTTTCATTTCTCATCCACAGCTCCTCTGTTGAAACTCATGAATCCTGTTCCTTTCAAAGTCGACTTTTTTTTTCATCTCTTATTCTGAAACCTAATTCTGAAATTCTACACGCTAATAAATGTTTCCCATAACAGTTCCTTTATTTAATTATCAGTTATTTTAACAATATCAATAATGTCATTACTACAGATAATATAATATAATTAATATAATCATCATTAATACAGACGTTCAAAATTATAAGCTGACTATTTATATTTTGTCCTACTTTTCTTTGATTTATACATATGATTTAATATGAAAAGGTATTATTATTTAGTGATCTGAATAACAGAATTTTTTCCTTATTAAATCCTTTATTTAACGAAACAAAATGAACTTCCAAAATTGAAAAGATTTTTGTGTAATTTTTCTCAAACTCGCACCATGAGAATTTGACCTTTTTTCACCAGAGTGTACACTACTATTAGCTTCATGATATTTGTGCTAGATATATTAAAATATTTAAATCCAACTTGAGCAAAATAATTAGCAAGAGGATGTTGGTTTTTATACTTCAGCCAAATAGGAATATAGGAATATCCCGTTTCTAATAAATTGACAAATAGCTTTGTAAAGCATCGTCTTGAATCTGTCGACGTCAATAAAATTTATCGAGTTTGTTTTGTAAGAATATTATACTTTAGAGCTTACTAGCATGTAATGTATTTAAGTGTAATAATAAATTTGAACCTCTATTAACACTATCTTGATAAGTTTTGATTATATCTCGATCTTCTCAGGACTCAAAAAAGGTTCACAATCTTAATGATGGAATAAGTTATATATCCGGATATATAAAACAATAGATTAGCTTGAAATTATATTCTTCCACATTAAAGTTAGAATTAGAAAAACGGAAAATAAATATATGAAATTGGAATCATTGAATCAGTCCTTACAAATTATATGATCTTTTTATTTTCACATTCATGCTTATTATTTAATTTTCAATAACTATTCTTAAGTTTCTATTATTTTATCTTAACGAATGTACTAGGAGGTAAATGTTTTTTAGTAATCTGATTTTCTGTTATGAATTGATGAACAATATATATTTGAAAAGGTTTAGTCTTCTAATACCGTTTTTGTAACCACTAGACATTTGAAAAAAACATATTTTTAATAAAAACTATATATTTGTAAAGGGATTGAGAAATTTCAACTTTTAGTTATGGTGTTATTTCCATTTAGATTCATTTCCATAATACAATAAATTCCGACATATTTAAAATTAACTACTCTTTTAAAAGAAGTGATATTCACCATAAGATGTAAATCGCTCAATATTAAAAAAAATATTCAAGGCGAATCCCCCTGACACGGCATGATTTTATGGATACAATAATAACAACCAATTTAGCTGATGAAATAATTGTTAATTATAAGCACAAAAACACTCATCTCAATATAATTGATTTAGTACCTTTTCTTCCACAATTTTGTGACCCTCCTCGCCTAAAAAAGCTTCAACTCCTGTTCTTCATGATACTCTACGCCCATAGGGTTCACAACTTAGAAGAAAGGGTCTCTGAACGTATGAAAGGTATATATATTTGTTCGCTTTAGCATTTTTAATGTGTTACTATTTAATTTAATATATATACATAATTCGTAACAATAAAAAGGAACCATTTAAAAACCCTGGTCAGGTAAATCAATTTTAAGAAAATTAAATTTAAATCAAAATTAAGAATATGGAAAGTCACCTCGACGGGGAAAACTTTGGGAATTTAATCTCACGGGGAAATTTGGGGTCACTTGAGGGAGTGTAAAGGTCCTTATGATACAGTTCCACAGTTATTGCTATGACTATTATGTTCACTATGCAGTTTGACATGAGGGGGTATAAAAGGTATTTTCATTTTGTAAGCCTTTATCAAAATTAAGTAAATTGTTTTATATGAAAAGGACTAAAAAACTTGTTGGACTTTTAGAAATCATTGGTTTTTCTTCTAGTGTCTTCTATAAAAATGATTGAATTATAATTAAAAAACATTATATATAATTAATGCATGAATAGTCTTTCTTTTTTATTAAAAATATATCTTAATTTTTCATTTTTATTAAAAATACATCTTAATTTTTCATTTATTCAATTACTTTAGATAATAATTACATTTAGTAAACTTTAAAAAAATTTATTTACGTAATTTTATGTTTAATTTCTATGGACCCTGAGTCAAAAGGAAGTAAATTTTAAGGACCAAGATGATGTAAAATTATCTAAGCGAAATACAATTAATATTTTAATAACTTTTTATCATATAAAAAACTTATTTGTTATTTAAAAACCGTAATAGATATCAGTCCTGGAAGGCCTTCGTTTAGAGAAAATTATGAATTCAAGTTGGGTACAAATCATTCTTTAGATTTTTGATCAGAATTGCCATAATGTTTGTACAATCATAAATATTGAATGTGGACATTAATTATTTTATAAATTGTACGTATCGACATAGAAAATGTCATTTTATTGTTTCCTTAAAAAAAATGTGTAGGTTGAAGTAAGTATTTTAATAAAAAACTTATCCCCACAAAACTATACTTGCCTGTTAGGGAAAACTAGAGTCTAACTAAAAACGACGTAATAGTAAAAGAAGAGACTTCATTATAATAAATGTTGGACCCTTTTATTCGTAAAAGAAGAATTATTGCCAATCTTTGATAAAAATTAATTTTCAAATGAATATTAAAATAAGTACACACATATTAATTCAAATATAATTAGGATATTTCCCCGGATGTAATACTATTTGAATATTTGAAAAATGGAGAACTCGAGTATGCTCTTTTAAGCTGCATAAACTTTTTCGGAGAAGAATTAACAAATACAGAGCCCACAAAAGTAGAAAAACTAGAAAAAATAATATATTTATCTTTAATCATATTCATAATAGAGAGATTACATATATTATAAAAACATTTCAGTTTGTAATTAATTCTCTCGAAAAGAACGTAAGACTCCGTAAACACTAATACCTTATGATCAAAATTATGTATAATTGGGGCATATTGAATAATATAAATCAAAAATCAACATGGGAAACAGTAAAATTGGAAGAATGTTTAGGAGAAGCGTAGTTGAGCTGTTATGACGTGTCATTTCTTCAGCTACAATCAGATGTAACAGCAAAGCTAGGGAAGGAATAAAAAAGAGCAAAGGTAAAAATTACTCTGATATCGATCCTCAGTTCTACTCTGAGTTCAACAATGACTTACAATTAAAAAATCACTATTAATCTTTTGGGCTACTGTACGTCTTTTATGAGTACCCACGAATATTTTATCAAATTATGAATATGATTGAAAATAGTACAAAAGGAAGTTGACTACTCAGGAGTTGAATAATAATCACTATAAATGAGAAATACAAAATTCAATGTTCATTTGACCAATAATTCTACAGAAATTAAATTAAATTGAATAAGAACTAAATTAATTCAGAATATAAAAAAGCTATTTGAAAAAATAAATCCAGAATAATAAACTAAATCTGTCAAATATATTTAAGTATCGTAGAGATGACTACAAAAGCATAGCTTTTAAAGGGAATAAGAACAAAATTAATTTAGCATATAAAAAAATGATCTAATAAATAAGCCCATAGTAATGGAGTAAATTTTTCATTTACATTCATTTTAAAGTTTTTCTAAAATTGGAACATTGGTGATGGGCTAGGATCACAAGGGCCCAATACAAATTGCAGATAGAAACCTCTATAGACTGAGCTCAATATGAAGTTAAAGCATATATAAACATTAGTAATTATGAGGAATCCCTTCAAGGACTCATACTTAAAATGGTTTCGTTAGTAATTTTTTGACTGTATTATGTAGTCAGTTTTGTAAGTTAAAACTCATGGTGTAACTATTGAAGCATAAACTTATAAATTAATAATTATTAATTTTCCATATATTCAGAAAATTTATATTCATGAAATTTTTTCAACTTTTTCAACTTTTTTACAAGATACATTAACACCAGGAAGACCGCCTACCATATACCTACCAAAAAATCATTTTGACTTCTTTTTATTTGAGGTATTTTTTGAACGCCCTAGTTTGGGTTAAATTTGAGCAAATATGATATAAATATGCTTTATGAACCAAAAATAGATACACAATATATATTCTCTTTAAACAATTGACTTAATGCATTAGCATAAACCAATATGATAATACAAAATAATAAATTAAAGCACAGTATGGGTGACAAATTTTACAGAGCTTTTTATTCATTACCTTTTCTACAAAACATCCTTTTACACCTGAACATTTATTACTAGATTTGTTGTTTTTATACTGACGAACTTGGAAAGCTTTTCTTTTCATGGGACTTGTTAATTTTTTTATTTTCTAATAATCATTTTCATCAGCTGCTTCAACATCATTTTTCAGTTTTTATACCTTTTGTAATTCTTCAATAAGTTGCAAGATGAATTTCCTCCGACTTATTCTTTTATTTGTAATAGCATTATAGACAATATTTGCATTGCTATTTGCCAAATCTAATATATTGTAGAAAATCTGTACCAGCCATTGACTGGATGCTACCTTAAATTATTATAAAGACAAACCATTTCATCTATATTATCTACTCCAGATTTGGTGGCATTATAGTATAAAACAGTTTCAGGACATTCATTGGAGTATTTGAGATACGTGGCTTTGTGTAAAAAACTTAGCATAAGAACGTTTTTCAATGGGTTTCCTTGATATTTCATAAGATCAAGACTGTTACTTTTGATAACTATTGTTGAATATAGAGGCTATATCATATTCCTTATTTCTTTAGGGACTTCTCTACGAATCTTATTCATGATCCCCACAATACTAGTTTTTTTTTTGTATTTGAGATAATTAACCAGTTTTTAGGGTGTAAAGAAATTATTACAGGTAATGTTCCACCCTTGGTTTAGCAATGGGCCGGCAAGTTCCAAGACTACATACACTGATGTGATTGGCTCTTTGGCCGAATCTCGTCTTCCCAAATATCGAAATCAATTCTGTAACTAGCTTCATTCACTATTTGAAAAATACATAAAGTTCTTTTTAAGTGTGATCCTACATTATCAGAGATTAGAAGATGTCCAAATGCAAAAGGATTTATAAATAACAACAGATATCGAAACTCCAAAAATAGAAATATACACTTGTACCATATGAAGATATTAGTCGTTGGACAAAATATCTAACAGATGATATTTTCATAATATATTAATAGATTTATTATGTTTAACTTCGGATAGATACAATAAATATTATTAGGTAATAATCATAATTATACTAATTAAATTAATGCGTTTCGATGTAACTGATACAACAAGTATAATACCTGTTGCCTATTTCTTTGAATTACTCTTTTTTACTTATTATTAATTATTTTTTTACAAAAACTTATCCATAAAAGCTCTCCTCAGAAAGTTTTTTTTAAAATTGAATGGATAATTACTTCAATTAATGAATAGAATAGCTAGAGTAGGTAATTTTGCATTAAGTATAATTAAGATATAATTTATATTAGTAACTACAAATAAGTAATAACTAATTAGAAAATTAATATTAGGTAGTTCGTATAAAATACACACGCATGTTTTTAAGCGTTCAGGTCCTGTAGTAAAAGATTTCTTTGCTTAGTAACGAAGTGACGTTTGAACATTTGCTCGGATCAGCAGGCACATTGTTCAGTTTCAGAGAATGAGAAACAAAGCAAAGATATAAAAATGGTTAAAAATAGGTGGCGTCAAAGCTATTTTTAAAAAGTTGCGTTGAAAAGCAAACAGTGCTTCTTATAAAATCTTTTACTCCAGGGGTCCTTGTGACTCCAACTAACGACATCAAATCTATCACAGATATAACAAACCAACTTGATTGTTGACTGAGTCGTAAAATATTATGTGGTTCATCAAATGGATTGAAATGAGGAGTCGATATGAAGTTTTATTATATAAGTCATATGTGTACTAGAGTTCCCACTATTTTTAAAATGAAATAGTAGGAAGGTGCACATTTAAAAGGTAAATTTGGCATATCCAAAAGTTACAAAAATAGTTATTGGTTTCACCCTAAGTCTTTTCAAAACTCACCACAATTATTTTAAAGATTTGGTCAAATATGAGCGTGAGGTAGCAAGAATATATAATTTTTGATTTACCCAAGGGCTTGTGGTTGGAAAATATTGTAAATGAAACCCCTTCCAGTGACTAGCAGAAATATACTTGGACCTCCTTGATTCCCCTATCAAATGCCGAGTACTTTTGTTGAGCAGGAGTCAACCATTTGGACCAAAAAACCAAAGGTGTCCTTGTGCTTCCTGGCTATTGCTCTAAGGGAGCTCCCATCCCAATCAACGACGCATCTGTTGTCAGGGCCCAAGGGGTGCTGTCCTCTCAAAAGCCCAAGAGAGTCCGTTAAAAAAGAATCTTTTTAATTTTTTGAAAGGCTACCTGCTACTTTTCTTCCCATTCGAACTTGGCATGCTTTCGCAATAGGGGATGCATGGGTCCCGAGTATTGAGAGAGGCACGGTATGAAACTTACATAATATTGAAACATCTCCCAAAAGGCCTGACTTCTTTACGAGACTTGGGAGGAGCTAAGACACGAATAACCTCGATTCTACTTGAAAGAGGTTTAATTCCCTCTGCTGAGACATGGTGGCCCAGGAAATCTAAAGAGTATACTCCCCAATTACATTTTTCTCCCAAGAGACGGAGACCTACTTCTTGGAGCTTCGACAGCACTCTAAAGAGCAATCCTCACTGTTTATCTCTAGAACGGACGCAATAAGGATATCGTTTAAATCAACAAAAACTCCCTTCACATTTCTGAATAAGGAATCCATGAACCTTTAAAAAGACTGTACTGCATTTTTGACCCCAAACGGCATGCAAGTATCCTCGAAGAGGCCCACTGGAGTATTAATTGCTTTCTTGCAAGCGTCTATATCCTCGACAGGAATCTGGTATGCCTTACATAAATCTAGCTTACTGAACACTTTGGATCCCCCAAGGCCTGGAGAAAAGTCCCTCATATTGGGAAGGGGATAGCGATCTAGCTCAGACGTGCGATTCCAGGGGTGAAAGTCCTCACAGAGGTAGAATCCTCCACTTGGCTTCTGTACAATGCGCACTGCCGATGAGAAGGAGGATGAGAACAATCGCATAACTCCAAGCTCCAGGAGTTCGCCCACTTCTTTTGTCCGAAACGCTAATCTGGGTCCAACGAGTCTCCGACCCCTAGCAAAACAGGTGGTGCTGAAGTAACAATCGAGTATTTCACTGAGTGCCGAACAGGTGTGTGAGAATTCCAGGAAGAGAAGAAACAAGGAGAACTCGTCCTCAAGTGGGATTTTCTTGTAGTGACGGTACACCGGTCTTTTGTATAGGGAGCTACTCGTGACGTCAATGCTTAAATCGTGACGTCGTAAAAAATCAACTCCCAAAATTTGGGGAGCCTGGTCTACTACATAAATAATCCAAGACTAGTTTTTCCCGTCAAGGACGATATCTTGGGACGACATCGCCGAAGGAACAACTGTTGGTCATACGAAGGCGACTAAGGACGGTGCTTAGTCTTTCTAAAATCTTTAAGTGCCAATTTTTTGGGTGAAACAGAGACATGAACTCCTGAATCGATAAGGAACTTAATTTTGCTTTTACTGTCGATCGCGTAAGTCAGATCCTGGTCTGGGTTTAATACATCGGCTCTGAACTGCTGGAGACTACTTAGTTTTTTTAGATAAGAGAAAACAAGAGAAATGGGGGCAGTACCGTCTTACTGATGTACATCCTGAATATTTATTCTTCAAAACGTTGATATATGTAGTTTTATTTAAAAAGCTATTCGATAGTTTTGGTGCTATATACTTTTGGTGAGATTCACTCACCAAAAGATGTGGTTACAATTTGGTATATTTGCATGTTATAATTTTACATCTTTAATATTTACAGGTTTTAATCACATACACACGTTCTTCCTTCCATATATTTAGTTATTCTATTATTTAGTCTTCTTTTAAGCGTAAGCCAATAAATTGTATATCCTATTAATTCTCCGTCTATAACTAAGCTAGGATCAGGATCAACGGTGTGTCACTTTGTAAAATTATAGAACAGGTTAGGATTTCCTTGGTGTTACTTATTTAATTTAACGATGGCGGACAGCCAAATAGTTTTTGTTATGAACAACTGTTCATAATATTGAATTATTTACTTATTAAAGCTATTTAGTTATTATTAAATCAATGATTAATTTACAGATTTAAATAAGGATAAATCTTTTGAATTATATATGTAATAAAAATTAAATGCAAGGATTGTTGAAAAAATGTCACATGACCAAAATTTGCAAAAACTAATATTAAAGGAAACCGTGACACCCACAGAGCAAAATAACAGTTCATAATCCGGATAGTCATGTTAATATTAAGTTTTACATTTTACCTGATTAAAGAACCACTGATATCATATGACTTAGAAAAAATATTGCCTTCCTTTAAAAAGATTGTATATTCATGCAGTTTATAATGCATCTAAGGAGCCAATGAAAGCCGTTGGTGTTACAGAAAAAAACTCTTTCATACTTTAAAAATCATTCACACATCAAAACAACTTTGATGGACGATATACGATGTGAAATATTACTTGATTGGGAGACCTATATATAATTAGATATTCTTGACAAAAAAAAAATCAACTACTGCTCAACTATGTAAATCAAAGGTATTATCCCAGTTTAAAGCAATGAAAGGTTATTTTCAGATACTTCTTGATGAATACAGTAAATCTCATACTGCATTTCTTACTCCAGAGGGAATATTCATATATTTTCAGGCCCCAATGGGTTAATACTCATCAAGTAATGAATATTTCTCTTAAACTAATCAAGATATCTATGGACTTGTTGGTATATTTAAAATCGTGGACGATATATTATTTGTTGCTACTAACTACGATGAACTATTACAACGAATATGTAACCTTCTTTAGCGTTGTCTTAAGTATAGCATTACATTATCCAAATACAAGATCGACATTGGATCAATAATGAAGTTTGCAGGATTCATCATCTGCAGTGAAGAGTTAAACCAGATCCTGCTAAAGTCGATTCAATTTCAAATTTTCCTACCTCTTACAAAATTTCAAAACTACATGGATTCTTAGGATAAGCCAATCAACTAGCAATTTGGCATCATGGTATTGCTCATCCCACTATGGAAATGAGACAATTACTAAAATTTGGAGTGTTTTTTAATTGGTTTGGGGAACATTAAAACTAATTAAAAAGAACCAAATAAATTCTTATTTCTGATGTATCACTTTGATACTAGAAAAGAAAAATAAGCTTACAAATGCCTCAAGCCTATAAGCCTGGAATAAGAAACAAAATAAATGATGTATTAATTTAATGTGCTTCTAGATCGTTAAAAATTAAATCATTCAGAAAAACTCTGAGCCTACTAAATAACTTTTCAAAATATTCTGGACTGCAAATGAATGACGAAAAAACAAAAATTATCAGTGAATACAGTCACCTAATCGAAAGATTTGCCAACCTTCAACACAGCACTCAGCACTTGCTGGGATTCTGTATTGGAGATGATAGCGTGGGAAAAAATACACTAAATTAGCTCTAAGATTGGGCAGACTTGCACTTTTTTTCGTCTTATAAGCTCAATACCCGGGGCAGAGTTCAAGCTTGGAACAACTATATAGTCTGAAAGGTTATACATTTATTACAGGTAACTCCATATGAAAAACGTAGCAGCGTAGGCTTCCATGCTTGAAAGTCTTTTCTTGGGATAAACAATAAAAATATATATGTATTGTCAAGGAGGATCCATAACTTTCAAAATTATGGCAGCCTTTCTACCATGCTTTTTGATGACTTGTGGAAATCCATTAATCCTACTGGATTGGGCAACTCTGCAGGGAGGATCAATTTTGCAAAAGTCATATTTCTAACTTGAGTTTGAGAGAAGTTACTCGGATGAGCCCACTCTGAAATTAAAAAAGTCTTCCAAAGACTGTCAGAATACTCTGAAAGGATAGAAAGGTAACAACAACTAATATATCGATTTTAAATATACCATCCAATCCATGAATAGCTTGATCAGATCGAGAGTTTTAATCATTACTTGATGTGCATTAACCCATTGGGCCCTGCAAATATATGAATATTCCACTTTGTAGTAAGAAGTGCAGTATGATATTTACTGTATTCATCTAGAAGGATCTTAAAATAACCTTACAACATTCAAACTTGGCGAAAACCTATGACTCTGCAGGAATTGAAGATATAATGTCAGAAGCAGAGGGGAATGGGGCACAGGACGTTTCACGACTTTTTTCAGTTTCCTCTAGTATGTAACTAGTCATATTCTCTTTTTACCTTACTTGGAAATAGAAAATGCTGGTGATAATATATTCTGTTACTTCTTCATATTTTACAATAACTTCCATATTTACTTAACTGTCCAACTCCTTAGTTGCAAAGTCCTCATAGTGTATAGAAATGTTACATGTATTTAACAATTTAAAGGGTACGATTGACCCCCTTCATTGCTTTTAAATCATCTGCAAAAACATCCTTATGCAATATGATAGAAGTAGAGATAGATTATTGTTTGTATTTTTAAATTTAGCCCTTATTTCATGCGTGTGCAGACACATTGTGGAAAACCTTATTGCCAAATGCCACTTTGTCGAAACCCATTTTTCCGAAAGGACACTTTGCAGAAAAGACACTTTGCCAAACCGACACAATGCCGGGCAGACACATTGCCGAATGACAGTTTATCAAGGGACAACTTTGGTAAATTTTATTATAATTATATTTGATGATTATTTATTTTCCAATACCATGTAAATATGATTCCCATTCATATTACTCCAAAGTTAAAAGATAATATCGTTAATTATTTCTCACAAATTGCAATAATTAAGGGTTCATTAATTAATCCACTCAATTATGAGAATGCTTCAAAAGTTGGTTTCAACCTGAATTACAATTGTTGTATCAAAAATCATGACAACAAACCAATAAATAAATAAATGCATTTGAAAAGAAAATATATTAAAAGAAGAGAGAAAGTTGAGTGTGGATTAAGATTAATCAATAACTGAATGAATGTGAATTGAGATTATTAATTATATGGACATTGCCAATGAAATAATTTTGATGGAATGTGTTGGAGTTCCTATGTACCTGGACAAGTCCTGATGGACATTTCTCTGTCGTGAGGTTCTCTGGTTCTCAGTAATTCTGAAGATATGTTTTTCATTGGAATAGAATCAAATTTACACAACACAAGAAACGCAAGTAATAAATTAACACCTAGTATGGTTAGCAAGATTTTTCTATCATTTCATATAAGTTGTTATCCGTGCCTAAACTAAAGGAACAAATGAAAAGTTGGATCATCAGAAAATTTATCAACTTAAGGCATGCACAAATTTCCACTCCAGTTTTCAATGCTAAATCCAACATTTTTCTTTATAGTCTAACAGAACTGACTCGAATCACATATATCTTTATAAAGTATTCACATCTATTGTGGAATACGCCTTACGAAATAAAAACATTACTTTTTTCTTGGTTAATTATATTTACTGCTCCTTAGTTCAGGGCCTCTCAAACTGTTGCTGAACCCCTAAGAAGTGCGGAGAATCTTTAGCGGAAGGGGATAAGAAAATAATCAAAATTATTTACATTTAAGTAATTTGTTATTCTGATTCCCAAATCCAGGATTATTTCTTTACATTTCCAAACAACCACAACCTGTTAAATTATTCCAACAAATGATATATTTATATAATTTATTTCTATAACCTTTTTTTTTAAATTTAATGAAAGCAAAAAAAGTACTCTACAAAATATTATGTAATATGTGGTAGGTACTTCTATGTACACTTGAATATTTTTTGGATATTTGCATTATTTAACTCCTGTCTAAATCAGTTTTTTTCTTGATAATCTCTCTTCCTTCTTAAAAGTGTCTGTTACTTTCCATATGTTGGGATGAATACTACTGACAAAGCTTTTGAAAGCTTTTTTAAATCCTTTTTCACTATTATATGGTCAAATCGACATAGCTTGCGTCCTTTCGTACAAATTACAAATTTCAATAGGAAATCTTCTCTTGGTTGGTTTTCTACACAACGTTGCTCTCTTCCAATATAATTCGTTTCAAAGTAAGAAACAAAATCTTGCGGTATATCATCAACTATAAGCCTATTAATTACATCAATCACAGGGAGAGATTCCAAGGCTGTGAAGTACTTGACTATATTATTAAAATTTGAATCGGTTAGTCATCTCACTTTCAAGTCCACATCTATGATGTGCCCATAGAAATATTTGGCCACATGAAAAAGACAACCAGTGATTTTAGAAGTCGGTGAAATTTTCACTGAATGCATTTATTATTGCCTTTTCGAAGTGATCCCTTGATCTTTGTGGACTCAATATTGGGTATATACTCTTTAAGATGTTAAAAACATTTGATAAATATCTTCAGATTTCCCCAGCAATAAAACGAACAAACGTGGTATAGTAGTCTCATATGTGCAAATATGCAGGATGAACAATTGATAAATTATTTATGGACTACATTTTAATGTCCCATAACATCCGTGTTTTTCATTCTTGCAGGGTCTTATAGGCTGCTTTTGGGTTCAAAATACAATAATTCTATTGACATACATTCTAATGCAGTACACACGTACTGCAATTGACCAAATGAGATATTTACATGAAGTGTCAGATATTTTTTTAAAAAACGTTTCTATAATAATTAAATATGTATATATGTACATTTATTCCATTAATTAGTTAGTTGAAAGAAATTAACACTCTCAAAGAACAATTATTAGAAATGAAGTTACATATTCAAATGTCATTGTATCACACAAAAAAATACACACAAAATTTATTGAAAGAGCTTATCTCTTATAAGTCAATAGTTATGGTTCTCATAACTTGCTTGAGATCAATAACACACGCAAAAAAAACCAGAAAAATTAAAATCCCAATTAACCTATCGCAAAAAAAAAAAAATTAACCATTCAATATTTGTATACATTCATTGTCTTAGCTACACAACTCCAAGGATTCGAGTCCCTTGAGTAACTGTATAATGCAGTCTGTTTCGTACTCTTTGCTTAAGAAAGAAGGTTTACGAACCAACAAAGAACCGTCGTTCTTAACTTTCTATTCAGATTCCAGATTGCTCCAACTGTACTGAGCTGTATAGCTTTCCACGATTAGGTATCTCATTTCTTCGTGCTCTCCTACAACTCGATCTTTGAGTCACTCCCCCAATCCTCTTATTGGTTTGCTTCTCCACAACTAACTTCGTCTTCTTCCAAAACTTCCTGGATCCTAACGAAGTAAACATCTGAAATCTCAACACTTCCTTGATTATATGTCAATTGTTTATGGTTGTTCGTCCATCCATGAGTCGTTACAAGAACAAATAATTCATCATGTCAAATTACAATAGATAACTGATATTTTACGGTCATTACTTCTTCCTTTCAATCGAATCTATAGAGATATTAAGTCTATATGAACGAATCACTGTCGTGTTTGTTTATTATTTAATTTATTTTTAAGTACTACAACGATAAAAAATTTGAACGTCATTCTACTTATTGTATTCAAATATAATATCAATAATGAATATTAACTTTCTGAGCATCCTCATAGTTAAATTTATCAATGAATACTTAATTGTTGCAATTAATCAGAAATAATTAAACATATTACCCATTAATTTTGGAGAAACATGAATGGGAATCATAATTATTTAGTATTCAGTTAAAGGTCTGTTCGACAAAGTGTCTGTCGGCAAAGTGGCTATCAACAATAAGGTTTTGTGTAATGTATATTTGCAGTATCTTCAACACTTCTGAGTCTTTGATATGTTTGTGACATCGATTCTCCCCTGTGGTGTTTTAGACTATTATATTTAACTTGTCTCCGATATACTAGATATATTTATTAAATTTTAAATCCAAAATTAGCTTAAGAGACGGGACATGTTTTATATTAGGATATTTAAAATTGTGTTGACTAGAAAATTTACTGTTTTATTGCTATTCCTAGATTAAAATCTATACTTTCGAAAAAATAGGCATGCCGTACTGAGATTTCAATAGGTTTAATTTTTCTTGTCTTGTAATATTTTAATACTTCTTTCTATTTCTACTTTGAAAGTTGATAAGTCGATTCAAAAAAGTCTAAGGTTATCTTTTAAAGAATTGAGTACACCCTTCCTCTGCAAAAGAAGGCCTAGTATATTTTCAAAGCGAGTTCTCTTTAGCTGTGCTTAAGAGTGTGTGTTCAGTGACATTGAAACATACATGTTTGATTTTTTTTGGGGGTAAATATTAAGCTCGTAACTATTTTTTTTGGCCTACATAATGAAATACAACAAAAGCACAAAACAGTTAACTTTCTAAATATTTCTTTGTATATTGATAAGAATACATTTTCTCTATTAATAAAACAAAAACTATATCGTTAACTTGGAAAATTCGGGATGCAGTACGTCACAAATAAAAATATTATCCTGAAATATCTCCATTTTTTGACAATTATTCAATATTGATCATATTCAGATTTTCAAATATATTAAGATATATGCCCAAAGTGTAATTAATTTTTGATAGAATTTGGTTCAGATGTTTTTATCTTCAATCTAGAGATAAAAATATCTATATTAATAAAGTAAAGATTGTTCGGATAATTGTCTGTTTATTCACTTTTGAATGTACACTATGTCATTATATAATCCAAGGAATATCGTCAAATGTGTGTTTTAGTTCAGTGTGTCCAATTAAAAAAAATAGGGAAGGAAGAGAAAGACAGATCACTCGTAAATGTTCCCAATTATATAATTAAAGTAAAATAAAGAAACAAATTTTGTATTTTTGCAGATCTTCAAGAAAAAATACAAAATACTAAATTATGTGTCATCCGTGGATTGGAAACTGAATGAAGTTTAATATAAATGTTTTTTTATTTAATAGAAAGAAAACTAACCATAAAATAAAGCTTCTACATATGCCACTCTGTTTTTTGATGCCTCAATTTTGAATGTTTACTTCATACATAAGTGTGCAAAGTTCCTCTATTTATTGTGTACCATTTTTTGTTTGTTACCGATGATAGCACCCTTTCAATTTGTGTGCTGTACCAAATTTCGTTTATTAAATTATCATATGTCATTCCATTCCAAATCAATCAATTAAAATCTTTGATTTTTTGTTAAAAATTTGCCACATATTTTAATATTAGTTAAAAAAATGAAATCGAATTTCGAATTTGTCGTTCTCCTGTTTTGAATTTAGAGGCTTTTAACGTATCGTCTTCAACGTTACCTTCCTTTTTTTATAAATTGTTGTATTCTTAATGTTTTGTTTACTTTAAAAAGCATGAGTAACAAGAATACGTTGTCAAAATATACTACGCCATCTTTTGCTGAATAAGAACGCACTCTATTGATTAGGATATAACTCTAGACTTCTTTGATTCAAGTAATCCACTTTCAAAATAATCATAAAAAGAAGAAAAAAATAAGTAAAATTTGGTACTTAAATAAATGCTCAATTTTTTGTTTGTTAGGTTACGCCGTGCGTTATACCAAAAGAGTGCCAAAATATCTTTGTGGTATTGAATACTTTTTCACATCGGTGTTTAATTTCAATTTTTCCCAAGTACTTAAAATGGAAGGCTGGATTACCAAGTCTGCAAATAAAATTTAAATTTTAAGATATTGGTCGTTGTAGAAAATCTCTAACACATAATATTATAATAATTATTAATAGATTCATTATGTTTAACTGTAAATAGATATAATAAATATTATTAAGTAATAATTATATTTATACTAATTTAATTAATACGTTTCGATGTACCTGATACAACAAGTATAATACCCATTGCCTAATTTATTTAAAAATTTTCTTTGCGATTTATTAATAACTTTTTGTCTACAAAAACTCATGTATAAAAACCATCATAAAAAGTTTGTAAAAATAATAATAATATTATTTGCTGAATTCTAAAAGAATAGTATCAGCATATTTTAAAAATACAAACTAAGAATTTTTCGACAATAAAATTATTACTCAATTAATCCAAACTAAATTCTGGCTTATAAACATTGAATGGATAATCACTATAATTAATGAATAAAAAGGTAAACAACTAAGCATTTATTAGTATCTACTAATAACCAATAAGAAAACGGATAGCTTATAAGTTATAGTATATAGTTCATGTTTAAAAACACACGCTTGTATTTAGCGTTCCAGTCCCTTAATAAGGATTTCTTTTTTTTTATTGTCTAACGAAGTGACGTTTTAATATTTGCTCGGATTAGTAGCTATATTTTTCAATTTCTGAACATAAAGCAAAAAAAATTGCGAAAAATAGGTTTCATGAAAGCTAATTGTAAAAAGTTGCATTAAAAAGCATAGCCCAGTGCTTCTTATAAAATCTTTTACGCTAGGGATCCTTGTGATTCCAACTAAAGACATCAAATCCATTACAAATCTAACCAGACCAACTTGATTGTCGACTGTGCCATAAAATATTCCCTGGTTCATCAAATGCATTGAAATGAGGAGTCGATATGAAGTTTTATTTTATAAAACATATGTGTACGCGTGAGTCTCTACATAGAAGACAACTAATTCGTGAGATCTCAACATGTAAATATTACAATAATAAAATGGGGAGATCCCAGGAATATATTCTAAAAAAATTTTAATTATTCTTAAACAGTAATTTTATAACTATGCATTGTTTAAGATTGACACAACAACGACATCAACTGTTTTTTTTGTTTTGTTTTTTACATAAAACATTATAAAGAATGTAGTTCACCTGTTATAACGTCGAAAGGATTAGCTGAATTTATTGGTTTAATACAGAATAAATTAATGTAATCGTTCGAGGTTTTCCAAAACGATCTTTCATATTTTTCATCGGGTTTTCCTACTTCTCAACTATTATTGTGCTACGTGAGGTGTAGTCTATCAACACAACTTGATTGCATGCTTTTCTTATGCAGAAGTCAGCAAACTATAGCCTTAGGACCAGATGAGGCCTGCAACATCAGTTTATCTGGCCCACCGACTGTACTTGAATTTAAATGTTCAAATTTATAGCATTTTAGACAAAGCAGACAGTAATGATCAAGAGTATATTGACACTGTGATACAGTAGTTACTAAAAAAATTATAATTAATAAATGTAAATAGATAATTTTACTATATCTTAACATGAAAAAATATCTAAATAATAATCCTGTATTTATACATTTGAGAATATTCTTAAACGGTGAATATCGTACCCGAACTGTTATGAAATGCTTCCCAACTCTTGAAGAAGCTCTTTAGGGGTACATTGAAATATTTGCTTGTGACAAAATGAGTAAGGCTCCAATAACCATTATCTGATCCTACCGGAGTTTTGATATATGTGACCATAAGATTTGGAAAAGGGAAAAGTGTTTCAGCCAATCAAATCTTTTCCAACAATTTGTCGTGAGCATTTTTGTAAAAAGTAAGATATTGATAGCGTTGAAATATTTTCTCCGAGTGATACAGTAAGGGTCACATATTTTCTGAAGGATAACGTAGTGACAACGTGATAAAATAATAATAATAATAAACTATTCCAGGACCTCCGACTTCATGCCTACCTATTCTAAAAGTTGAAGATAAATTTTAGCATTTTCAAATACCTAGCAGAAGTTGATGAGAGGTATTTTAATCATCGAAACGCGTACTTACACGATGTATCACTGGTTAGGTTATGTATCTTCAGTTTAAATGCAGTATACCGTGCTGCAGTGGATATCCTAATTGCTTTAATGTGTAATGTAATTTTTTTTTTATATAAACAGGACGGCAGTGCCATATATAGTTGAGACTAAAACTTAATATAATTTTTTACATGGAAAGCAAGCAGTAAAATAAATTTTTAATCTATCCTTCGCACACGCTATAAAAATTTATTGTTGGATAACCCAATAAAGTATTTTAAAACTCTTCTCAGTGCCGCAGGTAAAAAATTCTAAAATAACTAACTAATGGTCAGAAAAAGTTGTGAATTCATCAAATATACATGTTGAAAAAGAGTATAAACCCAAAGAAACTAAAGCATGATCAATTCTTGACGATTTTTGAACAACATTCCAAAAAGAATATAGGTCTATATATTCAACTATCTACTTGGGAAACGTACTATTATTTTGCTATTATTGATCAAGATATTAAAAATTTAATGTAATAATAATTTATCCAAAATCAGTCCTTATTAATTTTTGTTTACATGTCTTCTGAAATATTGTCCTAAATAATTTAGTAAATATAATCACAATTGCTGGGCTGCTCTCTCCTTAAACAATTTTAATTTGTTGGTATTACCATCTAATTTTGGTTTTTTTAGCATGCTCACAGATAATTTTATATACAACTATACTTATAACAGGGGAAGTGAATATCGACAAAAAACCTTGAATAAACTATTGAAAAAACCTTGTGATGGTAATCAAACAAAAAGATTCTTATAGTAACATAACAGAGCAGAAAGGCTTAATGTATCAAGAGTTGTGTAATCTGTAATCTTGTAAAAGTTAACTAAAGTATTATAGTGAGTAGGATTGTAGTTATATTCTGGGAAAGCGTCAAGTTGTATAATGAATTCGCATGGTAAAAATAATTTTTTTTTAAATCTCATTGTCTCATTTGAGACTATATAGTTATTCCAATTTTGAACTCTGTCCCGTGTATTAAGTATTAAGCTTAAAAGATGAAAAAAAGTACAAGTCCCCCCCAAATCTTAGAACTAATTTATTGTAGGTTTTTTCCCATGCTATCATCTCTAATCAAGGATACTAGCAATTTTGTGCACAGTGTAGTGTGGAAGGTTGGTAAAATCTTTTGATTAGGTCACTGTATTCACTGATCATTTCTGTTTTTTCGACATTTATTTGCAGTCCAGAACATTTTGAAAAGTTATTTAGCACGCTCGAGATTTTTCTTGGAATTTGTAAATTTTGATATATTTTATTTCTTGAGTGAATTGGGAGTTGAATTTTTTTTGTAAATAATATCTAATTATATAAAGGTATCCGGATCAATTAATATTACACTTCGTATATCGTTCATCACAGTTGTTTTGATGTGTGAATGATTTTTAAAGTATGAAAGAGTTTTTTTTTTCTGGAACACCAACGGATTTCATTGGCTGTTTAGATGCATTATAAACTGCAGGAATATATAAGCTATTTAAAGGCAAGCAATATTTTTTTCTAAGTCATATGATATCAGTGGTGCAGTGGTTCTTTAATCAGGTAAAATGTAAAACTTAATATTAACATGACTATCCGGATTATGAATTGTGATTTTGCTCTGGGTGCGCCGTGGTTCCTTTTGATATTAATTTTGGTAATGTGAAATTTTTTCAACATTCCTTTCACCTCATTTCCTTTTCAATATTTTTTTCCTTGGATTTGTGATACTCGTGGTCTAAAACATATAATCATATTATCTGTTGGTTTCTGCATTAGTGTTGTTATTTTAGTTTAATCAAAATTCTTGTTATATGGAAAAGATTTCTGGCTGTACATTGAAGTTTTGTTTGCTTTAACAGATTTATATCTCTGAATAATTTCCAAAATACTATCAAGAAGCATTTTTTCGCCTTCAATATTTCATTTATCAGTTTTAAAAGAAGGCCACATATTTTTTTAGTAAGTCATATGATATCAGGCGTGTGCAGACACATTGCCGAACCCCTTATTTCCAAATACAACCTTAGCCGAAAGGACACATTGCCGAATAGCAGTTTACCGAAAGACCACTTTACCAATTTTTATTATAAATATATTTGATGATGATTTATTCTCCAGTACTATGTAAATATAATTCCCATTCATGTTACTACAAAGTTAAAAGATAACATGGTTAATAATTTTTTGTCATAAATTGCAATAATTAAGGGTTCATTAATTGATCTACTTAATTATGAGGATGCTTCAAAAGATGGTTCAAACCTTAATTACTACTGTTTTATCAAAAATCCCGACAACGGCCCAATAAATAAATAAATGCATTTGAAAAGAAAATATTTTAAATGAAGAAAAGAAGTTGAGTGTGGATTAAGATTAATCAATAACTGAATGAGTGTCGATTAAGATTATATGAACAATGCGAATGAAAAATAGTTTTGATGGAATGTGATGGAGTTCTTATGTAACTCGACAAGTCCTGATGGGCACTCCTCTTTCACAAAGTTGTCTAGGTATCAGTAATTATGAAAATATGTTTTTCATTGGAGTAGAATCAAACTTATACAACACAACGATCACAAGTAATAATGAAATATTACCATGTATGTTTACCAAGATTTTTCTATCTTTTTATGCAAGTTGTTTTCCATGCCTCAGCTTCAGGAAGAAATGAAAAGTTGGACAATCAGAAAATTTATTAACTAAAGACATTCTCATATTTCCAGTCCAGGTTCCAATGCTAAATCCAACATTTTTCTCTTTTTAATCATTATAGTCTAACAGAACTGACTCGGATCACATATATATTTATACAGTATTCACATCTATTGAGGGATACACTTTACTAAATAAAAACATTACACTTTTCATGGTTAATTATATTTACTGCTCCTTAGTTCAGGGCCTCTCAAACTGTGGAGTATCCTTAGTTAAAGGGGATAAGAAAATAATCAAAATTATTTACATTCAAGTAATTTGTTATTCTGAGTCCAAAAGCCAGGATTATTTCTATACGTTTCCAAACACTCAAAACCTGTTAAATTACTCCAACAAATGATATATTTATATAATTTATTTCTGTAACCTTTTTTCTTAAATTTAATGAAAGCAAAAAGTACTCTACAAAATATTATATTTAATATAAATAAAACATAACGATAAGTAAATCTTAAAAGTATGAAAATTGCAAGCTATGTTTCAAATATTCCATCTTTTTGTCTTGATTATAATTAATCATTACGTGGTAGGTACTTCTATGTACACTTGAATATTTTTTGGATATCTGCATTATTTAACTCGTGTCTAAATCAGTTTTTTTCTTGATAAACTCTCTTTCTTCTTAAGAGCGTCTATTACTTTCTATATGTTGGAATGAATACTACGAACAGAGCTTTTTTAAGCTTTTTGAAATCCTTCTACACTATTATTCGTTGGAATCGTTTAGGTTGAGTCTTTTTGTACATATTAAAAATTTCAATAGGAAATTATGGTTGTAATCTCCGTTGGTTTTCTCTACAACCTTCTTCTCTACCAATATTACTCGTTTCAAAGTAAAAAACAAAATCTTGCGGTATATTATCAACGTCGGTGAGTTCTATAAGTCTATCAATTATATTAAGCACGGGGAGAAATTCCAAGGCTGTCATGTACTTGACTATATTATTAAAATTTGAATCAGTTAGACATCTCACTTCTAAGTTCACATCTACAATGTGTCCATACATTTTTTTGTTCATAGGAAAAAGACTACCAGTGATGTTAAAAGTCGGAAAAAGTTTCACTGAATGCATTTAATGTTTCCTTTTCGAAATGGACCCATACAGTTTGTAGAGTCAACCTTAGGTGTAGACTCTTAAACATGTTAATAAAACTTATTATGAATATCTTCAGATTTCCACGGCAATAAAACGAACAAACTTGATAAACTAGACTCATTAATGGTAATATTCAGGGTAAGCAATTGATAAAATGTTTTATCAATTGATTACCCTTTAAATGTTCCATAATATCCCAGTTGTTTACTTTTGCAGGGTTTTTCTAGGCCACTTTGTATTTAAAAAATAATAATTCTATTGCCGTACATTCTATTGCAGTACACACGTACTGCAATAGAACAAATGATATATATTTACAGGAAGTGTCAGATATTTTAAAAAATAACCGTTTCTATAGTAATTGAATATGTATATATGTACATTTATTCCATTAATTATTTAAGTGATAGAAATTAACACACAGAAAGGACAATTATTTGAAATGAAGTTACAAATTCAAATGCCATTGTATCATACTAACAAAATACGCACTAAAATTTGTTGAAATAACTAATAACTTATGAGTCAATGGTTATGGTCCTTGGCTTGAGATCCAATGGAGATATACATTCACAGTCTTAGATATACAACTCTGAGGATTCCAGTCCCTTGAGTGACTACGTAATACAGTCTGTTTCGTACTCTTTATGTAAGGAAGAAAGTGTACGAAGAAACAAAGAACCGTCGCTCTTATCTTTCTATTCAGATTCCAGAGTGGTCTAACTATACTGAGCTTTATAGTTTTCGACGCTTACGTAAATATTTGATTACCTTCCTCTATTAATAAATTGGTTTGCTATTAATTTAAAAAATTTATTAAATTACCCAAATAAGAATACCAAAATAGTTTTGTAGAAGGCGATCAATCCAAAATCAAATTAATAAAAGATTTTGGAGACGGTTTTGATAACTCTTTTTTATTCAAATAAGTGGTGCAAAGGCTCTTTAAAGTAACTTATTCTACGGCTTCACGGTTTCTTGTAAAAAGTAGGAGTATACAATGCGATACGTCAGTTTTTAAGTCTATTTCATCAGGCAAATTCTTAATATCTGACAAAATATTTGTTCAAAAACTTTTTTTTAACCATTTACGTGCCTTGCTTTATAACGACACAGGTTGAATGTAATTGAATTGACTAAAAATCAATTGAATCATCTTAGAAAAGTAGCTGTTGTAAGGTTTGCCACTCAGCTCACACTTTTTTTCTGCAATTAAGGGAATTTTAAAAATTTAAAAGTTGCAAAAAAGTACAAAGGGTTTGGGATAAGCTTTGAGGAATCTTTTGATTTATTTGCCGAGGATTTCACTTTAACCGTAGAAGCGAATTCTTAGTTTCAGCGAATTGTAAGAATAATGATTGTATATAAATTTACACGGGATTACCATATCAAACCAATTTTCATGTCTGAAATTTTTGTAAATATTAGTAACTAGAAGGGACTCTTGGACTTTGTAACATATAATATAGGTTTATTATTATTTATATATATAGATTTATTAAATTCAGAGACCAAAAATTAAATTTTAAAAACGCAGATAGGGAACAGGATAAAAAATAAACAGTTGAGCTATTATAAGAATTATGTTATTCAAATAATGAATCATTTTTATAAACTCTTATATCCTTTTTTAACTAAATATTCGGTTAAGTAAAAAGTTATTTTGTGTTACTCGCTTGATGTCTGACGATTAATACATTGCATCAAAAAAAACTTATAGTATGCTTAAAAATTAAGGGTGCACTTAAGAAATATTCCGATACAGGTTTGTGTTTCTCGAATCGAGTAGTTTGTTACAACATTCAAAAATGGAATTTAAAAAAGGAATATTAGAAACATTCTTTACATTCCACAACTAAGGGGAAAAGGCGTAGCAGGTGGCCAAAAGTTCTAACTACTCCATTCTGGTTATATGGACGTGAAAATTTTTAATAAAATAAAAAAAGATGTCAAGTTGGACCGGCATGTGAGCACTTATTCTATTGCCTAGGAGCTTGAGATTAGATAAGAAACTGTTTGGAACCATTTAAATGGGATATTCCTAACTCTGTTAAGTTTATTGTAAAATGAAGCAAAAAAAACTCATAACTTTTTCTTTTGATCATATCAGACATAGAGAAAAAATTAGGAATTTTTTTAGAAAATAGTGCTAACGACATTAGTTTTTTTCATTTGTCTTCATATAATCCCCCCTCCCCAATGATAATAATAAGAATGTAAGAGATCGAAAGGAAAACCAAAGGAAATTAATCCAAAATATTAATAACAGTATCAGGAAAAATATAAAGGCAGATTTATAGTCAATAATTCCCTTTTTAATCGAGTTTCTTGCAAAAAAGGAAAACAAGAACTCTAAAATGAAATTATATGGAAGATAATGGTATCCACGAAGAAAAGTAGAACAACATAAAGTCAACAGTAGATCAAAAAATAAAACTCTGGTGGAGGTTAGATATACAAAAAAGAATATACCTATACAATATTTGTGTTATTCGTTCAGTAATTTATTAAGCTACAGCAAATATTTTAGTTTCAAAAAAGGCTATTATGGAAGAAGAGGTATGGGTTTGTAGACTATGCTTCAAAAACTACATCAAGGTCATAAAAAGACCGAAATATCATCTGGGTCGAGGCATGGCCAATTTATAAATTATGCTTCTGCAGATATATATATTGTAGATATGTTGGGAATTTTTCGCTCGAATAGAGAAGTTCAGAATATATCAAATGCTTGGAACCAATCTTACCAACGATGGAGCAAAGACACTGTCTCAAATGTGGGGCGGGGCTCAACTACTTATCTGGATACTAATCTTGTCTTTCATGACGACTCAACAGTAGATATTATTCGGAAAATTCTGACAAATAAGTTTTTCTTTATGTACTTTATATAATAAGAGTTTTTTTATAATTGGTTAGATGAAGTTGCTCTGATTAAGTATAGGTAAATATTATAGTATTACAATTACTCCATCTAACCTAGGAATATTTTTGTGAAATCCATATACATATAGTATATTTCTTTCTCTAGGAATCACCAGGGTGCAAACGTAAGCACATCAAGTTCAAATGCAAAACTCTCGGGCATGCAGTCCATGAGCTATGACGATTCCATAATGATAAGGGTCTTGAAAATAAAAAATAAACCTCTTTGGGTTACAACAAAAATAAGTATTGCATCCGTCTTTTCCAATTTTTTAAAACTATAATAAAAACATTCTTTACAATAAAAAATTAAAATTTTTTTTAATATACAGTTTTATTTTTAATGATTCTTCCTCTATTAAATATTTTTAAAACTTGTTAAAGTCCAATAAAATATCAAATTTACTAAACTCGAAAAATAAATGAAATGGAACAATTACCTAGCTTTTGTTTGAACATTTTTATTTTAGTATGTCTCAATTTGAATAAAAATGTTATGATTTGACAAAATTATACTATAAAGTTGGTATCACAAATTCGCCTACATATTCCTATAAATAAATTTAACATAATTAATAGTTTACAGGTGTACGGAAAGAATTGGTCCGAGCATACGTACAAGGCGATTCTTCCGGAATAAACATTATTCTTCATAAGAACAACAGCAAGTTGTATATGGTTATGGTAAAGCATATATATACGTTAGAACATCAGAATGAATTAATAATATTATTTACAACTTTTAAGATCCTCATAGAAAGTGTTTCCACTGACATTTCTTTAAGGTACAGAAAGATCGTTGCCATAATTTTTTTTTTGGAATTCAAATTAAGTACATATATTCATACAACAATCTAGCCATGAATTTGTTTGTTTTTTTTAAACATCGCCATGATCATTTATCATACATCCAGCTTCAAGTTACTTAAATTCCGTCAAGTGATTTAAATTTTATATTACTTGTTTTTATACATATACGGCAAGATAATAACTTTTTTTTTTTCTAAAGTAATTGTAAAAAAAAAAAATATATGTTCACAAAATTTTGTAAATAAAACCTATACTAAAAGAAGTCATAAAGAAATTAATTGGAATCATTAATTAATACAGTTTGCTTATAAAATAATAATAGTGTAGTCTAAAAAAATATATATGTTGAACCCGTAAGCATCAACCCTCTTAGGGGAAATGTCCACCTTAGGGGGAGCATCTGAGCCTCTGGACGCAAGAGAGTGCTCCACAAAATTGAAGGACACCCTACCACAAAATTTTGAGGAGGATATCACAATTGATGAAAACTTCAAACCGGAAACAAAGGTAATTTATCTTTTGTTCGTCTTAAAATGGCTTTATCCCTGAGTCTTATGAAATACTCGACTACGATGTGGCTGAAATTGCCATAAAAAAACTAAGATTTCCTTCCTATAATATTTCTCATCTCAGTGCCAAGATAGGACCGGACAGAGCCATTATAAGATTATCATACTCTTAAAACCCTTTTTCAAAGTTTAGTAGCCTTAGCCTACCTTTAACTTACAAACCAAAATAAACTAAAAAAGATTTTTTTTGTGCACATTATTGGATTGAAAAGTATCTTTGAATGAAATAGTTTAAACCATTCCGAATTCTAATACTAAGATGTAAATGTAATGCTTCTTTGAAAGGGACGAAACCTAGGAGTAACAAGGTACCCCTCATTTTTGACATTTGTGATATTAAATATAAATCAAGCGGACATAAGTGCTTGTATACTTATTCATTCGATTAAATTAGTGATATAAGAGCCTGTTTACTCTTTTTCAGGATTTTGGCTGACTTTTGAGTACCTGGATCTCTCCTCTTCTTTGTTGGAAAGTTTTCAATGGATTCAACAATTAACAAGTTTCCGCTGTTCCTTTATCTACAACTAATTGAATCAAAAGAAATAAATATTGAACGGGATTTTTCGGATTTCAATATCGTTCAACCTCTCTCTACATAGATTTAACATACATGTGTGCACTTCTAACACTGAACACTCTGAATTTTTTTTAAATAGTTAAATAATTCTGCAATTTTTAAAGTGGTCGACAAATTAATTTATACAACATGAAAGATGCGAGTCTTAGACACATGTCTATTCAATATGGCCGCCCATGTTCTTCAGTACCAACTCCAGCCTGGACCAGAACTTGCTGTATGATTTGGCAATGAAGCTCTTATCGAGGTTGTCTCAGGCATTCTTGAGGGCAAACTTCAGCTGGTCCTTGGACTTGTATTAGACTCCCGACAGCCTCCCCTTTAAACGCCCAAACATTGCGAAGTCAAGCGGCGAACAATCAGGCGAGTGAGACGGCAGAAAAGCTTTTTCTTAAGCTTATTGAGAAGAATCTTCGAACTTGCAAGGCGTTTTTCCCTGTCTACAAGCTTGAGGGCTTGACAAGGGGTTATCTTGTAGACCTTAAGACCTTCTTAACCAGCCGGTCCATGGTCTATCTGCTGAAGTAGAACTCCCTCGAGAGGGCGCTGAAGGTGACCTTGTCTCTCTTGTCCTCGACAGACTTTTTCACGGCAGCAACCATTTTGAGTCCTTGACTTAGTTCTTGTGGTCGCCTCAGGAATCCCTTTGACTAACACGCTGTAAACGGTGGTGCGGTTGCAGCTCAGAACCTTGACAATTTCAGTGGGAGTTTGTTTTTGGGCGGAAAGTTCCAAAATTGGGACTCAACGTCTCTCCATTTGTTGTTGTTTTACTGTTGCTATTCAGATTTTACTGGAGTTTTGTTTATAAATAGTCAAGGCCCTTGCCTCGAAGTATAAACCTGTATCAACTCAATAAAATCACGAATATGTGCATGGCATAAAATTTAAAGGAGTCTTCAGTTTTAGACGCGCACACCTGTACAACTACATATATTATTTTATATATAAATATGAAGTATGATTCCAACATCGATCCAACAAGTGGGTATGAAAAAGAAAACCATCATCCACAACAAGTGGAGGGTTAGATCCAAATAAAATGTACTAAAGATGGATTAAAAAAGGGACTCAAAAGAGGCCAATAACAAGAAACCCCCTAATACAAGAAAGAAGGACTAAAAAAAAAGACCTTAGCATTATGAAACAAGGGAGAGAGGGACCAAGGAATGAAACCCCTCCTTCAAGAGGACTCATATTCCTCAAATGACTGCTAAGGACAATAGAGAATATGAAAGAGAAAATGGGCACAAAAATTAGTTTCTTTACGCTGATATTGGTAAGGATACAAACGAAATTGTCATTATAAGAAAGAACAGTTATAATATTCCCATCATTGAATGGAACAACGTTATTAAAATACTTCACATAAACTAGGTACGTCGTTTGTCTGTACCAATCTTAGATCTAATTCTTAACTACGAAGGGCGTCGCTAAACGAAAAAAAGAGCGGTAATTTACTTAAATGATTATGGTTCTGGACAATATGTCCGAAAAAGTATAATCGACAACACACCTCTCCTTGCGACCTCATGGGATGTAGTGGAGCGAATGAGGGCACTTAGAAAAGGCAAAAAAGGTATGATGGCTTTCGTTTTGGGTTGACTGGTAACATTAGAGACGAGGTTCATGCTTGCATTATAGCACACCCAAGCAATACTCTTGAGATTAAAGGTAAGGCGAACTTGCGAAATCTGAAGTAACTAACTCTGGTAAGGTACTCTATATATGCGTAGATACTGGCATTTGAAGCCCTGCAATTGATAGACTTCACTATCAAAATAGCCTCAGGAGGAAAGATACGTTTGCAAGACCCAAAGAAAGCACCCATTATCCAATCAGAGGAAGAGGAAGTAGATGGGGACACTACAAAACCAAATCAAGGAGATGACAATAATTCAAAAACAACCAAATCTCAGTAATGGCAAAACGAAAAGTCTCGCTATTCGAAGATTTAAAATCCACAACTCACCTGGGTCAAATCCAAGGGCTTGTATACCATCTGGTAACCATTTTCAACCATGGTCAGTTCCAGAATTTTCAGACAGAGACCTCTGCACGATATGTATTTAAAAATAGATGGGCTAGTGCTTCATATCCCTGTTACTTACTTTGACCAATTATTACCTATTGAGAATGAAACATTATTACGTCTCATTAAGCATTGTGAACAAAAACAAAAACCCATTTTCTTAGCTATAAACTCAAATTCCTACCATCAGGTAGTAAAGAAACTGACATAAGAGGAGAGTCTCTAGAAAACATCATTGATGAAAACAATCTGACTGTTATAAACGAGGGAACAAGCCTACTTTGATTGCCCAACGACATGCCTTCAACAAGTTCGAGATAACAGAGTGGCATGTAGATCTTAGTTCATCAATGTCTGACCATAGTTATATAGTTTTTGGATTTGGCAAAAACATGCCAATTACGGATCAATCGAGAAATTTTAGACAAAACTAACTGTGACATATCAATATTATTATATATCAATGTTATCAATATGACATTAGATGTTAGATGTCCAAAAAGAAAAACTATCAGAGCAAAATCCATTCCCTGGTGGACGACCAAAAACATATTGTCAGCTTAAAATCTTTCTGTTTAAGATATAAGGGATCCTCAAAAATGTCAATGTTCATAAAAAGACACTCAATCAAGGAGAATAATTAAAAGGAGGATCCAAAATTTTTATAGATTAAGGGAAATAAGAAAATTCGAGCAAAGAAGGTGAAAAAAAATTAAGCCAGAAGGAAGCAGACGACTCCATGAACCCAGAAAATATTGCAGGAAACCATAAAAAGGAAATTAATCTTGAAGTAAATCATCAGGTGTTAAATAAAGTAGATGAACCAGTTGTTTCGGAAATTTTAAATATTCCCTCCGAAGAAGCCAGTCATATATTTTTGAAGGTTAAAACCTATAATAATAGCGAGAACAATAGAGTTGTTAATTCCAAAAAGGAATCAGTTATGGAAACCGAAGTTGCTATTTACAAAAGTCAAGAAGAGTTACATCTAGCTTTAAAATAGATGGACAAATATTCAAATGCAATGGGTGATCAAAATTATAATAATGTGCTACCTAATGAACTACCTCGTACTGAGAGCCCAGCTGAATCCAGCACTACTAAATAGTACAAAGAAGAAAAATTTAACTCCCAATCAAGTAATTAAATCGTTTCAAAAGATGTGGGACACGATCACTCTGAATGGCTGGATGTTCATAATCCTTTTGGAAATAACTCTGTGCCCCTAAAACCATATAAATGGATCTGAAATTATGGAATATATCCGGGTAATAATAATAAAATATATGTATAATAAAATTAATAAGAAAAAGTAATTTATTATATATTATAAGGTAAATTCGATGTTATCTCCTTAGAGACCCCGTAAAATTTTAGACTATTTATGAATGATGGGTTTCCCAGACACTGTTGTATATTCAACAGCCACCCATGCCGAAATGTTTCTTCTAATATGCATCGTAATACGCCTTGCTAGGTAATTTGCAACAGTTAAAATCACATTGGAAGAGTAACTTTCATAATAGCTTTTAATAAAAGACCACTCACCTGCACTTTCCATCCTTGTATCATTTAAACAACCCACCCCTGGAGATTGATTGCAATTAAATACTTCAGCAAACTATTCTTTTTTTGTTTGGTTAATATATCCCTGCAATATCCGTAGCTGTATAGTTTTCTTCGTATATTCTCCATATTGGTAGTATTTAGATTATTGTGCTTTCTTACTTTCATTTTTTGAGGGTGTCGCTCGATGATTCGTACCCACCATTTTTTGTATTCAAATGGTGACTTTCTTTTATAACAACATTCTTTTGCATAGTGAGCAAAGACATAACAGGTCACTGACGGCTTAGTTTTTCCTATAAAATCGAAGAGTCTAATAGCTAGGTAAATCAGCAGATAACACGAGATGTTTTTTGGGCATCCTGTAAACTTTATAACTAAGTGTGGAGTTTGGGATGTGTTTCTATCTATTATTTCTTCTGGCCAATCTTTTACAATATCAGAGTTTGATGGCATAAATTTATCTTCCGACTTCTCTCATAGTCTTTCATGCAATTCGACCTCAGCAAATAGACCCACACAATGTTCACCACATCTGGAGCAATATACCTAATAGACAAAAGGAACCAGAGCATCCATTGCTCACATTATTTCTTTTGATTCTAATCTGGCTTCATCTGTCCTGCCATTTTTATCAGATAAACTAATATTACACGGTAATTTAATGTTAGATAGAAATTTATTCTTTTCTATTCTTCGTGTCAACTCGAGTCAAAAATGACTCAGATACAGACTCACTACCTTCAGCTTTTATACAAACATGTCCAAAAAGGACGAAGAAGAGAGGACATGTTCCCTTTGTGGCCAAGAGCGGGAGACCTTGCTATATATTTTTTATGAGTGTGATAGGATAACTCTAATCAGAAGCAAAGTCGAGGAACTATCCTAAAGGAGTATGACTGGAGTTTGCTATAAGCGGACTCTAATCTCACCAATGCTATCTCCATGATGTAAGCAGTAAGGTGCAAAAGCTGACACCTATTCAAAAGTAGTGTCAATGTCATCACGAGGAACGTTGACCTTCAAATAAAATTGTAGAAGATTAATTTTATATGTTGATATAGACATACATAAGCAATAATAAGAATAAACACAGGTTGCATGAGCATTTTTATCGAATTGTTCAGACGGGAAAGATTTTTCAAAATTTTATTTAACTTCAATTAAATCCTAAGTTGTCAACTCAACTTATTTTTCACATACATATTAAGTTCTATTAGGGACATTTTATAAACTAATGGGACTTATACATTCGAAAAATCTAAGACATAAATTTTCAATACATTTACTGGTTATGTTCAAGTTCTTTTTTTATGTGTAGTTTTATATATATAATTCCACATATGATGATACAAATAAAATCACATTATTATCCACAAATTCAAACACTTTGTAGGTCTTTTTCTTAGACATAATATATTTTTCTTAAATGCTTAACTTTTTTGTAATGAATTGTCTGTATTTGACATTGATCAACCTAGTAAATGTACATCATCAAGTAAAAAAGATAAAAGTCTCATTTTGAAACTTATAGCAAAATACTTAATTCTTCATATTTATATTTGCCAATCCTTAGACTCAGTGTTTATTCACAAACATAAAAATTTACATTGTTGTCAGCTATCGATGTTTTTGCTTCTTGTATGATAATTGCTACCAACATATTTTGGAGTAAAGGTTGGAAGATATGCTATTAAGCATATATTCAGAACTTTTCTGTTTTTCTTATCATAGTTACCCTTTTTTTATATTAAAATATTTATTGGTCAGATGTGGCTTTTCTTTTCAAAAGGAGTTAAACTTTTTTTCTTGTACACTTTCATTGTAGGTATTAAAATTTAATTAATTTTTTCATGGTGTATCATTTATTTCAACTGATGAACTTTAAAAAACTCACAAAAGGCAGCCAAAAAATCTACAATGGGCACAAAAATTAATTTGAATTTTGTTATTTAATGCTGTGCATAATACCGAAGCGCTGAAAAAATATTTATCTTTTCAATTCATCAATTTTTTTTATCATTGAAGTAATACCTAAATTAGAAGACAGCAAATATTAATACTACTTCTAAAAGGCAAAAGTAGTCCAATCATTAGCTTCCAAATAATACGAGATACTAATGGTGTTTTAGGGATATCCTATTTTAGGTGCAATAATGTGTCACATTTTAACAAACACCATAGGTTGAAATGAAAATATTCAAATATACGTAAATATGTCATGAAAGGATTTGTATTTAATAGTTTAGGTATAGGACAATTGTCATTATTTCAATATTAATAATATATAAGTAATACTTAAAATGGGGTATTGAACTTTTAAGTAGGAACATAACAATGTCGTTGGTGATACGTATCTCAAAAATTATATTTTTGCAATATTACTCAGCATGTAGAAATAATATCATATTGATTTATATTCAATATTTAAAAAATAATAATAGTTAAATATTGAAAATATTATAAGTATTAAATTTATAATATGGAAAAACTATTGCCTTCAAATGTGGCCTATAAACACAAGATTTGTTTTAATATGTGATGTTTCAATATTGAAAATATTATAAGCAGAGGCTGCATTAGGGTGATCGTTCTGTCGCGTTTTTCCAAAAATTTGGAGATGTGATTTGTCTTTTTTTCTGGTGTTTAGGCTTATCTTAAGAATAATTTCACTTAATTTGCTGAAATTTGGACAATATATTATTTGGGAAATTTGGATTAATCATCTTAGAATGTTCATTTTATTGCGTAACATATTTAGTACAAACCGGTAGTTGCATAAATACACGGACTATTTATGGCATATAATTAAAGGTGTAATAAAATTCGTATGACGTATTTTTTTTTGAGAATTATATAAGAGAGAATTTATTCCAGTATAAAATTTTATATAATTACTGAATATAACCGCCATCAGCTGCTATGCCACCCTCTAAGCGCCCGCGGAAGGCCTAGCACACATTGATGATGTAATGGTCTTCCATGGCTCACCATTGCTCCCTTG